>NC_136405.1:15607839-16207839 GCF_965140285.1 Lepidochelys kempii | reverse complement strand
AAGATTAGAAGCCGAAAAAAACACACTCGCGATGAAATGTTCTCTGAGCTCACACAGGCCTCCCACGCTGAAAGAGCCCAGCACAATGCATGGAGGGAGACAATGTCAGAGTCCAGGAAAGCACAAAATGAACGCGAGGAGAGGAGGGACGAGCGAGAGGAGAGGTGGAGTCAGACAGCTGCAGCGGCACAGGAGCTAGCAAACAGAGCTGTAAACAGGGGAGTTTGAAAGGGGAGTTTGTCTTGTGGTGCTTGTGTGGGGTTTGGTTTTGCTGTGGGTGGTGGTGTTTTGGTGTGGTTTGTGTTTCCCAGACTAACAGGATTTAGGTGGGAAGGCTATGACAGATTCAGAGGTGGCAGTGGGAGTGACCCATGTAGCAGATGACACAATGAAGATGACTGGATGTGGAAGCTGTGGTATGTACATGATCCTGGAGGGGGCACCTGGTAAGAGTTTTGTCTGCATGAAATGCCGTCTGATAGAGCTGATGGAGGAAAAGATCAGAGGTTTGGAGATGCAGGTGGAAAGTCTGGTAGAGTTTAGGAAGGGGTTTGAGCAGATTATGGAGCAAAGACATGAGGTATCTGAAGGGAAAAGCTCAGACTTCCAGATGGAAGCAGGACTAGGGAATTCTGAGGGGAGACTGGGTGAGGAAAGTGGTCAGTGGAAGCATGTGACTAAAAGAACTAGGCAGAGGAAAAGACGGGCTAGTGAAGGAGAAATAGAGCTTCAGAATAGGTTTGCAGAGTTGGGAAATGAAGAAGGGGCTCAGCAGGTAGTCACTGAAGGTGACAGGGCAAGGAAGAAGAGAAGAGCGGTTAGTCCTATAGGAAAAGGGGAAGAGTTAATGGAGATTACACCAAATATGAGCCCCAGGAGGATACAGGATGGGTTAAAAAGGATTACAAGGGAGAATGGGAATGGAAAGAATTTGCAGCCAGAGGGAACAGGGGATAGAGTGGAGAATAGCACCGTCACTAGGAAAAGGCAGGTCTATGTGATTGGGGACTCTTTACTGAGAAGAATAGATAGGCCTGTAACCAGAGCTGATCCAGAAAATAGGAGGGTGTGCTGTCTTCCAGGTGCTAAGATACGGGATGTAGACCTGAGGTTGAAAAGGATTCTAAAGGGAGCAGGAAAGAATCCCCTAATTATCCTTCATGTGGGAACAAATGATACGGCTAGATTCTCGCTGGAAAGTATTAAGGGAGACTATGCTAGGCTGGGGAGGACGCTTAAGGAAATTGAGGCTCAGGTGATCTTTAGTGGGATTCTGCCTGTTCCTAGAGAAGGGCAAGAAAGGTGTGACAAGATTATGACTATCAATAGATGGCTTAGGCAGTGGTGCTATAAGGAGGGCTTTGGGATGTATGGCCATTGGGAGGCATTCATGGATAGAGGACAGTTCTCTCGGGATGGACTTCATCTGAGTAGGGAAGGAAATAGACTTCTAGGACGGAGGCTGGCACAACTGATTAAGAGAGCTTTAAACTAGGAATTTGGGGGAGATGGTTGGGAGATGTCCAGGTAATCGCCACGCCAGAATTTAGCATAGAGTGGAAAGAAAATGAAGTAAGAGTGGATACAGCTGTAGGTAGGAGGAAGGGCAGTGTAGATACAAGTCTAATAGGTTATACTGGTAGTAAAATAACCGTGCCTAATAGGGTACAGAATGTGAGTGAGGCCAAACAGCAAAAATTAAGATGTTTGTACACTAATGCGAGGAGCCTAGGTAACAAAATGGAGGAATTAGAGTTACTGGTGCAGGAAGTGAAACCAGCTATTCTAGGTATAACAGAGACCTGGTGGAATAGTCGTCATGACTGGGCTACAGGTATTGAAGGGTCTGTGCTGTTTAGGAAAGACCGAAATAAAGGTAAAGGTGGTGGAGTAGCACTGTATATCAATGATGAGATAGAATGTAAAGAAATAAGAAGCGATGAAATGGATATGACTGAGTCTGTCTGGGCAACAATTAAATTGGGGAAGAAAACTATTAGAGCCTCCCCTGGGATAGTGCTTGGGGTGTGCTATAGACCGCCGGGATCTAATTTGGATATGGATAGAGCCCTTTTTAATGTTTTTAATAAAGTAAATACTAATGGAAACTGTGTGATCATGGGAGACTTTAACTTCCCAGATATAGACTGGAGGACGAGTGCTAGTAATAATAAAAGGGCTCAGATTTTCCTAGATGCGATAGCTGATGGATTCCTTCAGCAAGTAGTTGCTGAACCGACTAGAGGGGATGCCATTTTAGATTTGGTCTTGGTGAGTAATGAGGACCTCATAGAGGAAATGGTTGTAGGGGATAATCTTGGCTCAAGTGATCATGAGCTAATTCAGTTCAAATTGAATGGAAGGATTAACAAAAATAAATCTGCAACTAGGGTTTTTGATTTCAAAAGGGCTGACTTTCAAAAATTAAGGAAATTAGTTAGGGAAGTGGATTGGACTGAAGAATTTATGGGTTTAAAGGTAGAGGAGGCCTGGGATTATTTTAAATTAAAGCTGCAGAAGCTATCGGAAGCCTGCATCCCAAGAAAGGGGAAAAAATTCATAGGCAGGAGTTGTAGACCAAGCTGGATGAGCAAGCATCTTAGAGAGGTAATTAAGAAAAAGCAGAAAGCATATAGGGAGTGGAAGAAGGGAGGGATCAGTAAGGAAAGCTACCTTATTGAGGTCAGAATATGTAGGGATAAAGTGAGACAGGCTAAAAGTCAAGTAGAGTTGGACCTTGCAAAGGGAATTAAAACCAATAGTAAAAGGTTCTATAGTCATATAAATAGGAAGAAAACAAAGAAAGAAGTGGGACCGCTAAAAACTGAGGATGGAGTGGAGGTCAAGGATAATCTAGGCATGGCCCAATATCTAAACAAATACTTTGCCTCAGTCTTTAATAAGACTAAAGAGGATCTTAGGGATAATGGTAGCATGATAAATGGGAATGAGGATATGGAGGTAGACATCACCATATCTGAGGTAGAAGCGAAACTCAAACAGCTTAATGGGACTAAATCGGGGGGCCCAGATAATCTTCATCCAGGAATATTAAAAGAATTGGCACAAGAAATTGCAAGCCCATTAGCAAGAATTTTTAATGAATCTGTAAACTCAGGGGCTGTACCGTATGATTGGAGAATTGCTAACATAGTTCCTATTTTTAAGAAAGGGAAAAAAAGTGATCCAAGTAATTATAGGCCTGTTAGTTTGACATCTGTAGCATGCAAGGTCTTGGAAAAAATTTTGAAGGAGAAGGTAGTTAAGGACATTGAAGTCAATGGTAAATGGGACAAAATACAACATGGTTTTACAAAAGGTAGATCGTGCCAAACCAACCTGATTTCCTTCTTTGAGAGAGTAACAGATTTTTTAGATAAAGGAAACGCAGTGGATCTAATTTACTTAGATTTTAGTAAGGCGTTTGATACTGTGCCACATGGGGAATTATTAGTTAAATTGGATAAGATGGGCATCAATAGGAAAATTGAAAGGTGGATAGGGAATTGGTTAAAGGGGAGACTACAATGGGTCCTACTGAAAGGTGAACTGTCAAGTTGGAGGGAGGTTACCAGTGGAGTTCCTCAAGGATCAGTTTTGGGACCAATCTTATTTAATCTTTTTATTACTGACCTGGGCACAAAAAGTGGGAGTGTGCTAATAAAGTTTGCAGATGATACAAAGCTGGGAGGTATTGCTAATTTAGAGAAGGACAGGGATACCCTACAGGAGGATCTGGATGACCTTGTAAACTGGAATAATAGGAATAGGATGAAATTTAATAGTGAGAAGTGTAAGGTCATGCATTTAGGGATTAATAACAAGAATTTTAGTTATAAGCTAGGGACGCATCAATTAGAAGTAACGGAGGAGGAAAAGGACCTTGGAGTATTGGTTGATCATAGGATGACTATGAGCTGCCAATGTGATATGGCTGTGAAAAAAGCTAATGTCGTCTTGGGATGCATCAGGAGAGGTATTTCCAGTAGGGATAAGGAGGTTTTAGTACCGTTATATAAGGCACTGGTGAGACCTCACCTGGAATACTGTGTGCAGTTCTGGTCTCCCATGTTTAAGAAGGATGAATTCAAACTGGAACAGGTACAGAGAAGAGCTACTAGGATGATCCGAGGAATAGAAAACTTGTCTTATGAAAGGAGACTCAGGGAGCTTGGCTTGTTTAGCCTAACTAAAAGAAGGTTGAGGGGAGATATGATTGCTCTCTATAAATATATCAGAGGGATAAATATCAGAGAGGGAGAGGAATTATTTAAACTCAGTACCAATGTGGACACAAGAACAAATGGATATAAACTGGCCACTAGGAAATTTAGATTAGAAATTAGACGAAGGTTTCTAACCATCAGAGGAGTGAAGTTTTGGAATAGCCTTCCGAGGGAAGTAGTGGGGGCAAAAGATCTATCTTGCTTTAAGATTAAACTCGATAAGTTTATGGAGGAGATGGTATGATGGGATAACATGGTTTTGGTAATTAAATATTCATGGTAAATAGGCCCAATGGCCTGTGATAGGTTTTTAGATGGGGTAACATCCAAGTTACCGGGAAAGAATTTTCTATAGTATCTGGCTGATGAATCTTGCCCATATGCTCAGGGTTTAGCTGATCGCCATATTTGGGGTCGGGAAGGAATTTTCCTCCAGGACAGATTGGAAGAGGCCCTGGAGGTTTTTCGCCTTCCTCTGTAGCATGGGGCACGGGTCACTTGCTGGAGGATTCTCTGCTCCTTGAGGTCTTCAAACTACAATTTGAGGACTTCAATAGCACAGATATAGGTGTGAGGTCTTTTTTAGGAGTGGTGGGTGAAATTCTGTGGCCTGCATTGTGCAGGAGGTCAGACTAGATGATCATAATGGTCCCTTCTGGCCTAAATATCTATGAATCTATGAAAGCACAAAATGAACGCGAGGAGAGGAGGGACGAGCGAGAGGAGAGGTGGAGTCAGTGTGATGAGAGGAGGCAGGATGCAATGCTGAGGCTACTGGAGGATCAAACTGATATGCAAGATAGGGATATGCGTTCGGGAATCCCATTGCAGCAAAGCCATCCACTATGACCTGCACATTTCCCAGAGTCCCTACCCTTGATAGCAGCAGCTCAGTAATCGCATTGGCTACTTGCATCACAGCAGCCCCCACAGTAGATTTGCCCACTCCAAATTGATTCCCGACTGAGCGGAAGCTGTCTGGCGTTGCAAGCTTCCAGAAGGCTATTGCCACTCGCTTGTGAACTTTGAAGGCTGCTCTCATCTTGATATTCTTGTGCTTCAGGGCAGGGAAAAGCAAGTCACAAAGTTCCATGAAAGTGCCCTTATGCATGCGAAAGTTTCGCAGCCACAGGGAATCATCCGCAACACTATGCGGTCCCACCAGTCTGTGCTTGTTTCCCTGGCCCAGAATCAGCGTTCCATGGCATGAGCCTGCCCCATTGCCACAAGGATGGCCAAATTGCCGGGGCCCATCAGACTTCTTTAAGAGAAGTCTGTGTCCATGTCCTCATCACTCTCCTCACCGCGCTGCCGTCGTCTACTCGCCTGCTTTTGCAGGTTCTGGTTCTGCATATACTGCATGATAATGCATGTGGTGTTTAGAGTGGTCACAACTGCCACAGTGATCTGAGCAGGCTCCGTGCTTGCTGTGAGCAGGAGAGCAGAGTAGCAGCGGAAGCGGCGGGTGGATGACGATGCTGACAGCAATATGGCGCCTGCACGGAAAAAGGCATGAAATGATTGTTGGTAGTTGCTTTCACGGTGGGAGGTGCAAGGGGTAGGCTGGCAGCAGATGGTGCTGCTGGGTGGGAGAGCAGCCTGAGGCAGAATGGCCCCCTCAAGGATTGAACTCACAGCCCTGGGTTTAGCAGGCCAATGCTCAAAGCACTGAGCTATCCCTCTGCCAATATTCCAGGCAGGACTGAATCTCCATTAGACAAAACTTAAAGAAGAGCATGACCTGAATCACTCCCATTTATGTGCAGGTACCCCTGACAGATCTCACCGAGATCTGCCAGGAGCACCCATGTCTGCCCAGGCACCCCTGCCGACCTGACCAAGGCCGGCCAAGAGCACCCAGGAGACGACAAGGATGGCTACTGGTCGTACTGCACTATCTGCTGCCACAAGGCAATGAGCTGCTGCTGTGTAGCAATGCAGTCCCACGTCTGCCAGCACCCAAGAGACGTACGGTGACGGTGAGCTGAGCGGGCTCCATGCTTGCCATGGTATGGTGTCTGCACGGGTAACCCAGGAAAAAAGGAGTGAAATGATTGTCTGTTGTTGCTTTCACAGTGGGAGGGAGGGAATGGGGGCCTGACATGTACCCAGAACCATCAACGACAATGTTTTTTGCCCCATCAGGCATTGGGATCTCAAACCAGAATTCCAATGGGTGGCAGAGACTGCGGGAACTGTGGGATAGCTACCCATAGTGCAACGCACCAGAAGTCGACTCTAGCCTCGGTACTGTGGACGCACTCCGTATGGTCTTAAGTGGGGACACACACAATCGACTGTATAAAATCGCTTTCTAAAAATTTGGCTTCTATAAATTCTACCTAATTTCGTAGTGTAGATATACCCTAAGAGTGAGAGACTCAAGGAGCTCAATCTATTTTGCTCAACAAAGAGACAGTTAAGGGGGGACTGGATCCCAGTCTGTCAGTATCTACATGGGGAACAAATATTTAATAAAGGGCTCTTCAATCTAGCAGAGGAAGGTCTAACATGATCCACTAGCTGGATGTTGAAGCTAGACAAATTCAGACTGGAAATGAGATGTATATTTTTAACAGTGAGAGTAATTAACCATGGGAACAATTTACCAAGGGTTGTAGTGGATTCTCCATCAGTGGCAATTTTTTAAACCAAGATTGGATGTTTTTTCTAAAACATCTGTCCTAGGAATTATTTTGGGGCAGGTCTCTGGCCTGTGTTATACAGGAGCTCAGACCTGCTGACCACAATGGTCCCTTCTGGTCTGGGAATCTAAGAATCACTGTTTGTCCAGCACCTAGCACAATGGGGCCCCATGCTTGGCTGGCCCTGAGGCATGACCATAATACATATGTCGCTGACCTGCACCTCTCGCCAGCCCCTACTTGCCATCAACTAATCCAGGAAAGTGACGTTTGCCTTTTAAAGGCAGATTTCAGTCTAACGTTCTTCTCACTCGTGATCTCAGGATTTGTTGCTTGTAACTCCCTCCCTGCTGCCAAAAAGCCCCTCCCATGAGTATTGCAGCCCCCCCCCCACCCCGGTATTGCAGATACTAGGGAAAATAAAGCCTCAGCAGTGCCTGAATGGATCACATTATATGATTTGCCCTATTTCCTTTCCCCCAGGACACCAGGTTTCCCTGCTCCGCTAAGACTGAGTTTTTCACTGCCCAGGAGTTAGGGAGTAACAGGGCTGGTCTTAGGGGTGGGTTGCTCGGGCAACTGTCCAGGGCGCCGTGGTCAAGGGACGCTGTGCAGAAGTGCACAAGTGCCATATTTCTGGGTCCTGCAGTAGCTGTAACTCAGCCTTGAGTGCATGCAGCACACACAGGTGTGTGCAGAGCCAAGGGGAGCACAGAGGGAGGATGGTCCAGTGGTTAGGGTACTACCCTGGGACTCAGGGTTCAGTTCACTGCTCTGCAACAGACCGCTTGCATGACTCTCAGGGCCTCACCTCTGCCCTGGCCCTCAGACCTGGCTGCTTGGAGGATTCCTCTGAAGATGGCTGCAATCTGCTTTAGTGGATTAATATTAAACCTGCAGTTCAGGACACTGTCTTATTGCCAACGGAGTGGTAGCTGGGTGAAAGTTAGGTGCTTGAATATGTCCCATAGCTTGAGTCATGTGTACTGTGTGACTGGATGCGAGGGGAGCCTTGTTTTTCTGTTTGGAAAAGAAGCCATTTCCCGGTGGGGCATGTACGGAGGGGCTATGATATAACTGCAATACAGCACTGGGGCCAGCTGGGAGCAGGACCCGGCGCTGCACGGAGAGTGGCTGGGGTGGGTGGTGCTCACGGGTGCCTGGGTGCAACAGTCTGAGTGGGGGTAGGTGCCTGGCCTTGCTCTGGGGGCAGGAGGCCCCTGCTGATGGCTGGAGTTGGGGTTCCGGGGCTGGGTGGGTGCTGTGACTCTGGGCAGCGGACGGGTGAGACAGTCTGGAGCCAGCACCTGGCACCTCATCAGGTTGCTTCCTTAGTCACCTTCTCCTCCAGCCGCCACTGCCTCCCAGATGCTCTTTCCTGTCCTGCTCCAGCAGGGAGGGGAGGTGCCAGGCAGGCTCCCCGCTCCACAGGCACAAGAGCATCCCCTAGCAGCGAAAATGTGCAAGTGCAGGCAAATGCCTGCCGCCTTCCCTGACAGGTGCATGAGAATTTAGCCGAGTGGCAGGAATGCAGACGGGGCTGCCGGTCATGTGATTGTCGTCCCCCCCCCCCCGATCCCTCCCTGAAGGAGACCAGAGAAAGATGGCAAAGACAAGATGCAGTGCTGGAAGGAACTCCTTCTCGCCTAATGTTTTTTCCTACTACTAAGTCTGGTGGTGAGGAAGTCCAGGCAAATACCTGCCCAAGTGAATCTGTTGCACCTGTGCCTGATGAAAAGGAGCAGCCTCCTGTGACTTCTCTAGCTGCAGTCTGACCCCACTCCCCTGAAGAGTTTCCCAGTGATAGTAACACAAACACCTCCTTCTCCAATGATCCAGGCAAGTGGGACTTGACTTCTCAAGATTTCATTGCATATTGGACTGAGAAGGGCCCACAGAAATGCCAGAATCTAGGTGCTGACTTTTCATTGACAAAGCAAGAGTACACCAATTAGAATCATTATCTGACCAAATATTTGAATATGTGAAGCCTAACAAACAGAATGGCACACGAGAATTGCTCATCTATTTGCCTTCTAAGAAGAAAGTATTGTTTTTATTGCCACCTGTTTTATGATACCAAAAAGTGGGGCATGTTCTGCGAAGTCTTCAGTGATTGGAAGAATACTGCATACATTACCAATCATGCAATGAGTGAACAGCATACATTGTCAGTTAGCTGAAGCTGTGAATGCAGTTGTTCTGGGAAACTCCAACAACCTTGAAGCACTAGAGAGCATCAAGAATGATGAATCTAAAAAATCAGCAACAAGAAAAGATGCAACGATCCTGAGTGATGCAATGCATACTTTGGAAACTGGTATTTTGTGTGAGGTCTGCAATGATATACTTCAGCCATTCAGCAGGTGGAGTCTAAGCTTGCAAAATGCTAACATTTCAAGTTCCGAAATCAGTGAAGGTATCAAATGTCTGTGTCAGAAGTACCCAGACAATTTCCCAGTAGATTTTACTAAAGAATTTCTTCAATTTTTTGAATTCACATCACCCTCAGATAAAGAGAGAAAAGATGACGAAAGCAAATCTATTTGGATGTACCGAGTTATCATTGAACCCAATGTGATCGAATGTTTCCCAAATGTTGAAACTGCCTTATGGCTGTATTTGTCACTAATGATCACTTGCTGTAGTGGAGAACGTTCCTTCTCTTTTATAACAAGGGTGAAATATGTCCTTGATCCACCATAACTCAAGAGCATCTTGGTGCTTTGTCCCTCTTGAGCATTGAGAATGAAATCATCAAGTCTTTGAATTACAATGACATCATTCATGACTTTGCCACAGCTAAAGCTGGGGGGGAAAATGGTTTGTTTGAGGATTTGAGTGTCATGAGAGTAGAATACGTTTTTTAATTTGACATAAATAAATAACATGTAAATATGTATGTAGATACAAGTTTGATGACTTCATAATTTTTTTTGCACTATGTAATTCATACTTAGGCCCTTCCCTCCCATTAACCTTAGGCCCCTCATAACCTTAATCTGGCCCTGTTCATGAGGCAGGCTGAGGGCTTTTCCTCAGCTTCTGGCCCCCTCCACCTCGTGCAGCCAGGCACAGACTGGCCCTTTGGGGTCACAGCTGCCAGAAATCCTTGCTGATCTCTACTAGAGGCTGGGAGGTTGGCTGCGGGCTATTGCTGACAGCTGTGGCTGAGAATAGCAAGGGAACAGGCAATGAACTCCTCAGGGAGCCCTGCTCCCACAGCTTCTGTGTCACAGGCTTGTTCCCAGGAGTGGGTCAGTTTAGATTCTTCCTGCTCTACAGCCTGGTTATAAATCGCCTGCCATGTCCTTTGTGAAGGGAATGTAAGCTACTAATGACAAGTGTAATTAAACCAATGTGCGTGTGAGCATAGATCACGCCAACGTTCTCTTTGCTGTGAAAATCTCTGCTGAGAAACGGGGACCCTGATCCAAGCCACCCCCCCTGCCCCTGAATGCTGTGAGCATTCAAAATCCCAAATCCAAAAGACCCTCATTTATAACAGGCCAAAGGAAATACCCAGGTGCAAATGAGAGGGCGCTGGAAACCCAGTACTGTCCGTAGCAGTGTGGCCACCTCTCTGGCTGCTGAGAAGGCTAAGGGTGGGTGGATGGGCGAAGCAGGAGTCGCTGAGGATGAACGGTGGGGATGAACGCTTCCCTTTGCAGGATCTCTGGAGGCAGCCAAACAGCAGCCTGCCGTGAAAATAGCATTTCAGCCCTGCCACGTCCTTGCATGGAGCCCGCTCCCACGTCACAGGGTGAATCACTCCTGGCCGCAAATGCTGTAACTGGAGGAAGTGCTGATGCAAGGCACACAGAGAACTAACGTAGCTAACTTGGCTAAGGATGAGACAATCAGTGTGGGGGTGGGCGACCTATGCTGGGGGCTGTCCATGCACCTGGACAGCAGCAAGGACAGATTTAACCCACACCTGTGCTGATGCAGGGCAGCCGTGGAGGGGCCCGTGGCCGATCACAGGACAGGTGGAGGTGTCTCATGACAGGCCTGGATCTCAGGGAGGAAACCTTGCTGAGGCTCTTGTGGCACGCTGTGTATTGCATAACATCTGTGAGGCCGAGCGGGAGGCGCAGCTGCCAAAGGGGAGTGGGGAGGTGGCCGGGCTGGTCACTGATTTCCAGCAGCCTGAGACAAGGCCAGTCACTAGCACCCCGAGGGAATGTCTACACTTCCATGTGAGCTCAGGGTTAGTGGGACTTGAGGCAGCCGACCCGTATCAGGGAACCCTGGACTGGAGCATCTACCCTGTATTTTAACCATAGGTTAAAGATTTTCTGACGTGCGCTTGAACCTGGGGCTCTGGTGTCCACACTGGTGTGCAGACCCGAGTCAAAGCAATCGTATCCCAGAGTTCCTAGGGACCCGCCCCCAAAATGTGGCTGCTCTAGCCCTAGAACCAAGGTGTACTGTGGGAAAACTTTACTGCCTGCCCTGCCCGGTACCGGGAAGCGGCTCTGTGATGGGGTGCCCACCCCACCCAGGACTGGAAGGAGTTAAGGTGGCCAGGTAGACCAGTTAACTCCACAGGCTGCACCTGGAGGAAGAGCCAGGGAGCAGGGAATTGATTACCGGAACGCTCAGGCAGGAACAGGCAAGGCCGCTAAAGCCAGGAAGCTGGCACCAGACAGGGGCTGCTGGGAAGGGGCAGTCACTCCCAGGGAAAAGGGAGTTGGAGCTCCCAGGGAAAGTGGGGGAACCAGGAGTGCAGGAAGCAGTCCAGGGAAGGAGCAGTGAGGGCTGGGAGAGGAAAGCCCAGAATGGCTGGCTGGAGGGTCCCTGGTCTGGAATCTGGAGTAGAGGATGGGGTTGGGTTCCCCTGCCAGCCACTGAGAGAGTGGCACCTGAGGCAGTGAATGGGAAGACTGCCCAGGACTGCTAAAGGAAAGACTTTGATATAAGGGCTGTCATGAAGAGGATGCTGCGGTTCCTGGAGTGAGGGAGGGGCTGCAGACCAGTGGGAGAGACGGCATGCAGCCATGGGAAGGGGTGTTGGCCTGATGAACTAATCCCCAGAGTGGCCAGGAGGTGGGGCCAGATGAGAAGTGTGCCCCATCACAAGCTTGCTTTGTAAAAGGCTCCACTGGTTGGCTCTCCATCACAGAGCCAGGAGGCTCTCTGCAAGGGCGCTTGCAGATCAGTGCTCAGAAGACAATGGTTAACACTGACCTGAGCCACTGCTGTTTGCAAAGTGGGGCAGGAGTCCATTTTCAGTAGAGTGGATAACAGATTGTTGGGATAGGGAGGACTGAGCAAGTTGGCCCATGGAATTGTGGGATACTTCTGGTTGACTCCCAGGGGCCGAGTCAAGTGGGGCTGCGTCTACATTGCAAAACAATAGGGCTCGGACCCTGGGTCCTGGCTTAACTCGAGCTCGGACCTTCCAGCCCTGCAGGGTCTGAGCACTAGGTTAGGGCAATTGCAGTGTGGACACAAGGGGGTTAGCATTGAGCCCGGGCGTACATTGCAGTGTAGGCATACTCTGAGAGTGCTGTGCAGATGAGGGTGTCTCTAGGAGCACAGTGACAGGCTGTAGGAGCCAGCCAATGTTATCAGTTGTGGATATGGGGTGGTGGTGGTGGGGGTGTTCTTGGGAAGGGGTGCTATTGCCTCAGGGGACGTTTGCCTCCATCAGACAAAGACCATCAATCTGGTTGCCACAAGAGAGAACTTTATGAAACATCAGTTACAAAAAATCAAGTGCAAGGGGCTGGCTACACACACCCGAGTGGGCAGGTATATTTCTAACTGTCCTCCTACGGGGTGGACAGCGATACTGCTGCTGGGAGGACTGCAGTGCTGAGGGGGCGGTGGATAGCCCTGGCTAGAAGGAATTGTTCTCCTGGCCGTGGAGTGGCCGCTGGCCTCTGATCAATAATGCGCTCTGGGGATGTCTTGGGGCATCTCTCAAGCCTTCTGTCTCTCCTCGAGAACACGCTCCCACCCTCCATCCCTTTGCCTCACTGGCCCCGGATGGGGCAGCCTAGGTTGGTCGGAAAAACAGGTTTTCCCTTGTCCTTTTACCCCTTCCTCGTACTGAGTCACTCTGCAGGTACAGAAAGGACGCTTGGTCTGGCCTCCGGGTGGCGCGTCACAGACTTATAACCCCTGCCCCTCTTTCCTGAATGTACTGCAAGTAATTGCAGTGTAAACAATCTGCGTGAGCGGGTTCTTTTCCTTGCCCTGTCGTTGCATTACATTGGTCCAACTGGTTCCAATGAGGTTGCATTTTATTCCCTCTTATAAGATCTGACCTAACACATGCAGCAGAGGGAGGAGGCCACGGAATTGGTTAGTTTCTGGGGAAGGGCCTGCATTTACATTTCTCTGGGCTCCTGGTCTGATCAGCATCACTCGCTCTCCTTTGATTTAAACCTCATAGCAGGGCCTTACCTGGCCTGACTTCCAGCGCCGTTGCTGCCTCAGTTTACCTTCCATTGTGCATCTAACAACCCCCCACCCCAGCCCCGGGAGCATTCTTTATTTGCCATCTTTCCTGCTGTGGAAAGCCTGGAACTGCCCTAAAGTGACACACACCCGGCAAGGAAGAGACTGAAAATCCCTGCTGGGAGGGAAGTGAGACTGCGACAGAAGCACCTTTGCTTGAGCAATCTTGCCAAGGAGCAATGTGGGCATTTCTCTGCTACTGGGGAATTCTCGCTGTGGCAGGAGAACGGGCAGGGAACCACCGGTCCACATTCCACATCCTTCTGCTCAGCATCTCTTCAGAACTGTCAGCCATAGCATCCACAGGGGAACTCGGTGCAGTGCCGTTGAAGTCACTGTGACTATGGAGGCAGGATGGCCTAATGGTTAGGGTGTGTACCTAGGACTTTGGAGACCTGGGTTCCAATCCCAACTCCACCCTGTGTGACCTCGGGCAGAACTTTCAGCCAGCAAAATCCCAGAGCCCAGGTGGGTTTACTTCCAACCGCTTGAGCGGGCAAGTGATGAAACCTCTGCATTCGGAGGTTCCCCCACCTAGCCCAATTCTTAGTGATTTCAGTGAGTGGGGGGAACCTCACTGCTGTATTTCACTGCCTCACCAGGTCCTAGCCTATTGGTGACTTCAGCTCTTCTGATCACCAAACAGCTAAGAGAATCCTCAGCTGAGTCTGATCAGTTCTGTCTTTAAGCATTGGAGGTTAAGAACATAAGACCATAAGAATGGCTATACTGCGTCAGACCAAAGGTCCATCCAGCCCAGTATCCTGTCTACCGACAGTGGCCAATGCCAGGTGCCCCAGAGGGAGTGAACCTAACAGGTAATGATGAAGTGATCTCTCTCCTGTCATCCATCTCCACCCTCTGACAAACAGAGGGTAGGGACACCATTCCTTACCCATCCTGGCTAATAGCCATTAATGGACTTAACCTCCATGAATTTATCCAGTTTTCTCTTTTAAACCCTGTTATAGTCCTAGCCTTCACAACCTCCTCAGGCAAGGAGTTCCACATGTTGACTGCGCTGTGTGAAGAACTTCCTTTTATTTGTTTTAAACCTGCTGCCCATTAATTTCATTTGGTGGCCCCTAGTTCTTATATTATGGGAACAAGTAAATAATTTTTCCTTATTCACTTTCTCCACACCACTCATGATTTTGTAGACCTCTATCACATCCCCCCTTAGTCTACTCGTTTCCAAGCTGAAAAGTCCTAGCCTCTTTAATCTCTCCTTATATGGGACCCGTTCCAAAACCCTAATAATTTTAGGTTTCAGAGTAGCAGCCGTGTTAGTCTGTATCCGCAAAAAGAAAAGGAGGACTTGTGGCACCTTAGAGACTAACAAATTTATTTGAGCATAAGCTTTCATGAGCTACAGCTCACTTCATTGGATGCATTCAGTGGAAAATACAGTGAGGAGATTTATATACATAGAGAACATGAAACAATGGGTGTTACCATCCACACTGTAAGGAGAGTGATCAGGTAAGGTGAGCTATTACCAGCAGGAGAGCGGGGCGGGGGAGGGGGGGAACCTTTTGTGGTGATAATCAAGGTGGGCGATTTCCAGCAGTTGACAAGAACATCTGAGGAATGCGGGGGGGGGGGGGACGGGGACTTTGTGTAATGACCCATTCACTCCCAGTCTTTATTCAAGCCTAAGTTAATTGTATCCAGTTTGCAAATTAATTTCAATTCAGCAGTCTCTCGTTGAAGTCTGTTTTTGAAGTTTTTTTGTTGAAGAATGTCCACTTTTAGGTCTGTAATCGAGAGACCGAAGAGATTGAAGTGTTCTCCGACTGGTTTTTGAATGTTATAATTCAAAATAATTCTTTACATCTGATTTGTGTCTATTTATTCTTTTACGTAGAGACTGTCCAGTTTGATACCATCATGTGCCAGCAATGCCCCTCTGCCATGTACATTGGCCAAACTGGACAGTCCCAATGTAAAAGAATAAATGGACACAAATCAGATTTCAGGAAAGGGGTAGGAATGGGCACAGGGAAGGGGTGGGAAGAGGTGGGGCAGGAGCAGGGCCTCACAGAAGGGGTGGAGTGGGGGTGGGGCCAGGGCAGTGGGCGGGGTCAGTAGTGCAACCCTCGGGCCAATGTACTAGTCCTCATGTGGCTTTCATGGTCATTTCAGTTTGAGACCCCTGTGTTAGATCTTTCTTTGCTAGATTGAAGAGCCCATTATTGATGGTATAATTGTGTCTCCATTAGGGCTTTTGCCAGCATGTCAGTGGAAAATCCCTCCCGCCCTCACCCCTATCCAACATAGATCTAGTAGCAAAACTTTTCAGCACAGAGACCAGGCTTCATTGTGAAATTACACAAGATCTGTGTCATAGACTCTTAGACAATGTGGCAGGGAGAAGGGTTTGCCGGTCAGGGAGTGCAGCATCGGATGCAGGGTCTATGTGGAGAACAGGGACCCAGCAGAGTGTGACAGGGGGCAGATCCCCAACTGGAAAAGGGTCCACGTCCAGGGGTTAGGACAGCTGATATAACTGGGTCACTTGGAACCGTCCAACACAGCTTGACCTGCAGTGAGGACATGGCTCTGCTGGGCTCCTTTGCTATTGCTAACTAGGACATGGCTCTGCTGGGCTCCTTTGCTATTGCTAACTAGGACAGGGCACTTGCACCATCGGTTTCCTCTTGTGAGTCATGGAGGATGTCTAGCTAGCAGGTGTGGAACTTGTGGCTTGCAAGTCCAGAGAGTCGATGCTAAACTCACCCTGGGATACTTCTACTGAACTCAGAGTGATTGTGGCCGCTGGGTTCCAGTGCGTCATGGCTTCAGGGCCAGCTTGGGGTTCCAGAACAGACACTTTCTGCAAATAAAAAAATACCCCAGCCTCCTACTTCCTGACCTTGCATGCGAGCTGCAAACCACCAACCCATTATAACCTGCAGGCGCTTTCCTGTTCTTCTGCAACTGAAATCACAGAGTGTAACCACAGCTACAGCTTCCCCCCTTCTCACCTGCAAAACTCCCCATCAGAACCCTGGGAAGGATCCTATGCCCAGATACTGCCCTCATGGGCACTTTGTATAGGCAGAGAGAGAAGCACGTAGCCCCTTTTCCTCTGCTGAGATAAAGGTGCTCTCACCTCTTTGTTGTGGAGGAGGAGGGGGTCTCGACCCAGTGAGGTTCCCATGTGCTTCTACCCTCCCCTCTGAGGCCCCATCTAAACTGGGTTTTTTGACCCCAATATAGCACCACTGATGTAATTCACCAGTGCAGATGTGCTGGCCCAGTCAGATGCACCAGCACAAGCCCCATTCTACACTGGTTCAGTGTGTCTATATGTGACACCCCTAGGGCCCCAGAATTGTACCATTCTGCCCTGGTCAAAAGGCTGGCCAGTGTAAGTTTATAACCCATTCTGCCCCTCCCTCAAAGTGGAGAGGACATGCACAGGGTTTTGTTAACTGAGCTAAGATTTTTTTCATGCACTTCACTCAAACCACACTGCTTTTAGGTAAAATATAAAGCAGATTTATTAACTACAGAAAGATTTTAAGTGATTATAAGTAATAAGTATAAAACAGATCAAAGTTGATTACCTAAGAAATAAAACAAATTCACAATCTGGGTTCTATTAACCAGACAGGATTTGAATTAAGCAGTGTCTCACCCTGATGGTACAAACAGTTCACAAATCTTCCACACACAGGCTGGGGTTCCTCCTTTCCATCCTGGGACCCCCTCCCCAGTCAAAGTCTTTGTCATCTAGCCATGTTTCCAGGTATTCAGTTCTGCGCGGGAGTGAGCTGAAGGGACAATGTCACTTCCCCCTTTTAGAGCTTCTTTCATGTGGACGGAATATCATTGTTCCAAGCAAAGTTCCCAGCACAGTTGGATAGGGATAGGGAGTCAATGGACACTCTGGCCTTTAGAACCCCCACAGCTTCAGTGTACGAAAACTGAAGCCAGGGGAAGTTGTCACTGTTCATGATAATGTTTGTTGGGAGAGTATGGGACAAGGAACTACCCTGACAGGACACCTGCTCTTCCAAGCTAATGACAGTTGTGTGTATGTTAAGGTCACCACTTTGCAAGACATACATTTTAATCTCACCACTGCTGCAGGAAATTATATCATTTATTGGCCTGTGGATAGAATCCTGCAATCAGCCCTTAGGTTTCAGTGACCCTTTAATTGAACTGCCTTAGTACCTGCCTTAGTACCTGCCCGGTTCCAAAATTTGCTTTCACTCCTACCAGAGGTCCGAGAAATCTCTGAATTACAAGGTCAAATTCATATGCTTCAAAATATGTAGCAAATTGAAAAATATGCCTTTCATACAGCCTATAGAGTGTTTACGTTATGTACTAATTCTGATGCATTGTGCTAGGTAACTAAGGCTATAAGACAACCCCATCATGTTATCGCCATGGGAATGTTAATGCTTTCATTGTTGCTGTTCAGTTTAGGGTTATGTTATTGTTGTAGAAAAGGATGTAATAATAGTAACGCCGTCTACGTTCATACTAACCGCGTGTTGTCGTTGTATCCAGCCAAACCCATGAGGCTGAACCATTTGACCTAGAGTCAGAAATACAAGGTTTGATGAAAATGGAGGTTTAAGACTGATAGTTGGGCTGGAAGCACAAAAGGGGGAGTGGGGAAGTAGAAAAAGGGATAAAGGGAATTTGAATGCAGACATCTCAGATTTTGGAATAGAGCAAGGATCAGGCTAACTCTCACTCTAATAACGCGAGACTTGAAGGCAGGGCCTGGGCGAATGGGAAGCGAGTGGGAAAACTGAAAGAGATGCTATTTTGACCTTAAAAAGAAAAGGAGTACTTGTGGCACCTTAGAGACTAACCAATTTATTTGAGCATGAGCTTTCGTGAGCTACAGCTCACTTCATCAGATGTTTACCGTGGAAACTGCAGCAGACTTTATATACACACAGAAATCATGAAACAATACCTCCTCCCACCCCACTGTCCTGCTGGTAATAGCTTATCTAAAGTGATCAACAGGTGGGCCATTTCCAGCACAAATCCAGGTTTTCTCACCCTCCACCCCCCCACACAAATTCACTCTCCTGCTGGTGCTAGCCCATCCAAAGTGACAACTCTTTACATAATCAAGTCGGGCTATTTCCTGCATAGATCAAGGTTTTCTCACATCCCCCCCACCCCCATACACACACAAACTCACTCTCCTGCTGGTAATAGCTCATCCAAACTGACCACTCTCCAGGTTTAAATCCAAGTTAAACCAGAACATCTGGGGGGGGGGGTAGGAAAAAACAAGAGGAAACAGGCTACCTTGCATAATGACTTAGCCACTCCCAGTCTCTATTTAAGCCTAAATTAATAGTATCCAATTTGCAAATGAATTCCAATTCAGCAGTTTCTCGCTGGAGTCTGGATTTGAAGTTTTTTTGTTTTAAGATAGCGACCTTCATGTCTGTGATTGCGTGACCAGAGAGATTGAAGTGTTCTCCGACTGGTTTATGAATGTTATAATTCTTGACATCTGATTTGTGTCCATTTATTCTTTTACGTAGAGACTGTCCAGTTTGACCAATGTACATGGCAGAGGGGCATTGCTGGCACATGATGGCATAGATCACATTGGTGGATGTGCAGGTGAACGAGCCTCTGATAGTGTGGCTGATGTTATTAGGCCCTGTGATGGTGTCCCCTGAATAGATATGTGGGCACAATTGGCAACGGGCTTTGTTGCAAGGATAAGTTCCTGGGTTAGTGGTTCTGTTGTGTGGTATGTGGTTGTTGGTGAGTATTTGCTTCAGGTTGCGGGGCTGTCTGTAGGCAAGGACTGGCCTGTCTCCCAAGACTTGTGAGAGTGTTGGGTCATCCTTTAGGATAGGTTGTAGATCCTTAATAATGCGTTGGAGGGGTTTTAGTTGGGGGCTGAAGGTGACGGCTAGTGGCGTTCTGTTATTTTCTTTGTTAGGCCTGTCCTGTAGTAGGTAACTTCTGGGAACTCTTCTGGCTCTATCAATCTGTTTCTTTACTTCTGCAGGTGGGTATTGTAGTTGTAAGAAAGCTTGACAGAGATCTTGTAGGTGTTTGTCTCTGTCTGAGGGGTTGGAGCAAATGCGGTTGTATCGCAGAGCTTGGCTGTAGACGATGGATCGTGTGGTGTGGTCAGGGTGAAAGCTGGAGGCATGCAGGTAGGAATAGCGGTCAGTAGGTTTACGGTATAGGGTGGTGTTTATGTGGCCATTGTTTATTAGCACTGTAGTGTCCAGGAAGTGGATCTCTTGTGTGGACTGGACCAGGCTGAGGTTGGTGGTGGGATGGAAATTGTTGAAATCATGGTGGAATTCCTCAAGGGCTTCTTTTCCATGGGTCCAGATGATGAAGATGTCATCAATATAGCGCAAGTAGAGTAGGGGCTTTAGGGGACGAGAGCTGAGGAAGCGTTGTTCTAAATCAGCCATAAAAATGTTGGCATACTGTGGGGCTGATTTAGAACAACGCTTCCTCAGCTCTCGTCCCCTAAAGCCCCTACTCTACTTGCGCTATATTGATGACATCTTCATCATCTGGACCCATGGAAAAGAAGCCCTTGAGGAATTCCACCATGATTTCAACAATTTCCATCCCACCACCAACCTCAGCCTGGTCCAGTCCACACAAGAGATCCACTTCCTGGACACTACAGTGCTAATAAACAATGGCCACATAAACACCACCCTATACCGTAAACCTACTGACCGCTATTCCTACCTGCATGCCTCCAGCTTTCACCCTGACCACACCACACGATCCATCGTCTACAGCCAAGCTCTGCGATACAACCGCATTTGCTCCAACCCCTCAGACAGAGACAAACACCTACAAGATCTCTGTCAAGCTTTCTTACAACTACAATACCCACCTGCAGAAGTAAAGAAACAGATTGATAGAGCCAGAAGAGTTCCCAGAAGTTACCTACTACAGGACAGGCCTAACAAAGAAAATAACAGAACGCCACTAGCCGTCACCTTCAGCCCCCAACTAAAACCCCTCCAACGCATTATTAAGGATCTACAACCTATCCTAAAGGATGACCCAACACTCTCACAAGTCTTGGGAGACAGGCCAGTCCTTGCCTACAGACAGCCCCGCAACCTGAAGCAAATACTCACCAACAACCACATACCACACAACAGAACCACTAACCCAGGAACTTATCCTTGCAACAAAGCCCGTTGCCAATTGTGCCCACATATCTATTCAGGGGACACCATCACAGGGCCTAATAACATCAGCCACACTATCAGAGGCTCGTTCACCTGCACATCCACCAATGTGATCTATGCCATCATGTGCCAGCAATGCCCCTCTGCCATGTACATTGGTCAAACTGGACAGTCTCTACGTAAAAGAATAAATGGACACAAATCAGATGTCAAGAATTATAACATTCATAAACCAGTCGGAGAACACTTCAATCTCTCTGGTCACGCAATCACAGACATGAAGGTCGCTATCTTAAAACAAAAAAACTTCAAATCCAGACTCCAGCGAGAAACTGCTGAATTGGAATTCATTTGCAAATTGGATACTATTAATTTAGGCTTAAATAGAGACTGGGAGTGGCTAAGTCATTATGCAAGGTAGCCTGTTTCCTCTTGTTTTTTCCTACCCCCCCCCCCAGATGTTCTGGTTTAACTTGGATTTAAACCTGGAGAATGGTCAGTTTAGATGAGCTATTACCAGCAGGAGAGTGAGTTTGTGTGTGTATGGGGGTGGGGGGGATGTGAGAAAACCTTGATCTATGCAGGAAATAGCCCGACTTGATTATGTAAAGAGTTGTCACTTTGGATGGGCTAGCACCAGCAGGAGAGTGAATTTGTGTGGGGGGGTGGAGGGTGAGAAAACCTGGATTTGTGCTGGAAATGGCCCACCTGTTGATCACTTTAGATAAGCTATTACCAGCAGGACAGTGGGGTGGGAGGAGGTATTGTTTCATGATTTCTGTGTGTATATAAAGTCTGCTGCAGTTTCCACGGTAAACATCTGATGAAGTGAGCTGTAGCTCACGAAAGCTCATGCTCAAATAAATTGGTTAGTCTCTAAGGTGCCACAAGTACTCCTTTTCTTTTTGCGAATACAGACTAACACGGCTGTTCCTCTGAAACCTGTATTTTGACCTTGTGTTAGATAAGAATTGGAATGGAGACTGTAGCAGGAACCGTTGCGAAAAAGTAAGATATCAGGAAGGAATATGTAAAGCAAAATGCGGCTGTTGATCATTATTGTATGCAACAAAAGGTATAAATGCTTGCTCTAATTGTTTATCTGGCGGAGACCTGCCTAGGAAGGGGGAATCCCTGTCCGTGCACACTCACCTTTTTGCTATTGTTTGAGAATAAATTGTCTCTGACATGTTGCAACCAACCTAAGAGTGAAGACTGAGTTTTCTTCCACAATGGAGTCCAGTATCACATGATCTAGTTACATGCCCTTGCATGCTTTGATGAGTCATAGCAGCCATTATCCATATACTAGCTCAGAGGTGGCCAACCTGTGGCTCCGGCTCTTCAGAAGTTAATATGCGGTGTGACGGGCTGGGTCACAGAAATCCCCTTGGAAACTGCCAACTGATGTGCTGAGACTACCTCTAAGCCCATTTTCCCTGGTAGCTTTGGACTTCAGAGCCCTGCCTGGTTGTGCCAGACAAGCTAGGCGACTACAAACACAGACCCAGGTCTGAACCACGTCCCGCAAAAGCTGCAGGCTTAACTCAAAACAGCTTAAGAAGTGTTCCTGTCTCCAACACTCAGGTACCCAGCTCCCAATGGGGTCCAAACCCAAATAAATCCATTTTACCTTGTATAAAGCTTATACAAGGTAAACTCATAAATTGCTTACCATCTATAACACTGATAGAGAGATATGCACAACTGTTTGCCCCCCCTAGATATTAATACGTAATCTGGGTTAATTATTAAATAAAATGTGATTTTGTTAAATACACAAAGTAGGATTTAAGTTCCAAGTAATAACAGACAGAACAAAGTGAATTACCAAGCAAGATAAAATAAAACATGCACGTCTAAGCCTAATACAGTAAGAAAGTGATTACAAATGAAATCTTACCCTCAGAGATGTTCCAATAAGCTTCTTTTATAGACTACTCTCCTTCTAGTCTGGGTCCAGCAATCACACGCACCCCTGTGGTCATTGTCCTTGGTTCCAGTTTCTTTCAGGTATCCTTTGGGGATGGAGAGGCTATCTCTTGAGCCAGCTGAAGACAAAATGGAGGGGTCTCCCAAGACTTTATATAGTTCCTCTCTTGTGGGTGGACACCCCTCCCTCTCCCTGTGTAGAATCCCAGCTACTAGATGGAGTTTTGGAGTCACATGGGCAAGTCACATGTCCATGCATGACTCAGAACTTTACAGGTGGCAGACATTGCTCACATGCTACTTTGAACACCCCCAAGTAGACTTCTTATGTGGATTGGAGTCTTCCAAGGTCCATTGTCCGTTAAGTGTTTCTTGTTTGGGCTCTTAACTTGCAAATTCCTTTCTTCAGAAGCTGACCAAATGCCTTACTAAGGCTACTTAAAATCAAACAAGTACACAGCCAGTATTCATAACTTTGAATACAAAAATGATACATGCATACAAATAGGATGAATACATGCAGAAGAACATAACCTTTGCAAAAATATTCTACATGGCATAACTAGCATAAAACATATTCCAGTTATGTCATATTTACACTCATAAGCATATTTCCATAAAGCATTATGGGGTGCAACATCACACCCTTCTCCTGAACTTAGTGCCAGAGACTTGGACGCTGTCCATGGCAGAGGCAGTATACCTAAAATTCCTCTTTTCTGGACAGGGCATCTGCTACCCAGTTCTCCTTTCCTTTAATATGCATAATCTCCATGTCAAATTCCTGCAGGACCAGGTTCCAGCACAGCAGTTTGGAGTTTGTGCCCTTAGTCTGGTGAAGCCATACCAAAGCTGAATGATCAGTTACAATTCTGAACCTCCTATTGAAGTGTTAAGGCCTTAGTTGTTTGACGGCCAACACAATGCCATAGCACTCCTTCTCTACGACAGAGTAATTCTGTTTGACAGGGGACAGCTTTTTACTTAGGAAGGCAATGGGATGCTTCTTGCTGTCTTCCCCTGTTTGCATCAGCACAGCATCCAACCCTGTGTCTGATGCATCAGTACACAATTCAGAAGGCTTATCAAAGTCAGGGCTAGCCAGCACAGGCTCCGCAGACAAGAGTGCTTTTACCTTGCTGAAGCCTTTCTGGCACATCTCTGACCAAATTACCTTATTAGGTTGATGCTGTGACAGGTTGGATCACAGAAACCCCCTTGGGGCTGCCAACTGATGTGCCAAGACTGCTTCTGCCCCTGCTTTCCCTGCCCTCCCAGCTTGGGACTTCAGAGCCCTGCCTGGTTTGAGCCAGACCCGCTAGCCTGCTGCAAACCCAGACCCAGGTCTGAACCACGTCCCCGAACAGCTGTAGGCTTAATTGAAAGCAGGTTAAGAAGTGTTCTTGTCTTTAACACTCAGATACCCAACTCCCAATGGGGTCCAAACCCCAAATAAATCCGTTTTATCCTGTATAAAGCTTATACAGGGTAAACTCATATATTGTTTGCGCTCTATAACACTGATAGAGAGATATGCACAGCTGTTTGCCCCCCCCAAGTATTAATACATATTCTGGATTAATTAATAAGTAAAAAGTGATTTTATTAAATACAGAAAGTAGGATTTAAGTGGTTCCGAGTAATAGCAGACAGAACAAAGTGAATTACCAAACAAAATAAAATAGAACACGCAAGTCTATGTCTAATACAGAAAGAAAACTGAATACAGATAAAAACCTCACCCTTAGAGGAATTCCAGTAAACTTCCTTTTACAGACTAGTCTCCTTCTAGTCTGGGTCCAGCAATCACTCCCACCTCCTGTAGTCATTCCAGTTTCTTTCAGGTATCCTTGGGGGTGGAGAGGTAGAATCATAGAATCATAGAATATCAGGGTTGGAAGGGACCCCAGAAGGTCATCTAGTCCAACCCCCTGCTCAAAGCAGGACCAATTCCCAGTTAAATCATCCCAGCCAGGGCTTTGTCAAGCCTGACCTTAAAAACCTCTAAGGAAGGAGATTCTACCACCTCCCTAGGTAACGCATTCCAGTGTTTCACCACCCTCTTAGTGAAAAAGTTTTTCCTAATATCCAATCTAAACCTCTCCCAGGTGGTGATCTCTTCAGCCAGCTGAAGATAAAATGGAGGGGTCTCCCAGGATTTTATATAGTTCCTCTCTTGTGGGTGGACACCCCTCCCTCCCCCTGTGTAGAATCCCAGCTACAAGATAGAGTTTTGGAGTCACATGGACAAGTCACATGTCCATGCATGACTCAGAACTTTACAGGTGGCAGACATTGCTCACATGCTACTTTGAACACCCTCAAGTAGACTTCTTACGTGGCTTGGAGTCTTCCAAGGTCCATTGTCCATTCAGTGTTTCTTGATTGGGCGCTTAACTTGCAAATTCCTTTCTTCAGAAGCTGATGAAATGCCTTACTAAGGCTACTTAAAATCAAACAAGTACACAGCCAATATTCATAACTTTGAATACAAAAATGATACATGCATACAAATAGGATGAATACATGCAGAAGCACATAACCTTTGCAAAGATATTTTACATGGCATATCTAGCATAAAACATATTCCAGTTATGTCATATTTACACTCATAAGCATATTTCCATCAAGCATTATGGGGTAATACGTCACATGAGGCTCCTTTTATAGGCACTGACTCTGGGGCTGGAGCTGGGTTACTGGCCTAGTGGATGGGGCGGGTGAGCTATAGATGTGATATAGCTTGATTTTTGTAATGCTTTTGACACAGTCCCATATGATTCTCATAAGCAAACTGAGGAAATGTGGTCTAGGTGAAATTACTACAAGGTGGATGCAAAGTTGGTTGAAAGATCCTACTTAAAGAGTAGTTATCAATGGTTTGCTGTCAAATTAGGGTAATGTATCTAGTGGGGTCCCACAGGGGTCAATCCTGGTCTGATCCTACTCAACATTTTCATTAATGACTTGGATAATGGACTGGAGAATAGGCTTATAAAATTTGCAGATGGCACCAAGCTGGGAAGGGTTGCAAGCACTTTGGAAGGCAGGATTAGAATTCAAAACAACCTTGACAAATTGGAGAATTGGTCTGAAATCAATTTAATGAAATTCAATAAAGAACTACATTTAGGAAGGAAAAAAATCAAATGCACACCTACAAAATGGGGAATAACAGTGTAGGTGGTAGTCCTGATGCAAAGGACCTGGGGGTTGTAGTGGATCATAAATTGAATATGAGCGAACACTGTGATGCAGTTGTGAAAAAGGCTAATACCATTCTGAGGTGAATAAGCAGGACTGTTGTAGGTAAGACACTGCAGGTAACTGTCCCACTCTACTTGGCACTGGTGAGGTCTCAGCTGGAGTCCTGTGTCCAGTTCTGGGCGCCACACTTTAGCAAAGATGGGGACAAACTGGAGCACGTTGAGGTGAGAGCAACAAAAATGGTCAAAGCAAACCTGAGCTGCAAGGAAAGGTTAAAAAACTGAGCACATTTAGTCTTGGGAAAAGAAGACTGAGAGGGGACCTGATAACATGTTAAGGGCTGTTAGAAAGAGGACTGTGATCAAATGTTCTCCATGTCCACTGAAGGTAGGACAAGACGCAATGTGCTTAATCTGCAGCAAGGGAGATTTAGGTTACATAGCAGGAAAAACTGTCTATCTCTAAGGCTCTGGACCAGGCTCCCAAGGGAGGTTGTGGAATCCCCGTCACTGGAGGTTTTTAAGAACAGGCTGGACAAACCCCTGGCAGGGCTGGTCTTAGTTTACTTGCTCCTGCCTGAGTGCAGGGGATTGGACTAGATTATAGAATCATAGAAGTCCTGTCGAGAGCCTTTCCTGCCCAGCATTTCTATGATTTATACCGGCAGTCACTGAAACTGATGAGTGAGGGGATTCAGTAAATAAGAGGGGAAACCCAATGAGGCAACACTTTGAAGGGGAAGTGGATTGAGCATGCACCTCCAGCACGGAGCTATTGGTCTGCACACTCAGCAGCTCTCGCTGGCCAGCTGTGAGATGGCTTAGTGAGGAGCAGAGGTGCTGGAATTAGGGGTGCAGCACCCCCTGGCTTGAAGTGGTTTCCATCATATCCAGGGTTTACAGTTTGGTTCAATGGCTCTCAGCACCCCCACTGTACACATTGTTCCAGCCCCCCGGTAAGGGACGATGCTGAGTTGGTGTCAGTAACACTAAATCCTTCTTAATTTGCACAGGCATAACCGTACCTCTTATTGATTACCTGGATTGCTGGACTGACCAGCAGCCCCCGTTCTGGACCAGGACCCCCATTGCGCCAGGACTGTACAAACCCAGGACAAAACCATAGCCCCTGCCCTGAAGAATGACAATCTCATCTAAGATCAGCCCTCATTTGCTCTGCGTTTGCCTCCACGAGGCTTCTGTCACTCACTTGCAGCTGGCGATGAATCTGATCTGGTGACCCCCCTCTAGCAGCCAAAGGCCTAATGAGCGGAGTGAAGCTAGACAAATTCAGACTGGGAACACGGTGCAGATCTTTAAAAGTGAGAGCAATTCCGCACAAGAATAATTTACCGAGGGCTGGGGTGGAGGCTCCATCATGGATCATTTCTAACTCAAGCTGGGATGTTTTTCCAACAGATCGGCTCAAGGTCATGCAGGAAGTAATGCAGGGCAGTTCTCTGGCCTGTGTTGTGCAGGAGATCGGACTAGTTTCAGAGTGGTAGCCGTGTTAGTCTGTATCAGCAAAAACAACGAGGAGTCCTTGTGGAACTTTAGAGACTAACAAATGTATTTGGGCATAAGCTTTCATGGGCTAAAACCCACTTCATCAGATGGATGGAGTGGAACATTCAGTAGGGAGGTATAAATACACTGCATATGAAAAGATGGGAGTTGCCTTACCAAGTGGGGGGTCTGTGCTAACGAGCTAATTCAATTTAAGTTGGAAGTAGGCAATTCTCAACAGTTGACAAGAAGGAGTGCAAATCACTTTTTTAGTGTTAATGAGGCCAATGTAAACAAGGTATCCCATTTCAAACAGTTGACAGATGACTAGATGACCACTATGGTCCCTTCTGGCCTTAGACTCTATGGCCCAGCTCTGCAGAGGATCTGAGGATCTGGGCTCACAAATCTGTTGTCATTCCTCTCTAGCAGGTGGGCCTAGTGTCAGGGATCCTGAACTCCACCCCATTTGGTGTGCGCCCTGCTGAGTGCGCAGGGCTGGGTGCGGGCAGCGACCTGCCCTGACGAGGTTACAGTCTGCGTTTGGGCGCAAGAAAGCCAGAGGTGAGGATAACGAATCAGCAAAGCACTGGAACAGGTGAGGCTGGGCAGGTGGGTGCAGTACTGATATTACGCAAGGCAGGGGCACCAGAACGGGGGGCGGGTTAGGGAGCCATGGCCCCATCACTTTTTTCCTTCCTTCCTTGTCTTTCAGACACTGGTGGGGGGTGAGGGTCAGGTGACGGAGATTGTGTTGGATAGAAATAATGCTAGACTTGTCCTACCCTCAAGGAGAAGAGACCCGGCAGTGGGGAAGGATATATAGGGTCATGTTAGCACACGAGGGGAAGCCATTCTGACTCGCTCACACTTCGCTAAGCAGGTTTCAGAGTAGCAGCCGTGTTAGTCTGTATTCGCAAAAAGAAAAGGAGTACTTGTGGCACCTTAGAGACTAACACATTTATTTGAGCCTGAGCTTTCGTGGGCTACGGCTCACTTCATCGGATGCATGTAGCTCACGAAAGCTCATGCTCAAATAAATGTGTTAGTCTCTAAGGTGCCACTAGTCCTCCTTTTCTTTTTTCTCTAAGCAGATGTCACTCAAGTAGCAATGGAGGAAATTCAGAGCAATTATTGTTAGTCAGGGAGCAGGGCCTGGGGCAGCACCTCGTCCCCTTGCTTCCTGTAACCTCTTTTGCAACCTCTGAGTTGAGCCTTGTTTGACTCACCTTGTGTCATCTCGTTTCCTCCCTTTCACACTCATTAGCCCAGCCCTGCATGCCAGATGAGGTGCCTGGGACAATGCCAGCAGAGAGACATGGCTCTCACACATGGACTGCATGTGGCTGCGACGTGTGTTGGATTCCCTACACCGTATGCCTCAGTCAGGAGCAGCTGGTAACCAAAGTGTTTGAGCTACTGCCTTCTGATCTGGATTCCAAACGTTCTCAGAGCCTGGAGTGTTTGGATCAGGGCTTCTGTGTTGATCCCGGCTCTGGTAGACTCATAGACTTTACGGTCAGAATGGACCATCCTGATCGTCTAGTCTGACCTCCTGCACATTGCAGGCCACAGAACTGCACCCACTCCCTCCTGTAACAGACCCTGAACCTCTGGCTGAGTGACTGATGTCCTAAATTCATAGTTTAAAGAACCCAAGTTACAGAGAATCCTCCATTTCCACTAGTTTAAACCTGCAAGTGACCTGGGCCCCACGCTGCAGAGGAAGGTGAAACCTCCCTAGGGTCTCTGCCAATCTGACCCGGGGGAAATTCCTTCCTGACCCAAATCTGGCAATCGGTTCGACCCTGAGCATGTGGGTAAGACCCACCAGCCAGACACCTGGGAAAGAATTCTCTCTAGTAACTAAGAGCCCTTCCCATCTAGTGTCCCATCTATGGCCAGTGGAGATATTTGCTGCACAACATGGATCCACTAGTGCTAAAAAAAAAAGGGTGGGGGTGGGAGACTAACCAGAAAACACCACTTGCCTTTGTGCCAGACCTGAGCAACTTCCAGCAGAGCATTTATGATGAACTGCTACAACTAGCTGTAGGTCTGCAAGAGGAACTGCCACAAGCTGAGTCAGTGCAGGCAAACTGTCAAGACCCAGCTGGTGTTGGGCAACTGAGCGAGAGATTCAGCTGCACTGGCAGTTAAAGAGCGGCTCTGTGCTGAAAAGTGACAGTCAGAAGAGGCTCATGGGCTCCATGTTTATTGTGCCTCCAGGTCAAAGCTCCCTGCCAACCTACCCTGGGATCTGAGAGCTAAGTGGGGCTCTTCCTGGCCCATGCATCAACCCCCAGAAAGATTCCCACACCTGGAACGACTGTTGTTGATGCGCAAACCAGGCTGCATGTCAGCCCCCTCATCTGGGTCAGGGTTGGTTTCTGCAGAGCTAATGGGAGTAGAATGAAAATCTTTTAGCTCTGTAAATGCCGCAGGTGAGCATGGGACAGCTGGGGAACAGATTCGCAGCACAGGAAAGGGCCAGTTAACAGAGCAAACATCTGTCATTTACCCAGCACCAAAGATCACCTGGCACAGGTCAGAGCAGAACCAGACAGGCCTATATGAATCCTTGGCCCGCCCAGAACTCAAGACCCACCCCCTCAACTGACCCCTCTGTAAGACCCAGAAAACAACAGGTTCTGGGGGACAAAAACTGATGGTGGTGGAGATCCAAAGGAAGGCGCCGAAGGAGGATGCTGAGCAGAGAGCCTGGACAGTTCTCAGCCGTCCGCAAAGGATCCCCATGAGTCACAGAACCAGGCAGGAAACAATAAGCAGAAGTGTGAGTCATGGGCCAACTCTATCCGCTCCCCAGCTGCATCCGAGGAGCAAAACCGAAGGGACTGAGGGGACTGAGGGGCGCTGGTCAGGAGCCCACCTTGTGTGTGGCATCCTTTGGCAGAGGTGAGTGATGCTTCCAGGCTGGAGGGCAGGCAGGAGGGGACTATTTACACCTGTCAATAAACCAAACAAAAAGGACAAAGAAACAAACTGGAGAGACAGGTGTGTGAGAGGTGCTGGTGCCACCTGGGAATCTCCATGCACTGCCAGAGCCAACTGGGCCCGGTCCCCGCTGCCTAGGGTCGCAGGGGGTCTCTCAGCATGGCTGAATCACAACGATGAGGAAACGTACCCAGGCTCATGGCACTGGACTAAAGCAGGAGGGAGCAAATGCAGCACAGGGAGGCAAACACTAGAGGGAGCTTCTGGGTGACCTGCAATGTTAAAAAATGTGGCTTTGGCTCCTTTGCGGTAGGTGAAGACCTGAGAGGTGTTTGTTTTGCAGGTGTTTTGTGTTTGATTCTCCACTGCGAAGTTCAGAGGCAGATGACAAAATTCAGGCCTCGCCCTGTCCAGGATGACTCTAAGGATGAGTAGGAAACTCATTGAATCCTGACTGCTAAGGAAGTGAAGCACACTCAGGCAGGCCAAGTGTTTACAACTCTTTGTATGATTATCATTGCACCAGTTTAACTTGAGCAAGGAGATTGAGTTAGTGGGCTGGTCTCCCCTTCACGCCCTGCATTGTTCATGTTGCGTAGACTCTGCTCCGTCCTGCCTTCCGCAGTGACGAGGAAGATGACAAACACATGGGAGGGGCCAGCTGCTCAGAGTTGCTGTTGGGAATAGGGTTGCCAGATGTCTGGTTTTTGACCTGAACGCCCAGTCGAAAATGTTAAGAAAAAGTTAGCACATGTGACTCCATTTTGGTTTGGGGCCCACCATTGTTTAAATGCCAGCACATCATACACCAGGAGGAGTGATCCTTAGATACTGAATCCCTGTGAAAATCCTCCTCCATGTCTCCAGCCTGCCTTGACTCCCAGTATCTGGTTTTTGTCAGTCTCTAACTCCCTGTCTCTTGGCCTTGATGTGAGGCCTCCCATCCTAATAATAAAGGTTACTGATGCATGGCTTTAGGACCATGCTGTGTAATTAACATACTGGTTTAGCACGAGGAATGCACCAAGCAGGGATAGGTGGTAGATAAGACAAGGGTTTGTTTATTGGCTAAGGTTTCCAATGCACGAGGGCAACATGCTTTGCTAAAAAGTATATAACCTTTGTATAATCTGTATTCAGGGTCCCCTCCTGGCTAGCAGGGAGGCACCACGCTCGAGTGTAATAAACTTAGTATCTTTGGGACCTCTGCAGTTGTGGACTTTGTTTATGTGCCTCAGCCTAGATTCGAACTGTGCATGACCTGTCAGGTATAATTCGCAGCATTGGTGTGCGTGTCCTACCAGGTGTAATTCGCAGCATTGGTGTGCGTGTCCTACCAGGTGTAATTCGCAGCACTGGTGTGCGTGTCCTACCAGGTGTAATTCGCAGCACTGGTGTGCGTGTCCTACCAGGTGTAATTCATAAGAAAAAGGGACCCTGGTGGCTCCGGTCGGCACCGTCAACTGGGCCATTAAAAGTCCAGTCAGCGCCACAGCAGGGGCTTGCATCTAAGGCAGGCTCCCCGCCTGTCCTAGCTCTGCACAGCTCCCAGAAGTGGCTGCCAGGTCCTTGCAGCCCCTAGGTGCATGGGGGGCCAGGGAGGATTCGCATGCTGACCCCACCCCTAGTGCTGGCTCTACAGCTCCCATTGGCTGGGAACTGTAACCAAAGGGAGCTGCGAGGGCGACGCCTGTGGGCACAAGCACGCAGAGCCTCCCTGGTCGCCCATATGCCTAGGGGCTGCACTGCGGGGCCTGGTGGCTGCCTCCTGGGTAAGCGCCACCGGGATCCCGCATCCCAAACCCCCTCCTGCACCCCAACCCCCTGCTCTAGCCCGGAGTCCCCTCCTGCACCCAAACTCCCGGAGCCCACACCCCCCCAACACTCCAAGCCCCTGCCCCAAGCCTGAGCCCCCTCCTTCACCCCAAACCTCTAATCCCTGGCCCCACCCCAGAGCCCACACACACACCACACCCCAACCCGCTGCCCCAGCCCTGAGCCCCCTTCTGTACCCCAAACCCCTTATCCCCAGCCCCACCACAGAGCCCGCACCCCCAGCTGGAGCCTTCACCAGGCTTGGGCCTGGTGAAAGTAAGTGAGGGTGGGGGAGAGCAAATGACGGAGGGAGGGGGGGACTGGAACGAGTGGGGGTTGGGCCTGGAGCCCAATGCAGCCTGGGTGTTCCACTGTGTAAAGGGAGGGGCGGGGGGGTCTGCACACTTGCGTGCTGCAGCTCTTTGCTCCAGGAGGCTTCATCCACTTTGCCATAGAGAGGCTTGGGGGGCAGCCGGGGAAGGGTCCCAGTGGTGGCTGTGACTGCACAGATCCATTGGCCATGCCCCCGCTCAGAGAGCAAGCATGACAGGTGGGGTGGGGTGGGGGTGGGGCTTCTACAGCCACGAAGGGGGGTTTCTTCCCTTCCCCGCATGAAGGGCCTCATAAAGCTTATGATGGGCCAATATTTATATAGGGTGACTTGGGTCACTAGAGGCTGATTAGCCTGATGTCCATCCCAGACTGATCCAGAATTGAACGAACAAAGAGTTACAAGATGGCAGGGTAATGCACACCTGTCAGCATGAAAAGCAGGTCCCAATGAGATTACACATTGGGCTGACAAATGTAGCTGTGTTAACAAAACAAGCTTCTGGCAGGCATTTGATTTAGTATCACAAGATGTTCTGATTACAAAATTAGCCTTGTACCAAATCAGTGAGTCCCTATTAAATACCAGCTCGCTGACCAATCTCAAGTGTAACCCTCTATGGGGAATTGTCATCGCCTCGGGACCTTCCGACCTGGCATAGCCTCGTGTCTTTGCTGGGGCCATACCAGGCTCCTCTCCTCTATGGATCAGGCATGGAGGCGCCTTGGAACACGCACTCACCAGTGGGTTACACACCTACACCAGAGACTCCCCATGGCATCTCCTAGTCCAAGCTCCAAGTCCGGTGGTTACATGATTGCAGCTTTGCTGCTGCTGGGACAACTACAGGAGTTCTGGGCCTGCCAAGCTCAGCAAGCAATAGGGAACCGAGTCGGGAGGAAAAATTACTAAACAACCAAAGGAGACAAGCGCCCTCCGGACTTGATGCTGCGATTGTCGTGTTCTTCACTGGGCCAGTGGACATAATGCCATTGAATACTGGTCACTGGATTGGGCCCTCAATGCAGTTACTCTGGATCTACACTGGAGTAAATGAGAGCAGAGTAGGGCCCCCTCCCTGAGCGTGTGAACAGCACATTGTCCATGTGCTTGTGGGCACTTGGTGCATCTCAGCATGCTCAGACCTAGTGCTCCCACCAGTGGGCTACATTGAGTTATCTGTGGCTGATTAGCTACAATAGGACATCTGCTGTTGGAAGCCAGCCTGGTTGGGGGTCTGCAGAAGGAGTCTCCTGGATGAGTTGGTACCTGGCTCTTTTCAACTACTCCGCCGGTTTGTCCAGAAGGATCTTTTATCCATGCTGGAAATCCTAATGTGTGGGTTATTTGCATGTTGAAGTCATTCTCATGAGAACCACCCCTCCCCGTTCCTCCCAGTATAAATAGCTGGGTGATTGCTACAGAGAACTCAGCCTGAGCCTGCATGTGACAGAAGGACACTAGACACCCAACAGGTTTTGCTGTTGACAGGTCTGCTGCTGGGAATACTCCTTCCACTGCTAGCCCCTGGGCCTTCAGCAACACCCAAGATGGCTTTGGCCCTTCCTCTAGCTTTGCTTGTTACTGTGCTTGTCCTCTGGATGCTTTTCTATTATTTTATTTATATTGTGGTAGCACCTAGGAGCACTAGTCACGGCCAAGTCTCCTGCTGTGCTAGGCACTGTACAGACACAGAACCCAAAGAGTTGATAATCTAAGGATAAGCCAAGTAAGAGCAGGTGGGTACAGACAGATGGGGAAGCATAAAGAAACAATTCTCTCTTTCTCTCTTTCCTTTTCAGAATCAGCCCTGCCAAGAGATCTTACAAAACCAACGGATCTGAGGACCGTCTCCAGGTAAGTCTGTTCCCATTGTATGGACAATGCTTTTAGGAGACAGCAGCACTTTAGACTCTGTGGCTCTGGCAAGAAATGCTGCATCCATCGAGGCGTTTTGCAATATTAACACAGCAGATGTGGATATAAACTCTGGTGCGGCTGTACCTCTGGGTGGGGGGGCGGGGCGTATGTTACTACACCACCACCATCATATACATCACACCTTGAGAAAGAGACAATGCAAGGTAGAGACGCTATTTATGGGAGACAGAGGGTTGAAGAAATGAAGGAACTTCTGGGTACTAAATTCCAGAACTGATCAGATCTTCCCCTGTCCTCATCATAGAAGAGCAGCCAAACTAGCAGAGCAGGGGTCAGTGGGCCTGGAGGGGGGCTGGGAGGGCAGCAGAGTGTCTGCGCTCATAATCTCTGACAGTAATTTCATACCAAGGTGTAAATGGGGAGTGAGGCAGATGCTGCTCCCATGTCTGAGACCCTCAGCTCCCCCAAGAAAGAGAAATTTCACAGCTCCTTGTTCTTTCCCCAGTTACCCTGAGGGCCCAGTCTCAGCGGCAGGATCGGCCTCCACACACACAGTACTGATCTGTGCTCATGTCACCCCGCCCAGGGTCAGGGGCAGTTGGATACACAGAGCGCTGGCCATAGTGGGTTCCAAAGGGGCACAGCCTCCTGGTGGGGACCCAGCCTGGCCTCCTGGACCCACTCTGGGGCCTGCTTTGCAGAGGCTGTTCCCTGGCTCTACCCCCAGGGACCTGTCCTGGGCAGAGCAGTGAGGGGCGGGATTGCCAGTGGCCTATTAGGTTAAGGGGGGGTCAGTTACTAACTGACCCTGGTGTCTGTCTCATTCCCTGGCTCTGGCCTGGCTGGAGAAACACCCTTTGCCCAGCACATCCCGCCAGCAGCTAACAGGCACTGTGAGGCCTGGATCCTGCTACATAGGGCATCCTGGGCTGGCTGAGCCCTGTCGGTGCAGAGAGGGGTCACCGCCCATAGTCCCCACAGCTGCGTCCTGGGGCCAGGCCCTAGTGGGGAAGCATCCCACCCCCGGCAGCATCGCCAGTGGCTGGTCCATGCCCTTCCTCCTGCTGCGGCCACGGGGCTGGCGGCCCCTTTGGCGATTCCATGGGGAGCTGCCCCGGAGCTGGGCCAAGGGGGGTGAGACGGGGAACGAGCCTTGATTGGCTGCCCACCAAGATCCAAGCCAATCAGATTGCTCGGCAGATGGCGCTTACTCCCACACCCCATGCTATGTGCTGCTGGCTACCAAGATCTGAAGGGGGCTGTGGGCCAAAGATGGGCCCTGACCTCCCCCCCCCAGGGGGGAACTTGGCTCAGCAGGGCCAATGGGACTCCCCCTATGGGACCAGCCTGCCTGAGAGCTCGTGTCCATCTGTCCTTCCCAGCCACCCCGCTCCCGCCAGGACATGACAGACACCAGGCACACGTCCACCACAATGGCATCCCAGCCAGGAGCAGGGACAGGGAGACGGCCGAGTGGACCCTGTGGGAATCAGGACAAAGACATGAGGGATTTGTTCGACACATTCATTAAGAAAGGTGGGTCTCTGGGCATGGGGTCCAGATAAAGGAGAACCTCAGGGCCTGAGAGGGCTCCCTGGCAAAACCCCCTCTTGTGCCTTCTCATCGGCTGAATTCCTGCTCACTCTTGTCCTCAGCCCAGTGCCGAAGAGGGGCGTGGCAGGGTCAGATGACAAGCCTTGCACCGATAGGTGCTGGAACTAGGAGTGTGGGGGTGCTGCTGCACCCCCTGGTTTACAGTATAGTTCAATGGATCTCAGCACCCCCACTATACAATTGTTCCAGTATCTCTGCTTGCACCCCCAGTTTACAGCAGCATCCCTGAGAACAGAATCTGGCCCCAGGGCCATGCCCTGAATTATGTGCAGTCTAAACCATCTCCCCTGGGATCTAGCAGCTCGCTTTATGGTCATATGTCAGGGAAAAACTCCAGTTTCCAGATCCTTCCCGGGGAGCGGACTCTCATGAAAAGGGAGATGCAATTTCTTAGAGTCCAGTCTGTATCATTGGAGCACAGCCCAGGGGACCGGATGCAGGGGCAGCAGCAAGCCCCGCACAGTTACCTGCTTCCTTGAAGGAGCTCGCCCTGGGATAGTTTATAGGGGACAAGTTAAGAGGGAAGGAGCTGAATTCACCATTCACACTGAGGGGTCATGGGGTGCCGGGAGCTATGACATTGCAGGGCAATGAAGGGGAGGAGGGGATGACCCTGAGGTCCCTTCCAACCCTGATATTCTATGAGTGCAAGGAGCTATGGGGCTGTCGGGGGGTGGGGGGCAGATCCCTTTAGTTCTCGTCACCATAGGAGAATTTCTACTGTTAAAGATCCTGCATTAACATTTTGCCTTTCCCGATCATCCAGAAGATGGTGTTCCCAATCCTCCGGACCTCCCCATGCCGTTCATCTTCACCCTGCGTGACGCCAAGCAGAAGGTCATTCGCTTGCAGAGCAACAATCTTGTGGCTGAGGCCTCCAACTCAGACCCTGGTGAGCTCCATGCTCCCTCTCATTTCCCACTCTTGCTGGCTGTCCTGCTGCTTTCCCCCAGCCGAGGCAGAGAGGATTGAGGGCCGTGTTGCCCTCTCCGGGGTGGTGCCCTGCGAGGAGGAAATCTGTGTACTGAATCTCTCGCTCTCCCCAGCCCAGCGGATTCTGAAAGGGAGCTCAATGCAGAGCAGGAGCCAGGCTGGGGCACAAGGGGGCCAGGTCTGTGGTTCAAGGGCTGCCTGCATGGTTGCTCCCTGGGGGGGGTGAAGTAATGCTGCCTCTCGCTGGCATCTGAGTGCCCCTGTGGAAAAGTGACTCTTGGCAGTCTAGAGACCTGAGCCCTCTCATGTTCCACCTGCAGAGAAACTCAGTGTGGTGCCTAACCGGTTCGTACAGGGCAAACAGTACCCCATCATCCTGGGCGTCCAGGGAGGAAGTAGCTGCCTGTCATGCGGAACGTTGTCCCAACCCAAGCTGCAGCTGGAGGTGAGTGTCCTCAGCTGGGTAGTTACCAGCTTTGGGGGGCAGAATTTGCACCTTCCTCTGAGGTGGCAGCTTGTGGCCCCCACCAGGGACAGGATCCTGAAGTAGCTGGGGCAGTGGGCTGCTCTGGTCTGGCCATTGCGGGGCTCCTCGTGGATCAGACAAGTGCTGGGGGCTAAGTGGACTTGGTTCCCGGATAAGGCTGCCCACGTGGGAGCTTGGTGAGTAGGACCCATGTGCCCATCAGGGGGCAGCAAGAAGCTGAGGGACAGCAGGCCCTGCCCAGGACCCTGCCCCATCATGGAGACACAATGGGGGCAGGGGAAATCAGGGTCCGACCCCTGCCCCTCAGCTTCTGAGCCCACTTGCCCAGGCCTTGAAACCACAGTCTGGCACTGGTTGGTTTCACTTTCAGCGGGATTTGTCCTTGCCACCGGCAGGAGCGGAGCTGATGAAGGTATCTTCTCTCCCCACCATGGAGCTGGTCCAATATGGACTGAATGGTGCTTAATAAAATGCATCGGAGCTCTGAACTGCTGCCCCATTTGCCATGTTTGTGGCCCCATGCGATGCACGGTTCATGGGCATCTGTATGGACAGAGTCATAGGGCAATCTGACCCTTTCATCTTGATCTGACCCTGCCAATCTTAGCCCACCTGCCTGGGTGGAGGGAATGAAGACAAGGGTCATGTGATGGGGTGTACGAGGCCTGCTGCAGGATATGAGGGCAATCAGAGGAGACTGCAGGGAGAGCAGACCTGGGGGTGGATGCTCGCTTCACTTCTAGGAAAGAGCTGGCAAGGAGATCTAGGTAGAGGGTCTCTGCAGAGCTGGAAGAGCTGGGAGAGAGACCTGCTAGGAAGGATGGCTCAGCAGGGAGTGGACTCAGAGCCTGGACCCGAGGCGGTGAGCCCCCTAGGAAGGCTCAGGGAAGATCTGTGTGTTTAGAACTTTGTGCTAATAAACCAGGCTCCCGGAAGGGGAGAGTTATTGAGAAAACACTGGCAGCGTGAAGTTCAGTCAAATAAATTGGTTAGTCTCTAAGGTGCCACAAGTACTCCTTTTCTTTTTGGGGAGGAAAGGGAAACCGAGGCAGCAGACAGGCCCAAAGCCAGAGGCGGGTAAGCCCTTGCTACGAGTGGGCTTATGTTCCCATAAATGTTTGGGGAAGGGATAGATAACCATCCATTGTCACCTGCCAACAGGGATATTCACGATTTCTTAGTCCCCTGTTTATAAAACAACATTCAGCCAATCAGCGAGCAGGATCAGTAGCGTGTGACTTTGGTGACCAATTGCCGACAGTGACCATGCACAAATAACCAATAGGCTGATAACTGTTATCCTAGCTGGTCCTGAGGCTGGTTAGGAATAACAGAGACGCTTGCAGAACTCCTGATCAGTCAGCTCACCGATGTGCGAGCAGAACTAAGGGCTAAACGCCCAGGGAATGTTGTTCCCAGGAAATAATCCAGCTTCCTGCAACGGCATCTTCCTTTCTGTTCCCCGCTCAGGATAAGAAAATAATGGAATTGTTTGAAGACAAGGAGCAAGCCGCTCGCTTCACTTTCCACAACATTCCCGAAGGCAGCACCCACCGCTTCGAGTCAGCCACCTACCCGGGCTGGTTTCTCTGCACCTCCCAGAAGAGCAGCGAGCCCATCCGCATCACCAACCACCCGGGCGAGACAGAGATCACTGAGTTCTATTTCAAAAGGATTCTGACCCAATAGCCGCCTGCGATGGGAAGAAGGCTGCAGAAGTTCCCCTGCACACCCCAGACAATATTGCCTTTTTCTTTTTAGTGCTGGAAATTAAAGTATTGTCTACTCTCCTTTTCCTGGGAGACTCTCTGGTGACTCTGGAACTCATGGCATTATGACATCACCCACACCAAGGAAGCAAATCCTGAGCAGCTGAGAGGGGATGGGATATTTTGCCAGGCTGGCTTTTATTATCTTGTTTTTTATTAACTTCCAGTTAACAAAAATACTCAACACACAGTTGGGAGCAAAGCTTTTGCTATTAAAGATCCTGCAAAAGGTCACAGCCAGCAAACTCAGAGCAGAGCAGAGCAGGGCAGGATGAGCCCCCACTCTCGGAATCTCTGTTCCAGCATCACTAGGTACCCACTAGCCATCCCAAAAGGAGCTCCAGCCCCTGCATTGGGGCCAACCGTCAAGGGTCCCATGACCCAGTCACATGGTTTCACATAGGATTGGGCATTGCACTAACAAATATGGTCCCACGTAGCATGTGGCCCCATGGAAATGCTGCAGAACCATTAACGGAGCACGCAACATGTTCAGACACTGACCCTCTTAGATCTGTGGGTAGAAAGCTGGCTAGATTGTTGGGCTCAACGGGTAGTGATCAATGGCTCCATGTCTAGTTGGCAGCCGGTGTCAAGTGGAATGCCCCAGGGGTCGGTCCTGGGGCCGGTTTTGTTCAATATCTTCATAAATGATCTGGAGGATGGTGTGGATTGCACTCTCAGCAAATTTGTGGATGATACTAAACTGGGAGGAGTGGTAGATACACTGGAGGGCAGGGATGGGATACAGAGGGACCTAGACAAATTGGAGGATTGGGCCAAAAGAAATCTGATGAGGTTCAATAAGGATAAGTGCAGGGTCCTGCACTTAGGACGGAAGAACCCAATGCACAGCTACAGACTAGGGACCGAATGGCTAGGCAGCAGTTCTGCGGAAAAGGACCTAGGGATGACAGTGGACGAGAAGCTGGATATGAGTCAGCAGTGTGCCCTTGTTGCCAAGAAGGCCAATGGCATTTTGGGATGTATAAGTAGGGGCATAGCGAGCAGATCGAGGGACGTGATCGTCCCCCTCTATTCGACATTGGTGAGGCCTCATCTGGAGTACTGTGTCCAGTTTTGGGCCCCACACTACAAGAAGGATGTGGATAAATTGGAGAGAGTCCAGCGAAGGGCAACAAAAATGATTAGGGGTCTGGAACACATGACTTATGAGGAGAGGCTGAGGGAACTGGGATTGTTTAGTCTGCGGAAGAGAAGAATGAGGGGGGATTTGATAGCTGCTTTCAACTACCTGAGAGGTAGTTCCAGAGAGGATGGTTCTAGACTATTCTCAGTGGTGGAAGAGGACAGGACAAGGAGTACTGGTCTCAAGTTGCAGTGAGGGAGGTTTAGCTTGGATATTAGGAAAAACTTTTTCACTAGGAGGGTGGTGAAACACTGGAATGCGTTGCCTAGGGAGGTGGTGGAATCTCCTTCCTTAGAAGTTTTTAAGGTCAGGCTTGACAAAGCCCTGGCTGGGATGATTTAATTGGGGATGGGTCCTGCTTTTGAGCAGGAGGTTGGACTAGATGACCTCCTGAGGTCCCTTCCAACCCTGATATTCTATGATTCTATGATCTGCCATCAGCACAGGGACTCACAAGGGCACCCCGCTGGAGAATACCCACCGTCTGGCATTCTGCAGCCCTGCATACTCTGGTGGTCCCCTAGCACTCCTTGCATGGGATCCAGGGCAGGAAAGCAGCTGTGGGCAATACAGCACTTAAACACATGCTTCAAATTAGTGCGGCTCATGTGCTTTCCTGACTCAGGGCCATGGTGCAGGTTCTGATCTCCTTAGAAAGCTCCCAGATCCCATGAGACACCTTATAGTGCTTGGATGCTATGGGTACAGGCCTGTTTCTGCAGCCACTTTACTCCGGGGTGTGCTGCTGGCTATTCATTGCATGCTCATTGCAGTCAGCAGAACTCCTCGCAGTAGGAAGCAGCAGAGGCAAGATTAAGGTGTTAGCTGGACTGAGTCCTTAGACATCTCTCACCAGATTTACACTCCCTCACATAGATTCCCAGATTCCAAGGCCAGAAGGGACCATTGTGAGACACACAAGCCAGACAACTGTCCACAATAATCCCTGGAGCACAGCTGTTAGAAAAAACATCCCATATAGATTTAAAAATTCCCGGTGATGGAGAATCCATCATGATCTTGGGTAAATTGTTCCCATGGTTAATTACTCTCACTATTAAAAAGGTACATCTGATTTCCAGTCTGAATTTATTTAGCTTCAACTTCCAGCCATTGGCTCTTGTTAGACCTTCCTCTGCTAGACTGAAGAGCCCATTATTAAATACTTGTTCCCCCTGTAGATACTTATAGACTTTGATCAACCACCCCTTCTCTTTGTTAAGCTAAATAGATGGAGCTCTTTGAGTGTCTCACTGTAATGCAGGTTTTCTAATCCTTTAATCATTCTTGTGGCTCTTCTTTGATCTCTCTCCCATTTACCAACATCCTTGAACTGTGGGCACCAGAACTGGACACAGGATTCCAGCTGTGGTCGCAGCAGTGTCAGATATAGAAGGAAAATCACCTCCCTGCTCCTGCTCGAGATTCCCCCGTTTGTGCATCTCAGGATCACAGGAGCTCTTTCGGCTACAGCGTTGCACTGGGAGCTCATGTTCAGCTGATGACCCACCGTGCCCCCCAAATCTGTTTCAGCGGCCCTGCTTCCTAGGGTAGAGTCCCCTGTCATGTCAATATGGCCTGCCTTCTTTGTTCCCAGATGTATCCATTTAGTCGTATTAAAACACATATTGTTTAGTTGTGCCCAGTTTACCAAGCAATCCAGATCGCTCTGTATCAGTGACCTGTCCTCTTCGTTATATACCACTCTCCCAATTTTTGTGTCATCTGCAAATTTTCAGTGATGCTTTTATGTTTTCTTCTAAGTAATTGCTAAAAATGTTAAACTGTTTCTTAACCTACCTGTCATAAATATAAAGGGAAAGGTAACCACCTTTCTGCATACAGCGCTATAAAATCCCTCCTGGCCAGAGGCAACATCCTGTTACCTGTAAAGGGTTAAGAAGCTCAGCTAACCTGGCTGGCACCTGACCCAAAGGACCAATAAGGGGACAAGATACTTTCAAATCTTGGGTGGGGGGAAGGCTTTTGTTTGTGCTCTTTGTTTACGTGGTTGTTCTCTCTTGGGACTGAGAGAGGCCAGACAGAAATCCATCTTCTCCAACCCATCCTAATCCAAGTCTCCAATATTGCAACCAGTAGAGGTAAGCCAGGCAAGGCTGATTAGTTTATCTTTTGGTTTATGTGAATTTTCCCTGTGTTGAGAGGGAGGTTTATTTCTGTTTTCTGTAACTTTAAGGTTTTGCCCAGAGGGGGATCCTCTGTGTTTTGAATCTGAATACCCTGTAAAGTATTTTCCATCCTGATTTTACAGAGATGATTTTTACCTTTCTTTTTTTTTAACAAAACCCTTCTTTTAAGAACCTGACTGATTTTTCCATTGTTCCAAGATCCAGGGGTTTGGGTCTTTGATGATTTTGTAACAAATTGGTTAGGATATTATTCTCAAGCCTCCCCAGGAAAGGGGGTGTGTAGGGCTTGGGGGGATATTTTGGGGGGAAGACATCTCCAAGTGGGCTCTTTCCCTGTTCTTTGTTTAAAACGCTTGGTGGTGGCAGCATACTGCTCAAGGACAAGGCAAAGTTTGTACCCTGGGGAAGTTTTTAACCAAAGCTGGTAAGAATAAGCTTAGGGGGTCTTTCATGCGAGTCCCCACATCTATACCCTAGAGTTCAGAGTGGGGAAGGAACCCTAACACTACCCTTTGGTGTTTTATTAAGTGTGAACCCACCATACTTTGGATTTTTAGACTACCCTCTGCTATATGAACTCAATGGGAAGTGCAGATTAGCCGGGTCACCATGTGCTGTGTATGAGTGAAATACGATAATAAATACCCCTGTAGATATTCAGATGAAGATGTTTTGTTACATTCATCAGAAACATGGCTGGACATGCCAAACATTATCCCTTGAATTATTAAATTACCACCTGGATAATTTAGTGCCACTTTCATTAAGGTCAATGGGGATCTCGCTTTGAGACCTCTATAAAATGCTTTGAAATATAGTTCAAGCTCTGGGCCGCTGGCTAGATGGGGAGCTGTGTGGTTGGATTGTACATGTTGGTGGCTTTGCTTACGGCTCCTTCAGAAATACTGTGATCACATCCCAGTATCTGTTTGGCCTTTTTCTAACCAAACTTCCACTTAGCGGATATTCACTCACTGCAGCTCAGATAGATTGTGATGAGTAAAAAGAAAAGGAGGACTTGTGGGACCTTAGCGACTAACAAATTGGTTAGTCTCTAAGGTCCCACAAGTCCTCCTTTTCTTTTTGCAGATACAGACTAACACGGCTGCTACTCTGAAACATTGTGATGAGTGACTTCCTTTTCTGGTTTTCCCCCATGGTTAAATGCAGCTTGGAAATTCTGTATGGGAGCAAGCAAGAGGAAATAAATATTTTCTGACTCAGAATCTCCACTGTGGTCACTTTTTGCACTTTGCTGACCCACTTTAGGGAAGCTGTAGCGAGAGCTGGGGCAATCTACCTTGCACATTTCTTTCACTGAAATGAAACTGGCGGCACTGGTATAAACTGCGGTGAGCACTGTTCCCAAGTCAGTCATGGCTGACAGTGGTTTAGCTTGTCTATTCTAAAGGTTTCCACAGCTGGAGCTTCTCCTGGGTCAGGCCACTGATGGCTGAAATTGGGGCCCAGCTCACGCATCCGATGAAGTGAGCTGTAGCTCACGAAAGCTCATGCTCAAATAAATTGGTTAGTCTCTAAGATGCCACAAGTCCTCCTGTTCTTTTTGTGGATACAGACTAACACGGCTGCTACTCTGAAACCTGTCATTATGCAAGGCACTGAATTTAGCCGTATGGAGTGGAAATCTATCCCCACTGTATTTTCCACAGTATGCATCCGATGAAGTGAGCTGTAGCTCACGAAAGCTCATGCTCAAATAAATTGGTTAGTCTCTAAGGTGCCACAAGTCCTCCTGTTCTTTTTGAGTCTAAACTGGCATAGTTCACACCTTGGTCCAGCCACCTTGTCTGGGAGATTTGATGGTTCAGGGGAAGGGTGATGAGACAGAACCTTTAATTTTAGGTCCATGGCCAGTGCACCCAGGGCTGGCCTTATGGGTGGGTGACTGGAGAGACCACCCAGGGCACCGTGGTCAGAGGGGCACCATGCGCAAAAGGCAAAGAGCAGGGCGGGCCTCGGGTGAGAGGTCACAGAAGGGAGCTCGGGGCAATGGAGGGAGGAAGAGGCAGCGGGGCTGGAGGATGATTGTGGAGGGGCGGGGGCGGGCGCCCAGGGAGGCAGTGTGGTCCAGGGTTGATGGGGGGATGGGTGGGAGCCTGGAGAGGCAGTGGAGGACAGGGGTGATGGTGGGGAGGCAAGAGGGAGGCAGTGGAGTCCAGGGGTACCAAAATACAAGTGGACCCAGGGCGCCATTTTCCTTAGGGTCAGCCCTGAGTGTACCAGTGACCCTGGGTCATTGGTATTCTCTGCTAGCTATAGTATGTGGTCGCACTTTGGGAAGTGACTTGGTGAACTCTGAACAGAACGTAATGGAGCTGCATGAAATATCCGCCACTGACTGGCCCCTCTTCAGAGAGGCAAGGGAATGAGTGGGCCAGGGAGGCTGAGCTCCGAAGTTGCCCCTGAAAGAGCGCCCTCCAAGCAGGGTTGAGATGCAGGGGTGGGTCTGTGTGGAAGGCTGACCCACACTGCGCCTGTTCTGTGTAAAAATAAAGGCTCTGGGTGTCCGGTGCTGTACACGCAGCAGTATTTGCTAGCCATAAAACCTGGGGACCCTAGTACCTGCTCCAGTCAGGATCACAGGCAGGAGGAGAAGTAAGCCTCTGTACTAGACAATAGCTGGCGTGCTTATGGCACAAGTCCCATTTAGAACTGGGTCTTAGGACTCATACCCCGGGGCTGGGCAGCAGGGGGTGGACCGGTACCGTGCCTACAGCCCTGTAACTGCAAAGGCCAATCCTGGGCAGCAGACAGCCCGGTTAATCCGGTCGGTATCCAGAGATAGGATCGGATGTTTGCAGAGTGAGGCGTGTTCAGGTTCCTTCACAGATAAGATCTCTCTGAGCAGGGAGGAGATGTCTGGCAGAACTGATTGTTGGGGGAGCAAACACAGAGTCTCTTCAGTGTCTGCAACATGCACCCGCAGCTCTGGCGATGCTGCCTGGAGTAGAGGGTGCAATGTGTCCGTATAGCCATGTCCGTCCTGGCTGGCAACAGGCAAGTATTGAGTCCAGAGGCAGTGCCGCCTAGTGGATAGAGTGCTGGGCTGGGACTCAGGAAACCTGTTCTGGGCTCTGCCACTAGACTGCTGGGTGGCCTTGGGGAACTCACTTGGTCTCTATGTGCTCTGCCAGCTGCCTTGGCTACATGGGTAGATGGAGATCCTCTGGTCAGCTCTGTGCTTTGCCTGTTTAGGAAGCCCCAGAGGGTCATGTGGGGAGTTGGTCTCATACCCCGAGACGCCCCCGTGTTCACTTAGGCAGGGTGATGTCTGGTCAGTGCTATCGCTCGACATGTCTGTGGGGCTGGGAGGGGCTAGCAAGGAGGCATGGGTCCCAGGGCCACGTCTACAATGCAGAATAAAATAAAAGATCCACAGCCGTGAGTCTGAGTCTGGTTCTACAGACTCAGGTTTGCACGACAGGGCTAAAAATAGGAATGTAGCCGTTTCTGCTCAGGCTAGAGCTCAGGCTCTGAGACTGGGCTTCCCCCCTCATCCCCTCCCAGCTCCAGGTTTTGGAGCCAAACTCCAGCCCGAGCGGGAAAGTTTACCCTGCTATGTTTAGCTCCATCACATGAGTCTGTAGGCCTGGCCTCTGAGACTTGCTGCCGCAGGGCCGTACCCCAGGACACTGGTGACACCCAGGTTTCCATTCCTACTTTTGTGTCTTCCGGCCCGACCTATATTTTGCCCCTGCTTCTTTCCTGGAATTCCTCTAATGTGAGGTGAATATTTTGCACTCCCAAGGTTACCCCAGGGGAAACCGCCTCGCCTATATTACAGTACAAATCGCTGGGGGACGGCTGAAGAGATGGCTGCCTGGGTCCTCCACAGAGAGCTCTCCGGCTTTGTGGGAGAGCCAAGGAATGGATCAGAGAGCTGGGAGTTGTGTGCAAACTACAGTCTGGCAGCTAGAAGCGTGTCTCTGGGGTGATTTCGCCTTTCTGGGGTTCAGCAATGTATGGCACAGCCTCTTTTCCGCCTTTGGCTTCGCTCATTTCTTGCTTTTCTTACCCTAAATATGCTGAGAGACAGGCGTTAGAAATATCCCCGTGGGGTCATTACGCCACAGAAGGGGCCAAAGAGAGACAGAGAGGAGTAGCTTGTAAAGATATAGGAATGTTTGAGACAGGGACTGTATTTTTGTGTATGTGTGTGTGTGTCCAAAGAGAGAACAATCTAAATATAACACAAGAGACAACAGGTGGAGACAGACAGACCAACAGGGGAGCCCAAGGAAACAATGAGACAATGTTGGGCAGGATGACGGGTGTTGGTCTCAGCACCTAGCACAATAGGGCCCACGTCCTGACTGGGGCTTACCAACTACTGCAATCCCAACAAATAATAATAATCCTTGGTCCTGCTCCACCCTGGCAGCCATGTGATCGAGCATGCTCAGTGTGGATAGAATCTTCGAAAAATTTAGCCACCAAACACTAACAAGTCTCTACCGAGCATGTGCGAACTGAGATTTTTATTCAGAGGCTCATCACCTGGCCAGATTTGGGTGGCCTTTCTGCCCTTCTGTCCCAGTTTGTCTCCAGCTTTTGCTGATTGTCATGAACAATTTTATGTAACAGACTGATCTGGGCTCTTGATCCCTTGGATGACTCAGGGGAGAGGCCTCTGCACAACAGCACTCTTGGGAGGGCGGTGTGAATGCAAGGAGAAGCTTTGAATGGCTGCCTCTGTCCAGTCCCAAGCTGCAAGGTGGGCTGGAGCTCCCCTTAGCACGGAGGGTTCCTTAGATCCCCATGTGGCAAACAGCATGCAAACAGCAACACCCCTGCCCCCCAACAAAGGGGAGAGCTCAAAGGACCCAGGGATCAACTGAATGGCTCAAGATGATGAAAATGGGAACAGAAGTGAGGTCCCAGGCTCAGAAGGAGGAATCCAGTAAGGGACAATAGGCAGAGAATATAAGAACATAAGGACGGCCATACTGGGTCAGACCAAAGGTCCATCTAGCCCAGTATCCTGTCTTCCGACAGTGGTTGGTGCCAGATGCTTCAGAGAGAATGAACAGAACAGGGCAACTATCGAGTGATCCATCCCCTGTTGTCCAGTCCCAGCATCTGACACTCAGAGGCTGAGGGACTCCCAGAGCATAGAGGCCCTGACCATCTTGGCTCATAGCCACTGGTGGACCTGTCGTCCATGAACTTATCTAATTCTTTTTTGAACGCAGTTATACTTTTGGCCTTCACAACATCCCCTGGCAATGAGTTCCACAGGTTGACTTGTGCCTTGTGTGAGGAAGTAATTTTTTTTTTTTTAAGCCTGCTGCCTATCAATTTCATTGGGTGACCCTGGTTCTGATGTTATGTGAAGGTGTAAATAACACTTCCCTATTCACTTTCTCCATACCAGTCATGATTTCATAAACCTCTGTCATATCCCCCTTAGTTATCTCTTTTCCAAGCTGAAAAGTCCTAATCTTTTTAATCTCTCCTCAGATGGGAAATGTTCCGTAGCCCTAATCATTATAGTTGCCCTTCTCTGTACCTTTTCCATTTCTAACATATCTTTTCTGAGATGGGGCGACCAGAACTGCACACCATACTCAAGATATGGGCATACCAAGGATTTATATAGTTACATTATTATATTTACTGTCTTATTATCTATCCCGTCTCTATGGGAAACATTAGGGAGTCAGAAGAAGCCACCCAGAAGCATGATATAAACAAGTCAAAAGAAATAGGCTCCATGGTCAGCAAGAATCCCCTCATCCCCCAGCCAACTTTCTCAGCTTTGAGGGGCTGCTGGGATTTGTAGTTCCCAAGGCTGCTGTAGTCCTAGGCTGAATCAAGGCATGCTGGGAGAAGAGCCTATGTAAATCCTTCCTTCGCTGGGATGGAAGGAAGAGAGATTTGCAGATAGCCAGCAGAACTAAGGACTTTCCTGGGTGAAAGGGCAAGTTCCTCGCTGTCTGAGTATGCTACCTTTGGAGTACAGTGGGTATTGATTTAAAGGGAACAGTATAGCAGACCCCGTGTGGCATGGGACTGGGCTGCCTCCAGGAGGCTGGAGAACAGGAAAGCCCAGGTTTGAGGCATGACTGAGCAGCACAACCGTGGGGATGCTGAGAAAGAAAAATCCCTGGCAGGGGAACTTGGTGCAGGTGTTGGAAGAGGACTCCATGGGTGGTTGTGGTCCCTACTGGTTTGTTTTGGCCTGGAGGTAGCAGCCAGGACTTCACAAGCGGGACTGGCAATTTGCCGAGACCTGTTCAGGCCCTGAGGAAGGAATCTGGAGTGTCTAGAGATGGCAAAGTTTTATAAGAAAACTTCTATCAGCATTTACACAACAGAACAAAACAAAAAGGCGGGAGCACTCCCATGCCTCCAAGCCACTGGGATCTAAAGCATTGGCGGCAAGTGAAGCTTCCCCGGGGGAGGCTAGCTCCCTGTCCTGCCTCTTCTGCCCACAGCCCCACCTCTTCTGCCCCAGGCCCCGTCCCTGCTCCGCCCCAGGCCCCGTCCCTGCTCCCACTCAGCCCCCCTGCTGCCACTTGCCATGTCCCTCCTCTCCTCCACCCCCTTCCCCATGAGGCTCCCTCTGCCCACAGGGATATGGTGGGCAGAGGAGCCTCATGAGGTAGGAGGAGGGTGGAGGAGAGGAGGGATGCAGTAAGTGGTGGGGACCTGCAGAGAGGTCGGGTGGAGTGGAGGAGAGGAGGGACTCAGCCAGGCAGCGGCGGGCGGTGGGGGCCTCGGGGAAGGGAGCAGCACAGGGAAGGGAAGCTCAGGTGTCTGGTGGCAGGTCAGCGGTGGCTGCGCCAAGGGAGACTTAGCCTCCTCTGGCCTATTATACCTGCCACCTATGCTAAGAAGGGAGAGAAATCTCATCTTCCTTTGTTTTCTTCCCCAGTAACCCAGTAACCCCGTCTCTGTAGGATTGGCTTCCATGGTCATGGTATGGACCTGTGTTAGTTGCTGTAGTTGTATTGGAAACCCGGGAGGTGGGCGGGCACAAGCCCACCCACTTCTAAAGGCCCCTCCCCCAGACTAGCGGGAGGGACCACTGGACCCAGGGACCAAATAAATGCGGAGGACAACTAATGAAAAACAGGGATCGGAGTGAAGGTCATAGGTTCAAAACGAGGGTACTGGATGAGGATACTGAGCAGAGAACCCCGGACAGCGCCCACTGCTCCGCGAAGGTAACAAGGGAGCCAGCGGACGCTGCCCAGTGGAACTCTGCCCGGATGCATGAGACGAGGGAGGAACGGAAATAGGCCCCACAGTCGCAGAGCACCCCCTGGTCCAACATCCTCCTCCTGGTTTTATAGATGGAGACTGTAGCCAGGGCCAGGAGGAGATTGACCAGGAGGTCTCGCGACTTCATGGGGCCACGGATGGGATGTGCAAAAAGGAACAAGTGCGGGGAAAAGTGCAGCCAGAACCTCAACAAGAGGTTCTGGAGGAGCCGGAATAGGGGCTGCAACCTGGCGCATTCAAGATAGGTGTGCGCCAGGTTCTCCCTCACGCTGCAAAAGGGGCAGGCCTCGGGTATAGGGGTGAACCACGCCAGGTGCATGCCCGTGCTCACGGCTCCATGAAGGAGCCGCCAACCGATGTCCCCGGCAGGCCGTGGGACCAAGGTGGAATAAAGGCTGGCTCCTCACCCTCTTTAAGTGGAAGATAGTCCTACCATTGGTGTCAGGGCAGGACGCGAGGGTGAGGAAATGCAGTGTGTGGCACACGAGTGTGTACAGTTGGTCCCTGGGCATGGTTTGGAAGTGAACCGGCTGCAGGGAGCGCAGTCGGCTCGGTGTGTGGGAGTGGGGAGGCCGGGGGGGGCTTGCAGAACAGGGGCCAAAGAAAAATGTCCAGAGGGCTGGGGGTGTGGGGGCTCTCGCAGGGCCCACCACAGGAAGATGACAGAAATGGGTGACAAGGCGGCCTCCACCTCCTGGAGTACGCGCCTGGGGGTTGGAAAGGTGGAGAGCCCCATGCGTCGACTGAGCACGCGGGGCGCCACCCAGTCCCCCCGTTGTAGTCCAGGAGCTCTCTGACTCTGGTGGTCTCTGCCAGGACCAACCTCCAGCGCACCAAGGGAGACTCTGCCACCTGCACACGTAGATTGGGGCTGTGTAACAGGGGCTGTGTAACAGGAGGTCCGCCCCCTTGGTGGCCACAAAGGACCTGGACGTTGAAAAAAGCTTCCAGGTCTGGAGGAGGTCCTGGTAGAAGACCGGCAGCTCGGAGAGGTCTCGCAGAAGGCCCCTCGGGTGGAGAAAAAAGAGCTGCCGTTTGTATCGGAGCCCTCGGAGGAGGCGGAGGAAGGTGTGTGCCAACGTGCTCCATGCCGGACTACCTGCACCGTAAAGGAGTCTCTGCAGGGCCTGGAGGCGGAAGATATGGACCTGGCTACAAAGGCAGACCAGACCCTGTCCTCCTTCCTCCAGGGGAAGACTCAGGACCCCTGCAGAGACCCAGTGCAGCCCCGGCCAGAAAAACTCCAGAGCCATCCTCTGGAGCCTGGCCAGGATCCCTTGGGTCGGGCTCAGGGTGTTGAGCCGGTGCCAGAGCGTGGACAGAACTAGCTGGTTCAGCACCAGCGCCCTCCCTCACAGTTTGAGACATCGGAGCAGTCCTGTCCATCTCCGCAGCCGCTCACCCACCCTGGCCTCCAAACCCTGCCAGTTCTCCAGTGGAGAAGGATGCGTGGCAGATAGATAAATGCCAAGATAGAGCAGCGGACCCGTGCTCCACCGGATGGCTTGAAGTGCGGGTGGGAGGGAGCTCGCCTGCCACCCGTCCCCGACCACCAGACCAGAGCTCTTGACCCAGCTGACCCGGGCGGAGGAGGCTGTCAAGTAAACGGCCTGGCAGGCCTCCACCTGCACCAGGTCATCCGGGTCCTGGACCACGAAGAGCACGTTGTCGGCGTACGCCGACAGGACCAGCTGCAGCTCTGGCTCCTGAAGTGCCATCCCTGTCAACCTCCAGCGGAGGAGACAGAGGAAGGGCTAGATCACCAGAGCATACAGCTGGCTCGAGAGGGGGCATCCCGGCCGTACTCTCTGCCCGAAGCTGACTGGTTCGGGCAGGGTGCAGTTGAACCTGACCAGACACTCCGCGTCAGCATACAGCACCTGGAGAAAGCCCAAGAGCTGGGGCCCAAAGCCGAATGCCCACAGAGTGCCCAGGAGATACCCGTGGTCCATCCTGTCGAATGCTTTCTCCTGGTCCAGAGACAGGAGGGCGAACGACAGACCACCCCTAGGCCCCAGCTCCAAGAAGTCCCGGACCAAATACAAGGTATCAAATATGGTCCGGCCCAGGACGGTGTAAGTCTGGTCGGGATGGACCATGTCCACCAGCATGGACCATAGCCGCAGCGAGATGGCCTTCACTACAACCTTATAGTCCATGCTGAGGAGCGAGATGGGATGCCAATTCTGTAGGTCGCGGAGGTCCCCCTTCTTCAGCATTAAGGCGAGCACGGCTCACCTGCACAAGAGAGGGAGGACCCCGCTTTGCCAGGACTCGGCCCAGACAGTGACAAAGTCCGGGCCTAGGACGTCCCAGAACTCCACGGTCAGCCCATTCATGCCCGGGGATTTGTTGGTGGGTATGAGAAGGAGGGCTTCTGAGAGCTCGGCTAGAGAGAGAGGCAGCTCCAGCCAGTCTCGGTCGCCCGCGCTGACCGTCGGGAGTTCGGTCCAGAGCACCCTGCAGGCTTAGGCATCGGTCGGATCCGGGGAGAAGAGGCTGGCATAGAAGGCCCTGGCCCTTCCACATATCTCCTCTGGATCCGTGAGGGGGGTGCCATCCTCCACCAGGAGGCAGGTGACATGCTTTTTGGCCACCCTCCTTTTCTCCAGGGCATAGAAGGAGCAGGAGCTGCGATCCATCTCCCGAAGGAGACAGATGTGGGATCAAATGAAGGCGCCCTGGGCCCGATGGTCCTCCAGGGCCTGGAGCTCCTCCCACTTCTCCCGGTACGTTGCACGGAGGGGTGGATCCTCGGGTCCGGAGGCCAGATGCCTCTCTATCTCTAAGACCTCCCGCTCCAACTGCCCTATCACTGCATCCCTCCGCTGGCTGGAGCCCCGGGTGTAGTCACGGCAGAAGAGCCGTGCGCACACCTTCCCCACATCCCACCACTGCCTTGCCGAGGGGAAGGCGTGTCGCTGCCCCCACCAAGCCAGCCAGAACTCCCACAAGGACGCCACAAAGCCCACGTCCACCAGCAAACTGTTATTAAAATGCCAATAGGCCAGCCCCGGCCTCTCCGAGCTGAGAGAAGCCGTCACGGTCACCAAGTGTTGATCCGAGAATGGGGCTGGCCGGACACCGGAGGCGTGGGCTCTTGCCAGATGGAAACACGAGAAATAAATGTGGTCCAACCGGGAGTGGCATGACTGGTCCTCCTCCACCCGGACATAGGTGAAGGTGACATCGTTGTCCAGGTGATGGTCGCGCCAGACCACCTGGGAGTGATGGTTCACGATCTCCCTGAGGACACCCGCGGCTGCCTGGGATGTCTCGACTCCTGAGCAGTCCCGGTCCTCGAGGGTGGTGTTGAAGTCCCCGCCCAGGACCAGGCACTCGCCGAGGTCGTGCTGGGTTGCCTGCTGCACATCCAGCCTGTGGGGGGGGGGCTGACATTACACCTGGTCAATGTTTACGCCCTGAACACGGGCCCAGAACAAGTGCGTTTCTACCAGCAGGCATCGGCCTTCCTCAGCACCCTGGATCCTCTCGAGTGCCTGGTCCTGGGCGGGGACTTCAACACCACCCGGTTTTCCGACCGGGAAAACCGAGAAGTCCGCTGCTTGCCAGGAGCTAGGATTCACGATGTGATGGAGAGACTGCCAAGACTCATCAAGCCCTCGGATCGCTACCCCTTCCTGCTTCTCCACGTGGGCACCAATGATACTGCCAAGAATGACCTTGAGCGGATCACTGCGGACTACATGGCTCTGGGAAGAAGGATAAAGGAGTTTGAGGCGCAAGTGGTCTTCTCGACCATCCTCCCCATGTAAGGAAAAGGCCTGGATAGAGACCGTCGAATCGTGGAAGTCAACAAATGGCTACGCAGGTGGTGTCGGAGAGAAGGCTTTGGATTCTTTGACCATGGGATGGCGTTCCAAGAAGGAGGAGTGCTAGGCAGAGACGGGCTCCACCTAACGAAGAGAGGGAAGAGCATCTTCGCAAGCAGGCTAGCTAACTTAGTGAGGAGGGCTTTAAACTAGGTTCAATGGGGGGAAGGAGACCAAAGCCCTGAGGTAAGTGGGGAAGTGGGATACCGGGAGGAAGCACGAGTAGGAGCGTGCGAGAGGGCAGGGCTCCTGCCTCATACTGAGAAAGAGGGACGATCAGCGAGTTAACTCAAGTGCCTATACACAAATGCAAGAAGCCAGGGAAACAAGCAGGGAGAACTGGAAGTCCTGGCACAGTCAAGGAATTATGATGTGATTGGAATAACAGAGACTTGGTGGGATAACTCACATGACTGGAATACTGTCATGGATGGATATAAACTGTTCAGGAAGGACAGGCAGGGCAGAAAAGGTGGGGGAGTTGCACTGTATGTAAGGGAGCAGTATGACTACTCAGAGCTCAAGTATGAAACTGCAGAAAAACCCGAGTGTCTCTGGATTAAGTTTAGAAGTGTGAGCAACAAGGGTGATGTCGTGGTGGGAGTCTGCTGTAGACCACCGGACCAGGGGGATGAGGTGGACGAGGCTTTCTTCTGGCAACTCACGGAAGTTACTAGATCGCAGGCCTTGGTTCTCATGGGAGACTTCAATCACCCTGATATCTGCTGGAAGAGCAATACAGCGGTGCACAGACAATCCAGGAAGTTTTTGGAAAGTGTAGAGGACAATTTCCTGGTGCAAGTGCTGGAGGAACCAACTAGGGGCAGAGCTCTTCTTAACCTGCTCACAAACCGGGAAGAATTAGTAGGGGAAGCTAAAGGGGATGGGAACCTGGGAGGCAGTGACCATGAGATGGTCGAGTTCAGGATCCTGACACAGGGAAGAAAGGAGAGCAGCAGAATATGTACCCTGGACTTCAGAAAAGCAGACTTTGACTCCCTCAGGGAACTGATGGGCAGGATGCCCTGGGAGAATAACATGAGGGGGAAAGGAGGCCAGGAAAGCTGGCTGTATTTTAAAGAATCCTTATTGAGGTTACAGAGACAAACCATCCCGATGTGTAGAAAGAATAGTAAATATGGCAGGTGACCAGCTTGGCTTAACAGTGAAATCCTTGCTGATCTTAAACACAAAAAAGAAGCTTACAAGAAGTGGAAGATTGGACAAATGACCAGGGAAGAGTATAAAAATATTGCTCGGGCATGCAGGAGTGAAATCAGGAAGGCCAAATCACACCTGGAGTTGCAGCTAGCAAGAGATGTTAAGAGTAACAAGAAGGGTTTCTTCAGGTATGTTAGCAACAAGAAGAAAGTCAAGAAAAGTGTGGGCCCTTTACTGAATGAGGGAGGCCACCTAGTGACAGAGGATGTGGAAAAAGCTAATGTACTCAATGGTTTTTTGCCTCTGTCTTCAAAAACAAGGTCAGCTCCCAGACTACTGCACTGGGCAGCACAGCATGGGGAGGAGGGGACCAGCCCCCTGTGGAGAAAGAAGTGGTTCGGGACTATTTAGAAAAGCTGGACGAGCACAAGTCCATGGGGCCGGATGCATTGCATCCGAGAGTGCTAAAGGAGTTGGCAGATGTGATTGCAGAGCCATTGGCCATTATCTTTGAAAACTCATGTCAATCAGGGGAAGTCCCGGACGACTGGAAAAAGGCTAATGTAGTGCCCATCTTTAAAAAAGGATAGGAGGAGGATCCGGGGAACTACAGGCCAGTCAGCCTCACCTCAGTCAGTGGAAAAATCATGGAGCAGGTCCTCAAGGAATCAATTCTGAAGCACTTAGAGAAGAGGAAAGTGATCAGGAACAGTCAGCATGGATTCACCAAGGGCAAGTCATGCCTGACTAACCTAATTGCCTTCTATGACGAGAGAACTGGCTCTGTAGATGAGGGGAAAGCAGTGGACGTGTTATTCCTTGACTTTAGCAAAGCTTTTGACACAGTCTCCCACAGTATTCTTGCCAGCAAGTTAAAGAAGTATGGGCTGGATGAATGGACTGTAATGTGGATAGAAAGTTGGCTAGATTGTCGGGGTCAACAGGTGGTGATCTATGGCTCCATGTCTAGTTGGCAGCCGGTATCAAGTGGAGTGCTTCAAGGGTCGGTCCTCGGGCCAGTTTTGTTCAATATCTTCATAAATGATCTGGAGGATGGTGTGGATTGCACCCTCAGCAAGTTTGCAGATGCCACTAAACTGGGAGGAGAGGTAGATACACTGGAGGATACAGAGGGACCTAGACAAATTAGAGGATTGGGCTAAAAGAAATCTGATGAGGTTCAACAAAGACAAGTGCAGAGTCCTGCACTTAGGATGGAAGAATCCCATGCACTGCTCCAGACTAGGGACCGAATGGCTCGGCAGCAGTTCTGCAGAAAAGGACCTAGGGGTTACGGTGGATGAGAAGCTGGATATGAGTCAGCAATGTGCCCTTGTTGCCAAGAAGGCCAATGGCATTTTGGGATGTATATGTAGGGGCATTGCCAGCAGATCGAGGGACGTGATCGTTCCCCTCTATTCGACATTGGTGAGGCCTCATCTGGAGTACTGTGTCCAGTTTTGGGCCCCACACTACAAGAAGGATGTGGAAAAATTGGAAAACATCCAGCAGAGGGCAACAAAAAATGATTAGGGGACTGGAACACATGACTTATGAGGAGAGGCTGAGGGAGCTGGGATTGTTTAGTCTGCAGAAGAGAAGAATGAGGGGGGGTTTTATAGCTGCTTTCAACTACCTGAAAGGGGGTTCCAAAGAGGATGGCTCTAGACTGTTCTCAGTGGTAGCTGATGACAGAACAAGGAGTACTGGTCTCAAGTTGCAGTGGGGGAGGTTTAGGTTGGATATTAGGAAAAACTTTTTCACTAGGAGGGTGGTGAAACACTGGAATGCGTTACCTAGGGAAGTGGTGAAATCTCCCTCCTTAGAAGTTTTTAAGGTCAGGCTTGACAAAGCCCTGGCTGGGATGATTTAGTTGGGGATTGGTCCTGCTTTGAGCAGGGGGTTGGACTAGATGACCTCTTGAGGACCCTTCCAACCCTGATATTCTCTGATTCTATAGGGGAGGAGCATGCCAATGGTAGAGGGACACAGGGGCGGAACGGGAGGAGGACAATCATGGGCGCAGTGTGGGGCACCAGCTGCACTCGGATGGGGAAGAGCTACAATGGCATCAGGGGAGTGGGGTGATCAGGGTATACAACTTAAAGGCGGGGGGCACAAGTGCTCAGGGAGTGGAGCAGGGGCCAGCGGGAGGTAGGGGGAACAGGAAATAGCTGAGGGCGGGGGAGGGAGAGCACAAGGGGGGACCAAACTTCCAGGGGAAGGGCGGGGCAGACAAAGCAACAAACTTGCAGCGGTTGGGGCAGGGCGGGCAAACAAACAGGGGAAAATCTTCTGGGGAGCTATGGGAGGGAGGGAGGGAGGGAGGGAATAAACTGGGCTGGAGGGTTCTGGGGAGGCTCCCCTGTGACGTTATTGACATAATCTGGGACTGTGTAGATCATTGTTGCAACAAAGGTCGTGTAGTGGCACCAAATCTTGTATAAAGCGGGTCAAATCAGGTGTCTAAGACAAGGTTAGGGTTTGCTGGTTATGATTATGCTGTCTATATGTGGGTATCATTTTTGTAGTTAAAGTTATGAATATTGGCTCTATACTGTCTGTAGTTCAAACTTGTGCTATGCTTCTGGGTGACACCCCAGATAAATTGGTGTCAGCTCTGTCTAGCCTGCTTGATGGCCTATTAAGGACCAACAGCTACACAACTGACCCATTGAGAAAAGGCAGATAAGCCTTGTGACTCAGCAAGGTATGCAGGGACCTGCCCATGTGACTCCAAACTCCATTTTGCTGTAATTTTCCACAGTAAGAACAAAGAACGGTTCTTACACCTGGAAAAGACTATAAAAGGCTGATGCCTCATCTCCATCTGGTCTTCAATCCTGCTTCATATCTCTGGAGGGACTTTGCTACAAAAGGAAGCTCTAAACAAAGGACTGATGACCCATCCCAGGTGTGGATGTTCTCCAGAGACTTGATTTGAACCTGCAGTTTATTCCATCATTGCTACAAGCCTGAATTAAGAATTTTGTCGTTACTGTATGTAATTGATTCCATTAAACCAATTCTAGCTCTCATCTATATCTTTTTCCCTGTATGATTACACCTTTAGATTTTAGATTCTAAAGGATTGGCAACAGTGTGATTTGTGGGTAAGATCTGATTAGTGTATTGACCTGGGTCTGGGGCTTGGTCCTTTGGCATCAAGAGACCCTTTTTTCTTTTACTGGGGTATTGGTTTTCATAACCATCTGTCCCCATAACGAATGGCATTGATGGTGATACTGAGAAACTGGAGTGTCTAAGGGAATTGCTTGTGTGACTTGTGGTTAGCCAGTGGGGTAAAACCAAAGTCTTCTCTGTCTGGCTGGTTTGGTTTGCCTTGGTGTGCATAGAAACCCCAGCCTTGGGTTGTAACTGCCCTGCTTAGAGCAATTTGTCCTGAATTGGCACTCTCAGTTGGGTCCCGCCAGAACCAGCGTTGTTACACCCCCGCCCAATGCAACCGGGGAATGGGGACCAAGCCCAAAAAAAGGGGAGGGGGGAGTGCACCCAGGAGCACTTGTGGGGCTCACTCCAGTCCTTGCTTGCTGCTTCAGGCAGTCCCAGGTGGTGGTGGTGGGGATGGGAGCAGGTGGCCCCGTCAAGGAGCGAGCAGCAGATGTTGGTAGTTAGCTGGGTCAGTGGAGGGGGTGGCAGTGGGGGGGCGGGGGGGCAGCTGGACTGGGGGAGGGCTTCATGCCACTCCCCTGGTCCCCCACAACAGCAGAGGCTACCACCACCCCAGAAGCACAGGTGTTAGTCACTCAGTCCAGTTATAGTACTCAGTCCCCTCCACAGTTCTCACAACAGTCTTTCTCCTCCTTGACGGGGCAGCAGGCTCAGGAACAGCAGCAGCAAGCAGGCGGTGGCCAGCCAGGGGAGGACCCAGGCAGAAGAGGTGGTAGTGGGGTCCTTGCTTCTCCTTCCTCCAAAGGAGTGGGGATGGGGGGGGGCAGGCCAGCAAGTCCCCCCCTTCCCCACAACAGCAGCTGCCAGAAGGGGTCCCAGCCAGCAGCAACCCAGGGAAGGAGAGCTCCAGTCAGCAGCAGTGGCTCAAGGGAGGAAGGGCTCCAGCCAGCAGCGGCCCAGGGAAGAAGAGCTTCAGCCAGCAGTGACCCAGGGAGGAAGGCAGGGAGCTCCAGCCAGCAGCAGCGGCCCAAGGGAGGGAGAGCTCCAGCTAGGAGGGCAGCCCACGTAGACTGACCTCTCCCTGCAATTGGGCAACTGCCCCATTCCCGCAGAACAGGGGTTAAAAGCAGCTCTGGAGAGGGCTGCGGCTGGGAAAAGGAGTGAAAGTAGCTGAGGGAGTAGCTGACCACAGGCGTGGCTAGCTCAGTCAGGGCCCAGCTGGCCCTGATAACAGGACTGGGGGCCAGGACCTGGAGGAGTCTCACTCTAGCCCTGGAATGGGAAGGGCTAGCTTCCTGAGAGCAAGGTACCTGAAGTAGAGCAGTGCTGGGGAAGGGCAAGAGAAGCTGGGGAGCTCCAGCCTGTTAAACCCCCAGGCTGCAGGCCTTGGTGAAGGCCTACAGAGGTACTGGGGCTGCAGAGATACAGCCTGGGGATAGGCAAAGGCAGAAGGTCCTAAACCCCTTGCCAATGATGAGTGGCCATCATGGACTGCAGTGAGTGGGGGCTAGATGATGACTGGCAGTAGCCACTGAGGCAAGGTGGGTTTAGAGGGTTACCGGGGTCTGGGAGGGACACGGGGCCACTGGCAGGTGAGACACCGGCCTGCAGCATAGAATCATAGAATATCAGGGTTGGAAGGGACCTCAGGAGGTCATCTAGTCCAACCCCTGCTCAAAAGCAGGACCCATACCCAATTAAATCATCCCAGCCAGGGCTTTGTCAAGCCTGACCTTAAAAACTTCTAAGGAAGGAGATTCCATATGCTCCATATGCTGGAAAAGAGCTAATTCCCAGATGACCAGCAGGAAGTGCCACACTAGTGAGTTGTCCCTCTGCTACAGTTGCAATCACGCCATGGTTATAAAGGACAAGTGGGCTGATTATCCAAGAATCACAGTCAAGCCCAGAGCACAAGGCAGCCATATACAGAGCAATGGGCAATAGAAAACCGTTATGGGCATAACCTCTCCTGGCAGGGGGACCCAGCCCTTCCTTATCCATCTTGGCAAGGACCTCGTCTGGTGCCTGCTTTGAAAGGGGCTGCTCTCCCATCTCTAGCAGCGAGGGGTCCTGGGCCTTGAGGGTGGCGATGGGATAGAATTGCAAATGCAACCTTGGTTTTAAAGGAGGTGGGTGAGGGGGGAGAAAAGCTCCAGCCTTTGATAGCTGAGCTCTGAAGAAGTGGTATAGCTAATAACCGATGCCCATCTGTATTTCACAGCCGCAGAACGCTGCTCAACACTCAAGCCATGAGGACACCCCAGGCACCCAGCTGGCTTCCACCGAGCACCCATCAGCAGCTAGGCACAGTGAGGGGCTGTGGTGTTTAGATGTTGCTTGTAATTATTAGAATTGGGAGCACTGGCTGTTGGGAGTCTGAAAGGACAGGAAACAGGAAGGAGGGGGGAGGAGTTGAGAGGCTGGGAGAAAGCTACAGAGGGTGCAGCAGCAGCTTGGTAAAGAGGTTTCCACTTTTTAAAATAAAGTCCTGTTGAAGCTTGTTAGTACCTCGCCTGGTTAAAAAAACATTTTGGAGATGAGGATGGATCTTCTGCCTCTGAATCCACCTGCACCCTTTCTGCAAAGCCCACGTGAGCCTCCAATTGCTTTTACTACCTGTATCCATATGTTTGAGACTTCTCTGCTTGCAATCACTGCTACAGAGATTTCTGAAGTAAGAAAGGGTGCTCTGCTAATCCACTGCCTTGGAGCAGAAGGGCAGCATATATTTTACACTTTTCCCCTTGCAGATGATAAATATGAGACTGCACTCACTGCATTAAAGAATTTTTTGTGCCAAAAGTGAATGTAGTAGCTAATCGCTACAGATTTCACCAGTGTGAGCAGAAACCAGGGGAAACTATAATGCAGTATATTGCTTCCCTGAGGAGTCTGATTGGGAATATGGCAGATGAGATGATTAGAGACCAGCTCATTGAGAAAACAACCATGCTTCATGTAAGAGAACGCTTACTTCTAGAACCACAACTTACATTAGAAAAAGCAATAACCATTGCTACTCAGATTGAGTCAGCTACAGCTGAAGCCAAAATAATGAGCATGGATACAGGAGGCACAGTCCAGGCTGTGACTCCTTTGCAGAAAAGTTCACTATCGCTGCAGACACACAATTGCAAGAGGAAAACTAATGAAAAACCACCGAATCAGCAAATTCAAAATACAGTAAAAGCATGTTTTCGCTGTGGATTCCCATGAAACCTTGCAAGCTACACAGGATGTCCGGCAAAAATAGCTCAGTGCAATCATTGCAAAAAGATTGGACTTTTTGCTAAAGTATATCGCAGTAGCCAGTTCAATTAACAGGTGCATGCAGTTACAACACCAGATGTTACTGTGCTGAGCGTGGACAAAATCACTACTGCACATATTCCAGAACAAATAAAGTGCACGGTAAACGTTTCCGCCATACCCTCAGACAAATCACACTCTATTCAACTAATGTTGGGCACTGGGTCAGCAGTGTCTATACTACCTGATTCCATCTATCTGCATTACTTTAGAGATGTGCCTCTTACTGAACCCAAACTTCACTTGGTGTGCTATTTGAAAAACCATGTTCCAGTACATGGCTGCCTGCCAGCAATAGTTACTTTTGGTGATTGCTGTGTAACTGCAGAGTTCTACATTGTCCACAAAGGCACTCCTATCCTTGGCAGAGATTTATTGGCTGCTTTAAATCTCAGGGTAGTTAATGGATGAATTGATCTTCCTCAGCAAAGCACTCTTGCGGTACACACACCAGTTTCAACTGGGACCCAACACCAGGTTGAGGAGAAACTCGGCTGTGCTTATGGATTTCTGCATAAAGTTAAAATGTGGAATAATGTGATGCCTGTACGACAGAGGTTACGGCACTTACCATTTTCAGTCAGGGAAGCTGTTTCAGAGGAACTTAGAAAACTTGCTCAAAAGGACATTATTGAAGAGATTGACTCCTTGGAATGGGTTTCACCTATAGTAGTTATGCAGAAGAAGGATGGAGGCATTCGCCTTTGTGTGGACTTAAGGGAGCCAAATAAAGCTATTGTGATTGACAACCATCCTCTTCCTCACCTAGAAGAAGTATTTGCAGAACTCTGTGGAGCAAAGATGTTTTCTACTCTTGGTTTGCAGAGCGCATACCACCAGGTTATTTTGCATGAGACAGCAGAGGCCTCACAGCATTTATTACACATGAGGGACTATTTCGTTTTAAACATAGAATCATAGAATATCACGGTTGGAAGGGACCCCAGAAGGTCATCTAGTCCAACCCCCTGCTCGAAGCAGGACCAATTCCCAGTTAAATCATCCAAGCCAGGGCTTTGTCAAGCCTGACCTTAAAAACCTCTAAGGAAGGAGATTCTACCACCTCCCTAGGTAACGCATTCCAGTGTTTCACCACCCTCTTAGTGAAAAAGATTTTCCTAATATCCAATCTAAACCTCCCCCACTGCAACTTGAGACCATTACTCCTCGTTCTGACAGGTTTCAGAGTAACAGCCGTGTTAGTCTGTATTCGCAAAAAGAAAAGGAGTACTTGTAGCACCTTAGAGACTAACCAATTTATTAGAGCATAAGCTTTCGTGAACTACAGCTCACTTCATCTCGTTCTGTCATCTGCTACCATTGAGAACAGTCTAGAGCCATCCTCTTTGGAACCCCCTTTCAGGTAGTTGAAAGCAGCTATCAAATCCCCCCTCATTCTTCTCTTCTGCAGGCTAAACAATCCCAGCTCCCTCAGCCTCTCCTCATAAGTCATGTGTTCTAGACCCCTAATCATTTTTGTTGCCCTTCGCTGGACTCTCTCCAATTTATCCACATCCTTCTTGTAGTGTGGGGCCCAAAACTGGACACAGTATTTCAGATGAGGCCTCACCAATGTCGAATAGAGGGGAACGATCACGTCCCTCGATCTGCTTGCTATGCCCCTACTTATACATCCCAAAATGCCATTGGCCTTCTTGGCAACAAGGGCACACTGCTGACTCATATCCAGCTTCTCGTCCACTGTCACCCCTAGGTCCTTTTCCGCAGAACTGCTGCCTAGCCATTCGGTCTCTAGTCTGCAGCGGTGCATTGGATTCTTCCATCCTAAGTGCAGGACCCTGCACTTATCCTTATTGAACCTCATCAGATTTCTTTTGGCCCAATCCTCCAATTTGTCTAGGTCCTTCTGTATCCTATCCCTCCCCTCCAGCGTATCTACCACTCCTCCCAGTTTAGTATCATCCGCAAATTTGCTGAGAGTGCAATCCACACCATCCTCCAGATCATTTATGAAGATATTGAACAAAACCGGCCCCAGGACCGACCCTTGGGGCACTCCACTTGATACCGGCTGCCAACTAGACATGGAGCCATTGATCACTACCCGTTGAGCCCGACAAGCTAGCCAGCTTTCTACCCACCTTATAGTGCATTCATCCAGCCCATACTTCCTTAACTTGCTGACAAGAATACTGTGGGAGACCGTGTCAAAAGCTTTGCTAAAGTCAAGAAACAATACATCCACTGCTTTCCCTTCATCCACAGAACCAGTAATCTCATCATAAAAGGCAATTAGATTAGTCAGGCATGACCTTCCCTTGGTGAATCCATGCTGGCTGTTCCTGATCACTTTCCTCTCCTTTCATGTTCCATACGGTCTTGCATCTGCCCCAAGTGCCTTCCAAAAAATGATGTAATTGATTCTGAAGGATCAACATGGAGTTCAGTGCTATCTGGATGATATTGTGTTTGGAAATACTTCTGAGGAGCATGACAATAACCTGCAGTCTGTACTAAACTGCCTCAGCAAAGCAGGCCTCAAGCTCAATAGGTCCAAATGCAAATTTAGACAAACTGAACTCTCCTTTCTGGGGCATTCAATTTCACAGGCTGGACTAAAACCTGATCCAGATCATATCCTGGCAATTTCAAATGCTCCTCCTCCAACAGATTTGCAAACCTTACGTTCCTTCTTGGATCTTACCTCCTGGTATGCAAAATTCATTCCCAATTATGCTTCTGTCATTGAACCGTTACGGGAATTACTACGGAGAAATTCAACCTTAGCATGGACAAGAAGATGCAAAAGCTAGTTTCGAAACGGTGAAAGATTTGATTGTACATAGTCCAGTACTTGCACTATTCAGTCCTGCATTGCCCACAATTGTAACTACTGATGCTTCTGATTATGGACTTGGGGCTTTTCTCACACAACTGCATGAGGACAACACAGAGAGGACTGTTGCATTTGCTTCAAGGACACTAAGTAATGCTGAGAGAAAATATTCTACAGTTGAAAAAGAAGCACTTGCTTGTGTCTGGGGTACTGAAAAATGGAGAACTTACCTGTGGGGCCGCACGTTCAAGTTGCGCACAGACCACAGCCCTTTGACAATGTTGCTCACCACGAAAGAACTGGGAAGAGCAGGATATTGTATTGCTAGATGGTCTGCAAGATTACTCTCTTTCAATTATGAACTGGAATATAAGCCTGGAAACCAAAATGTGGTCGCTGATTGCCTTTCTCGCCTGCCTTTGCCTTCACCAGATGTCCACCGGAGGATGAGGATGTAGTGGTTGCGTGCGCTTATTACAAGCACTCTCACTGCAGTTACAAGAGAACAATTTCAAGCTGCTTGTGCAGCATGTCCAATTCAACAAAAACACTATGGGAATTTCTGACAGAGATGCCCCAGTAACCCTAAAAACCTTGACCCAGTTTTGCTGCCTTATTTTAGAGTTTGGGGTGAACTTTCTTTGTTTGATGGCTGTCTGCTACAAGGTATACACCAGCTCCTTGTGCCAGAAGAATTATAGTCAAAACTCATACACCTGGCACACGATACTCATCAAGGAATTGTCCGAACCAAACAACGACTACGAGATCTGTATTGGTGGCCAGGGATGGACTCTCAAACTGAAGCACTCATAAAATCCTGTGTCATTTGCCAAATGCATGATAAGACAGCAGTGACATGTACCTGTGCATTACAGCCTGTTCCTCTTCCTGAATCTGCATGGGAAAAAGTGGCAATTGACATTTGTAGGACCCTTTGATACTGCTTCAATTGACTGCCGTTATGCCATCACCTTAATAGACTATTTCAGTAAATGGCTTGAGGTAGTGTTTACATTGCAAATCTCTTTTGCTACAGTAATTAAGTTCCTCTCTTCAGTTTTTAGCAGGGAAGGTAACCCCAAAGAACTGGTTTCAGATAATGGTAGTCAATTTACTTCCCTGGAGTTCGAAACTTTTCTAGCACAGAAGGTCATCTTACACATTTTACACAGAAGGTCATCCCTATATTACCCTCAAGCCAATGGGGAAATTGAGCGGTTTAACAGAAGTTTGAAAGAGAGTTTGCAAACGGCTAAACTGGAAGGTTGATTGTGGATAACCTTCACTTCTGATTTATTGCAAGTACACCAAGCTACACGACATGCCACAATGCAAAGATCACCCACAGAGTTACTGCATGGGAAACAGATGAATACCAAACTGAACATTGCTTGATTGTTAAAGGCACGACCTGTTGCCCCAAACGAGGATGATGTGAGAAAAACAGTTGAACAGAACCAAACAAAGTCTAAGGCTTTCACAGACAAGCGGCAGGGTGCTAAGGAACCAAAGTTTGAGTGTGGTTCCTTCGTTAGAATACGAACACCTGGAATTTTACACAAAGGGGACCATAAATTCACAGCTCCTCTTAAAATCATAGAGAAGAAGGGACCTTACACCTATCGACTTTCTGATGGGCGGGTATGGAATGCTCTTATCTTGCACCTGCCTATACACCAAGAGGAGATTATGCCAACACCCAGTCTGCATTGGATGACTTCACCATAGTATCAACACAACAAGACATTGCACTGGAACTGGGGCTTGAGAGACAGCCTGTCAAACCCAGATGACCACCTGTCTGGACTAGACTATGTTATGTAGTATCTACAGTGTTTTCAGTGTAATATTTCTGCCAATAGTATAGTGTCTTGTTTCATATTTGTTCCTGTGGTTAGAACAACGTTTATTGTAATTGGGAGAGTTTCTTAAGAGAGGAGGGAATGTGGTGTTTAGATGTTGCTTGTAATTATTAGAATTGGGAACACTGGCTGTTGGGAGTCTGAAAGGACAGGAAACAGGAAGGTGGGGTGAGGAGTTGAGAGGCTGGGAGAAAGCTACAGAGGGTGCAGCCACAGCTTGGTAAAGAAGTTTCCACTTTTTAAAAACAAAGTCCTGTTGAAGCTTGTTAGTACCTTGCCTGGTTGATACAACAGGGGCCTGGCAAAGAGAGAGGATAACGCCCCAGGGTGCCCCATGTTGATAAAGACATGGAAGATTTGTTCAGCAAGTTCAGTGCACTTGGCAAGAACCCTTTGAGAGGTCTGATTTCTAACTATAGACTTACAGAACAGGGATAATCTATGGGTCCAACGTGGTTCATTATTCTTGCTATTGAGTCAGTGACATGCAGGCAAACCATAAGGCCAGGGGCTAAATTCACCCCTTATTCCTGATTCACCCTGACACAAATGTGTTTGGTGTGATCTAAATCCGCTTGCCCAGGATCGGCTCTGAGGGAGGATTCTAATTCCTGTGAAGGTCCAGAAAGGATCCTGCCTGGGGACTGGGCCATTGCAAAAGGAAACTGGAATCTCCCAATTTTAAACTGACTCATGACCCAGGAACCTGGGCTGAGCAGCAACAGCAGGTCCTGGGCTGTTACTCCCCTCCAGACACCCTGGCAGGGACTGCTTACAGGGTAGGAGACCAGAGAGAAGGTGCTGAAGCATCACAGCACCACCTGAATTCACCATCCTGGAGGGGGCACTTTTACCATCCTGGAAGTTTAACCCTTAATTTTTTCACATCCTTGTAGTGTGGGGCCCAAAACTGGACACAGTACTCCAGATGAGGCCTCACCAATGTTGAACAGAGGGGAACGATCACATCCCTCGATCTGCTTGCTATGCCCCTACTTATACACCCCAAAATGCCATTGGCCTTCTTGACAAGGGCACACTGTTGACTCATATCCAGCTTCTCATCCAATGTAACCCCTAGGTCCTTTTCTGCAGAACTGCTGCCTAGCCATTCGGTCCCTAGTCTGTAGTGGTGCATGGGATTCTTCCGTCCTAAGTGCAGGACTCTGCACTTGTCCTTGTTGAACCTCGTCAGATTTCTTTTGGTCCAATACTCTGATTTGTCTAGGGCCCGCTGTACCCTATCCCTCCCCTCCAGCGTATCTACCTCTCCTCCCAGTTTAGTGTCATCTGCAAACTTGCTGAGGGTGCAATCCACGCCGTCCTCCAGATCATTAATGAAGATATTGAACAAAACTGGCCCCAGGACTGACCCTTTCGGCATTCCACTTGATACCGGCTGCCAATTAGACATGGAGCCATTGGTCACTACCCATTATGCCTGACAATCTAGCCAGCTTTCCATCCACCTTATAGTCCATTCATCCAGCCCATACTTCTTTAACTTGCTGGAAAGAATACTGTGGGAATCCGTGTCAAAAGCTTTGCTATCATTATGGGTGTCCGTGACAGGAAGTGCTGTCTATCCTCCGGCTCAGTGGCCCAGCCTGTGCTGTATCTGGAGATGAGTGCTCCTGAGACCAGGGTTTTAGCAACTCCCTCTTATCTAGGTGGTGTTTTGCAATGTTAATTCAAAACCAGTTTGTAAAATTCCAGAGTGAAAGTAATCGGAGACTCTGCTCTGAACACACCTCTCTCTGGGTTCTAGCTGGAGGTAGGCTGGGTCCTGTGCAAGGCTTGTGATGCCTTCCATTTCAGAGAAGAGTCAGGACTTGGCTGTGATGAATCTAAAGGGGACTTGCTATTGAGGCTGCTGGATCCAGACAGACTCTGGGGTTCTCTCAGGCTCTCTACCTCCCAGCCTGTGCTGCCCCGTGGTGCCACACAAGGGGCCCCCCTAAGCTGCTCCCCACAGGATCAAAGCAGAGGGAAGAATGTTCATATCTCCCCTATGGCAGTGTCTCCTTCTCTGCTTCTCGCAGGACAGGCTCATCATGGACCTGTATAAACACCCTGAGGAAACGAAGAGCTTCATGTTCAACAACACTCTCACAGGCAGCACCCACCACTTCGAATCAGCCACCTACCTGGGATGGTTCCGTTGCACCTCCCAGAAGAGCGACGAGCCCCTCGGCATCACCAGCCACACAGGGGAGTCAGAGATCACTGAGTTTTACTTTAAAAAGATTTTGGGCTAGATTGTGCCTTTAAGGCACCTGTAGGGGGCGGAGCCAAGCACTCCCATCCCAGTGGGAGCTCCAGCAGCAATCGGACCCTGAAAGTTAGGTTTATTAGTCATTTGTTGAAGACACACTTTTTCCATCCCTTCAAATGGGCACCTGTTTCTGTGTAAAAACACACTGGCTGAGTGAGTTGTGCCCCCTTCTAATAGCTAATCTACACAGAAGATAAAAGCTTACTACTAGTGCCAGCTGATGGAGTTGCTCCTTTGGTTCCAGTGGCAGAAGCTTATGCCTTTGATGCTGGTTCAATCCCTGGCTCGTTGTGGGGTCATTATTTACATATATGGAAAACATTGTTATATATTAATACAGACTGACACTAGAGGATGTGGGGAAATAGTGAATGAAATTTACTGGAGCTTTTGCAATGATCAAATTGACCAGCCCTCATTGAAGTATAAATAATTCTAGCAATAAACTGATGCCCAACTCCATATCCACATCTGGATCCTCTAGCCTCTCATGACTCTGGCTGTGTTGTTTTGCTTATCCTCTGTTCTGTGGTATGAGATGAAATACGCTGGCTCAGATCCTCCCCCGGCACAGGCCAAACAGGCTCTGAGCTAGAGCCGAGTGAAAGTTTTCCAGCTGAAACTTTTTTCAGTGAAAAATGCACATTTGATGACACCAAAATTTTTAGCGAACGCACGTCAGTGTCACTCAATTCTTTCAGCCCTAACCAGCTTTTGCAAAGAATTTCCCCAAAATGTTTTGATTTTTCCCTTGTTCAACATAAGGTTTTGGTTTGAAATTTCCTTCAATTTTATTAAAGAACTAATCAAAAAAAGATGGAAAAGGCTCAACAGCTAAACAAAATACTTTGTTTAAGGTTGAATAAGACATTCTGTTTGACCTGAAACAATTTTTTAAAACTTTTTCAATTTGCTAAAACTTTTGACCCCCAATTTTTTCCCCAGGAATTGCCAGTGAATGGAAAAATCCATCTACTCTGGTCCAGCTTCTCTGAGGGCTGTGCCTCGAACAATAGGAGGGAACTTCTGACCCAGCAGTCTACAGAAGAAGTGCAACATTTTCTGGCTTGACCTCTATGGCTGTGTAAGAAGCATTACTAAGTGGCTTGGTGGTAACTTATTAATGACCATGTGGTCCATGTGGCTTTGGGGCCTGACAAAACATAAATTACAGCATAACCTCTTCCATTCCAAAGTCAAGGGCTTCCCAGAAAGGACTGGCTGAGAGTGTGCTCCCCTCTGTTAAATGTATTTGCTTGTTTATACTTTGCATCTGGGCCTGTCCTGCCTCTGCATTATAACAGGAAAAGCTACGTACCAGAAGCTGGTTAATGAGATCCATTTCCCCTTGTCTTTTTCTGAGAACTCACAGATTTTCAGGCCAGAAGACAACTTTATGATCATCTAGTTTGACCTCCTGCATGGAATCCCACCTACCCAGTAGTTGAGAAAAAAAGAACAGCCAGACTGGGTCAGACCAATGGTCTATCTAGCTCAGGATCCTGTCTTCCTATAGTGGCCAATGCCAGGTGCTTGAGAGGGAATGAACAGAACAGATAATCATTCAGTGATCCATCCCTTGTCACGCATTCCCAGCTTCTGGCAGTCAGAGGCTTAGGAACACCCAGAGATGGGGTAGCATCCCTGACCATCTTGGCTAATAGCCATTGATGGACCTATCCTCCATGAATATGTCTAATTCTTTTTTTAACCCAGTTACACTTTTGGCCTTAACAACATCCTCTGGCAACAAGTTTCACATGTTGACTGTGCATAGTGTGACTAAGTATTTCCTTTTGTTTGTTTTAAACCTGCTGCCTATTAAGTTCATTGGTGACCCTGGTTCTGGAGGTATGTGAAGGAGTAAATAACACTCCGCTATTCACATTCTCCACACCAGTCATGAGTTTATAGACCTCTATCATATGCCCACTTAGCCATCTCTTTTCCAAGCTGAATAGTCTCTTCTCACGTGGAAGCTGTTCCAAACCCTTAATCCTACACCAAGCCCAAAGTAACCTCCTGTGGAAATATGCATAGTACATTACTTTTTCCCTTGTTGCAACAGAATTGCCAAAGGTGTCACAACCCTGCTGCCTGTTGAAATTTTTTGACTGAAACTTTTTTGGGGCAAAAAAAATGCAGATTTGGTGACAAACACATTTCATGAATTCACATCACTTTTACTGAATCGGGTTTGGGGGGGGTGACATTCTGTACTTTGGGGGAGCATATTGTAACCCCCATGTTCTTCATTTTCATATAATTGTGATCTCACATACAAAGCATGCCTTGCAAGGTATCAGGGGAAAGGTTATGATCTGCTGAAAGTCATTTCTCTATCCATATGTATATCATTAATAGATATGAAGTTATGAGAATTGTGTAGTACGGTGGTCACTAAAACATGCTGTAAATTGGGGAATCAGCCAGATATTCGCTCCCCAGAGGCAACAGCAAGGAAAGTAACCAATGCCCGGGAGGGGTGTGAAACAGCCATCAACAGCCATTGTCCAGACAGGGAGCTACAATGCAATGACTCACCTGCATGAGGCCACACCAGGGGAATTGCTCAACCTTGCTGGGAGAGACTCAGTTATGCCCTCCAGACATGCCTGGACTTGTGCTCCCTATGGATATGGACTGAGAGTATAAAACAGACCAAGTGGATACATACTGGGCCCTTCTCCTGCCCCCACCTATGCTGCAAACAACCAAGACACTGAGAAGAAGACAAGACAAGACAGGAGATTGTCCTAGGTTTAAGGAACAACCCTGTAAAATAAAGGACTGCAATATCCAGTGGGGTGAGAAAAACTGCTTAATCTAGTTGCTGCCCAGTCTAATAGGGTTGAGAGTTTAGACTGCGTGCTTATATTTTATTTTATTTTTGTAATCCGTCTGAATTGTTATTCTTTGACTTATAATCACTTAAAATCTATCTTAATTAATACATTATTTAATTATCTATCTTAGTTAATAAATTTGTTGATTTATTCTACCTGAAGCAGTGCATATGGTTTGCAGCATGTCAGAGACTCCCCTTGGGATAGCAAGCCTGGTACATATCAATTTCTTTGTTAAATTGACAAACTCATATAAGCTTGCAGTGTCCAATAGCATAATTGGACACTGCAAGATGGAGGTTCCTAGGGTTGTGTCTGGGACCAGAGATATTGACTAGTGTCATTCGGTTGCAAGTAGCTGGGAGCAGCTTACATGGCAGAGGCTGTGTGTGACCAGCCCAGGAGTGGGGGTTCTCACAGCAGAGCAGGGTCAGGCTGGCTCACAGAGTCAAGGATTGAAGTGATCTAGCAGATCACTGGTCCAGACAACACCAGAGGGGAAAGTCACAGGGGGTGGAGGGGTTCAGGGGAAAAAAACATGGAAAAAAATCCCCCCCACATTGAAATGTTTTGGGGTTTTTTTCAGTTTGAAATGAATTTGTTTCAAAATTCCCTTTAGTTTTAAGAAAATCTAAATAATTTGAAAATGGTCAAAATCGAAATAAAACATTCAGCGAGACCTGAAACAATTTTTTTTGTTGTTGACTTTTCGAAATTGCCAATGCATCCAAAAAATCCATTGCCTCCCAGTTCTATTTCCACCCTCCTCTACCATGCTCCAGTATGAAAACTAGGAGAAGGCTTCAGGGAAATCAGCCATTGATTCCGAGAGGCAAGAACCACAGGCTGACCCAGGTATTTTGATTCTATGTGGGTTCGTATCCCACCCCCATCACCGTGGCATCTGGGTGCTTTCCAGTTGTGTATTAAGCAGCAGGACTCACATCTGCCATATGTGGTTTGTTGTGTGTGTGGTGTGGTTGGGTCGGGTTCTGTTTGTTTTGCAAAGCCAATGCTGCTCTGTGTTGCTCTCAGCGGAGGTAGGTCAGAAAAGGGCAGCCGGCTATTGGGATGGGGAGGTTTGCTTTGGTCCTTAGCTCTTGCGGGAGTTTGTCCCACAGTCTAGGGGATTTTTCCCTACAGTTTGTCCCACAGTCTAGCCTGAGGATGCTTCGTCTCCTGCACAGACAAGCTTTGTCCTGGGGGTAGTAAGTTCCATGGGGCCCGAGGGGCACAGCTGGTGACCACAGTTCAATCCTGGCGCTTTGGAAATGGGGCGCCTCAGAGATATGGTCTGACCCCTTGAACTTGAATTGTCCCAGCTACAGCTACTTCTCAGAGCAGCCCATTGGCCTAGGCTGTCTGAAGCAGCCTTCACCCTTTGTGGGATGGAATGTCACAGGGTGGCTGGCCCTTAAAGGGAGAAAAACTTGTGACCGGTGGTCTAACTCCCCTTCCCAGATGGAGAAAACGAAGGGCACATAACAGAGGATGGGTGTCCCTAGAAGAGCTGCAGGAGAGAGGGGGAAGCTCTGGAACCGGCAGAGAAAGACAGAGAGGCTCCTGCAGGGAAGACCCTGACACCAGGGGAGGTTTGGAAGAAGAGCTCAAGCCAGGGAAAGCCCAGGAGTGATGGCTGCATTATAGGAGGAACAATGAATTGGAGACCCAGCCCTTGGAAGAAGAGTTTGTGAGTCCCTAAGGGGGAGAGAGAGACACTGAACTGGGGTGGGGGCCTGTAAGCCAGTGTGTACCCAGCAGATTGAATAAATGGGACCCGCAAAAGGTGAGTGTTGTAACTAACTTTGAATTGTGATCTGGAGTTTTTGAGGAGTTCAAGGGGGTAAACTGGGGCGCAGTGTCTGTAGCGTGACCTCAGGCCATCAGGAAGTGCTTACCTAACTCCGCTGTCTGGAGACATACAGGAAATAGATGCTTGCTCTGGGGAAGTTACATCAGAAAGCTTCACAAAGTGAGGCTATTTCCAGAAAAGCAATTACAGTAGAACCTCAGAGTTACGAACACCAGAGTTACAAACTGACCGGTCAACCACACACTTCATTTGCAACTAGAAGTATGAGATCAGGCAGCAGCAGAGACCAGAGGGGAAAAAAGAAAGAAAAAGAAAAAAGCAAATTCAGTACAGTGTTGTGTTAAATTAAAACCACTAAAAAAATAAAGGGAAAGTTAAAAAAAAAATTGACATGGTAAGGAAACTGTTTCTGTGCTTGTTTCATTTTAAATTAAGATGGTTGAAAGCAGCATTTTTCTTCTGCGTGGTAAAGTTTTAAAGCTGTGTCAAACCAATGTTCAGTAGTAAACTTTTGAAAGAACCACCATAATATTTTGTTGAGAGTTATGAACATGTCAGAGTTACGAACAACCTCTATTGCCAAGGTGTCCATAACTCTGAGGTTCTATGGTATGTACAACGCAGCACATTTCACGCAATCTGTATCCCAGAAGGCTATGGTGAACTCAAGTGAAACATGCGAATCTCAGTCCCTGCTGAGAGAGAGGGAATTTCAAAGATACAGCAAATGATGTTTTGTTTGATGGGTTTTCAGCTGGGCTTTTATTTAAAAATTCTGAGAAGAGACAGCCTCATCTCAGGTGGCATCGTTTGCATCTTCTTCCAGCCCGTTGTTTGCAGTATGTTTAATTGCCATGGCGAGGGAAATACAGCCACCAGTATGCTGCCCCATGTCATGGGATGTCTCCACAGTCTGGATGGGCAAGTAGAATTCATAGATTTCGAGGCCAGAATGGACCCTTATGGTCAACTAGTCTAACCTCCTGCAAAGCACAGACCTCAGACCCTCCCCTAGGCATTCCTACATCCAGCCCATATCTTGTGGTTGAGCTAGAGCATAATTTAGAAAGTCACACCCAGACTTAATGTAAAGAATCCAAGTGATGGAGAATTCCCCATGTCCCTGTTTGAATTATTCCAGTGGCTAACTGCCCTCACTGTTAAAAATGTGACCCTTTATTTCTAGTCTCAATTTGTCTGGCTTCAGCTTCCACCTATGCAATCTTGTTCTGCTTTTGTCTAGTAGCTGAACTTCTAAACCACATCAGAAATCTCTTCCCTTTTGTAGGCACTTGTAGACGGTGATCTGGTCACCTCTTAAATGTCTCTTTGGTATGCTAAGGCCTTATCTACATGGGAATGTTATACGAGGTATAAGCTAAGGTCTGAGTTTAAACTCCTATAGTTATACTGGTATAACTCCCTTGGGGATAGTCTTCTTTCAGTATAAGAATATCTTTTTCCAGTTTAGCTTCACTGCAGAGTTAATGCAGACTTGTACCCTTACAGACTAACAAATTTATTTGAGCTGTAGCTCACGAAAGCTTATGCTCAAATAAATTTGTTAGTCTCTAAGGTGCCACAAGTCCTCCTGTTCTTTTTGTAGTTCTTCAGTTTCTTTTTGAAGACCATACAATACCATAGGAAAACCTTCTCCTGTGTAACACTGGGGTCACGGGGTGATTCTGAAAGCAACTCTGCTCTTAGCCAAGTGCCCTGGGGCTCTGCATGGATGCAGGTAAGAGCTGGATCTAGCCAGGGTCATCCGATCGCCACCTGCTCAGGAATCGCAAGTGTATTTCAGGTGCACTAGTGTCAATGGAAAAACTCCCCCATGCTACACTGGGGAGGGGGCAGCCTGGGGACAGGACCCCGGCCTCTGCAACTTTAAACTTTCTTGAAGTAGAAGTTGGTGATTTCGGCCTCCCCGAGGCAGTTGGTCACCCAGAGGGGCTGGTCATTTCTGGGGGATGTGCTCAGGTACCAGCCCGGGAAGGCGACCAACTCAAAGCGAAGGGTGCTGCTGCTGGCAGAGCAGGTAAAGGTGAAACGCTCGGCTTCCCAGCTATTCTGGTACAAGTCCATGATTTTCTTGTCCTGGTGGGCGGGACGAGAGAGGCCAGTTAGAAATAAGAAAAGGAGTACTTGTGGCACCTTAGAGACTAACCAGCTAAATCCCAAAGCAACAGGCTCTTTTCCTGACCTCCTCCTTCCCCGCCCCCATCAGTGCCAGAAATCGAACCCAGGAGCTCAGCCTCTGTTAGTGACGTGGGTCCAGCAACCCTGGGTCCCAGTTCACCTGACTGAAAGGATGGGGCAGCATCTGTTCCTAATAAGTGAGAGGAAGATGGCTGTGACGGGGCGGGCAGTCCCTGAGAAAGGCGTAGGGCAGTGGATGGGCTAGCCGGCTGACCTGCCAAGCCATGGCCACGAAGCTGAGAAGGCCAGAGGGCCGGGACACCGGCCAGAGGGTCTTCTCTGCTACGTTTCCCAGGCAGAGGCTTGGAAGCCAGGCAGAACCTGGGAAGGACTCCAGCCAGAAGGGCAGGGCTGGCTGGATCAAAGACTGGGAGAAAACCGAAGGACTCCTGGGTGTGGCAGTTGATGTGGGAGCTGGGGTACGAGGTGTGTTGTTGGACCGGGTCTGAGGAGTGTGTGCACCACATGTGGGATAAAGGGACAGTGTTTGGGGCTCTCAATGGCTAGTTGCACTGTGTGAGATCATAAACTGGCCCTGGGGACAGTGTGTTACCAGACCCACGAGAACTTGTGCTGGACTCTTGGGGAGCCCTGAGGCAGTAAACTGAGGCAGTAACACTGGCATTATTGTGCCCAGCAGAAAGGGGGCACTTAGAAGGCGAGGGGGAATTGGAACATGGGGTTGTTTCTGGCTTGAGCATTAGCACCATGAATAGAGTCTGGGGCCCTGTAAGGGAGTGGACTCACCTTTGCGGCACCTCCTGCTGGTCTTCGTCGGGAATTAGCTCACCAGGCTCCAGGGCATCCTCTGCAGGCCGGTGATCCGCCTTACCGCTGGCCCCACATGCCTCCTGGACCTAGTGCCGCTTGTCTCTTGGATGGCTGCCCCCTGGCAGTACACCCACTGTCTCTCAGCATTTCCCCCCAGGGGAACCCCAACCCACTATTCCCACCTTGCCTTAGTGTAAGGCTACTGCCAGTCTCCAACTAGCCCCTTGTATCGGGGGCAGACTGCAGTGTAAAAGCCACTCATCACTGGCAAGGAGGGGTTTGGACCTGCTGCCTCGGCCTACCCATGAGCTGCCCCTTTGCAACTCCAGTACCTGCCTGGCCTTCCACTAGGCCGCAGCCTGGGATTTTCCTGGCCAGAGCTCCCCAGCTCCCTTGGCCTTTCCCCAGCCCTGCTCCAATCTAGGTACTCTCTGCTCCCTGCAGCCAGGTCCCTCCCTCTCCAAAGGCTAGAGACAGAGCGTGTCAGCTCCTGGCTCACTGCCTACTTATGAGGCCAGCTGAGCCCTAACTGGGGCATGGCCCCAGATGAGCCGACTGCCCGACTCAGCCTAGGCTGCTTGCCAGGGCCGGCTCCAGGCACCAGGGCCCCAAGCAGGCGCGTGGGGCAGCAGATAGAAAGGGGCGGCAGTCCCTGCGGCCACGGCGGCAATTCGGCGGCAGCTTCTCTGTTCTGCCCGGAGCGGCGGCAAATCGGCGGCAGCTTGTCCCTTTTGCCGGCCGCGGTGGCAGTTTTTTTCATAGCTTGGGGTGGCAAAACCTGTAGAGCCGGCCCTGCTGCTTGCCCCAGCCCCAGCCCTCTCCTGGGCTGTTCTAAGCCCCTCAGGGCAGGAGCAGGTGTGTGTGTTTGGGCCTTGCCTATTGTCCTGGCACCTAGGCCCCATGTCGCCCCCTGCCCTCGCTTGTGTCCATAAGACCCCACTGCCCTCACTGAAAGGCCCCTGGGCATCAGGTGATGACTCTTCTGACGCCCCAGGGCTACTCTTTGCAGTCACAGAAGTTGGCAGATCGGAAGACAGGGCGCAAGGGGAGTGGATCTGCTGAGTCCAAAGGCTCTGCTGGGAGATGCGGGGAGAGGGACAGGTGACGGGGAGGTGGGGCTGGGATACTGGGGAGGGGATGGGGCGTGGGGCAGGAGAGATGCGGGAGAGATTGTGGAGTGGGGGGTTGGCAGCGTGCCTAGGGGCAGGGCTAGGAGATTGGGAAGTGGGAGGGGTGGGGGAAGAAGGGGTGACAGGGAGCAGGACGGGGGATGGGGGTCAGGTGATAGGGAATGGGAGGGGTTGGGAGCTGGCCAATGGGGGAAGGGGGACAGGAGCAGCACAGGAGGGTTGGAGGAGTGGGGGGAAGGGGGACAGGAAGCGGGCTGGGAGTAGGCGATGGGGAACGGGATGGGAGGCAGCAGCGTGGTCATGCTAGGAAGATGTTAGAATGCCCCAGGCCTGACTCCCCAGTGATGGGTGCTCACCTCCAGCATGAAGGTGGGCTGGGCTGAAGTGCTGCAGGACAGACAGCAAGGCCCCCCATCGACGCCCATAATGATGGGGAAATGGCTGGGGTCCATGAACTGGTTGGGCACCACGCTGGTCTTCTCTGGGAACACAGAGCACTGAGGAGGGGAGTGGGATGGGAGGTGAGCTACAGACGAGTTGGGGGTGTCAGAACCTCCCCTGCATCGCTCCCCTCCCCTGCAGCGCAGCCCATCTCCTGGCCTGGGCCTGGCCCTCGGCCACTGGGACTGCCAGCTGCCTGGGGCAAGGACCCACGTCCCTGTGTGGCAGCCAGGGGAGAATCCCTTGCACAGGCGGGGTAACTGTGGCTGGTCTGTGATGCCCCCCACAAGGCAGGGGCGGGAGGCAGCCAGCCACAAGCTGCATGGGGTGGGCTCTTTGTCTCTGAATATGGCAAAGTGACCCTGGGAGCTGTTTTGGCCCCACAATGTCCCTGTCCCCCTGCCTTCCCACACCTGTGTCTGCTTGGGTATCAGGGCCTGTTTTCGCCAGGAAGGCCAGCCACGCAGCACAGCACGGGAGCAGCTGGCGGAGCACGGAGGAGCTGGTACGGCATGGAGGAGCTGGCCTGCAGCCCACCTGGGGGGGGCACTGGCAGTCTGGGGGGAGCCAAGAGGTGGTTGTGGTGGCAGCAGATGACTTTCTGGCTGGTGTCATGCAGGGTGAATCGGCTGGGCCCTGGCACAGCCATGATGGCAGGTCCTGAAACAGAGCATGGCGAAGGAAGAGCAGGGCAGGAGAGGAGGGTGCTCGGGGTAAAGAGATCTGCACTCTGCCCCCACTCCCCGCCTGCTCTGTCTGTGCACCCTGTCCCTCCCAGCGCCCCCCCACCGCTGCCGTCCCCCCGGAACCTCTCGCCCCCCGTCCCCTCTCTCCTCCCCTGGCTGGGTATTCCTGGAGTCAGGCATGTTGAGATCTAACGCTAGACTTGGGCTCAGCAGGCTGCTGGGCTGCGGCAGGGCACTGGCCAGGGCAAGGTGGGCCGTGCCCCGGAGTGGAGGAGAGTCAGCCCCCAGAAAGCGGGATCCCATGGGTTCTTACTCTGTTTAAAGAACTTATCGAATAGATTCACCGGATCGCTGTTGCCAGGCTGGGAACAGGGTCCTGGCGTCCGCCCAGCTCCCGACCATGCTGTGGATGTGTCCGCGGTGCCTGTCGTGTCCTGGCAGGAGCGGGGTGACTGGGAAGGACAGATGAACACCAGCTCTCAGGCAGGCTGATCCCATAGGGGGAGCCCCATTGGCCCTGCTGAGCCAGGAAGGGGTGGGGGGGCAGAGCAGGGCCCATCTTTGGCCCACTGCCCCATTTAGGTTTTGGCAGCCAGAAGCTCATGGCATTGGGTGTGTGGCGATGGGCAGTTGAGACCCACCTGTCAAGCAACCTGATTGGCTTGGATCTCGATGGGCAGCAAATCAGGGCTTGTTCCCCGTCTCACCCCCCTTGGCCCGGCTACGGGACAGCTCCCCATGGAATCGCCAAAGGGGCCGCCCACTCTGTGGCCGCAGCAGGAGGAACGGCATGGACCGGTCCCTGGTGATGCTGCCGGGGGTGGGATGCTTCCCTACTAGGGCCTGGCCCCAGGATGCAGCCGTGGGGGCTATGGGCAGTGACCCCTCTCTGCCGCTCTGAGAAGACTCCGGGCTGGCTAGCCAAGGCCAGGACGTCACCCCAGCTGCACCGACAGGGCTCAGCCAGCCCAGGCTGCCCTACGCAGCGGGATCCAGGCCTCACAGTGCCTGTTAGCTGCTGGCAGGATGTGCTGGGCAAGGGGGGTTTCTCCAGCCAGGACAGAGCCAGGGAATGAGACAGACACCAGGGTCAGTTAGTAACTGACCGCCCCTTAACCCAGTGGGCCACTGGCAAACCTGCCCCTCGCTGCTCTGCCCAGGACAGGTCCCTGAGGGTAGAGCCAGGGAATAGCCACTGCAGAGTGGGCCCTAGAGTGGGTCCAGGAGGCCAGGCTGTGTCCCCACCAGGAGGCTGTGCCCCTTTGGGACCCACTATGGCCTGCACTCTGCGTATCCGGCTGCCCCTGACCCTGGGCTCAGCTGGGACTCTCGGCCATTTATACATGGGGCGGGGTGACATGAGCGCAGATCAGTACTGTGTGTGTGGAGGCCGATCCTGCCATGGAGACGGGGTCACTGGGGAAAGAACAAGGAGTCGTGAGATTTCTCTTTCTTGGGGGAGCCGAGGGTCTCAGACATGGGAGCAGCGTCTGTTTATGTCTTAGTAGGAAGTTATTGTCGGAGATCGTGAGCGCAGACACTCTGCTGCCCTCCCAGCCCTCCTCCAGGCCCACTGCCCCCTGCTCTGCTAGTTCGGCTGTTCCCCCATGACAGTCCTCCATTTTCCCATAATGCACCAGCAGGGCCAATGCCTGGTGGGCTTTACCCAGTCCCTACTCAGGCGAAGCTCCTCTTGATCTCTGGGGACATTTGCCTGAGCAAGGACTCCAGCATGTGCTGCATTTGCTGGGATGTCACTAATAGACATGGAGGAAACCCAGTGCCATTATGAGGGTTCAGATCAGTGGGACTCAGCTGGATTGGAACCACCTCTGGGTTAGAAACTCCTAAATCCAGCCATGAGCTTCGGCAAACCCCAAACTAGCCCTGGCTACCTCATCTCTTGTTCTCCATGATTGGCTTGTAAGACCCTATCCTCCTCCAGTCTGTGGCTCCATGCGGCTCCCTGGCCCAGTGCCTGGTGATTGTTTCCTGCTGCCAGCGGTGATGCAGAGCCGGGAGCCCAGACACAGCGATTAACATCCCCACTGGCCATTGGCATTGACAGCACCTTACACTACTGTCCCTTTGCCCACTGGTGCCAGCTGAGCCCAACCTGCACCATCGCATTTCATACCCACACTGCACTGGTACCACGTTCATGATGCCAATGAACTGAGCCCAGAATTGTGCACGTGGGCTGTAGAATTCAGCAGCCAGGCTCTCCTGTATTCCCCGAACTCATCAACTCCACCTCCTCCCATTTCTCAGCTTATAATAAATCACTTCTTCCTCTGTCTCTACCACCTCCCCTCAGTCTCTCTCTTTTGTATTAACAACTCCCTGGAGTGCTGAGGATAAAGATTGTGAGCTGCTCAAGTATTAAGTGCCATAGATAGATTCTAATCTCACACTGACAGTCTCTCTTCCAGGCCTGCTCCAGATCTCAAGCTTGTTTACAACTCCACAGATGTCAGCGCAAGTGTACCTGATTTACACCTGGTGCAGGTGAGAGAGGAATCAGGCCCCTTCATAGAATCATAGAATATCAGGGTTGGAAGGGACTTCAGGAGGTCATCTAGTCCAACCCCCTGCTCAAAGCAGAACCAATCCCCAGCTAAATCATCCCAGCCAGGGCTTTGTCAAGCCTGACCTTAAAAATATCTAAGGAAGGAGATTCCACCACCTCCCTAGGTAACGCATTGCAGTGCTTCACCACCCTCCTAGTGAAAAAGTTTTTCCTAATATCCAACCTAAACTTCCCCCACGGCAACTTGAGACCATTACTCCTTGTTCTGTCATCTGGAACCACTGAGAACAGTCTAGATACATCCTCTATGGAACCCCCTTTCAGATGGTTGAAAGCAGCTATCAAATCCCCCCTCATTCTTCTCTTCTGCAGACTTAACAATCCCAGTTCCCTCAGCCTCTCCTCATAAGTCATGTGTTCCAGTCCCCTAATCATTTTTGTTGCTGGACGTTTTCCAATTTTTTCACATCCTTCTTGTAGTGTGGGGCCCAAAACTGGACACAGTACTTCAGATGAGGCTTCACCAATGTTGGATAGAGGGGAACGATCACGTCCCTCAATCTGCTAGTAATGCCCCTACTTATACATCCCAAAATGCCATTGGCCTTCTTGGCAACAAGGGCACACTGCTGACTCATATCCAGCTTCTTGTCCACTGTAACCCCTAGGTCCTTTTCTGCAGAACTGCTGCCGAGCCATTCGGTCCCTAGTCTGTAGTGGTGCATGGGATTCTTCCATCCTAAGCACAGGACTCTGCACTTGTCCTTCTTGAACCGACCCTTGGGGCACTCCACTTGATACCGGCTGCCAACTAGACATGGAGCCATTGATCACTACCAGTTGAGCCTGACAATCTAACCAGCTTTCTATCCACCTTATAGTCCATTCATCCAGAATATTGCTTCTAAAGACCTTAAAGTTTGGTGTTTTCACTGACCACACTGGCCCTTCAACAGGGGTGCCGGAACGGGGGGGGCCACACGACCTGGCCCGTCCACTTTTCATCATGGGCCCAGCTCCCTGCCTCTCCTTTTCACTCCCCGAGGCCCTGCGTCCAGCCAGACTGGAAGCTGGAGCCCAGCCTGGATAAGAGTGGCCCGGGAAGCCTGGGCAGCTGTGGACACTCCACCTGCCTGGGATGTGGGAGCCCAAGAGCAGCTTCCAGCCCATGACCCCGGTAGAGGGTACTTCCCCACCTGGCTCCGACTTCCAGATTGACTGGGAGGGTGGGGCCTCAGGGATAAGGGGTGGGGCAGGGCCACAGAGGGGGCAGGGCCTCACCCCCCAAAAAAACTTTTAGGAAGGATCCATCACGCCTGCCTTCCAGCCTGCCTTGAGGTTTTGAAACACAGTTTTTGCTTTTCCGATGCTGGGCTTTCCTTCAGATGTGCAATCACCCTTATCGCGAATGATGCTCCCCAGATAAGTCCATCTCATAACGGCTTTCGAGGCTTCCCCTTCCCAGTAGGAAAAGTCATTGCTAGGTACGTTGATTTTCATAACGTCCATCTCTGGTTTATTAAGCCCTCTTTACCAGTGATGATAAGACCTGTTTGACCCTGTTCGCAAAGACTGAATTTGCCAACAAGCCCTGGAGGGTACAGTTGCGCCCGTTTCTGACCTTGCTACTCACACCCCCTGCCAGACCACTGCTGGCCCTTCCCCTGACATGCCACCTGGCCCCCAGACAAGGCCCCCCGTTGGCAATTCAGGTGCTGTGTTATCTGAGAACTTGCCCCACCTGCTGTGTGATCTGGTGAAGCACGTTCTGTGATCAGGCTGCTAAACCAGAGCACCCCGTGAGCAGCTAATGCTCAAAGGTCAAATGTTACCCAATACTAAGGTTGGTATGATATTGCAGTGCCACCCTTACTTCCGCAGTTCTGCGCTGCTGCTGGCAGTGACGCTGCCTTCGCGCTCTGGCCCCCCAGCTCTGAAGACAGTGCCTGCCACCAGCAGCAGTGCAGAAGTAAGGATGGCAATGGGGCACTAGTAAGTCTTCTGTGAAAAGTGCTATTAATAAAGTTTCTTCATGCCCCACCCCCCCAGTATTAAACAGTAACTGCTTTTTAAAAAATAACTTTTCTGCTTATAACAATAATTCAATAAAAATGTGTTTTAGTCAATGTGACGAAGTGGGACTATTCTTAATGTTTCCTCTGAATACTGTAGGGGTGCCTCAGTTTCCCTTATGCATTTCTTAAGTCTCTAGGGGGTGGGATAAGGGGGTGTGATTGTTGCAGAGCAAAGGGCCAGTATACATAAATGGTCGACACTCTGTCTCCTGGCAACTGATGGCCTGGGCCCTTCCCCCCTGCAAGGTGAGAGCTAAAGGGTGGGAGAACAAAGGAATCAGGTGACCTCCTGGCCCGGGAAAGGGACAAAGCCCAGAGGAGGAGGGGCTGGAGAGTGAGTGAGTTGAGGGCTGGCTGGGGATGTGGAGTGAAATGCAGACGTGGTTGTCTGGCTCACTGCCCCCCAAAATGGACCCGGCGGAGGGGTCCTGTTCTCTGTACCTACAAGCTCTGTTTTAGATCATGTTCCTGTCATCTAATAAACCTCTGTTTGACTGGCTGGCTAAGAGTCATGTCTGACTGCGGAGCTGGGGTGCAGGACCCTCTGGCTTCCCCAGGACCCCGCCTGGGCAGACTTGCTGTGGGAAGCGCACGGAGGGGCAGAGGATGCTGAATGCTCCAAGTTCAGACCCAGGAAGGTGGAAGTTGTGTGAGCTTCTTGCCCTGAAGACAGCCTTCTCACAGAGAGGAGACTTCACCAGAGTCCTGCCTGGCTTCAGAGGGAGCAGTCCCAGAGCATTGTCCGGGGACTCCGTGACAGTCTTAATTTAAAAGCGGTGAGAAAAGGTAAATTCATTTTAAACAACAGGGTTATAAAATTGTCATTTAAATAGTGTTACATATTAAAAATGAGTTTTTAATTTTTAATGGGGGGGTGGTCATACTCAGAGGCTTACTGTCTGAAAGGAGTCGCCAGTTCAAAAAGTTTGAGAACCATTGATATAAGTTGTATTTCCCTAGTTAGCTTATGAGAAGGTCATGCGAGACAGTATGAAATGCCATGCTAAAGACAAGATATACCACGTCTATCACTTCCCCCATATCCACAAGGCTTGTTACCCTGTCAAAGAAAGCTATTAGGTTGGTTTGACATGGTCTGTTCATGACAAATCCATGCTGACTGTTACTTATCATCTTATTATCTTCTAGGTGCTTGCAAGTTGATTGCTTAATTATTTGCTCCATTATCTTTCCGGGTACAGAAGTTAAGCTGACTGGTCTGTAATTCCCCAGGTTGTCCTTATTTCCCTTTTTATAGATGGGCACTATATTTGCCCTCTTCCAGTCCTCTGGAATCTCTCCCGTCTTCCATGTCTTTTCGAAGATAATTGCTAATAGCTCAGATATCTCCTCAGGCAGCTGCTTGAATATTTTAGGAGTATTTCATCAGGACTTGCCAACTTGAAGACATCTAATTTGTAAGTAATCTTTAACTTGGTCTTTCCCTGTTTTAGCCCCAGATCTACCTCATTTTCACTGGTGTTCGTTATAGTAGACATCTGACCGCTACTAACCTTTTTGGTGAAAACTGAAACAAAAAAGTCATTTAGCACTTCTGCTATTTCCACGTTTGCTGTTATTATCTTTGCCCCCTCAGAAGGTTCAGTGGTGACCTGATCACAGTCTGTAAGTGTCTACACGAGGAAAGATTTCTGATAGCAGAAGGCTGTTTACTGTAGCCAAAAAAAGGCAGAACAAGATGGAATGGATGGAATTGATTTAGTTGGGGATTGGTCCTGCTTTGAGCAGGGGGTTGGACTAGATGACCTCCTGACGACCCTTCCAACACTGATATTCTATGATTCTATGGAAGCTGAAGCCAGACAAATTCTGGCCTTGAACTACATGGGGAAATAGATTGGTATACTCTGCAATAGCTCTTCAGAAATAGTTCCCCCACAGATACTTCTTTCTGGAATAAAATCACTTTTATTCCTCAGATAAGTCAAGTTAGAATCATTCCCGACTAGCTGAATTCTACTGTTGTCAGCCGGCGGGCATGTGTGTGTTCTCTCTATATGCCGTCCCAGCTCTGCGTAGGTAGCTGGCCCAGCAGACCTTGAGTGTCCTACCCAGAAAGACCACAGACGTGGTTCGGTGGCGAAGGCGCTCGGCCAGGTTAGTTGTCGATGAGGCACGGTCCTAGCACCCTGGCTCTGTGGTCATGGGTATGCTACCACATGTATGTCCATGAAAATGGTACCTGCTCAGTCAGCGGTGGAACTTTCTGCTGACCCCTCGGCTGGACAAAGGTGCCCCCTATAATTTCTGTTTTATACGTTGATACAAACAAGTTACATATCATGTTCCTGATATGGTTAGTTACCAGCCCTTCACTTTGTACGTGCTGGTTCGAACAAAACATCTCCATGCAAAATTCTGTCCTCCTGTCCTTGTCTGGGGCGGGGGCGGGGGCGGTGTGGTCCTGTACCTCTCCAAGGAATGGGTTTATGCCATGCCTCTCTGTTGGGGTGTACCTGTCCTAGCCTTCTGGAAGGTGTTTCCATGAATACCTCATACTTCTTAGGTGGGCCTGTGTTCTTCCCAAGTTCCTCTGCCGGACAATGAACTTGTAGGCAAACGTCTGCTTCATGACAACATCTGCCTTCTGCTCATAGCCTGGCTTTTGCTGACTTTGGTTCAGGCCTCAGGTCTTGCGCCGTGGCCAGTGCTCCCGGCTCCCTGCTGCATCTACCAGCCTAGCTATTATCAGTTAGTTATTCCAGAAGAGCTGTGCAATCACAACCCGGTTTGCCAGCTTTGCACAATGGGCCATTTCAGTTCAGCAAAGAGAAGGGGAGGGGTAGCGAGCCAAACTGGGTGGGGAAATCACTGATTCATTGCATGCAGCCAGCAAAGTTTCTTCCTCATTGCACAGAGCTGACTTTCCCCAGCCTTGGTAGAACTGGGTCAGAGAGCCCGGGGTGTACAGAGATGCAGCTCCCACTGAAATCACTAGTGCTTTCTCTGTGCTGGGAGGGTAGGCACCAAAATATCTGCACCTGGTCTACTCTAGTACTTCCATCTGTGCTTCCACCAGCACACTAGCACTTAACCATTGCGAGGGAAGGGGGAATAAAATCGTCCAGTGCAGACAAAGCCTCCAGGCTACTAGTTTTCCTTAGTATCATTTGTACGGCATTGATTTCATCATGTATTTCATTTCCAGACCAGTCAGCTTTCTTTTAAAACAACAATGTCATTTTATAACCCATGTGGTTACAGAAAACGCTGGACATTATGATTCACTACTGGCTCAAATATAAACAAAACCCAGATTTAATTACTTGTCAGATTGCATGATTTGTTTAAGACCATCTGCTGAATTTGGGGGGGCTGATTCATGATAGATGAGCATCTGTGGTTAGCCATGTGGTTTGTATTACAGGAGCACACAGAAGTTCTAACGGAAATGAGCCCCTCCCCCTTGTGCCAGGTGCTGCAGAGACATCATCAGAACATAAGTGTGACAGCGAGCTTACAGTCTAAAAAGACAAGCCAGACCGAGGGTGGGAGGAAGGTGGGGAGCCGAGATACTGGGCAATTAAGAGCTCAGCTCCCCTTAGAGCACCAGAATAAATGGCCAGGGCTTCCCAACAGAGCTCTGAATGCTGCACATGTGAAAGGCCAAAGTGGGAGCCGAGCTGTTCTGAAGCTCCAGTCCCAGCTGTGGGTCCTGGAGGGGAGGCCTGGCCCCACGTCAAACAGAGCATATGGGGTAAACCCAAGAACGGAAGTAAGAGCTCTGGTATCACAGGCCAGCGTTTTAACCCCAAAGCTCAAGGAAGAGGCTGTGGCTTGGAGTCTCTGCACGCAAATGATGCCATAATGTCATCAATATTTTAATTCCTAGAGTTGTGCTCCTCGAGTCTGACATAACATGGCTCCAGAGTTTCACAGAGTGATTCCTCTCCTCTGGACTCTTTCCCATTTCTGCACATTCTTCCTAAATGGTGGTGCCCATAACTGGAAGCCGCGCTCCAGCTGGGGCCTCACCAGTGCCGAGCAGAGCGGGACAATGACCTCTTGTGTTTTACATGCCACACTCCTGTTAACACACCCTGGTATCATATTAGCCTTTTGTGCAGCTGCATCACACTGATGACTCCTGTGCAGTTTGTGGTCCATCATAACCTCCCAGATCCTTTCCAGCCGTGTGACCACCTAGCCAGTTATTCCCCAGTTTGTAGTTGTACATGTGAGTTTTTTCCTTCCTCGCTGAAGTACTTTGCACTGTCTTTATTGAATTTCACCTTGTTGATTTCAGACCAATTCTCCAATTTGTCAAGGTCCTTTTGAGTTCTATCCCTGTCTTCCAAAGTGATTGCAACCCTTCCTAGCTTGGTGTCTGCAAATTTTATAAGCCTACTCTCCACTCAATTATCCAAGTCATTAATGAAAATATTGAATAGTACCGGACCCAGGATTGACCCCTGTGAGACCCCATTAGATACACCCTCCCAATTTGGCAGCAAACCATTGATATCCACTCTTTGAGTATGGTCTTTCAACCAGTTGTTCACCCACCTTACAGTAAATTCATCTGGACCACATTTCCCTAGGTTGCTTATGAGAATGTCATGCGGAACTGTGTCAAAAGTCATTCTAAAATCAAGCTGTATCACATCTACTACGTCCCCCATCCACTAGGTCACTAACCCTGTCACAGAAGGAAATTAAGTTGGTTTTGCATGATTGTTCTCAACAAATTCATGCTGACTATTCCTCATAACCCTATTCTCCTTCAGGTGCTTACAAATTGTTTGTTTTAATAATTTGCTCCAGTAACTTTCCAGGTACTGAAATTAGACTGACTGGTCTATAATTCCCCAGGTACTCCTTGTTCCCCTTCTTAAAGATAGGTACTATGTTTGTCCTTCTCCAGTTTTCCAGGACCTCTCCTGTCCTCCAGCAGTTCTCAAAGAAAATTGCTAATAGCTTCAAAATTGCTTCAGCTATTTCCTTAAGTATCCTAGGTTGAATTTCACCAGGCCCTGTTGAGTTGAATACATCTAACTTATCTAAATATTCTTAAACCTGTTCTTTCCCTACTTTGGCCCATGTTCCTTCCCCCCGGTTCTCAATTTTTATTGTGTTGAGTATCTGGTCACCATTAACCGTTTTAGTGAAGACTGAAGCAAAATAGGCATTACACACCTTAGCTTTCTTGATGTCATCTGTTATTAGCTCTCCATCCCCACTAAGTAGCGAACCTACGGTTTTCTTCATCTTTCTCTTACTTGTAATGTATGTGTGACGTTGCACTCCAAGGTCAGCTCCCAGACTACTGCACTGGGCAGCACAGCCTGGGCAGGAGGTGACCAGGCCTCTGAGGAGAGAGAAGTGATTCGGGACTATTTAGAAAAGCTGGACGAGCACAAGTCCATGGGGCCGGATGCGTTGCATTGGAGAGTGCTAAAGGAGTTGGCGGATGTGATTGCAGAGCCATTGGCCATTATCTTTGAAAACTCATGGTGATCGGGGGAAATCCTGGATGACTGGAAAAAGGCTAATGTAGTGGCCATCTTTAAAAAAAGGAAGGAGGATCTGGGGAACTACAGGCCGGTCAACCTCACCTAAGTCCCCGGAAAAATCATGGAGCAGGTCCTCAAGGAATCAATTCTGAAGCACTTAGAGGAGACGAAAGTGATCAGGAACAGCCAGCATGGATTCACCAAGGGCAAGTCATGCCTGACTAATCTAATTGCCTTCTATGACGAGATAACTGGCTCTGTGGATGAGGGGAAAGCAGTGGATGTGTTATTCCTTGACTTTAGCAAAGCTTTTGACATGGTCTCCCACAGTATTCTTGCCAGCAAGTTAAAGAAGTATGGGCTGGATGAATGGACTATAAGGTGGATAGAAAGTTGGCTAGATTGTCGGGCTCAACGGGTAGTGATCAATGGCTCCATGTCTAGTTGGCAGCCGGTATCAAGTGGAGTGCCCCAAGGGTCGGTCCTTGGGCCGGTGTTGTTCAATATCTTCATAAATGATCTAGAGGATGGTGTGGATTGCGCCCTCAGCAAGTTTGCAGATGACACTAAACTGGGAGGAGAGGTAGATACGCTGGAGGGTAGGGTTAGGATACAGAGGGCCCTAGACAAATTAGAGGATTGGGCCAAAAGAAATCTGATGAGGTTCAACAAGGACAAGTGCAGAGTCCTGTGCTTAGGATGGAAGAATCCAATGCACCGCTACAGGCTAGGGACCGAGTGGCTAGGCAGCAGTTCTGCAGAAAAGGACCTAGGGGTTACAGTGGACAAGAAGCTGGATATGAGTCAACAGTGTGCCCTTGTTGCCAAGAAGGCCAATGGCATTTTGGGCTGTATATGTAGGGGCATTACTAGCAGATTGAGGGACGTGATCGTTCCCCTCTATTCGACATTGGTGAGGCCTCATCTGGAGTACTGTGTCCAGTTTTGGGCCCCACACTACAAGAAGGGTGTGGAAAAATTGGAAAACATCCAGTGGAGGGCAACAAAAATGATTAGGGGACTGGAACACATGACTTATGAGGAGAGGCTGAGGGAACTGGGATTGTTTAGTCTGCAGACGAGAAGAATGAGGGGGGATTTGATAGCTGCTTTCAACTCCCTGAAAGGGGGTTCCAAAGAGGATGGATCTAGACTGTTCTCAGTGGTAGCAGATGACAGAACAAGGAGTAATGGTCTCAAGTTGCAGTGGGGGAGGTTTAGGTTGGATATTAGAAAAACTTTTTCACTAGAAGGGTGGTGAAGCACTGCAATGCATTGCCTAGGGAGGTGGTGGAATCTCCTCCCTTTGAAGTTTTTAAGGTCAGGCTTGACAAAGCCCTGGCTGGGATGATTTAGCTGGGGATTGGTCCTGCTTTGAGCAGGGGGTTGGACTAGATGACCTCCTGAGGTCCCTTCCAACCCTGATATTCTATGATTCTATTATATGCTTTATGAAAATATGCTTATGAATCTGAATATGATATAACTGGAATATGCTTTATGCAAAAGGTCTCTTGTAAGGTATCATTACAAAGTTTATAATCTACTAAGTGTGCTCATCCCATTTGTTTGCGTGTGTTATTTCTAGGTCTGGAGTTAGGAGAATAAGACATAAACTTGTATCACTGATGTAAACATATTAAGTGGAAGCCATTACGGGTGCTTCAGAATCAATGACCTGCCAATGGTTCTGTTTACTTGCAAACCTTCTTGTGCATGTGCGGGCCAGCCTAGGAAGAATGGAGGCTGGGGTCTCATAGGACATGTGACCATGTCACCTGATACTGGAATCCATCTTAAATCTGGTACTTTTCCATTTAGAAGGAGGGGTTAGGACCCACAAAGATTCCTACCTTGTGCCAAAGCTATAAAATCGTGTGGAGCTGGACAAAGAGGGTGGCCAATCATGAGAAAGCCCCTGTTTACCACCTAAGATGTCTGCTGGAACTAACAAGGACTGTACCAGGGGAAAGGATTGTGCCCAGGCTAGGAAGGAGTCTAGTCTGTGAAAGAAGCTTATTGGATCATCTCTGAGAGTGAGATATTACCTGTAAACAGTTTCTTAATGTATTAGACTTAGACTTGCGTGTTTTCTTTTCTTTTGCTTTATGACTTACTTTGTTCTGTCTGTTATTACTTGAAACCACTTAAATCCTACTTTTTATAATTAACAAAAATCACTTTTGTTTATTAATTAATACCCAGAATAAGTGATTAATCCCTGGGGGAGCAAACAGCTATGCATATCTCTCTATCAGTGTTATAGAGGGTGGACAATTTATGAATTTACCCTGTATAAGCTTTATACAGAGTAAAATGGATTTATCTGGGGTTTGGATCCCATTGGGAGCTGGGTGTCTGGGTGCTGGAGACAGGTAACCTGCTGAGCAGTTTTCACTTAAAGCCTGCAGCTTTGGGGGCGTAGTCCAGACCGTGGGTCTGTGTTGTACCAGGCTAGCATGTCTGGCTCAACAAGACAGGGTTCTGGAAGTCCCAGGCTGGCAGGGAAAACAGGCTGAGGTATTTTCAACACATCAGGTGACAGTCCCCAGGGGATCTCTGTGACTGAACCCATCAGGGTATGTACGTTAATAAACTCTTCTTATTGCTTTTAATGTTCCTGATCAGGTGTAACTCATTTTGTTTTACTGTTCTTCCTAGCTTTCCTTTGCATCGGGAGAGTTTGCAGTTGTGCCATTAATATTGTCTCTTTGAGGAACTGCCAGGTCTCCTGAACTCCTTTTTCCTTTAGATTTTCTTCCCATAGGATTTTACCTACCAGTCCTCTGAGTTTATCAGTCTGCTTTTTTGAAGTCCGTTATCCTTATTCTGCTGCTCTGACTCCTTCCTTTCCTTAGGATCATTAAGTCTATCATTTCATCATTGCTGTCACCCAGACTGCCTTTCACCTTCAGATTCCCTGCCAATTCCTCCCTATTAGACAGAATCAACTCTATCATGTCTGTCCCCCTGGTTACATCCTCTACTGTCTGGAACAAAAAGTTGTCCCTGATACGTTCCAAGAACATATTGGAAATGTTGTGTTTTGCCATATAACTTTCCCAACAGGTGTCTGGGTAGTTAAAGCCCCCCATTATTACCAGGCCCTGTGTTTTGGGTATTTCAGTCTTTTGCAGTTTGTCAACATCTTTTCTGAAGTGCAGCCACCAGAACTAGTCCCAGTCTCCAGGGTTCTTTTCATTTACACTGGGACTGATGTCTCGCTAGCTGGCATTTCTCTGTTTGTTTCTCTGTCCGTGGCTTGGTAACTTCTGAAACCCACATCCAATCCATTCCCAAATGCCAGGGAATGTTTGAGGGAGCAGTAGGAAGAGCCCTATTGATTTTGGAGATAATCAGAAACCTGGAAATGCCAGATTTCCACTAACATCAGCCCCAGAGTTTCTGTTTGCTGCTGCTGCCAGAGGAACATCTCTGGCACACCCTGCTGCTTCCTGAAGAGATGAGAGGCAGCAGCTTACTACAGGGTCCTTGCTTCCTTGTTTCCATAGGCTGAGCCGTATACCCAGCCACCCCCCACACTCCACTCTGGTCAGCTCTTTGCCAGCCCATGCCCTCCTTGCCCTCTATTCCAGCCAGTTCCCCCTCCCCTCAGCTGGGACCCTTTTGGGGGCCCCCAGAAAAATAATTACCCAAGCAGAAACCCACCGCAGGGTGGAGGAAGCCTGGAGCCCTGGCAGAAGACACAGAGTGGGCAGGGGAAGCCCCAGCACCCTGACCCTCGTACCCGACAGAAGTGCTGGGCAGGCAGGCAGGGTGAGGGAAGCCCCAGTGTGGCTGTGGCCCCAGGACTGCAGGAGCTTTCGTTCCCTGCCACGGCCTCAGGGCTCTGGGAGCTCTCACTCCCCACTGTGGCCCTGGTGGTGGGGGGCGGAGTGTCTCCAGTTTTGGGGCTGGGGTGGAGGGTGGGGGGGCAGAAAGGAGCAAGGGTCACAGGGTCCTAGAACCTGGGCTCCAGGCCGAGCCCAGACTTCTACACTGCAATTAAACAGCCCTTTAGCCTGCACCATGTGAGCCCAAGTCAGCTGGCCTGGGGAAAGCTGGGGTGTCTAATTGCAGCATAGACATACCCAAAGGCTACTGATGAAAATTTGTCTATATAAGAGTCCGGGAGGGGCTGGGGGAGGGGCGAGATGTTAATTAGTATTATTTATTCTGCACCCATTTCCTTGCCTTAAATTTTCTTCACGGTAATGTCCTTCTCCCACCTCCCAAGCATTTCAGCACACTAGACTTAGCAGAGACTGGGCCTGATCCTGAATGGAGCCGACTACTCGCAATTTGAGCTGAACGAATAGTTGTTTTTTCAGTTTGGTGTCTGAACAGACAAATCCGAAAAAGAAAATTTGGTTTGTTTATAACCGGGTCTGAATTTGTGGGGGGTTTCTCGCCAAGTCAAAAAACTGGAGAAATTTGGTTTGGGTGACTGTTTGTTCGGATCAGCATTTTGAAACACATTTCAAATCCTAAAAATATTTTTGACATTTTTCCATTTAAAAATGTCATTTTTGATTTGACACTTAGTTTCAAACTGCACAACACCTTCAAAAGATGATCCGGGGAAGTTCCATTCCTAAGTCTGCTAGGCTCCAAAAATCATGGAGTGAATAAAGACTCTAGATTTATGGGTCATTTCAACAATCTGTAACCCAGGAACTCTTCTTTTTCCTATGACTTTGGAGGTATTGATTGCCCACTTCACCTTGAATGTTCTCTTGCAACGTGTGTTAACTCCTTAACTGTTCCACCTTTGTATTAGCTGTGACGTTCTAGGTGCCATTCCCAGACCTGAAGAAGAGCTCTCTGTAAACTCAGACCTTGTCACTTTCAGCAGCAGAAGTTATGGCTTCAGCCACCTTGTGTCTCTCATATCCTGGGACCAACCCAGCAAGCGCAACACTCCAAACAAGTTTCAAAAATGTCATTTCACAATAGTTCATCTCAGGTTGTTTTGTCTAAATGAAAAGTTTTGACATTTCCAAAATGTTTGTTCTCAGTTTTTTCTGTGAAACTGTTCCCCAAACTCAACCTGAATTGATGTCCCAAAAAGTGCATTTTTTGGTTAATTTATTTTTTGCCAAAAAAAGCTTCCTCTAGCCATACACACAGTTCTTCCTGGAGTTAATGAAAACTGCCAGCGCTCAGCTGCACCCAGGACTGGACCTCACACTTGTAGCAGTGAATCTTGTTAACAATCATGCTCTGGCGGTGTAGTAAGGTGGGTAGGCTCCACCGGCCTCCTGGCAAACAGGGTTAAACATCTTGTCCTAGGCAGAGCCGCATCTTCTGCAGTGATTCTGCAGGACCAGGGGGATGAGGTAGATGAGGCTTTCTTCCGGCAGCTCACGGAAGCTACTAGATCGCATGCCCTGATTCTCATGGGTGACTTTAATTTTCCTGATATCTGCTGGGAGAGCAATACAGCGGTGCATAGACAATCCAGGAAGTTTTTGGAAAGCGTAGGGGACAATTTCCTGGCGCAAGTGCTAGAGGAGCCAACTGGGGGGGCGCTTTTCTTGACCTGCTGCTCACAAACCGGGTAGAATTAGTGGGGGAAGCAAAAGTGGATGGGAATCTGGGAGGCAGTGACCATGAGTTGGTTGAGTTCAGGATCCTGACGCAGGGAAGAAAGGTAAGCAGCAGGATACGGACCCTGGACTTCAGGAAAGCAGACTTCGACTCCCTCAGGGAACGGATGGCCAGGATCCCCTGGGGGACTAACTTGAAGGGGAAAGGAGTCCAGGAGAGCTGGCTGTATTTCAAGGAATCCCTGTTGAGGTTACAGGGACAAACCATCCCGATGAGTCGAAAGAATAGTAAATATGGCAGGCGACCAGCTTGGCTTAATGGTGAAATCCTAGCAGATCTTAAACATAAAAAAAGAAGCTTACAAGAAGTGGAAGGTTGGACATATGACCAGGGAAGAGTATAAAAATATTGCTCGGGCATGTAGGAATGATATCAGGAGGGCCAAATCGCACCTGGAGCTGCAGCTAGCCAGAGATGTCAAGAGGAAGAAGAAGGGTTTCTTCAGGTATGTTAGCAACAAGAAGAAAGCCAAGGAAAGTGTGGGCCCCTTACTGAATGAGGGAGGCAACCTAGTGACAGAGGATGTGGAAAAGGCTAATGTACTCAATGCTTTTTTTGCCTCTGTTTTCACTAACAAGGTCAGCTCCCAGACTGCTGCGCTGGGCATCACAAAATGGGGAAGAGATGGCCAGCCCTCTGTGGAGATAGAGGTGGTTAGGGACTATTTAGAAAAGCTGGACGTGCACAAGTCCATGGGGCCGGACGAGTTGCATCCGAGAGTGCTGAAGGAATTGGCAGCTGTGATTGCAGAGCCATTGGCCATTATCTTTGAAAACTCGTGGCGAACGGGGGAAGTCCCGGATGACTGGAAAAAGGCTAATGTAGTGCCAATCTTTAAAAAAGGGAAGAAGGAGGATCCTGGGAACTACAGGCCAGTTAGCCTCACCTCAGTCCCTGGAAAAATCATGGAGCAGGTCCTCAAAGAATCAATCCTGAAGCACTTGCATGAGAGGAAAGTGATCAGGAACAGCCAGCATGGATTCACCAAGGGAAGGTCATGCCTGACTAATCTAATCTTGCCTTTTATGATGAGATTACTGGTTCTGTGGATGAAGGGAAAGCAGTGGATGTATTGTTTCTTGACTTTAGCAAAGCTTTGACACGGTCTCCCACAGTATTCTTGTCAGCAAGTTAAGGAAGTATGGGCTGGATGAATGCACTATAAGGTGGGTAGAAAGCTGGCTAGATTGTCGGGCTCAACGGGTAGTGATCAATGGCTCCATGTCTAGTTGGCAGCCGGTATCAAGTGGAGTGCCCCAAGGGTCGGTCCTGGGGCCGGTTTTGTTCAATATCTTCATAAATGATCTGGAGGATGGTGTGGATTGCACTCTCAGCAAATTTGCGGATGATACTAAACTGGGAGGAGTGGTAGATACGCTGGAGGGGAGGGATAGGATACAGAAGGACCTAGACAAATTGGAGGATTGGGCCAAAAGAAATCTGATGAGGTTCAATAAGGATAAGTGCAAGGTCCTGCACTTAGGACGGAAGAACCCAATGCACCGCTACAGACTAGGGACCGAATGGCTAGGCAGCAGTTCTGCGGAAAAGGACCTAGGGGTGACAGTGGACGAGAAGCTGGATATGAATCAGCAGTGTGCCCTTGTTGCCAAGAAGGCCAATGGCATTTTGGGATGTATAAGTAGGGGCATAGCGAGCAGATCGAGGGACGTGATCATTCCCCTCTATTCGACATTGGTGAGGCCTCATCTGGAGTACTGTGTCCAGTTTTGGGCCCCACACTTCAAGAAGGATGTGGATAAATTGGAGAGAGTCCAGCGATGGGCAACAAAAATGATTAGGGGTCTGGAACACATGACTTATGAGGAGAGGCTGAGTGAGCTGGGATTGTTTAGCCTGCAGAAGAGAAGAATGAGGGGGGATTTGATAGCTGCTTTCAACTACCTGAAAGGGGGTTCCAAAGAGGATGGCTCTAGACTGTTCTCAATGGTAGCAGATGACAGAACGAGGAGTAATGGTCTCAAGTTGCAGTGGGGGAGGTTTAGATTGGATATTAGGAAAAACTTTTTCACTAAGAGGGTGGTGAAACACTGGAATGCGTTACCTAGGGAGGTGGTAGAATCTCCTTCCTTAGAGGTTTTTAAGGTCAGGCTTGACAAAGCCCTGGCTGGGATGATTTAACTGGGAATTGGTCCTGCTTTGAGCAGGGGGTTGGACTAGATGACCTTCTGGGGTCCCTTCCAACCCTGATATTCTATGATTCTATGATTCTATGATTACAGAGAGATTCAGCTAGCAGATCATTCAGAGCAAGCCTATGTGATCAGTAGGCGGGTATGCTGGCGGACTGAAGAGACAGGAGGCAGTGCGTCTTCTCTGGGAATAGAAACATTAGCAGGAAAGGGACTCAAGGAGCTTGCCACGACTGAAGTGAGATGGCGTCCTCATCATGTTCCTGGTTTGGACTGGGAGGAAACCTGAGGGCTTGCCTGGGCCACAGTGAAATTTCTTGGGGCAGAATTTGCCCCCTCGTAGAGAGACAGCATAAGGTCTATGTCCCACATCTGTCCAAAGGGCTGAAGTGGGACATATGTGGGGCATACACCTCGTGGAATTGAAGTGCAGTGGGGACAGTTTTCATCCTTCATTTGCATGCTCCTTTGGGGGGGGGTCTCCTTCTCAGGCCGAGTTAGTTTCTCAGTATTGATCACCAAGTTTCCTTTTTTCGTGTACTTCACCCACTTGTGAAATTTACAAGAATATCTTTATGTCCCCATATCTCTGGGGAAGTTCCCAGCTAAACCACACCTTCTTCCTCTTCTGCCCTCTATATCATGCTCCTCCATCAGCTACAAGGAACCAGTCAACACTGAGACACTCAAAGAGAGAGACAGAGATCAGTCCTCCAGGAAGTAGGAAGGGCCAGCGGCACGCATCACACAGGTATTGTGCTCAGGGCTCATTTGCAGCTGGCAATATCAAGCTGGCACTTGGGGTTGGGAGTTCCTGATCAGCAGACATTGCTGATTTACGAGGCAGCCTCGCCTGCAGTGGAGGCATATAGAAATACATGGCATGCTGTTTTAGAAGAACTTTGTAATAGATGGTGCAAACCATATTTGGGGCTTTGAACTCAGGTACAGCTTGATTCTCAGAGGTGCTGAGCTGAAATCATTGGGAGCTGCAAGCACTCAGCATCTCTGACAAATATTTGTTTTTAAAGACTAGCTGGCATGCAATATCTATCAATCCTTGATTGATCAATTGATCTACAGGGCAATCCAGCTGGCTTGCTTGCTTTCACAATACGTTCTCACCTAGATACAGATTTATTTCTCTTCTCACCATAGTATCAAAATAGCAAGCATATCAATTCACCCTATTATTACAGCAAATAAGCACGTTATCTTCATTTAAAGTCTTGCCAGTATTCCTGTGTCCAGGTTTTCTGCCACCAGCTCCCTGTCTTTATTGCTACAAGGACAGATTCAGCGGTGGCATAAGGGGACACACGTCTGACCGATTTCAGTGGCCTGTATGTTAGGAGACAGTCTCTCTTTCTCCATGGCTGGCTGTAGGTGCACAGGGTGCAAGGGTGAACATCTTTGTTTTTTTCGCCTCTTAGGTTTCATAAGCGAGAAGCAGCTATGGCAGCCGTTCCTGATGTACAGGAGGAGTTGATGGAGTTCTGCAGGTAACCCTGGATTTACTGACTCCCCATGTTCTAGGGTCTCAGAGCTGGGGATTCTTGCTGGAGTTTCACCGTGAAATTCACCCCAATGCAAAGAAACAGCACGAGGCCTAGGTACTGCTTAAGGCCAGCTTCAGCCCAAACCAGCATAGCAATGCCCGCAAATCTTTGTCGAGTTAAGTCTCCTTAGCTTACGATAAGTGTAAATGCCTTCGCCACTCGTCCTGAATCTGTAACTGCTGTAGAATCTCTTCTTTGGGGAATAACTGGCTTTGTTTGTTTGTCCCTCGCTTACAGTGTGAACGATGAACAGTTCTACGAAGTCGACCACCGCTACTTGGGGAAGGTAAGGATTGGTGTCTCAGTCCAACAGCCCTTCCTGGGGATTTTATACCCTGGTGAAAGAGGGGTCAGGCCCCAGTTAGCTCCCACGTGATAGTGGGATAGTGTCCTCCTTGGGCCTAGGGGCCATGGAATGTCTGGCCCAGTGAAACTGCATGACTGAGTGAATGCAGAGAGCAGGGCTATAGCAAAAGCATGTCCAGCAGCAGCTGGCATTCACTACCTGCTGTTAGCGTCCCCTCACCATTCAGCCCCCACCCTCCAGGGGAAAGCGAAGGAGGCTGGCTTGCAATCAGTGGTGGTGCTGGCTAGGCAGGTGGCAAGTGGCCAGGATTGCTGGGGGATGGTTTGCTCCAGTCTCCCTGGATCCATCAATCTAGAAGACACCTTGAGGGACATGGGCAGACGCTTCTCCTGTCACCTGCTGGGGGGAAGTAGGGGCAGGGGATTCGCGGCTCACACTGGCACATTGGCATCAGTGGAGTCATGTTTCACCCATGGGTGCTCTCAGCACAGAACAGGCACTGACAGGAGCCCTGGGGTGGATCTGAGAGGAGATTCCTACCGCTGGCCCGCCTCATGGAGGGGGAAGAACCTGACTCGGCCTTGGCGGCTGCTGAGGCTAAAGCAGCTCTTACGGGAGGGTGGGGCAGCAGCTTGTTTCACAGGGCTTTCCTTGCCCACAGAGCTCCAACCAAGGCTCGAGCCCCTGCTCCCTGTCCCAGAGCTGCTCAGCCTGCAGCCTGGGCATCCAGTTGCAGTTCACAGAGCAGACCTCTCCCAAGGTCTTCCGCAGATCCGTGGTGCTGGTGATCGCCACAGAGAAGATGAAGAAGGCATTGAAAGCAAGACCATTCACGGACGATGATTTGACGGGCATCTTCGATACTGTCTTTGGTACGGCCCCAGGGGATCCCTGGAGCTAAGTGACCCCGTCCAAGGGTTGGGGCTGAGGGGGGACACACAAGGGGCTTTGGAGCCCCACTAATGCCAGCTCTGTGCGTCGGGGGGCAAGTCTCGAGCTAGAGAGCTACCAAAGGCATTTACATGACACCAGATTGTCTAAGGCTCAGATCCTCAAAGGTATTGAAATCAATGCGAGTTAGGTGCCTCATAGCTTTGAGGCCCTGGGCCTGAACATCTCACAATCTTTAATGCCTTTATCCCACAGCACCCCTGTGGGGCTGGGCTATTCTCCACATTCTACACTTGGGGAAACTGAGGCACAGATGGACAAAGTGACATGCCCACGGTCACACAGGAAGTCAATGGCAGAGCAGGGAACTGAACCCAGGTCTGCTAAGGTCTAGGCTAGTGCCTGAACCGTGGGACCTGTCCAAGTGCATTCCCCTCACTCAGCCTTAAGTTTCGCCACCAATGCAATGGAGCTGATTATCAAGTGTTTTGAGATCGATGGTTGAGAACGGCAGAGTCTGATTGTTACCAGTTCATTCCCCCTGCATCCCAGCAGGAGCACCGGGTGTATGAGACTGGTTCCTGGAAGGGTGAGAGGTCAAGTCCCTTGGATAGGGAAGGGGTGGCCAATATGACCCTTTGCTCCAGTCAGGGAAAGGCACCCATCACTGTGGGTCACAGGCAGCTCTTCAGTCCCCAGCAGCTACCAGGCTCTAAATACTTTAACTGAGTGTTGCTGCAAATTCACAGCTGCCAGGAACTCCGCAGTGAGAACCAAGGCAGGACTCCAACCCCTGACCCCACAGCACAGGCCCTGCCACTAAGGAAAAGGGGGAATCCCCATTAGCTGTTAGCTGTACGGGGCCTATGACACACATCTTGGCAATGTTGATTAAATCACAAACACACCGATCAGTTCCTTGCACTCTGAGTCACTCTGGGGACCACGTGCAGGAGCGGCGAGCATGGGCTCAGAGAATGCGAGTAGATATTAACCCTTGTTCGCATTCTTGTTTTCAGAGACCATCTCATTCGAGAGTCACAATGTCACCCACACGGTGGATTCCATCTACCGCTACTTCAGATCCATCTCTTACGAAATTCGGGACACTGACCAGAAGTGCTTCAAGCTGGAGGCTCCCGCCCAGCTGGTGGCGATGCATTTGCAAGGCCCCAGCATCAGACACCAAGGTAAGGTCTGGACAATACCCGAGCATCAGCCCAAACCTTCACCCAAAATGCTAGCCTAACCTTTGACTTTCCCCCAATGAAGGACCCGAATCCCTGGCACTCTCCCATGCACTCTGCTCCTCTGTTTTTGGGCTACATTATTTCTAATCTGGGTGATACCAGAAGCCCTCTGAGAAACCTGATCTGATGAAGTTTCCAGGCTGGATCAGTTTTAACAGCTCTGGTTTCCAATCTCAACTGGCCCTGAGAACATCCAGGCCAATCACAGAGATAGCCAGGCCATGCCAATCTCTTATCAAAGGCCAGGGTGGTCCCCCAGGCAATCCCAAGAGAGGGCCCTTCCTCTGTGTTGAACTCCTTGCTCCTCACATCTGCCAAAGCAGCTGGTCTGAATCCTGTACTCAGGTCCCTGATTTCCACCTGGGGCCGCTGGACTGGAGAATCTGAGCTTTCGTATGTTCCAAGCCCCCAGTGAGACACCGGGGGAACCCTGGGGGCGTACACACTGAATGGCTTTGGCCCAGGACATTCTGAACACATGGCAAGGCAGCCTGTGGAGTGGCTCCCCTAGTTAGCTCCCGGCGCTGGCTGCATCTCTCCCCGCAGAATGCAGACAGCCGTTCTTTGTGCCGTTGCTGATTCCGTATTTCCCCATCTTGCAGTGAAGTTAAACATGGCTCTCTATAGACCGAAAAGCGGCACAAGCAACCAGAGCTCCATGAGGTTTCCGGTCGCTCTGGGCATCAAGGGGAGAAGTCTCTACCTGTCCTGTGTGCAAAATGGCCAGCAGCCGGTGCTGCAACTGGAGGTAAGGGGGCGGGGGTGTTCCAGGCTCTGGCATCTGCTTTGCCACTCGCTTTCTGAGAAACCAAGAGCCGCCCACTCAGGAAGTAAAGTGGGTTTCTGCTCGGAGGAGGGTTTGTGGTCTCCACGGGCGTTCTCTCTTTGTCACGCCAGGGCCCCAGCAAAGTTGCCAGCCCTATAAACCACCGCTGGGCCCTGCAAGCTGAGTGGGGATCCGTCTGCCTCATGCGCCAGCCCCAGCGATAAAGCTTGCAAAGCCAGAGTTTAGTAAATCGTTCTGTGGATGATGCATGAGCCAGGCTCGATTCCAGCTCCTGCAGGGCTAATGGGCTACTCTACTCCTGCTAGCAGATCGGACTGGGACTCACCCTGGCTCTGATCAGGCCCCCACATGTTGTGGGATCACCCAGTACCTGAACCCATCACTTCCACTTCTCCCTTCCCCCTGGGTGAGAACTAGTATAATTCCAGGCTGCTTGGGGGACATTCCCAGCCTCCAGCAGCACTGGATTTCTGTGGATGCCAACCCCAGAGCTCCCTGCCCAGTCCTCCTCCCCAGGCAATCTAAGCAGCAGTGTAGGGCAATGGGTAGCACACTGGAGTGGGAACCAAGAGAGCTCTTCCTGCTAGACCCGGTTAGAAAGAGAGGCCTGGCATAGCTCTCTCCTCTGGCCTCTCTTTCTAACCGGGCTGCCCTTTGTGCCACAGGAGGCCGATATCCTGAAGGATGTTGACGGAGCCGAGCTGGAGCGCTTCATCTTCTACAAGGTAGAAAACGAGAGCACGGCCCAGTTCGAGTCAGCCGCCCACCGTGGCTGGTACATCTGCACCTCCCCCCAGAACAACCAGCCCGTTGGCATCACCAACCGGCTTGGGGAAGTGTTCATCACCAACTACTTCCTCACCCAGTCCAAGCACTGAGCGCACATCCCAAACCGGCAGTTACTGGTTTCAGCAGAATCTTTGTATGTACTAAGTACATGGGGGAATGGTTGTATTTCTGAGTGAGCCCTGGCTCATGGCTCAGAACGTGACTGTAACACATCTCTAACATGTATGTATTGTGTCTTTCTGTTTGCTTTGTGCCCTGCCCTATCCTAGAGCATGGGCCAGTGGGTCTGATCCAGCTCCAGCATCTAGAATTAACCTCTTACTGGCGTGAGAGCTCTATATTAGAGCCCTCTTTATTAGAGGCTTATCTTAGTGGTTGTCTCTTCTCTCCCACCTTCCACAGCTTCGGTGAGCAAGCTAAGGCCGATGGCCCCTGGCTTGTGGATCGGCCCCTGGCTTGTGGATCTCCCCCAGACCCACTTTAACCTCTCCTTTCTCATAAGCTGTATCAGCCCAACCATGCAGATTTGCGGGGGGTTTCCATTCTGCGTTGCAGGATCATTGTATATTAATTTCATGTAAATTATCTGTGTTGTACCCGGAGGGCCTCATTAATTATTATTGTTCATATCACACCATCAGGCCCTGATTCTGCAAACTCTCAGGCCCAGCTCCGCAAAGATATGTAGGCTCCTAACTCCCACTGGCAGTTCAGTGCCTAAATACCTTTGCGGAGCCTGGCCTTAGAGACTTGGGTAAAGTTACTCAATTACTCAGCAGGACCCAGCTGCGTTAGGAATTTGTTCCCTGTGCCCTATGGAAGCCAGACCTTTGCCCATGAGTTTAAAGCAGCAAGACTAAGGCTTGCAAGCCACATGTGGCTTTTTATTGTGTCTTTTCAGCTTATGATATTAAAACACTGTGGGATTTAATTATTAACCAATCTAAATTATTAACCAATCAGGATGTTTTTTACTATGTAAGTAACTGATTGTAGTTCAGAAAAGAATAATACTTGGTCAGTCATTTTGCTGTGAGACTAATATACACATACATTAAATAATATAAATATTAGAGACGGAGGAATGGCCATCATCGTGCAGCGTGATTTTTTTTTTCTGTAAACATGCTATTGTGTTGTTTTAATTCAAAATTAAATTGCTCTAACTATTTCACTGTTGGTAACTTCTGTTAACATGTTAATTATAAATGAGGGTATTTTTGGAATTTATTTATTGACCAATTTAATATTGCTGGCCTGATTTTTAATAAACAAATCTGTATTGGTGATCACATTGTTCTGCTTGTAACTTTTGTTGCCTGTGTGCATGGCAGTCAACAAATTGGGTCGGACCGGAAGTCAAAGAAAATCCTGTTTCCCAGCTATTTTCATAGAATCATAGAAACATAGACTATCAGGGTTGGAAGGGAACTCAGGAGGTCATCTAGTCCAACCCCCTGCTCAAAGCAGGACCAATCCCCAACTAAATCATCCCAGCCAGGGCTTTGTCAAGCCTGACCTTAAAAACCTCTAAGGAAGGAGATTCCACCCCCTCCCTAGGTAACGCATTCCAGTGTTTCACCACCCTCCTAGTGAAATAGAGTTTCCTAATATCCAACCTAGACCTCCCCCGATGCAACTTGAGACCATTGCTCCTTGTTCTGTCATCTGCCACCACTAAGAACAGCTGAACTCCATCCTCTTTGGAACCCCCTTTCAGGTAGTTGAAAGCAGCTATCAAATCCCCCCTCACTCTTCTCTTCTGCAGACTAAATAACTCCAGTTCCCGCAGCCTCTCCTCATAAGTCATGTGTTCCAGACCTCTAATCATTTTTGTTGCCCTCCGCTGGACTCTCTCCAATTTGTCCACATCCCTTCTGTAGTGGGGGGACCAAAACTGGATGCAATACTCCAGGTGTAGCCTCACCAGTGTCGAATAGAGGGGAACGGTCACTTCCCTCGATCTGCTGGCAATGCTCCTACTAATACAGCCCAATATGCCGAATGAAGGATTTGCCACATTTCATGGGGTTCTAGCGTTTGCTCATTGCGAGTGTTTGGACAGTTGTCAAAATGCTCCTGGAAGATGAATTTGGGGGAATTTTAGCACTGATGGATTCCACAGCCAAAAATCCCTACTGAAAAATTCATTATTGGCTATTTGTTACTTTTCTGTTTTAAAAGGTTCCGTCATCCAACCAGGGTGTCGAAACAATTCGATGTGATTTGGATAAACAACCACTCCCAAGAGCTGAAAATCATCTGTCCAAACTATACTGATGCATCTCAGATCAATTTGTAGAAATCAGCATCGGTTCCTGAACGATTCACTAACCAAAAGGGGATACCTGCGTGTCAGGCACTGGCTAAGCGCCCTATGTCACTGTGGAGTGACTGGTACGTAAAGAAAATAATAGCCTACTACTACTGGGAGCTAATGAAGCTACTCCTTTAGTTCCAGTATGTGACAGACCCAGACCAGGGGTGCAGGAGTCTGGTCCAAGGCAAATATACAGGCGACTGGATGAATAGTTTCCTGTTCCCTGAGTGACCTGGCAAGGGGCTGCCCTAGAACAATCAAGAACCTGCTAGAACCCATTAAGACAGGCAAGCTAATTACGACATCTGGAGCCAATTAAGATCATACTAGAATCAATTATGGCAGGCAGACTAATCAGGACACCTGGTTTAGAAAGGACCTCCCATCAGTTAGGGGAGGGTGTGCAAGGAGCAGGGAGTGAGAAGGCAGGCTGCTGGAGGACTGAGGAGTACAAGCATGATCAGGCTTCAGGCGGAAGATCCTGCAGTGAGGGTAAAGAAGGTGTTGGGAGGAGGCCATGGGGAAGTAGCCCAGGGAGTTGTAGCTGTCACGCAGCTGTTACAAGAGACACTGTAGACAGTTGCAATCCACAGGGCCCTGGGCTGGAACCTGGAGTAGAGGGCGGGTTCCCCTCAACTCCCTATTTGAGACAAGAGGAGGTGACCTGGACTGTGGGTCCTACCAAAGGGGAAGGTCCCTGGCCTATCCCCTGACCCACTAGATGGGTCAGCAGAGACTGCGGGGATTGTTCTCCTCTCTTTCCCCATGCTGGCCAGCGATGAGGTTAGCTGAGTGAACTAACAAAAGTGGCCAAACTGAGGGCGGCTGTGAATCTCTGAGGCGAGCAAATCCGCCAATAAGCGCAGGACCCACCAAGACAGAGGAGGAACTTTGTCACAAATGCTAAAAGCTCATGCTTTTGGCATTGCTTGTCTCCGGTTTGGTCCCCACTGATGAACTGTGGGAAGGACATTGCATGAATAGCCCGAGTGATAAGCAGGTTTGTGGCGGGTTGCCTCCCTTTAAGATGCCATCTGATCTGCTGGGATACCACTGAGCCTGCCTGTTCTGCCCGCCTGGGCACCTTTTTACCTGGCTTGCTGAGCCAGGCTATTAAGCCTCCTCCAGTGCACACACAGGCACATGGAGATCAGCTCTGGGAAGACTCGTCTTAAGGGACTCGCCCCAGCACTCTGGTGTCCACCTCCCTTGGAGTGAAGACCCAAAGGTATATTGTGAAATCCGACTCCTCCCTCAATGTGGAGGAAGGTATGCACAGTCTCTTCCCCCCACCCCACCCCCCAATTATGACTTGCACAAACGGGGTTATATTATAAACAAGAAATAAATTTATTAACTACAAACAGTGAATTTGAAGTGGTTAAAGAGAGAGCAAACAGAACGAAGCAGATTACTAAGCAAATAAAACAAAACATGCAAACTAAGCTTGTTTCACTAAAGAAATTGGTTACAAATAGCGATTTCTCACCCTTAGATATTATTACAGGCAGATTACAGAAAGTCTTGAAGGGCAGCTGCACTGGTCCGCAGCTTGAGACCTCAGGTATTATTACTCACAAGCTAGAGGCTCTTCCAGCTTGGGTTCAACCCTTCTCCCCACAGTTCAGTGCTTCCTTCCAGGTGTTTTTCACTGTCTCTTTGGGTGGGGAGGCAGAGGAGAACCATGATGTCACTCCCCTGCCCTATATAGCTCTTGTGTAAGGCAGGAACCCTTTCTCTTCCAGTGGAAAAACACTGGCATTCCAAAAGGAAAGGAGGGGTGTCCAGTACCAGGTGACTCGGACCCATGTCTCTGCAGGGCTGTGGCAGCGATTGCTCATAGGCTGAAGACTGAGCTCTTTTACAGACCATTGTCTTTACTAATGGGCTATTAAGCACTGTCTGGCTTTCTCATTGTTGTACCTGAAGGGCTAGTTGGGGGTGACACCCAAAGTAACCCATTTGAAATACAGATACAAAGTCAATATTCCTAACTTCAGATACAGAAATGATATATGCATACAAATTGGATAATCACATTCAGTAAATCATAACCTTTCCAATGATACCTTACATGAGCAGTACATCTCAGTTATGTCATATCCATATCATAAGCATATTTCCATAAAGAATATGGCGTGTAACATCACAATGTTCTCAAACCTGACCTTTTCCCTGCTAGAAGCAGAACTGGGTCCATTCATTTCCCCTCCATCTCACACCCTCTCCCCTGCCACTTCAGACTGGCTCCGCTGCCAGCATTATGTTCCTGTTGCTGGCAACTAGATGGGGCACTCCCCCACCCCCGCATCACCTCAATTCAAGGGCAGCCATCTAAAAGATTACACTCCCGCCCCCACGTCAGCTCCAGCACCATCCCTTTGACAATCAGCGGACTGAGGGCTCTATGCTGGCTGCATCATGTGCTGGGGAGGAATCCACCTGGAACACGGCACGAGAGATCCCCAAAGGGGGAGCTACCTCTAGAAACCTGGCCATGCTCCCAGACCTGCCCCCTACCTGAACCACACATGCAAGCAGTGTGCAGAGGGGCCAGCTCAGGGGGCTTCCCACCCCCTCCAACAGTGGGAGGCTTTGCACCCAGGCCTGTCACAGGGTGACTGGTCCTTTAAGGGCAGGCGGGTCCAGGCAGAGTCAGGCAATGTGAGTTCAGTGTGCAGGTGCTGGGTGGTGCTGGTGACCTGTGCTATCGTGGAGGTCAGATGAGATCACCCTTCTGGGCTTAACCTCTCTGACTCTGAGCGAGGTCAGTGTAATCCACAAACTTGGTGACACCGGGCTGTGTTCTGAGAAAAGCGGTTGCATAGACACAACAGTGTGTCGTAACAGGCAAACTCTTCTTTCTGTCGGAATTGGGGGTTCCAGGAACGTCACTGTTTCAAACTGTATAAACTGAAAACAGCCCCCCAGGGAGAGATCCCTAGTAAGTTTCGCCTCGCAGATAAAGGCAGAACATCCCATGGCTGGGACACAAAGGTAGAAAAATTCAAATTGGAACTAAGGTGCAATTTTTTTTTAAGAGTGAGGGTGACTGGCCCTGGAACAAACTACCAAGGGAAGAGAGTTCCGATAGTGGACAGCTTTTTAATCTAGCAGAAAAAGGCATAAATAGATCCCAGGGCTCGAAGTTGAAGCTCGACAAATTCAGACTAGAAATACCTCATAGATTTGTAATTACCCACTGCCATGGATGTGGTGAATTCACAGTCTGGTGATGTCTTCAAAACAAGACTGGAAGCCAGGCTCTAACTACAGTTTATTTGTCTGGCTGCAGAAATCACTGGGCCAGGTTCCCTGGTCTGGGTTACTCAGTGGGGCAGCCCGGACTACATTTCCATTTACACTAGGGCTGCGTAAAAAGGCCTGAGTGCAAACAAGCATAATGAGTTTATAGCTATTCTTCAGGAGCAGGGATGAAATGATCCGTTAGGAATAATATTCCCTGCGCTGTCGGGCAATTCTCTTCCCTGAAAAGCTAGTGTGCCCATATTCATGGAGCTCTCCTCCTCGGGAAATTCTCAAGTGGATGCGTCTGGTCAGTACCAACCAGTAGATGGGCAGGAACAGGTGCTGAGTGACACAAAAGGATTCCAAGGGCCTTTCCTGGCTAAGCAATCTGCTTGGGCAAACAACAGGCAGCAGGGGAGCTGGGCTCACTTCCCAGTGCGACCACTCCGCTCTGTATGGGCAAGTCACTCCTCCCCACCCACCCTGTTGTCTCTTTAGACTTTAAGTTCTCCCAGCTATCCCTTGCTATTTGTCTGCACAGCACCTAGCACAATGGGACTGCAATCTTCATCAGCATTGTATTTGTTCTCTTGGCCAAAATAACACCCCCACAGCTGGCCTCTCCTCTCTTGAACACCAGCTGCATGCCACGCACCATTGACATTTGTAGGGTCACTCCTGGTTTACACTGGTGTAAGCGACAGCAGGTCTGGGACCAACAGAGTTAAAAAGCAATGGGCTTCCACGAGTCGGGGAATCTACACTAGTCATTAGCATCTCAGACCCCAGAGGTCATCTAGTCCAGTGCCCTGCACTCAAGGCAGGACTAAGTAATATCATGTATCACCACACTGAGAGGATGGGTTTCTATCTCCCTCTAGTGTAGAAGAGGTTTATGATTCTGCTATTGCTCTCAGCTAAGGGGCATAGTAGACCTTAAACATATATCAGAGTGGTAGCCGTGTTAGTCTGTATCAGCAAAAAAAAATGAGGCTTACTTGTGGCACCTTAGAGACTAACAAATGTATTTGGGCATAAGCTTTCATGGGCTAAAACCCACTTCATCGGATGCATGCTGTGGAAAATACAGTAGGAAGAGATATATACACAGAGAACATGAAACAATGGGTGTTGCCATACCAACTATAAAGAGACCAATCAGTTAAGGTGAGCTATTATCAGCAGGAGAGAAAAAAACTTTTGTAGTGATAATCAGGATGGCCCATTTCAAAGAGTTGACAAGAAGGTGTGAGTCACAGTACGGGGGGGGGGGGGCGGGGGGGGACTTAGCATGGGGAAATAGGTCTCCCATTGTACCTCAGCAGAAGATATCACAGAGCAACCTCAGCAATGCAATATGGGATATCCAACTAGGCAGAGAATGAAGAAACTGATTTCCAGAGCTGTTGGAAAACCTATAGTTGTTTTTGTACCTAATCAAGGTGAAAAGTCAAAATATCAAAATTTTGGACCCAGCAGAAAGTTTCAAAAAATGTCAGTTCTCAAACGTTGAAACATTTTGTTTCAGTCTAGTTTACTACTAATCTGTGTTCCTCTGAGCTGCCGCAGTGCGTCATGGGAGTTGGCATTAGAGTGCCTCATACCCCCTTTTTTCCCTATGGGCTGGGCTCTCCATCTGACTATATCTCCCATGAGGCACCATGGGGACATGACTCCCGTGAGGCACCACATTCATTCAACCAGAGATCACAGTGCACAATGGGAGATGTAGTCCAGTCAGGGAGCCTGGCACACAGAGCAGAATATGGGTGTGAGATAAGAAAACTTACCATGGGCTCTGACTCCATGGGTGCTCTTTGAGCCTCACGGAAAAAAATTAGTGGGTGCTTAGCACCCACCTCCTCCCCTCCCTGCAAGCGCCTCCCGCCTGCCAGTGGCCCCACTGATCAACTCCTCCCTCTCCCTCCCAGTGCTTCCCGCCCACCACGATCAGCTGTTCTGCGGCTTGCAGGAGGTGCTGGGAGGGAGTGGGAGGAGCAGGGACAGTGTGAGCTCCAGGAAAGGGGTGGAAGTAGGTGGGAAGAGGTGGGGCGGGTGTGCAGCAGGGCAGGGTGGGATCTTGGGGAAAGTGGTGGAGTGAGGGCGGGGCCTGGGACGGAGCAGGGGCAGGAAGTGGTGGGGCAGGGGTGTGGTCTTAGGGGAAGGGGAGGCGTGGTGCAGAGTGGGGGTTGAGCACCCTCGGGGCAAGGAAGAAGCTGGCACCTGTGCAACCTACAACTCCCATGAGTCACCGTAGCGGTGCTGGCGAATATGCATATGACAATCAGGGTCCAGACACCCTAAGGGGAGAACAGTGGGTCTGAATGCCAAAGAATAACCAGCTGATTCAATTGCTTATTGAATCACAGTTAAAACTTCAACTTTGTACACACATGCATACATTCATAACCACAGCCTGTACACTGACCTCCTAATGACCATCAATTTCAGAACCTCATCAGTGAAAGCTTGTAATGTTCTGAAATTGATGGTCATTAGGAGATCTGAATACAGGCTGTGGTTATAGAATCATAGAACTGGAAGGGACTTTGAGAGGTCATCTAGTCCAGTTCCCTGCACTCATGGCAGGACTAAGTAAGTATTATCATAGAATCATAGAATATCAGGGTTGGAAGGGACCTCAGGAGGTCATCTAGTCCAACCCCCTGCTCAAAGCAAGACCAATCCCCAACTAAATCATCCCAGCCAGGGCTTTGTCAAGCCAGGACTTAAAAACCTCAAAGGAAGGAGATTCCACCACCTCCCTAGATAATGCATTCCAGTGCTTCACCACCCTCCTAGTGAAAAAGTTTTTCCTAATGTGCAACCTAAACCGTCTATGCTGCAATTTAAACCCATTGCTAATTGTCCTATCCTCAGAGGTTAATGAAAAAAATTTTCTCCCTCCTCCTTGTAACAACCTTTTGTGTATTTGAAAACTGTTATCATGTCTCCTCTCAGTCTTCTCTTCTCCAGCCTAAACAAACCCAATTTTGTCAATCATCCCTAATAAGTCATGTTTTCTCGACCTTTAGTCATTTTTGTTGCTCTTCTCTGGACTTTCTCCCATTTGTCCACATCTTTCATGGAATGTGGGGCCCAGAACTGGACACAATACTCCAACTGAGGCCTAATCAGTGCCGCGTAGAGCAGGATAATTACTTTGTGTCTGGCTTACAACACTCCTGCTAATACAGCCCAGCATGATGTTTGCTTTGTTTTACAACAGTGTTACATTGTTGACTCATATTTAGCTTGTGATTTACTATGACCCCAAGATCCCTTTCCGCAGTACTTCTTCCTAGGCAATCATTTCCCATTTTGTATGTGTGCAACTGATTGTCCCTTCCTACGTGGAGTACTTTGCATTTGTCCTTAGAATCATAGAATCATAGAATATCAGGGTTGGAAGGGACCTCAGGAGGTCATCTAGTCCAACCCCCTGCTCAAAGCAGGACCAACCCCAACTAAATCATCCTGTCCTTATTGAATTTCATCCTATTTACTTCAGACCATTTCTCCAGTTTGTCCAGATCATTTTGAATTATAATCCTGTCCTCTAAAGCACTTGCAACCCCTCGCAGCTTGGTACTGTCCACAAACTTTATAAGTGTACTCTCTATGACATTATCTAACTCACTGATGAAGATACAGAACAGGACCGGATCCACAACTGATCCCTGCGGGACCCCACTCGTTATGCCCTTTGAGCTTCACTTTGAACCACTGATAACTACGTTCTGGGAATGGTTTTCCAACCAGTTTTGCACCCACCTAATAGTAGCTCCAGCTAGGTTGCATTTCCCTAGTTTGTTTATGAGAAGGTCATGCAAGACAGTATCACAAACCCTTACTAAGGTCAAGATATACCACATCTGAGAATGTCAATGTCTGCATGTGTGTATGTGTGTACAAAGTTGCTGTGATGCAACTACAGCATCACCGCCTAGCAAGGGGGTGAAGAAACCTGGCACCTCCCACAAAACCAACTACAAGTACTCAGAGTTAATGGAACATCATCGAAGAGAAAACCCCAGTCTCCATAAATTAAGAAAGGAGAGAGTTTCCCCAGCTGTGAATAACCATGAGTCATGACTCATCACGCCAGGAGAAAGAGGAAAAAAGAGAGGAAAAAAAGCCTTTTCTAAACCAGGTTTGAGTGTGTGAGATTTTTTAATTCAGAAAGGGAGGGACAGTGTTTAAGTGGGGTGGGCGCTGTCCGTGAAACATTGGATCCTTTCCAGGACCAAGGGCAATTGGGGAACCTGGTCAGAGACCCCAGGTAACTTGGATTAGCAAAGGCAATTTAGCTAAAGCCTGAGATTGCATCTACACGTTTGTTTTCTGTATAACTTGTCTGTGTTTGCTTTTCTGCACTATTTCATCTCGGAAACTGTGATATTTCTATTCAATAAACATTTTGTTTGTTTCTACCCCAGACAGGTCTCTGGGGTCCAAACTGCTTGGAGTGTGGGTATCCCAGAGTGAACTGGTAATTGGGGGCAGGTTTCATGGGACTGATGAACCAGAGGGGAGAAATCCGGATGGCTGCCAGTTAAGAGTACAAGGTGGATAGAAACTGGCTAGATCGTCGGGTGATCAATGGCTCCATGTCTAGTTGGCAGCTGGTATCAAGCAGAGTGCCCCAAGGTTCTGGGGCCAGTTTTGTTCAATATCTTCATTAATGATCTGGAGGATGGTGTGGGCTGCATCCTCAGCAAGTTTACAGATGACACTAAACTGGGAGGAGAGGTAGATACACTGGAGGGTAGGGATAGGATACAGAGGGACCTAGACAAATTAGAGGATTGGACCAAAAGAAATCTGATGAGGTTCAACAAGGACAAGTGCAGAGTCCTGCACTTAGGACGGAAGAATCCCATGCACCACTACAGACTAGGGACCGAGTGGCTAGGCAGCAGTTCTGCAGAAAAGGACCTAGGGGTGACAGGGGACAGAAGCTGGATATAAGTCAACAGTGTGCCCTTGTTGCCAAGAAGGCCAATGGCATTTTGGGCTGTATAAGTAGGGGCATTGCCAGCAGATTGAGGGATGTGATTATTCCCCTCTATTTGACATTGGAGAGGCCTCATCTGGAGTACTGTGTCCAGTTTTAGGCCCCACACTACAAGAAGGATGTGGAGAAATTGGAAAATGTCCAGCAGAGGGCAACAAAAATGATTAGGGGACTGGAACACATGACTTATGAGGAAAGGCTGAGGGAACTGGGATTGTTTAGTCTGCGGAAGAGAAGAATGAGGGGGGATTTGATAGCTGCTTTCAACTACCTGAGAGGGGGTTCCAAAGAGGATGGATCTAGACTGTTCTCAGTGATAGCAGATGACAGAACGAGGAGTAATGGTCTCAAGTTGCAATGGGGGAGGTTTAGGTTGGAACTTTTTCACTAGGAGGGTGGTGAAACACTGGAATGGGTTACCTAGGGAGGTGGTGGAATCTCCTTCCTTAGAGGTTTTTAAGTCCCGGCTTGACAAAGCCCTGGCTGGGATGATTTAGTTGGGGATTGGTCCTGCTTTGAGCAGGGGGTTGGACTAGATGACCTCCTGAGGTCCCTTCCAACCCTAATATTCTATGATTCTATGATTCACCAACATCGAATAGAGGGGAACGATCACATCCCTCAGTCTGCTGGCAATGCCCCTACTTATTCAGCCTTGGCAACAAGGGCACACTGTTGACTCATATCCAGCTTCTCGTCCACTGTAACCCCTAGGTCCTTTTCTGCAGAACTGCTGCCGAGCCATTCGGTCCCTAGTCTGTAGCGATGCATGGGATTCTTCCGTCCTAAGTGCAGGACTCTGCACCTGTCCTTGTTGAACCTCATCAGATTTCTTTTGGTCCAATCCTCTAATTTGTCTAGGTCCCTCTGTATCCTATCCCTCCCCTCCAACGTATCTACCTCTCCTCCCAGTTTAGTGTCATCCGCAAACTTGCTGAGGGTGCAATCCACACCATCCTCCAGATCATTAATGAAGATATTGAACAAAACCGGCCCCAGGACCGACCCTTGGGGCACTCCGCTTGATACCGGCTGCCAACTAGACATGGAGCCATTGATCACTACCCATTGAGCCCAACGATCTAGCCAGCTTTCTATCCACCTTATAGTCCATTCATCCAGCCCATACTTCTTTAACTTGCTGGCAAGAATACTGTGGGAGACCAAGTCAAAAGCTTTGCTAAAGTCAAGGAATAACACGTCCACTGCTTTCCTCTCATCCACAGAGCCAGTTATCTCGTCATAGAAGGCAATTAGATTAGTCAGGCATGACTTGCCCTTGGTGAATCCATGCTGGCTGTTCCTGATCACTTTCGTCTCCTCTAAGTGCTTCAGAATTGATTCCTTGAGGAAATGCTCCATGATTTTTCCGGGGACTTAGGTGAGGTTGACTGGCCTGTAGTTCCCCGGATCCTCCTTCTTCCCTTTTTTAAAGATGGGCACTACATTAGCCTTTTTCCTGTCGTCCAGGACCTCCCCCGATCGCCATGAGTTTTCACAGATAATGGCCAATGGCTCTGCAATCACATCCGCCAACTCCTTTAGCACTCTTAGATGCAGCACATCCAGCCCTATGGACTTGTGCTCATCCAGCTTTTCTATATAGTCCTGAACCACTTCATTCTCCACAGAGGCCTGGTCACCTCCTTCCCATGCTGTGCTGCTCAGTGCAGCAGTCTGGGAGCTGACCTTGTTTGTGAAGACAGAGGCAAAAAACCATTGAGTACATTAGCTTTTTCCACATCCTCTGTCACTAGGTTGCGTCCCTCATTCAGTAAGGGGCCCACACTTTCCTTGACTTTCTTCTTGTTGCTAACATACCTGAAGAAACCCTTCTTGTTACTCTTAACATCTCTTGCTAGCTGCAACTCCAAGTGTGATTTGGCCTTTCTGATTTCACTCCTGCAAGTCTGAGCAATATTGTTATACTCCTCCCTGGTCATTTGTCCAATCTTCCACTTCTTGTAAGCTTCTTTTTTGTGTTCAAGATCAGGAAGGACTTCTCTGTTGAGCCAAGCTGATTGCCTGCCATATTTACTATTCTTTCTACACGTCGGGATGGTTTATTCCTGTAACCTCAATAAGGATTCTTTAAAATACAGCCAGCTCTCCTGGACTCCTTTCCCCCTCATGTTATTGTCCCAGGGCATCCTGCCCATCAGTTCCCTGAGGGAGTCAAAGTCTGCTTTTCTGAAGTCCAGGGTCCGTATTCTGCTGCTTTCCTTTCTTCCTTGTGTCAGGATCCTGAACTCGATCATCTCATGGTCACTGCCTCCCAGGTTCCCATCCACTTTTGCTTCCCCTACTAATTCTTCCCAGTTTGTGAGCAGCAGGTCAAGAAGAGCTCTGCCCCTAGTTGGTTCCTCCAGCACTTGCACCAGGAAATTGTCCCCTACCCTTTCCAAAAACTTCCTGGATTGTCTGTGCACTGCTGTATTGCTCTCCCAGAAGATATCAGGGTGACTGAAGTCTCCCATGAGCACCAGGGCCTGCGATCTAGTAACTTCTGTTAGTTGCCGGAAGAAAGTCTCATCCGCCTCATCCCCCTGTTCCGGTGGTCTATAGCAGACTCCCACCATGACAGCACCCTTGTTGCTCACACTTCTAAACTTAAATCCAGAGACACTCAGGTTTTTCTGCAGTTTCATACTTGAGCTCTGAGCAGTCATACTGCTCCCTTACATACAGTGCAACTCCCCCACCTTTTCTGCCCTGCCTGTCCTTCCTGAACCATTTATATCCATCCAGTACTCCAGTCATGTGAGTTATCCCACAAAGTCTCTGTTATTCCAATCACATCATAATTCCTTGACTGTGCCAGGACTTCCAGTTCTCCCTGCTTGTGTCCTAGGCTTTGTGCATTTGTGACAAGCCTATAGGCACTTGAGACAACCCGCTGATCATCCCACTTTCTCACTATGAGGCAGGAGCCCTCCCCTCTTGCACTCTCCTGCTCGTGCGTCCTCCCAGTACCCAACTTCCCCACTTACCTCAGGGCTTTGGTCTCCTTTCCCTGGTGAACCTAGTTTAAAGCCCTCCTCACTAGGTGTGGTGGGGCAATGCCCCACCCCCAAGCCAGATTGGGCTACAACAGACCAGAGCGGCTGTGCAAGGCAGCAACCAATCAGGGAGGGCCTGTTAGAAAGCCAATCAGGGCCAGTATTACAGCCAGCCAATCAGGGCTAGGCTAGGCCCTATATAAAGGCTGCCCAGGAAGGAAGCTGGCAGTCTCTTTCAGGCCTTCAGAGGGCGAAAGTCTGTCTCTGGTGCGAGGAGACTAGCACCAGGGATAGCGCAGTGCTGGGCAGGTGGGGGGAGCAGAAGGGAACTCCCGCCTGGTATCCTGCTGGGCTGCGGGCCCTGAGAAAAAGGGCCTAGCCAGTGCAAAGGGGCTGAAGGGGAAATAGCCCAGGGAGAGAGACGGACAAAGGGAGAGAAGGAGAGCAGGCAGGAAGGCTGCCGCCAAAGGGTCCCTGGGTCCCCCCCCCTTCCTCCTTGCACTTCCACCTGACCGTTAGGAGTGGCCATCAAGGACTGCACCAAACCCCTGCCAAAAGGTGTTAGACTTTGGGGTGTGGTTGGCCATTGTGGCTGGGGAGAAGAGAAGGACTGCTAGATAACACCAAACCCCCGGAAGGGGGTGAGACTGGAGCAGCGGGCACTGCCAGAGGGCAGCGTCCTGAAGAGGACGCCACAAGCTGGGAGCAACGAGGGTCCAGACACCAATCTAGGGTGAGGGATGGATGGGACACCACCGGCAGAGGGCGCTCCGCATGAACTGAGCTAATTCCCGGAGTCAACAGCAGGAGGCGCTGCAGTGGTGAGTCCCAACCCTGTCACACTAGGTTAGCCAGCCTGCTTGCGAAGATGCTCTTCCCTCTCTTCGTTAGGTGGAGCCCGTCTTTGCCCAGCACTCCTCCTTCTTGGAACGCCATCCCATGGTCAAAGAATCCAAAGCCTTCTCTCCGACACCACCTGCATAGCCATTCGTTGACTTCAATGATTCGACGGTCTCTACCCAGGCCTTTTCCTTCCACGGGGAGGATGGACGAGAACACCACTTGTGCCTCAAACTCCTTTATCCTTCTTCCCGGAGTCCGCAGTGATCCGCTCAAGGTCATTCTTGGCAGTGTCACTGGTGCCCACATGGAGAAGCAGGAAGGGGTAGCGATCCGAGGGCTTGATGAGTTTCGGCAGTCTGTCCATCACATCGTGAATCCTAGCTCCTGGCAAGCAGCAGACTTCTCGGTTTTCCCGGTCGGGGTGGCAGATCGATGACTCAGTTCCCCTGAGAAGAGAGTCCCTGACCACCACCACCCGCCTCCTTCCCTTGGGAGCGGTGGTCGTGGAACTGCCAACCCTAGGACAGTGCATCCCACACCTTCCAATCGGCGGAGTCTCCTTCTGCTCCCTTCCCTCAGACTTATCATCTGGTCCACTCTCCACATTAGTACCTGTGGAGAGAACATGAAAATGGTTGCTTACCTGTATCTGCACTGCTGGTACATGGACCCTCCCCTTTCTTCTTCTGGAGGTCACATGCCGCCAAATTTCTTCACCGTCCTTCTGTCCCCAGTGTGCAGCCTGCTCTGAATCTTCAGAATGTTGTACCCGTAGAAGCATATCCTGACGTCTGTCCAGGAAATCTTCAGTTTCTCTTATGCAACACAGGGTGGATGCTTGTTTCTGCAGACCTTGAACCTTCTCTTCCAGTATGGAGACCAGCTTGCACTTTGTACAGACAAAGTCGCTTCTGTCCTGTGGAAGAAAGACAAACATGGCACATCCAGTGCAGGGGGCCCTCACAACAGCTGAATGCTCCCCATCCATATTACCTTCCTTCTACGAGCTTCCTCAGGAGTTGTAGTAACTACTCAGAGATGCCTGCAAGATGAAAGCCTCAGTGGGCTCTCCCCAGGCAAACTCCTTCTGTTAGCCTCTCCGCTGTTTGCCGCTCCGCTGGTTCGCAGCTGACTGGCTTTTTATAACAGTCAGGCCCACTCAGTGCTCACCTGGAACAAAGCACTCCCAATTCACACTTTTCAAATAACCAAGCACATGGACAAACTGACAAACTGTCCCCGCAACAGACACTCAGATACTCACCAACACAGCCTCCCAATGCAGGACGCAGCGTACCTCCTCTCAGACAGATCCCAGGCAAACTCCCTCTGTTCGCCACTCTGCTGTTGCACCTCTTGCACTCAGATCAGATGATCTGAGAAAACAAGCAAGGGGCCATCTATGAAATTCCGGCCTGAGCCTTAGTCTCAGCTCACGGCATCCCCAGAGTATACAGCGCAGGCCTTGCTGGAGCTCCAGGCTTAGCTAACCGTGTGGAACAGTACGGCGCTTCCTAACAAAATGACGTATGTCACCGGAACTTTGATTCTGAGCAATAAAGCTGTGATCAGCCACATCCAGCCTTGACATTAACCCTTTGGCTTCTGTAAAGCTACCCCAGGGACAACGTTAGCCTGTCCCTGGGCTCCCTCCACAGCTCCAGGCAAGAGCCCCCTTGGAAAATCACCGCTTGTGCTAGTGTTCAGCCTCCTCCAAACGGTGCGTTGGAAACACAGAGCAGCGTGCCCCAGCCCACATGTCTGACTCCTGGGGGTGGTTTCCTTTTACAGCAGGATGCTCTTGTATTTGCACCTCTTGCACTGAGGCTGCTACACCTCTGCTGTGTTCACATCACACACAGAGAAGTTAGATACAAAATGCCATAGTCTGGCTGGAAGGCTGCAACATGACACCGCTTTGTGTCTTAAAATCCAGAACCCTAACACAAGGACCAAAAGCTGTACGGGAATCCCACGCCTGGAACCCAGACCTCTGGGTCCCCACACAGCACTCGGGCCATGACTGCCACCAGCAGCTCACCTGAGTAGCTAGGGAAGGGCTAGCTCACACAGAGACCCGCCCCCAAAGCTCTTGATTGGGGGAAGCCTCCAGCCCCCGAATTGGCTAAGGAGCGCTATATAAACCAGGAGGTAACAATAGGAAGTTGTCTGAGCAACTGGAGAAATCCTTGGAGGCTACTATGGACCCCTCCTGCTTGCCTGAGCCTTATATTGCTGCTGGTTCCTGCTTCCCAACCTACTCCTGGTTCCTGTCCTTCTGTTCCAGAGTCCCATCTACTCCCAGTTCCTGCTCCCCTGCTCCTCCGCCTTACCCCTAGTACTTGATGTTGTCTCTGACTCTGACCCCTGGCATGGCATCTGACTCTGACCTTCAGCTTGGTATTTGATGCTGTCTTTGGTTTTGACCCTCTGCTCCGACCACTAGGCCTGACTTCTGCTCCAACCAGTAGACCTGACCACCCACGCCCCAGTCATTGCAAAAGCAGCGGGAGACAAAGCAGGCTGCTCCCTACAGTGGCGAGGCCCAACTCACCCTGCCTTTTACTCTAGGCTGGCTCTTTGGAGACTGACTGTATGACATTCCAATCACAGGCTTCCCTGTAGAGCACCCTACCTACCAGCAGGACCAGAAATCCCCTTATAGACTTAAAGCGACAGCTTGTCATTGTTACACAGTTTCCTATCCACCATGCAAAGGGGCCTGTTAAGTATTTTGGGCACCGCAAATGAATCTCCCAGCCCACCCTGCTCAGCATTCCCCCCCCCCCCCAATCCACTCAAAAATCTGGCAACCCACCCATGGCACTGGCAGTTTTGGCTCAGCTCCTGAACACGTGAGCAGACCATCTGAAATTTGTGCTGGCTCTTGAGGGCTGTTGGACAGAGACGCCATCTGGGATTTCCAGGTTCTATCATGTAGTAGGGTGTATGTAGCTACACGCCACAGCGAAAAGCAGGCTGTGTGTCCGCACTGCAGCATGTGTACGAGGCAATGAAAGATTCTGGCAAGGGAGGAGGCAGCAGGGAAAGGGTCCGGCAGCAGGAGTCTTTCTCTGCGGTGCGGACAAGGTCTAGAAGCAGGGAGACAGTGAGACGCTAAACTGCTAGAAATAGCAGTGTAGACATGTTTCAGAGTAACAGCCGTGTTAGTCTGTATTCGCAAAAAGAAAAGGAGGACTTGTGGCACCTTAGAGACTAACCAATTTATTAGAGCATGAGCTTTCGTGAGCTACAGCTCACTTCCTCAGATGCATATCGTGGAAACTGCAGCAGGCTTTATATATACACAGAGAATATGAAACAATACCTACTCCCACCCCACTGTCCTGCTGGTAATAACAATACCCACCTGCAGAAGTAAAGAAACAGATTGATAGAGCCAGAAGAGTTCCCAGAAGTTACCTACTACAGGACAGGCCTAACAAAGAAAATAACAGAACGCCACTAGCCGTCACCTTCAGCCCCCAACTAAAACCCCTCCAACGCATTATTAAGGATCTACAACCTATCCTAAAGGATGACCCAACACTCTCACAAATCTTGGGAGACAGGCCAGTCCTTGCCTACAGATAGCCCCGCAACCTGAGGCAAATACTCACCAACAACCACATACCACACAACAGAACCACTAACCCAGGAACTTATCCTTGCAACAAAGCCCGTTGCCAACTGTGCGCACATATCTATTCAGGGGACACCATCACAGGGCCTAATCACATCAGCCACACTATCAGAGGCTCGTTCACCTGCACATCCACCAATGTGATATATGCCATCATGTGCCAGCAATGCCCCTCTGCCATGTACATTGGTCAAACTGGACAGTCTCTACGTAAAAGAATAAATGGACACAAATCAGATGTCAAGAATTATAACATTCATAAACCAGTCGGAGAACACTTCAATCTCTCTGGTCACGCAATCACAGACATGAAGGTCGCTATCTTAAAACAAAAAAACTTCAAATCCAGACTCCAGCGAGAAACTGCTGAATTGGAATTCATTTGCAAATTGGATACTATTAATTTAGGCTTAAATAGAGACTTGGAGTGGCTAAGTCATTATGCAAGGTAGCCTGTTTCCTCTTGTTTTTTCCTCCCCCCCCCCCCCCCCCCCAGATGTTCTGGTTTAACTTGGATTTTAACTTGAAGAGTGGTCAGTTTGGATGAGCTATTACCAGCAGGAGAGTGAGTTTGTGTGTGTATGGGGGTGGGGGGATGTGAGAAAACCTGGATTTGTGCAGGAAATAGCCCGACTTGATTGTCATGCACCTTGTGTAAAGAGTTGTCACTTTGGATGGGCTATCACCAGCAGGAGAGTGAATTTGTGGGGGGTGTGGAGGGTGAGAAAACCTGGATTTGTGCTGGAAATGGCCCACCTGATGATCACTTTAGATAAGCTATTACCAGCAGGACAGTGGGGTGGGAGGAGGTATTGGTTCATATTCTCTGTGTATATATAAAGCCTGCAGCAGTTTCCACGATATGCATCCGATGAAGTGAGCTGTAGCTCACGAAAGCTCATGCTCTAATAAATTGGTTAGTCTCTAAGGTGCCACAAGTCCTCCTTTTCTTTTAGTGTAGACATGGGAGGCACTGCTTGGGCGGGGAGAGCCATGTGGGGCACCTCCCCAAGGGTGCTGGTGTGTCTCATCTGAGCAGTGCCTCACCATCTACACTGCTATTTATACGCATGCTCGGGGAGCAGTGGCTGCATTCTACACGCTGCTGCAAGGTGTAACCCAAACACCTCCTGGGGGTGATGTTCTGTCCCATCTAGTGGCACTGAGACCACTTAGAGAGAGAGTTAAATGAGTCTGTTCTACAGCCTTAACTAACCGCCAGTTGGCTTCTACCTCATGCGCTAAGTTTCAGAGGTCCCCGGTTCGATCCTGCCCACCGAGGTCTGTCGGTGTTACAACGGCATCGCCTTTGTGTGTGGAGCAATGTCTCCCCCTAGTGGCTGCTCGCAGCAAATTAGCGATAAAAGCTTGTGACTTACCAACTGCTAGGGGACTTTGCCTTTAGCTCAGGCAGCAAGGGAGCTCATGCCTTTGGAGCTGAAGGTTGCAGATTCAGTCCCAGCCTACGTGTGCTTCAGCTGCAATTCATAATATATGGTCCCTGGCACACGTAAAACTTGCAAAGGTCAGACAACGAGTTCATTCTCGTAACATGCTGTCTTTTGTCTTGAAGTGATGTCTGCATCTGCAGCTGTTGTAGGAAGGGTGAATAAACCCATCACAGTGTTTCCGGTCATGAAAGCAACAGCTTTATTGTTTGGGCTATTAAAGCAGGCCATGAGCTGCAGAGAAATCAGTCCCAGCTTTACCCTCCTGCAGCCAAACCAAGGGGACAATCAGAGTCACAATCAAGGCCAGAAAGGGACCCATTCTGATCTCCCAGTCTGACCACCTCCAGAGCCCAGGTCAGAGAACCTTCCCCAGTGACTCCTGCATCCAAAACTCCTGCTTGGGCTACAGTGTAGCTTTCAGGAAGATGTCCAACTTTGTCTTTAATACTCTACAGTGATGAATATAGCACCACATCCCTAGGTAAGCTGTTCCACTGGTTAATTACCCCTCACTGTTAAACATTTGTTCTTTATTTCTAGCCTGAATTTGTCTATCGATTAGAGAGACAAGGGGTGGGAGGTAATATCTTTTATTGGACAACTTCTGTTGGTGAAAGAGACAAGCTTTCGAGCTACACAGAGCTCTTCTTCAGGGCTGGGAAGGCACTCAGAGTGTCGCAGCTACATACAAGATGGAACAGATTGTTTAGCATAAGGAGCGAATTCGTAGTGTAAGAGACCATTCGAGGTGAAGTGGGTAGTTAACAACCCTAAAGTCATAGGACAAAAAAAGGGGGGTTAATGGGTTACAGAGTGTTGTAATAAGCCAGAAATCCAGTGTCTTTATTAATAGTGTCTAGCAAGGTTATCAGAGTAGCAGCCGTGTTAGTCTGTATTCGCAAAAAGAAAAGGAGTACTTGTGGCACCTTAGAGACTAACCAATTTATTTGAGCATAAGCTTTCGTGAGCTACAGCTCACTTCATCGGATGCATTCAGTGGAAAATACAGTGAGGAGATTTATATACATAGAGAACATGAAACAATGGGTGTTACCATACGCACTGTAACCAGAGTGATCACTTAAGGTGAGCTATTACCAGCAGGAGAGTGGGGGGCGGGGAACCTTTTGTAGTGATGATCAAGATGGGCCATTTCCAGCAGTTGACAAGAACATCTGAGGAACAGTGGCCGGGGGGGGGGGGGGGGGGGGGAATAAACATGGGGAAATATGGAGGATGAGGACTGAGAGGTCAGATATGGAGTCATCATTTTGTGAAGAGCATTCTCCCATGGATGATCTGGTGTTTTTGTCTTTTATCATTTTCCTGTGTGAGTTCATTTGAGAGCAGAGCGACTGGCTGGCTGGTTTCACCCACAAAGCTTGTTGGTGTGGTATTTAGTGCATGGGATGAGGTAAGCCACATATTGTGATTGGCATGTGTAGGACCCACAGATCTTGAGTGGTGTGTTGTGGGGGGTGTTGATCATCGTAGCAGTGGAGAGATGCCTACAGCTTTTGCAGCTGTTCTAGCATGGTCTGGTACTGCTTTGAGTTGGTGGATCCTGGTGTGTGGGGAGCTTGCTTCTAATGATAAGCTTGATGAGGTTGGGGATTGTCTGAAGGCTACGGAGGGGGTTCAGGGAAGATCTCTTTCAGGATGTGGTCCCCATTGAGTATCTATTTGGATTGAGTATCTATTGAGTATCTATTGAATATCTATATGGATTGTAATAGTTTAGTGATACCCCATATGGGTCCTGTGTGGGGTGGTAGGTGATAATTAGGCGTTTGCGGCCAGATGGATTTTTTCCCTCAGGATATATGGGTGGCCCATTCCATGATGCGACCTACTTCTCTGGTGGAGTGTCCTGGTTTGCTGAGGGCAGCTTTAACCATGTTAAAAGGTGTTTGAGCGCTTCACAGCAATTAATATCTTTATCCTCACAACTCCCCGTGCAGCGGTGCAGTGCTATTCTCTCCCCTTTACAGATGAGGAACTAAGGTACAGAGATACTTAGGCCCAGATCCTCAAAATCCTGAAATCAATGGGTGCTGGTCTTCTAAATACCTTGCAGGGTCTGGATCTAAAGGCATGTCTACACTACAATCTTAAATTGACCTAGGTTAGGTCAACTTACAGCCACTGCAGTAATTGATGTAGTGGCTGATGTCCAAACTACCCTCCTTCTGTCGGTGGTGCATGTCCTCACCAAGAGGACTTACACTGACTGAAGGAGGAGCTCTCAGCTCTGCACAGCTCCCCCCAGGAGCTCACCTGCCCCCTGGGGCTTCTCACCTCCCTGCTCACAGCCAGGAGCTGGCGGGGGGAGATGCCCAGGGCTTCTCACCTTCGGTGGGTAGAGCCATACCTGGAGTCTGGTTGGCTGCCATGCTTCCAATAGGGAATGGGGAGCCAGGACCCTGGGGGGCAGCACAGCCCCCAGTAGGGACTGGGGAGCTTGGGCAGCAGCCCAAGTTGGGAGCATGGGGAGCAGCCCAGCTACAAGCGGAGACCCAGCAGCAGCCAACTGGGTAGCCAGGAGCAGGGCTTTCTTGTCAGTTTCACGGCTTCAACAGAGGGCCCTATGTTCCTTGCCCATCAGTTCCCTGAGGGAGTCAAAGTCTGCTTTTCTGAAGTCCAGGGTCCGTATTCTACTGCTCTTTTCTTCCTTTTGTCAGGATCCTGAACTCGACCATCTCATGGTCACTGCTGCCCAGGTTGCCACCCACGTCTACTTCCCCTTCCAATTCTTCCCCGTTTGTAAGCAGCAGGTCAAGAGGCGAACGGCCCCCCTGGTTGGTTCCTCCAGTAGTTGCACCCAGAAGTTGTCCCCAACACTCTCCAAAAACGTCCTGGATTGTCTGTGCACTGCTGCATTGCAATCCCAGCAGATGTCAGTCCCCCAGCAGATGAAAGTGATGGAAGTCCCCCAGGAGAACCAGGGCCTGTGTTGTGGAAACTTCAGTCAATTGTCTGAAGAAACCCTCATCTACCTCCTCCTCCTGGTCTGGTGGTCTATAGCAGATGCCCACCACAACATCGCCCTTGTTACCTCAGCCTTTGTAACTCACCTTTGTAACCTCAGCCTTTGTAACTCACCTTTGTAACCTCAGGTCTATAGCAGACGCCCACCACAACATCACCTTTGTTACCTCAGCCTTTGTTTCATAGATTCATAGATTCATAGATATTTAGGCCAGAAGGGACCATTATGATCATCTAGTCTGACCTCCTGCACAACGCAGGCCACAGAATTTCACCCACCACTCCTAAAAAAGACCTCACACCTATATCTCTGCTATTGAAGTCCTCAAATTGTAGTTTGAAGACCTCAAGGAGCAGAGAATCCTCCAGCAAGTGACCCGTGCCCCATGCTACAGAGGAAGGCGAAAAACCTCCAGGGCCTTCCAATCTGCCCTGGAGGAAAATTCCTTCCCGACCCCAAATATGGCGATCAGCTAAACCCTGAGCATATGGGCAAGATTCATCAGCCAGATACTACAGAAAATTCTTTCCCGGGTAACTTGGATCTTACCCCATCTAAAAACCCATCACAGGCCATTGGGCCTATTTACCATGAATATTTAATTACCAAAACCATGTTATCCAATCATACCATCTCCTCCATAAACTTATCGAGTTTAATCTTAAAGCAAGATAGATCTTTTGCCCCCACTACTTCCCTCGGAAGGCTATTCCAAAACTTCACTCCTCTGATGGTTAGAAACCTTCGTCTAATTTCTAATCTAAATTTCCTAGTGGCCAGTTTATATCCATTTGTTACTCACCTTTGTAACCTCAGGAGGTCATCTAGTCCAACCCCCTGCTCACAGCAGGACCAATCCCCAACTAAATCATCCAGCTTCTCTGCCCAAGGCCTGAACTTGGAGGGCAGTCAAACATTGCGGCTAAGCACCAGCCTGTCCCACATTCCCGCGCTCCCTCCAGCCACTGCCAGCCCAGTGCATTGTGGGAGAACATGCAAAGCATTGTGGGATCAGACAGGTTTTTTCCGACTGCGGCACAAGAGATCTGGTGTTGGCTGCAGATCGAGCTTGGGGAAAGATTTTCCTAAAGCACTCAGCGCTGGGCAGCACCAGTCGATAGCAGGGCTCTGCAGGGGTTCACTGCATGGGATTGTACAGACCTACAGGAGTGTTTGTAGAGTTGTGCCTATGAAAAGTGTAGGAGACCATCCGGGCTTGCAAGGAGGGTAGATGTAGGGCTGATTGCTTGTAAACCAAATGCAAATATTGGACTGAGCATAGCTTGTCATTCAGGCTGGCATTTCAATAGACCGGGGTGGACAAATTTACTGATGCTCCAAGCCACATACGATAATCTGCAGAAGTTCGAGAGCTGGGTGAGTCTGCCAGGACTCGGGCCTTCTGCCCTGCAGCGGGGTGGTGGGGCTCGGGGCTGAAACCCTGCAGCAGGCACCTGCTGGGGCTTGGGACTTCAGCAAGAGTGGGGCTGAAGCCCCAAATCCCAGCAGGTGCCCCCCACAGGGCTGAAGCCCCTAGCCCCACCACGCCGCTGGAGGGCAGAAGCCCTGAACACACACCTCCCAATTCTGGTAGGCGGAGGATGGGGGGAGGTTCTGCAAGCCACGCTTTACCTGTAAAGGAATCATAGAATCATAGAATCATAGAATATCAGGGTTGGAAGGGACCCCAGAAGGTCATCTAGTCCAACCCCCTGCTCAAAGCAGGACCAATTCCCAGTTAAATCATCCCAGCCAGGGCTTTGTCAAGCCTGACCTTAAAAACCTCTAAGGAAGGAGATTCTACCACCTCCCTAGGTAACGCATTCCAGTGTTTCACCACCCTCTTAGTGAAAAAGTTTTTCCTAATATCCAATCTAAACCTCCCCCACTGCAACTTGAGACCATTACTCCTCGTTCTGTCATCTGCTACCATTGAGAACAGTCTAGAGCCATCCTCTTTGGAACCCCCTTTCAGGTAGTTGAAAGCAGCTATCAAATCCCCCCTCATTCTTCTCTTCTGCAGGCTAAACAATCCCAGCTCCCTCAGCCTCTCCTCATAAGTCATGTGTTCCAGTCCCCTAATCATTTTTGTTGCCCTTCGCTGGACTCTCTCCAATTTATCCACATCCTTCTTGAAGTGTGGGGCCCAAAACTGGACACAGTACTCCAGATGAGGCCTCACCAATGTCGAATAGAGGGGAACGATCACGTCCCTCGATCTGCTGGCAATGCCCCTACTTATACATCCCAAAATGCCATTGGCCTTCTTGGCAACAAGGGCACACTGCTGACTCATATCCAGCTTCTCGTCCACTGTCACCCCTAGGTCCTTTTCCGCAGAACTGCTGCCTAGCCATTCGGTCCCTAGTCTGTAGCTGTGCATTGGGTTCTTCCGTCCTAAGTGCAGGACCCTGCACTTATCCTTATTGAACCTCATCAGATTCCTTTTGGCCCAATCTTCCAATTGGTCTAGGTCCTTCTGTATCCTATCCCTCCCCTCCAGCGTATCTACCACTCCTCCCAGTTTAGTATCATCTGCAAATTTGCTGAGAGTGCAATCCACACCATCCTCCAGATCATTTATGAAGATATTGAATAAAACCGGCCCCAGGACCGACCCTTGGGGCACTCCACTTGATACCGGCTGCCAACTAGACATGGAGCCATTGATCACTACCCGTTGAGCCCGACAATCTAGCCAGCTTTCTACCCACCTTATAGTGCATTCATCCAGCCCATACTTCCTAACCCTTCCGCATGTGGCTCGCGAGCCGTGCTTTGGCCACCCCTGCAATAGACTCTCTTGCTAAAGCACAAATGAAAAGCAAAATTTGGGCTTAAAAAAAGCTTCATGCCCAGTAACTGGCACTACACTATTGGAATTTTTAATCAGTGCCCTGAAATGCTAACCAGCCATTCCCAAAGACAGCGCACTGTACGTCTCTTTATGCACACACGCCCTTGCTTTGACTGCTGATCAGTACGCTCTGATCTTTCCTTGTGTGCAGTAAAACTAGCCAGCTGATCACCTCTCTGGAGCAACCTCCCCTTGTCCTAGATAAATGTGTCGAGGCCAGACTAAACTTCCCCCCACCCTGCAGTGTAACAGGGCTGGGATGAGGATTCTGGGCAGAGCAGAGCGGCAGTGTCTCAAAGCCAAGGAGGAAGCACTGAACCATCATGCATGAGGCCATATGCCCCAAGTGATCCCTTCAGCTCTCAGGGGATCCACATGTCCCATTGTTCAAACTTTTTCCCAAGCACAGCCCAGTTCAAACTGTCCATCCCTCTTCGTTCCCCGTTGCTCTGGTGGTTTAAAGGAACAGTTTGCTGTGTCTACACGCAGATGTTTCCCAAGTTTATCTCAGGCCTTACCTTAGGTTTAACTACACTGGGCTGGGACGCAGGAGACCTGGGTTCTATTTCCAACTCTGCCACTGCCCTGCTGGGTGGCCGTGGGCAAGTTACTTTCCCGCTCCCTGCCTCATTTTCTCCATCTATATAAAGGGGATAGTTCTACTGACCCACTTTTGCAAAATGCTTTGAGATCTATGGCTGAAAAGTGCAACAAAAGAGCGTGGTATTATTATTATTACTATTATTTATAATTTATTACACAAGAAAGCGGATCTGATTTAAATAATTTGGGGAGTGGGGGGGTTCTTTTCAGATTAAGCTGAATGGAAATAAGCCACTCCTACTCATATGCAAACTTGCACTGTTTTAAACCACACCCTTAATCAAAATCGTGCAAATTGGTAATTAGACATTAGAGGCGTATGCCCTCACCATAGCTATAAATATTTTCATTGAGCAAAATCATGGGTTCTGCAGAGACATGCTACACCCCGGGGAAATTCTGGCCCCCACGACTCTTTACTTTGCCTGCCACAGGGAAATCAGGGAAGCCCAATGAGAGTTGATGCAGACACAGTCTGTGACATGTTGAAGCATCCGGGTTTGCTTCACCTTCCTGTTTTTGCATATTGTTCCTCCTATGATGAAATATGCAAATGTACTTGGCAAAGGGAAACACTGTGGAATCTGCCTGGAGGCTGAGCTGCAATGAGGAAATAAACAGCCCATGCTGTTTCCTTACTGTGTGATGAAGGATAAAGAAGGACTGAATGGATTTTATTTCTGCCTGCCTTTTTACTTTTTATCTTCAAAATTGTGATCTCGACCATATTTTTGTTGCATAGATTCAAACGCCAGAAAGAGCCATTACAGCTAGTCTGACCTGGCCTCACTTTTTCTTAGAAGGTTCCATGTAGTAGCTTCGTGACTTAGCTTCATGACGCCACAAAAATAAAGACGTGAACCTGACTCACTGAGAAATGAGGCTGGTTTACTGACTCTTCATCACCCTGCGGGGAGTTCGTTTGTTTGGCCTCAGAGGGGAAACACAGGATTCCTCTTTAAAAAGGGGAACAAAGAGGACCTGGAAAATTATAGACTGGTCAGCCCAACTTCAATGATACTGAAACAAATCATTTAACAGTCAATTTGTAAGTACCTAGAGGATAACAGGGCTATAAGGAATAGTCAGCAGGAACAAATCATGTCTTTCTTTGACAGCATTACTGGCCTAGTGGCTGAGGGGAAGCAATCGATGTGATATGTTTTGATTTTTATAAGGCTTTTGTCACAGTCCCACAAGACATTCTCATAAGCAAACTAGGGAAATGGGGTATAGATGAAATCACTATAAGGTGGGTGCAGAACTGTTTGAACGACTGCACTTGAAGAGTAGTTATCAAAGGTTCACTGTCAAACTGGGAGGCCATCTCTAGTTGGTCCCTGCAGGGGTCAGTCCTGCATCTGGTACAATTCAATATTGTCATTAATGACTTGGACAATGGAGTGGAGAGTATGTGCAGATGACACCAAGCTGGGAGGGGTTGCAAGCACTTTGGAGGACAGGTTTAAAATTCAAAGTGACTTTGTCAAATTGGAGCATTGGTCTGAATTCAGCAAGATGAAATTCAATAATGACAAGTGCAAAGTACTACTTTTAGGAAAGAAATCAAAAGCACAACAGCAAGGGGAATAACTGGCTACTGCTGCAAAGGCTCTGGGGCTTATAGTGGATCACAAATTGAATATGAGTCAACACTGTGATGCAATTGTGAAAAAAGCTACTACGATTCTGGGGTGTATGAATAGGAGAGTTGTATGTAAGAAACAGGAGGTAAATGCCCCCCTTTATTTGGCATTGGTGAAGCCTTCGCATGAGTACTATGTCCGGTTTTGGGTGCTTTAGGAAAGATGAGAATAAATTGGAGAGGGTCCAGAGGAGAGCAACAGAAATGATCAAAGGTTTAGAAAGCCTGACCTGTGAGGAAAGGTTAAAAACACTGGGCCTGTTTAGCCTTGAGAAAAGAAGATTGAGGTGGGACCTGATAAAAATCTTCAGACATGTTCAGGGCTGTTATAGAGAAGGCAGCGATCAATTGTTCTCCATGTGTACTGAAGGCAGGACAAGATGTAACGGGCTTAATCTGCAGCGAGGAAGATTTAGGTTAAATATTAAGAGAAGCTTTCTAACTATATAGATAGCTAAGCTCTGGACCAGGCTTCCAAGGGAGGTTGTGGAATCCCCATCTTTGGAGGCTTTTAAGAACAGGTTGGATGAACACCTGTCAGATCCCTGCGGCCCCGCACCACTTCCTGCAGATCCCATTGGCTGGGAACAGCAAACTGCGGCCACTGGGAGCTGCGGGCGGCCATGCCTGCGGACGGTCAATGTAAACAGTCTCGCGGCCCGCCAGCGGATTACCCTGGTGGGCCGCATGGGGCCTGCGGTCTGCAGGTTGCCCACCATTGGCCCAGACCATTTCAGCGCCCCCTTGTGGCCTTTCCTCTGAATCATAGATTCATAGATACTAAGGTCAGAAGGAACCATTATGATCATCTAGTCTGACCTCCTGCACAATGCAGGCCACAGAATTTCACCCACCCACTCCTGCGAAAAACCTCTCACCTATGTCTGAGCTATTGAAGTCCTCAAATCATGGTTTAAAGACTTCAAGGAGCAGAGAATCCTCCTGCAAGTGACCCGTGCCCCATGCTACAGAGGAAGTCGAAAAACCTCCAGGGCCTCTTCCAATCTTATGTGGCTGCATAGGGCACCAGAAAATTTGGAGCACTTCTGGGTCTTAGTGTCCACCCTTCCGCCTCTTCCTATCCCTGTTCTGACCCTTCCTGCAGGCTCCCACCACAGCTGACTGCTGCAGCCTGGTGAGTCTCCCTCTGGATGGGATGTAGTACTTAAAAGTGAAAAGCCTGCCAGACCTATTAGCACAATATTGAAGTTGTTAAAGAGCCATTCAAGTGGTAATGAAGCCATTTAACAGGCATTTGACAACCCCCAGGTATATACTCTCAGTTTCTGAATTTACTGACAAAAACAGTTGTGCATTACACAGAACACATCACAGGACACTGTCAGTATCAGGTCGAGTAACAGAGAACACCAACCAGGGAAATAACCCACTTCCTTCCCTGATGAAGGGAGGGACGCACCCCACCCGTGTACTTATTCTCTAAACCAGTACTGACTTGGACACTTAATACATTCCATGGGTGGCGTAGCTGAGCCCACCTATCCACTGACGCTTTAAAAACTCCCACACCCCAATCTGGATCTATGCTGGTTATGTGATATGTATGTACCTCGTAAACCTTGTAACCGATACTTGCAGTTCCCCCATAACCCAAGCCCAACCCCAGATGTACAGTACCTTCCCTCTTAACTTGTGTAAATTTGATTTTAAACATTAACTTTCATAAAAATTTTGAATCTGTTTTTACTCAGAACATGTTAGCCTACAGGACCTTAGTTTAAAATTTGGTTTAAAAATATTTCATTAGTGTGTTGCTGAAGATTATAAAATCACAACTCTAAAAAATCCTTGCATAGATTTTTAGATGCACAATCTGAGTATTCATCTTTAGCCTTAAATGCTAGGATCTTCAGACATACAGTTTTTAAAATAAATCCTTCAAAAGACCACCCTTATCTACAATAAACATGTGAACCCGGGCTGCCGTCAGGCATAGGGGCACCAGTTTAATAACACTGCATAGGGCCCCATAAATCCTAAGGGTGGCCCTGGGTTCACCCTGGTGGAATAGACTGGGAGATCCATCCCCATCTGGATTATGCAATCTGAGAGAATGCATCAGAGACTGAGCCCTGGGAATTTCCCAGTTTTAGAGACACTATAAAGCTGGATGACGTACTCCAAAGAAATCATTCAGAACTACAGGGAGCAGAAGACACCCTGAATTGCACGAAGAAGTTGTGCAGACACAGGTATTGTCATCGCTTTTCTCTGCCGTGGTGCCCTTCAGCTGGGGCGTCTGTGCATCAGACAGCGGCCTCTTCCTTTCTTCTCCCTTGGTTGTCTGTGTGGTGCAGTCTTTTGAGGCAGTTTCCCACAGAAAAGTTAAAACAGAGAACAGCCTGATTTCTAGTTATAGCAATGTTACTTAGTGTTGCCTGGCTGGTAGCTCCCAGTGGGAGGGATAGCTCAGTGGTTTGAGCATTGGCCTGCTAAACCCAGGTTTGTGAGTTCAGTCCTTGAGGGGGACATTTAGGGATCTGGGGCAGAAATTGAGGATAGCTCTTGCTTTGAGGATGGGGTTGGACTAGATGATCTCCTGAGGTCCCTCCCAACCCTGATTTTCTATGAATCAGAAGCCAATCAACTAGAGGAGGCTTTCCTGCAGGGCTGGCTCCCAAATAGCATGAGGAGGGCTAGATGGCACTTGTTCAGATGAATATTATACCTGGAGCTGAATCTAATGTTTTTCCTCTTCCAGAAGCAGCAATGGCCAGAGTACCTGACCCACTCACTGAGCTGATAGGATGTGATAGGTAATTACCAGTTCCTACTCATTCAGAAACTGGAGGTTCAGGTCTGCCCTGTCGTTGTTGGGCTGCCTTTGGAGATGAGTTTATGGACCAGATTCTTAGTTCAGTTTAAGGTGAGGCTGGAGTAATTCCACGGGCTTCATTGGTGCCACTCTGGATTTACACTGGTGCAGTTGTGATTAGGATCTGGCATTGCATCCATGAGCAGATGTTGTGCACAGAGGCTGTAAACAGCCTTCCCCCAGGGAAGGGATAGGAATGAAGGTGACCCATTGCCTTTGATGGGAACAGTGTTGCTGAGTGCACCATTAGATGAGCACATCAATTAGCCACTGTAGCAGTCAAGAGTCAAATCCCACTTGGGTGATGTGGGTGGAGCGCCAATGAAGTCAGGGAGTGGCACCCAATTAATTGGGGTAATTTGGTTTCATGAGTCCAACAAGGAAACACCACCAATTTGAGCCTTTTGGTTAAGGTTAAATTGCCTGTCCTTAATATGCTTGGGCATGATGAGTGATTGAAGGCCCTACAGCTACAGACTGGGAAGAACCAAGCTCTTCCCATCACGCCTACAAGAAGCCCACCTTCTCAGGGCACTCTGCCATCTTTGTATCTTTCTTGTCTGGACAGGTAGCTGTCTCCATTTGGTCTTGTCCAGAAATGAGCTCCCTGTCAGTGCTTAATGATGACTCCATTCAAATGTCCCGAACGTTTGGATGATAAAAAGAACAGTTACTTATATCACAGTCACTGTGGTTCTTCTTTGAGCCCTACTATGTGTGGATCCCATTTGATCCACATGGATAAAGCCTTGAAGAAGAAACCATCTTTTTTTATTACCAATTTCACCAAGGCTAGCACAGATCATGCTGAGCTATCTTTGATTTGTCTGTTTTTTCCCCCCATAGTTACCACCATGAAGTTGACTGTCCCTGCCGGATGAAGGTAAAGAGCCAAGTTTAATTTTGAGATGATTGTAAGATTCGCTATCCTGGGTGATTTCTGATTTAGCTTCAGGGAAGGGCCTGTGTGTTCCGATGTGTGTGTATAGCACCCACATGACGACTCTCAAGGAGGGCTTCTGGGTGCTACCACAATAAATAGCAATGTTCTCTCTTTGGCGTGAGTGGTAGCCAATATTTGGGGGCATGCAGGGCTGTTTCTGTTAAGATGAGCAATGGATGACACAAGTCAGGGATATTCTTTGGTGTAATTTGGGATATTTTCAAAGAATGGACCCGAAGTCCTGTTTCCCTGAACATCACAGAAACAAAAAGAAGCAGGCAGCTTCCTTGCTCAGAAATTCCCAAGTCTGCCCCTCCAATGAGCTCTGTGCCCAAGAAGATCTGCTCTCTGCTTCTTCTCAGAGTCACACTTATGACTGCTTCTCCAGGCTTTCTGCCTTGAAGGGTGTAGTGAAGTGGTCACCAAGGGGTTCGCTGGGTTAGTCAGAGCACAGTCACACTCCACCCATTACTTACTTCCTGTTTACTTATTGGATGTGCTTCTTGTGCACTGAGCAGTCCCTTTTTTACAAAAGAAAGGGCTTGTCTACACTTGAAAGTTAATTCAGATTAAGGTAGGGCGTGAATTTAAAGCACAATAACTATTCCTGATTAACTCCATGTGAGAACACTCTTATTCCAGAATGAGTGCCTTGTTCCAGTTTAGCTTAATCCACTTTCAGGAATAGCTAGCCTGGATTAGACAAACCCTACACACAGGCTGCAAAACCAGTATCCTAGCCCTTGTGTTTGCAATCAGGGAATTCCCTCAACTCTCACAGTTTTTCTCAGGCCTTTCATGTGCCTTGGGCAGTCTCCACTGTTTGTAGCTGTCTCTGCTACATGAAGGGTCTTATTTGCTCCTTCCAGTCTATGAGTGATTGGTACAGCCCTGGGAGTTCATGAGATTTAATGGGATTGTCTTTGGGCTAGACTTACAAGGTGACAGCCATTAGCACCTTTCACACTAACAGTAACGAAAGAGCCACGTGGACAGAAACAAACAGTTCCGGGACTAGATCAGAATCCAGAGCAACAGAGCATGATGTGCAGATTCCCACCCTCCCAGGAACCAGAACCAGGGCCCAATCTGAAGGAGCAGCCCACTTATCCTGCAAAGAGGTCCCCAGACCGATGCTACACTGGTGCCTAATGTGGAAGGTTTAGGAGCAGTAAAGGGGTGTTAGGAAGACTCGGGGCTGGACTTGAGGCTCTGTGCTCAGAAACACTCTGGAGCAGCAGCAAATGGGGCAGTTCTCTGGACTGTGTGATACAGAAGCTCAGACTAGAGGCTTACAATGGTACCTTCTGGTCTTGGATTCTATGAAAGGGTTAACTGGGGTAGCCAGGTTTCAGAGTAACAGCCGTGTTAGTCTGTATTCGCAAAAAGAAAAGGAGGACTTGTGGCACCTTAGAGACTAACCAATTTATTTGAGCATAAGCTTTCATGAGCTACAGCTTTGCAGTGATCACAGTCATCCTGGTCCCTGGTGGCAGAGGTTAAGGTGCTCTGCTGGCCCATCTCTGGAACAGTCTCAGCCCTGCAGGCTGTTGTGGATGAAGGTCGGTTGTCCCTGTGGACAAGGAAGGCTCCAAATAGTGGATTAGACTGGGAGGCTTGGGGGCATATCTAGATCAAACTTAGTTGAAGCTCACATAGGCAGCGGAATGAGAGCATGCACGAGAGAAGTGAGGGGATGTATCTTGTTTTCTGGCTGTTGAAATCACTGCTTCGTTGCCCCACAAAGCTCCTTCTATGACTCCAGTCCTTGTCCCTTCCCCAAGAATCGCTCTCTGTCGGAGTTGGGCAGCCATTGGAAGGCCATTGACCAAGTTGACTCGGTGGCCTTCAGGTGGGCTGCAGAGGTGCCTCAAGAGGAGACAAGAAGGAGGATGAACCGGCTTGCCAGATCATTCACAGACATTGACTTCATGAGGATGCTGGTGGAAGGTACAGATATAGACAGCTTCCTTTTCTGCACGCTGTTTGAGTAGAGATAATCTGTGCGTTCCCAGGCCTCAGGGAATTTTAGATCTAAGATCAGACTCCACTGCTTTCCAGAAGCAGACCTTTCCAGAAGAAACTGAATGACATGAAAAATTAAAAGGAATTAATTTAGTCAGTGCAGTCTACAGGCTTAATGATGTTTAGCAGCACAGAGTTTTCCTGTGTGTGGGAAAACCTACATAGGATGACCTATAATCTACATTAAGGGTACAAAAAAGAATGAAAGCCTCGGTGAGAGAGCACAGAGTGTGTGTCTCTTCTGACTATCTGCATTGAACTGAGCGCACAATGGATGCTGTCTCTGCAGGTGGAAAAGTGAAAGCAAAGGTACACCAGTTTCTTAGCCAAATATGCCACGCAAAGGAGATGCACTGTCTTTACTAACCAGTGCATCTATTCCAGGGTCTGGGGGACATGTCCCAGTGAGAGATTTCAAACTGTGTAAGACCCTACAGAAAGATAAGAGGGGCCAGGCCTGTTAGTGACTGAATTGTGGGGAATTCTGCAGCTCTTGTGCTATGGGTAACCCGGGGAGGGGAAGGGAGGAGGGGGAGGGCCTGATTCTCTCCTCAAACCTATTTTACACTGATGCAAACTCCATGGACTTCAGTCAAGCTGCTCCTAGATTCCCAACGGGCTAAGTGGGATGAGAATTAGGCCTCTCAAGTTTGAAACCTGGGGCCCCTGCAGCAGATACAAGTGCCTCTTGCCAGGTGTAAATTCTGAATCTGGCAGTTGCTGTGTGTGTGACTCTGTGATCTTGGTCGTCATGCACTCCACGTTTTCAGATCCCGTGTCCTTCAGCAACAACTCCTTCACACATGCAGAGACCTTCATCTACAAATACACCCGCTCCAAGCTGTACGCAGTCCAAGATGAGGAACACAAGAGTTTTGTCTTGCGGCGTCACGGCAGCCAGGCCCAGCTGATGGCAGTGCATTTACAAGGCCCCAATATCAGCAAAGCAGGTAAATTACAAAATATTTCTTTCCTCTGGCCCCACCCCCAGTTTATCTCCTCTTGCTCAGTTACCTACTGATATAGGTGTGAGGTTCTGGGGATCACCCAGACCAGCGAGGGAGTCAGTCACCGCCTGCCTGGGTAATTTTGAGACCCTTAATGCTGGGCTGCTATGAGTGAGAGCTCTGACACCAGTAGTTGGCCTTCAAGCACAAGGACTCACCCTCACTTCTACCAGCCTAGTTACTCCTTGCAGGGTGACCTCAGCTACCCCTTCTGGTCCCAATTCTCCCCAGATCCATCTCCCTGAGTTCTTAATTACAGACACTTGGACTTTTCCACTCTGGTTCATCAACCCCGAGGGCATGAAACTCTCCCCCGATTATCAGTTCACTCTGGGACACCTACACTCTGCACAGTTTGGACACCAGAGACCTGCCTGGATTAGAAATAAACAAACAGCTTATTGAATAGAAAAATCATAGCTTCCGAGATTGAATAGTGCAGAAAAGTAAACGCTGACAAGTTACACAGGAAACAAATGTAAAGATGCAATCTCAGGCTTTACACGTCTACATTGGCTAAATTCCCTTTTCTAATCCAAGTTACCATGTGCCCTCTGTCCTAGAAAGGATCCAGTGTTTCCTGGACAGCACCCCACTGCAATGTTAGTCCTCCCTTTCTGGATAAAAAACCCCAAAACCAGGCCTGTTTCTAAACAGGGCATGTCTACACTACAATCTTAAGTCGCCCTCTGTAACCGTCAGTCATGGAGGCCGATATCCTTGTAAAGTGGCAGCATAGACAAGCGTAGACAAGGCCTGAGATTTTCTTTTTGGCTTCGACGGCTTTCCATTGACTTTAATGGCCCACCATTGTGTCTTCCTAGCTGGACAATGGATGGGTCCTTGAAGTTGGTTTTGTGTAAACAGCTAGCCTGGGGAGGCGCCCGGCCCTGCTTTATTGCTTCACTGCCTGTGGCAAGGGGATGCTGCAGCTGCACCACAGTTACAGTGTTCTACACATGCGTCATTCGCAGCCGTAACCTGGCTACAGATCTCTTAACTACCAGCAAGTTCGGAACATTACAGGCTTTCATAAAAGATCTTGCTTGACATATATTTACACACTATATCATTGCACACAACCAGTTGATTCAATCGCTTATTCTTTGGGCTTCATCCCTCTTGTTCTCCCCTCAGGGTGTGTGATGGGGTGTACACACCCCACGCTGGACCAGAAGGGGTTAAAGGGTAATACTGGGCCCGGAGCGTGGGCCGACTGGAGAGGAAACATACAAGGGAGCAACCCAGCTCAGAAGAGGGAGGCTGGGGAGGAAGATGGACCTACTCTGAGGGTGCCAAAGAAGCCACCCTGTGAGAAAGATGGCTGCGCGCTGAGCCCATTGGGGCTGAAGCTTTAATTGTCTTTCCTTTTCTTTTGCAATCCTATATTGGACTTGGAGGTGTGGGGGCGATGGATGGTAGGAAGTGACCCAGGCAGGCAGCTCCGAGGGCAATCCAGAGTTCCAGACACTGTTGTCTCTCATGGGGCCCTGGGTCAGTGCCCAGGGGAGTGGGCTCCCTTGCCAACTGCATTTGGTGCTGGAGGTGCATAAATCTAATTTCTACCCCTGCCAAGTAAGGGGAGGGTGAGGACATTGAAAACCCTGAGGTGAAGCCACATCCACGGTAAGGAACTGGACTGAAAGCCCTTCCTGCTGGGAGGTGTGAGACTGGAAACTGGGTGCATTACCCACTAGGCCACCTGGTCTTCTGGGGACTCTGTTACATCTGGTGGAGAATTCAGGCACACTAGTGTCCCAGGCCTGATGGTAGGCCAGAGAAAGAGGGGAAGTAAAACCAAAAACCAGAGATGGATTTGGAGAAACTGCTGAAGTGAGTCCTCCTCAACCAGCAGCAGCAGCAGGTGGCCCAGCAGCGGGAGGAACAGCTGATTAAGGAAATGGCAGAAGCACAGCAGCCGCTCGTCCGGCAGATGGCGACGCTCCTACAGCCATGGAGGGGGGCTGCTGATCTAGTACCACCCATCCCGGTAAAGCTGACAACAACGGGTCCTGTAGACAACCTAGAGGCATTTCTTGTCACATTCGAGAGAGTTGCCATCACGGCCCAATGCCTCAAGGGAAACTGGGCCAGCCTGTTGGCCTACTACTTGACAGCGTGCTGGGCCAGGCAGCGTACTGGCTACACTCATCCGAAATACCTGAACATCTCCCCTGAAACCTACCTGCAGCAGTTCTACCGCCAGAAATTCCCAGCCAAAGCCTGACCCCGGACAGTCACCCACAATCTGAAGGATCTTGGCTGGCATTGGCTCCAGCCCAAGGGATGCCTAGGGGTCCAGGTAGGAGAGAAGATCGTCATGGAGCCGTTCACTCAAGTTCTCCTCCGGGGCGGGGGGTGGGCGGAGTGAGTGGGTGTTAAGACATTGACTGGAAACCTTGGCAGAGGCAGAGGCTTTGGTGGAGAGTTACCTGATGTCCCAAGTCAGCCCTGAGTGCCCCCGGCCCTCATGTACCCCCCACATCATGCTGAGGGTACCTAGAGGAACTTGGACACCCAACCCTAGTAGAGGGGGTCCAGAGGCCAAGTGAGGAACCCAGAAGCCTGCCCTCAGCCAGCCAGGAGGGATCCAGGTGCAACCGAGTGGCCATATTCAAAGGGAATATCAACAGTGGATCCGACTTCTCCCACGGGTGGCCATTCTGTATGTGGACAGGAAGGCCATTTCAGAAAGGAGTCCATTCATGGACTGTAATTATGGTCAGGCCTGGGCAGCTTATAACAGGGCTCAGAAGAGAGGCCCAAGGAAAATGTTAGTTCCCATGCAAATGGATGCAGTATCAGTACAAGGACTGATGGACTCTGACTGTCGCCAGACTTTAGTCGGGGGACAGCTGGTGATGCCGAATGGTAAATCTGGAGTTATGATCTACCTCCAGTGCATCCATGGAAACATACACCCTACCTGACGAGAGAAGTATGACTGACTGTGCAGAACGGTGCAGGTAGGAATGGCCAAAGACCTGGCCTACGTGGTCATACGCTGGCTCAGTTGGTAGTTTTTTTGAAGAAGTCACATCCATCCTCTTTGAACTGCCCTTCTTACCACTGACCCCCACCCTCCACTTGGTAAGGCAACTCTCATCTTTTCATGTGCTGTATATTTATACCTGCCTACTGTATTTTCCACTCCATGCATCTGATGAAGTGGGTTTTAGCTCATGAAAACTTATGCCCAAATAAATTTGTTAGTCTCTAAGTGCCACAAGGACTTCCGTTGTTTTTTCAACGTGTAGCGGAGCACATCCATAGAAAGTGCCAAGCCAGAGCAGGAAGGCCCAGGAAGGCAGGAGATGGCCACGGTGGCTGAGAAGGGGCCTTGAGAGGAGAAGGCTCCAAGGGAAGACAAAGACCCAGGAGAGTGATCATCCTTGTGGGGAACGACCATTCTCTTGAACCCAGCTGGAGTAGTAGGGGCTCGCTGCCACCTCTCCACCTTGACCTGCTGTCTAGTGAGGTAAACTTTGTGGAAGAAGAAAGGAATGAACCAACCCTGTGTAGGGTTTATGAGCAGCTCGCCTGCCCAGCTGACAAAGTATTAGACTCTCAGCAGTTGAAACAGTGGCCCCATTTCAAACTGGTAGAGGAGGAGACCTATCAGGAATTGAAAGATCCCAAGGTGGAGGAGGTAAGAATGCGCTCTGAGGGCCAAGGAAGTTTCAAAGAGGGGTGCTTCAACTGGCCATGCAGCACCATGTGGGGGGTCATTAGGACAAGAGAAGACTCTTAACAGAGTGACCACCAAGTTCTCCTGGCTGGGCGTCCATCCAGAAGCGTGGGACTATTATGCATCATTCCCTGAGTGCCAGTGGATGGGCCAGAAAAAGGTTCCCCCCAGTAACACTACTCATTGTAGGGGTACCCTCTAATCTGGGGGGCCCATTAGAGAAGTCTGCAGTGGGGCACAAATATATCCTTGTAATCTTCGACTGTGCCACCAGCTACCCTGAGGCCATTCCCATCCGGTCAGCAATGGTGGCTGTCGATGCTAATGAACTCACAGAAGTATTTGCCCAAGTGAGGCTCCCCAGAGAAATACTAAGAGAGCAAGGGACGAACTTCACCTCCCAGTTGATGAAGGAGCAATGCATGGTGTGCCGGGTCTCAAAGTCGGGCCTGGGAGGCCCAGACAGCTGCTGCATCCTGGCCTCCACCCAGAGTCCACTGAAACCATGTGGGCCCAGGAGTTACTAGGGCTATAGCCTCAGCCAAGATTCCACCCATGGGAGCCCTGATTGGAGGCTCTCCTGGCTCCACCGTTTGGTCCAACCATGCTAAGCCAGAAGGAAGCACAGGAAGCTTGTCTGAGAAACAAGGTGGTTTCCTGTTGTGGCTGCATTGGACCCTGCTTGTGCCTGTCTCCTGCACTGCTCCTGGTTCCTACCTTTGCTCCTGCCGTATGTCGACCTACCTATGTAGTATAGACCAGGCCTTAGGTTGACCTAATTATGTCAGTGTGTACACTACAGCCTTGCTCCAGCCGATGTAAGTGCCCTACTACACCGACATAAGAAGTCCACCTCCACGAGAGACGTAGGGCTTATGTCGGTGATGTTAGGGTGACACAGTGTCTGTGTAGACACTGTGTTCCAAGCCGTGAAATTGACAAGAAAGCCCTGCTCCCCAGCCAGGCTGCTGCACACTCGATCCTCACCTCTCCTCCAGTTCCTGCCCTCACACCTCGCCACCAATCCTCAGTGACCAGTCCTGGCTCTGGCCTCTGACTTCTGACCCTTGACTCTGACATTTGATATCTGATCCTGGCTCTGACCCTCAGCTTCGATTTCTAGTTCTGACTCAGGCTTGACCCCCTGGTTCTGATAACTGGCAGTTGACTCTGGTGCCCTTGGCTTTATTCCCCAGTCTGTATGGCTGCTCCGCCCATCGAATCTGACTCCTGCTCTGACTACTAGACCAGACTGCCTACATCCCAGTCCATAACAACCTGGTGCTCAGTCACCTCCTGGTTGCTGCGGAGCTGTGGTCTGATCAGCTTCTACCTGAGCAGCAGTCTCCTGTGGGAAAGTAAGGTCTGGCTGGACAAGGGTTATTCACAGCCCTGATTCACCTTCAGAGTAGGTCCATCCTACGTACTGAATGAGGTAAGGCTCCTGTGGAAAAAATAGTAGGTGATCAGGTAATTAAATACGATCATAATGGATATGGGCACAGGGGCCGAATTCAGATTGCAACAGGCATTCTGGCATTTCCTACCTTTGGAGTGCTTGACTTTGCAACCTCTAATGTTCTTTTAATGTCATTTTCTGCACGTGATTATTATTAAGATCTGATTTTCCAACCCCTGTTTCTTCAGAGTATTTTGTCTTCAGGCACAGTCCCACTGAAGTGGATGGCGTTACTCAGATGAGTAAAAGTGCACAACTGAACCTCTGATGTGCAGTTATTTTTAAAAGTGCTATCAGTGTCACCGATAAAGTGATATGGCAGCTATTGTGCATGGATTTCAGGTTCGTCACTCACTATTTATAAGTGATGGTGCTTCCCAGATCTTCACAGGCAGACGGGCTGCTTTTTTTATTGTAATTGAGTCTGGATTTCCTCTTGCTTTTCTCTTCCCAGTGAAATTAAACCTGGATTTATATCGCTCACCGCACATCTCCCCAAAGCGCATCAGTCCTGTTGCTATGAACATTGTGGAAAGTAACACTGTGGAAAACAATCTGTATCTGTGCTGTGTGAAGGCTGAAGGCAGCCCTGTGCTGCAGCTGGAGGTGAGTGGGATTAGCAGATCTTTAGCATCATCACAAACTCCACAGTGACTGAAATTCAATCCACATCTCCAGTTTTTATTGATACCTTTACATGGGACTCACTGGTTTCCCCAGATACTGTTTATGATTACTATTATCATTTATTGCTATTACAGTAGCACCTTGATTCTTCATTTGAGATCAGAGCCCTGTTGTGGTAGGCACTGTGCAGTAACGTAATAAGAAGGTTCCTTCCTCAAAGATTTTATCATCTAAATACAGAAGACAAAGAGTGGAAGGAGAAGCAGAGATAAGAAGTGACTTTCAAAGGAACCCAGGTCTCCTGAATCCCAGTCCATCGCACCACACTAATTCATTAGATCATGTTGTCTCTTGTGCCCTTGGGGTATGTCTATACTGCAGCTGGCAGTGAGTCTCCTTGTGTGGGTAGACAGACTTGCCCAAGCGGGGTTTGAGCTAGTCTGCTAAAAAGGGGAGCTTGGGCCTCCAAGCCCAGCCGACCCCCTGGTTCTGAGCCCAGGGGGCTAGCCCGAGTCTCTGCCGGAGCTGCCATGTCCACATGGTTATTTTTAAAGTCGTAGTTTGAGCAGAGCTAGTGCAAGCCTGTCTACAGTACTGGTGGGCTTGCTCCCAGCTGCCGTGAAAAACGTATCATTAGTGATCAAGGTTTACAACTGCAGCCATGCTTTTGCAGCTTCTGTGTAGTTCTGTGTAGTCTACCTTTGGGACTGATCCTTCTTACATTGAAATCCCATTTAATAGGAGCAGGAATAGGTTCCTTGTTTGGTGGACAGTCTTTCTCAGGTGTATGAAACTCCTGTGATGTCAGGGTCAGAGTTTCCTGTCTATGTGTACCAGGTTTTTTCATTACAATCAGAGGGCCAGCATTTCACACCCACTTTGCACTGGTGTAAATGACAGCCCAAAGTGGAAGGCAGGGGAGAGTCAAGCCCAGTGTTTCCTTGGACCAAATTCTGCTCAGGGATACCCACATCATAGTTGCATAGGCACAAGTGAGAGCAGACGCTAGCTCTGTGTCCTAATTAGAAGCCCCTTCTCATATTCATCCCATTGCAGGATGAAAGCCTTGGAAAGAGCACCCCTGTTTCTAACTGGCCTCTGTTATTTCTCATAGAAGGTGAAGGGGCCTATGAAGGAGATCAGGACCGGGGATCAGGAGCGTTTCCTCTTTTTCAAGACCAGTTCTGGTTCCACTTCCAGCTTTGAGTCAGCTGCCCATCCAGGATGGTTCCTCAGCACCTCAAAACTGAACGACAAACCTGTCAGGATGGTGAATCAAACCGGAGAGCGGGACATCACTGACTTGTATCTGGTTGAAATCTAATCCCCAGCCAGCAGTTACTGGTTTAGAACTGAATGCTTGTATGTACTATGTACAGTAGGAGCATAACTATTTATGGGATCTCAGCAATTCCATATTAATTCAGTTTTATTAATTAATTTATTCATTAAAATTAATTAATTTAATTGTTGGTTTAAAATTAATTAAATTGAATTGTACTATGTATGTATCTTGTGAACCTTGTAACTGATACTTGTAATCTCTCATAACTCAAGCCTGACCCCAGATGTAAAGTACCTTCCTTCTTAACTTGTATAAATTTGATTTTAAATATTAGCATTAATTCCATATTAATTCAGTTTTATTTATTATTAATTATATAATAATGGTTATTATTACAGTAGCATCTAGAGACACCAGCCACGATGGGATGTCTCATTACTTTAGGCACTATACATATACTTTTCTTCCCTAATTATTTATAGGGACACTGTTAGATCAAATCCTGCCTCTGCTATTAATTGTTAGGTTTTTGTGGGTTTTTAAATAATTTTTACAACATATCAATAGAAAAAAAATTGTCTTTTTAAATTCCAGTGGAAATTTTTTTGTGGAGGGTGGTTATAAGCAAATAAACCAGCCCCTGCAGTATTTGCAACCAGCATTGGTGTCTAGGGAGTTGAAAACCAGAAGGTGCAATTGGCTTGAAACTGATTTGTTACTAATGTGTAACCGACTAGTCTTTTTTCATTGTCTGAACTGAAATGCAAAGAGAAAGCAAACAGCATGAATGGGAAGTCCTTTACAGTTTCTTGCAGTTTGAGTAATCTAAGGTTTATATATTTATTACAAAACTGTCAATCTCAACAGTATGTGGATTATAAAGTAGAAATGTTATGTTGTAGAAATTAAGTTATAGTAATTGAGTATTATATTATTATTTCTTTATTTTTTATAAAGTTGGTATTTAAAAATTGTTAAATCCTTTTGTTCATTTTGGACTTGAATGTGGGGAGGTTGACCATATGCAATTCTTGCTGAAAATCCTTAGTGACTGAATCCTGGGTTTCTAGGTGCTTTTCTATGAGAGCTGGATTTTTTACGCCCTGGAGAAGGCCAATGAAGTAAACTCTAGCCCAGGGGTTCTCAACCTTTTTCCTTTCTGAGGCCCTCCTACCCCCCAACATGTGATGAAAACTCCACAGCCCACCTGTGCCACCACAACTGTTTTTCTGCATATAAAAGCCAGGGCCGGCATTAGCAGGAAGCAAGCAGGGCAAATGCATGGGGCCCTTCAGCCCCGGGTGTTGAGGTCAGGGCAGCATGGGCTTTCTGCCCTGGGCCCCAATGAGTCTAATGCCAGCCCTGTTTGGCAGACCCCCTGAAACCTGCTCAGGAACCCCCAGGGGGCCTTGGATGCCTGGTTGAGAACTGCTGCTCTAGCCCACCCAAAGGTTAAAGAGGCTTAAAGAAAATCATGGGAGTTGTGATAAAATTGCGAGAGGCCTGGTCTACACTAAAAAGTCAGATCGACCCAGCTATATCACTCAGCGGTGTGAAAAATCCACACGTGAGGGGCATAGTTAAGCCAATTTAACCCCAGGTGTAGACAGCATTCTTCCATTGGCCAAGCCACCGTTATCTGTATGCAGTGGTGCCTGGACGTCCTAATTAGGATCATTGTACTAAGAGACAGCCCGCCACTGCCCCAGCAAGCTCCCAGGCTGTGTGTGTGTGAATTTTTTTTTTCTCTTCAGTGTGATTTGGTGGCTGACAGCCATGGGTGGCGGGTGAACCCCCGCTTTGGGGAGACCTGCTGGCCCCGCCCCTTCCACCCAAGGACTCGCCCTCTGCACACTGGAGCCCCAAACCCCCGCTCCCCCCCGTAAAAGGAAAAAGCCCCGAGAAGCCGTGGCCCGCCCGCTGCAGCTGCATTCCCCCCCAGCACCAGACTGAGACGCCAGACCCCCGCGGAGGAGGGACGCGGTGAGTAGCGGGGACCTTGGGGGTGGGTGTCTCTGGGAGAGGAGGAGGCACTGTGGCCCAGTTGTCCTGCGGCAGGTCGGCGCAAAGCCTTCCCTGGCCTATTATACCCGCTGCCCATGCTGACAGCATCCCCTGGAAAGTTTGGTTAGTGACCATCTTGGTCGGCTCTGTTATCCCCAAAAGCTGCGTTAGCCATCTGGATGGAGTACGGCAGGGACGTGGCCTGTTAACGGGTTTGTCACTGGACATTATAGAGTCTGATCGGGGTGTGGTGGTTATTTCATGGGGATCTAGCTGTTGAAGAGAGCTGTGTGCCACGCCAGCCTCCTTGGCCTCTGTGTAATGCCAGGCGTCCGGTTTTTGATGGAATGCCCGGTCAAAAAGGGACCCTGGTGACTCCGATCAGCACTGCTGACTGGGCCCCTCACCCCAACCCCCTGCCCCACCCCAGAGCTCTCTTCCACACCCTGAACGCCTTCTTTCTGGCCCCACCCAGAGCCCGCATCCCCAGCCGGAGCCCTGGCCCCCTGCACTCCAACCCCCGCTCCACCCCACAGCCCCCTCCTGCTCCCTAAACCCCTCATCCCTGGCCCCACCCCAGAGTCCATACCCATGCACTTAGTGGCCACAAGGACCTGGCAGCCACCTCGAGGAGCTAGAGCAGGCAGGAAGCCTGCCTTAGGCCACACCCCCAGCCAGAGCCCTCACTCCCTCCTGCACCCCAAACCCCTCATCCCCAACCCCACTGTTGTAGCAACCAGGCAAGGTACTAACAAACTTCAACAGGACTTTATTTTAAAAGTGGAAACGTCTTTACCAAGCTGCTGCTGCACCCTCATTAGTTCTCACTCTGCCTCTTCAACTTCCCCCCTCCCTTTCCGTTTCCTGTCCTTTCAGACTCCCAACAGCCAATGCTCCCAGTTCTAATCATTACAAGCAGCATCTAAATACCACATTCCCTCCTCTCTTAAGAAACTCTCTCAATTAAAATAAACATTGTTGTTCTAACCACAGGAACAAATAGGAAACAAGACACTATACTGTTGGCAGAAATATTACACTGAAAACACTGTAGATACTACATAACATAGTCTAGTCCAGTCAGGTGGTCATCTGGGTCTGATAGGCCTTCTCCCAAGCCCCGGTTCCTGTGCAATGTCTTGTTATGTTGGTACTACGGTGAAGTCACCAATGCAGACTGGGTGTTGGTATAATCTCCTCTTGGTGCATAGGCAGCTGCAAGATAAGAGCATTCCATACCCGCCCATCAGAAAGTCGATAGGTGTAAGGTCCCTTCTTCTCTATGATTTTAAGAGGAGCTGTGAATTTATGGTCCCCTTTGCGTAAAATTCCAGGTTTTCATATTCTAACGAAGGAACCACGCTCGAACTTTGGTTCCTTAGCACCCTGCCGCTTGTCTGTGAAAAGCTTATACTTTGCTTGGTTCTGTTGAACTGTTTTTCTCACATCATCCTTGGTTGGGGCATCAGGTTGTGCCTTTAACGATCCAGCAATGTTCAGTTTGGTATTCATCTGTTTCCCACGCAGTAACTCTGTGGGTGATCTTTGCATGGTGGCATGTCCTGTAGCTTGGTGTACTTGCAATAAATCAGAAGTGAAGGTTATCCACAATCACCCTTCCAGTTTAGCTGTTTGCAAACTCTCTTTCAAACTTCTGTTAAACCGTTTGATTTCCCCATTGGCTTGAGGGTAATATAGGGATGACCTTCTGTGTAAAATGTGTAAGATGACTTTCTGTGCAAAAAAGTTTCGAACTCCAGGGAAGTAAATTGACTACCATTATCTGAAACCAGTTCTTTGGGGTTACCTTCCCTGCTAAAAACTGGAGAGGGGAACTTAATTACTGTAGCAGAAGAGATTTGCGATGTAAACGCTACCTCAGGCCATTTACTGAAATAGTCTTGTCAAGGTTCCACCCCCACTCTGAACTCTAGGGTACAGATGTGGGGACCTGCATGAAAACCTCCTAAGCTTACTTTCACCAGCTTAGGTTAAAACTTCCCAAGGTACAAATTACTTTTATTCTTTGTCCCTGGATCTCCACTGCCACCACCAAACTCTAACTGGGTTTACTGGGAAACGTAGTTTGGACACGTCTTTCCCCCCAAAATCCTCCCAACCCTTGCACCCCACTTCCTGGGGAAGGTTTGGTAAAAATTCTCACCAATTTGCATAGGTGACCACAGACCCAAACCCTTGGATCTGAGAACAATGAAAAAGCATTCAGTTTTCTTACAAGAAGACTTTTAATAGAAGTAAAGGAATCACCTTTGTAAAATCAGGATGGTAGATACCTTACAGGGTAATTAGATTCAAAACAAAGAGAATCCCTCTAGGCAAAACCTTAAGTTACAAAAAAGACACAGACAGGAATAGTCATTCTATTCAGCACAGTTCTTTTCTCAGCCATTTAAAGAAATCATAATCTAACACATACCTAGCTAGATTACTTACTAAAGTTCTAAGACTCCATTCCTGTTCTATCCCCGGCAAAAGCAGCATACAGACAGACACATACCCTTTATTTCTCTCCCTCCTCCCAGCTTTTGAAAGTATCTTGTCTCCTCATTGGTCATTTTGGTCAGGTGCCAGCGAGGTTACCTTTAGCTTCTTAACCCTTTACAGGTGAGAGGATTTTTCCTTTGGCCAGGAGGGATTTTAAAGGGGCTTACCCTTCCCTTTATATTTATGACAAGTCTATTAAGGTGATGGCATAACGGCAGTCAATTGAAGCAGTATCAAAGGGTCCTACAATGTCATTTGCCCCTTTTTCCCATACAGATTCAGGAAGAGGAACAGGCTGTAATGGACGGGTACATGTCACTGCTGTCTTATCATGCATTTGGCAAGTGACACAGGATTTTATGAGTGCTTCAGTTTGAGAGTCCATCCCTGGCCACCAATACAGATTCCATAATCGTTGTTTGGTTCGGACAGTTCTTTGATGAGTATCGTGTGCCAGGTGTATGAGTTTTGACTGTAATTCTTCTGGCACAAGTAGCCGGTGTGTACCTCATAGCACACAGCCATCAAACAAAGGAAGTTCATCCCAAACTCTAAAATAAGGCAGCAAAACTGGGTCAAGGTTTTTAGGGTGACTGGGTCATCTCTTTGTCAGAAATTCCCATAGCTTTTGTTGAATTGGACACGCTGAACAAGCAGCTTGAAATTGTTCTCTTGTAAGTGCTGTGAGAGTGCTTGTAATAAGCTCAACTACTACATCCTCATCCTCCGGTGGACCATCTGGTGAAGGCAAAGGCAGGCGAGAAAGGCAATCAGCGACCACATTTTGGTTTCCAGGCTTATATTCCAGTTCGTAAATGAAAGAGAGTAGTCTTGCAGACCATCTAGAAATACGATATCCTGCTCTTCCCAGTTCTTTCGTGGTGAGCAACATCGTCAAAGGGCTGTGGTCTGTGCGCAACTTGAACGTGCGGCCCCACAGGTAAGTCCTCCATTTTTCAGTAGCCCAGACACAAGCAAGTGCTCCTTTTTCGACTGTAGAATATTTCCCCTCAGCATTACTTAGTGTTGTCAGGGTTCCTTCCCCACTGTGAACTCTAGGGTACAGATGTGGGGACCTGCATGAAAGACCCCCTAAGCTTATTCTTACCAGCTTAAGTTAAAAACTTCCCCAAGGTACAAACTTTGTCTTGCCCTTCAACAGTATGCTGCCACCACCAAGCGTTTTAAACAAAGAACAGGGAAAGAGCCCACTTGGAGATGTCTTCCCCCCAAAATATCCCCCCAAGCCCTACACACTCCCTTTCCTGGGGAGGCTTGAGAATAATATCTAACCAATTTGTTACAAAATCATCAAAGACCCAAACCCCTGGATCTTGGAACAATGCAAAAATCAATCAGGTTCTTAAAAGAAGGGTTTTGTTAAAAAAAAGAAAGGTAAAAATCATCTCTGTAAAATCAGGATGGAAAATACTTTACAAGGTATTCAGATTCAAAACACAGAGGATCCCCCTCTGGGCAAAACCTTAAAGTTACAGAAAACAGGAATAAACGTCCCTCTTAACACAGGGAAAATTCACATAAACCAAAAGATAAACTAATCCACATTGCCTGGCTTACCTCTACTGGTTGCAGTATTGGAGACTTGGATTAGGATGGGTTGGAGAAGATGGATTTCTGTCTGGCCTCTCTCAGTCCCAAGAGAGAACCACCACGTAAACAAGGAGCACAAACAAAAGCCTTCCCCCCACCCAAGATTTGAAAGTATCTTGTCCCCTTATTGGTCCTTTGGGTCAGGTGCCAGCCAGGTTAGCTGGGCTTCTTAACCCTTTACCAGTAACAGGAGGTTGCCTCTGGCCAGGAGGGATTTTATAGCACTGTATATAGAAAGGTGGTTACCCTTCCCTTTATATTTCTGACAAGTGTCCTAGAAGTGAGGACAGCCCCAAGTCCATAATCAGAAGCATCAGTAGTTACAATTGTGGGCAATGCAGGAATGAATAGTGCAATTACTGGACTATGTATAATCAAGTCTTTCACCATTTCAAAACTAGCTTGTGCATCCGTTGTCCACACTAAGGTTGAACTTCTCCGTAGTAATTCGCGTAACGGTTCAATGACAGAAGCATAATTTGGAATGAATTTTGCATGCCAGGAGGTAAGATCCAAGAAGGAACGTAAGGTTTGCAAATCTGTTGGAGGAGGAGCATTTGAAATTGCCAGGATATGATCTGGAACAGGTTTTAATCCAGCCTGTGAAATTGAATGCCCCAGAAAGGAGAGTTCAGTTTGTCTAAATTTGCATTTGGACCTATTGAGCTTGAGGCCTGCTTTGCTGAGGCAGTTTAGTACAGACTGCAGGTTATTGTCATGCTCCTCAGAAGTATTTCCAAACACAACAATATCATCCAGATAGCACTGAACTCCATGTTGATCCTTCAGAATCAATGACATTTTTTGGAAGGCACTTGAGCGAGACCGTATGGAATACATTTAAAACAAAATAGTCCCACACGTGTAATAAATGCTGTGAGGTCTCTGCTATCTTCATGCAACATAACCTGGTAGTATGTGGTCTGCAAATCAAGAGTAGAAAACATCTTTGCTCCATGGAATTCTGCAAATACTTCTTCTATGCAAGGAAGAGGATGGCTGTCAATCACAATAGCTTTATTTGGCTCCCTTAAGTCCACACAAAGGCGAATGCCTCCACCCTTCTTCTGCGTCACTACTGTAGGTGAAACCCATTCCAAGGAGTCAATCTCTTCAATAAATGTCCTTTTGAACAAGTTTTCTAAGTTCCTCTGAAACAGTTTCCCTGACTGAAAATGGTAAGCGCCATAACTTCTGTCGTACAGGCATCACATTATTCCGCATTTTAACTTTATGCAGAAATCCATAAGCACAGCCGAGTTTCTCCTCAACCTGGTGTTGGGTCCCAGCTGAAACTGGTGTGTGTACCGCAAGAGTGCTTTGCTGAGGAAGATCAACTCATCCATTAACTACCCTGAGATTTAAAGCCGCCAATAAATCTCTGCCAAGGATAGGAGGGCCTTTGTGGACAATGTAGAACTCTGCAGTTACACAGCAATCACCAAAAGTAACTATTGCTGGCAGGCAGCCATGTACTAGAACATGGTTTTTCAAATAGCACACCAAGTGAAGCTTGGGTTCAGTAAGAGGCACATCTCTAAAGTAATGCAGATAGATGGAATCAGGTAGTATAGACACTGCTGACCCAGTGCCCAACATTAGCTGAATAGAGTGTGATTTGTCTGAGGGTATGGCGGAAACGTTTACCGTGCACTTTATTTGTTCTGGAATATGTGCAGTAGTGATTTTGTCCACGCTCAGCACAGTAACATCTGGTGTTGTAACTGCATGCACCTGTTGATTGAACTGGCTGCTGCAACATACTTTAGCAAAATGTCCAATCTTTTTGCAATGATTGCACTGAGCTACTTGTGCTGGACATCCTGTGTAGCTTGCAAGGTTTCATGGGAATCCACAGCGAAAACATGCTTTTACTGTATTTTGAATTTGCTGATTCGGTGGTTTTTCATTAGTTTTCCTCTTGCAATTGTGTGTCTGCAGCGATAGTGAACTTTTCTGCAAAGGAGTCACAGCCTGGACTGTGCCTCCTGTATCCATGCTCATTATTTTGGCTTCAGCTGTAGCTGACTCAATCTGGGTAGCAATGGTTATTGCTTTTTCTAGTGTTTTGTGGTTCTAGAAGTAAGTGTTCTCTTACACGAAGCATGGTTGTTTTCTCAATGAGCTGGTCTCTAATCATCTCATCTGCCATATTCCCAAAGTCACAAGTTACAATCAGACTCCTCAGGGAAGCAATATACTGCATTATAGTCTCCCCTGTTTTCTGCTCACACTGGCAAAATCTATAGCGATTAGCTACTACATTCATTTTTGGCACAAAAAATTTCTTTAATGCAGTGAGTGCAGTCTCATATTTATCATCTGCAAGGGGAAAAGTGTAAAATATCGCTGCCCTTCTGCTCCAAGGCAGTGGATTAGCAGAGCACCCTTTCTTACTTCAGAAATCTCTGTAGCAGTGATTGCAAGCAGAGAAGTCTCAAACATATGGATCCAGGCAGTAAAAGCAATTGGAGGCTCATGTGGGCTTTGCAGAAAGGGTGCAGGTGGATTCAGAGGCAGAAGATCCATCTTCGTTGCCAAATGTTGTAGCAACCAGGCAAGGTACTAACAAACTTCAACAGGACTTTATTTTAAAAGTGGAAACCTCTTTACCAAGCTGCTGCTGCGCCCTCGGTAGTTCTCACTCTGCCTCCTCAACTCCCCCCCCCCCCGCTTCCTGTGCTTTCAGACTCCCAACAGCCAGTGCTCCCAGTTCTAATAATTACAAGCAGCATCTAAACACCAAACCCACCCAAGAGCCTGCACCCACAGCCCTCATCCCACTGCACCCCAACCCCTTGCCCCACCCCAGAGCCCCCTCCTGCACCCCAAGCCCCTCACCTCAAACCCATCATGAATGGGGGAGGCAACCTAGTGACAGATGATGTGGAAAAAGCGTGAAGTACTCAACGCTTTTTTTTGCCTCAGTCTTCACAGACAAGGTCAGCTCCCACACTGCTGTCCTGGGCAACACAGTATGGGGAGGAGGTGAGCAGCCCTCAGTGGTGGAAGAACACGATCAGGACTATTTAGAAAAGCTGGACATGCAAAAGTCCATGGGTCCAGATGTAATGCATTCAAGGGTCCTAAGGGAATTGGCTGATGTGATTGCAGAGCCACTGGCCATTATCTTTGAAAGCTCGTGGCAATCAGGGGAGGTCCCAGACTATTGGAAAAAGGAAAATATAGTGCCCATATTTAAAAAAGGGAAGAAGGAGAACCTGGGGATCTACACACCAATCAGTCTCACCTCAGTGCCTGGAAAAATCATGGAGTAGGTCCTCAAAGAAACCCTTTTGAAGCACTTGGAGGAGAAGAAGGTGATCAGGAACAGTCAACATGGATTCACCAAGGGTAAGTCATAGATTCATAGATATTAAGGTCAGAAGGGACCATTATGATCATCTAGTCTGACCTCCTGCACAACGCAGGCCACAGAATCTCACCTACCCACTCCTGCGAAAAACCTCTCACCTATGTCTGAGCTATTTAAGTCCTCAAATTGTGGTTTAAAGACTTCAAGCAGCAGTGAATCCTCCAGCAAGTGACCCGTGCCCCATGCTACAGAGGAAGGCGAAAAACCTCCAGGGCCTCTTCCAATCTGTCCTGGAGGAAAATTCCTTCCTGACCCCAAATATGGCAATCAGCTGAACCCTAAGCATATGGGCAAGATTCACCAGCCAGATACCCAGCAAAGCATTCTCTGTAGTAACTCAGATCCCACCCCGTCTAACATCCCATCACAGGCCATTGGGCCTATTTACCATGAATATTTAAAGATCAATTAATTGCCAAAATCATGTTATCCCATCATACATCCATAAATTTATCAAGTTTAATCTTAAAGCCAGATAGCCTTCCAAGGGAAGCAGTGGGGGCAAAAGACCTATTCCAAAACTTCACTCCTCTGATGATTAGAAACCTTCATAGAATCATAGAATCATAGAATCATAGAATATCAGGGTTGGAAGGGACCCCAGAAGGTCATCTAGTCCAACCCCCTGCTCGAAGCAGGACCAATTCCCAGTTAAATCATCCCAGCCAGGGCTTTGTCAAGCCTGACCTTAAAAACCTCTAAGGAAGGAGATTCTACCACCTCCCTAGGTAATGCATTCCAGTGTTTCACCACCCTCTTAGTGAAAAAGTTTTTCCTAATATCCAATCTAAACCTCCCCCACTGCAACTTGAGACCATTACTCCTCGTTCTGTCATCTGCTACCATTGAGAACAGTCTAGAGCCATCCTCTTTGGAACCCCCTTTCAGGTAGTTGAAAGCAGCTATCAAATCCCCCCTCATTCTTCTCTTCTGCAGGCTAAACAATCCCAGCTCCCTCAGCCTCTCCTCATAACTCATGTGTTCCAGACCCCTAATCATTTTTGTTGCCCTTCGCTGGACTCTCTCCAATTTATCCACATCCTTCTTGAAGTGTGGGGCCCAAAACTGCACACAGTACTCCAGATGAGGCCTCACCAATGTCGAATAGAGGGGAACGATCACGTCCCTCGATCTGCTCGCTATGCCCCTACTTATACAAGTTCATCTAATTTCAAGTCTAAACTTCCCAATGACCAGTTTATATCCATTTATTCTTGTGTCCACATTGGTACTGAGCTTAAATAATTCCTCTCCCTCTCTGGTATTTATCCCTCTGATATATTTATAGAGAGCAATCATATGTCCCCTCAACCTTCCTTTGGTTAGGCTAAACAAGCCAAGCTCCTTGAGTCTCCTTTCATAAGACAGGTTTTCCATTCCTCGGATCATCCTAGTAGCCCTTCTCTGTACCTGTTCCAGTTTGCATTTATCCTTCTTAAACATGGGAGACCAGAACTGCACACAGTATTCCAGGTGAGGTCTCAACAGTGTCTTGTATAACGGTACTAAAACCTCCTTATCTCTACTGGAAATACCTCGCCTGATGCATCCCAAGACCGCATTAGCTTTTTTCATGGCCATATCACACTGGCAGCTCATAGTCATCCTATGATCAACCAATACTCCAAGGTCCTTCTCCTCCTCCATTACTTCTAATTGACGCGTCCCCAGCTTATAACTAAAATTCTTGTTATTAATCCCTAAATGCATGATCTTACACTTCTCACTATTAAATTTCATCCTATTACTCCAGTTTACAAGGTCATCCAGATCTTCCTGTATGATATCCCAGTCTCTCTCTAAATTGGCAATACCTCCCAGCTTTGTATCATCCACAAACTTTATTAGCACACTCCCACTTTTTGTGCCATGGTCAGTAATAAAATGATCAAGTTGCAGTGGGGGAGGTTTAGATTGGATATTAGGAAAAACTTTTTCACTAAGAGGGTGGTGAAACACTGGAATGCGTTACCTAGGGAGGTGGTAGAATCTCCTTCCTTAGAGGTTTTTAAGGTCAGGCTTGACAAAGCCCTGGCTGGGATGATTTAACTGGGAATTGGTCCTGCTTCGAGCAGGGGGTTGGACTAGATGACCCTTCCAACCCTGATATTCTATGATTCTATGATTAAATAAGATTGGTCCCAAAACTGATCCCTGAGGAACTCCACTGGTAACCTCCCTCCAGCCTGACAGTTCACCTTTCAGTATGACCCACTGTAGTCTCCCTGTTAACCATTTCCTTATCCAGCTTTCAATTTTCATATTGATCTCCATCTTTTCCAATTTAACTAATAATTCCCCAACTGGCACTGTATCAAACACCTTACTGAAATCTAGGTAAATTAGATCCACTGCATTTCCTTTGTCTAAAAAATCTGTTACTTTCTCAAAGAAGGAGATCAGGTTGGTTTGGCGCAATCTACCTTTAGTAAAACCATGTTGTATTTTGTCCCAATTACCATTGACCTCAATGTCCTTAACTACTTTCTCCTTCAAAATTTGTTCCAAAACCTTGCATACTACAGATGTCAAACTAAGAGGCCTGTAGTTACCCGGATCACATTTTTTTTTCCTTTCTTAAAAATAGGAACTATGTTAGCAGTTCTCCAATCATACGGTACAACCCCTGAGTTTACAGATTCATTAAAAATTCTTGCTTATGGGCTTGCAATTTCATGTGCCAATTTCTTTAATATTCTTGGATGAAGATTATCTGGGCCCCCCCGATTTAGTCCCATTAAGCTGTTTGAGTTTTGCTTCTACCTCAGATATGGTAATATCTACCTCCATATCCTCATTCCCATTTGTCATGCACCCATTATCCCTAAGATCCTCATTAGCCTTATTAAAGACTGAGGCAAAGTATTTGTTTAGATATTGGGCCATGCCTAGATTATCCTTAACCTCCACTCCATCCTCAGTGTTTAGCGGTCCCACTTCTTCTTTCTTTGTTTTCTTCTTATTTATATGGCTATAGAACCTTTTACTATTGGTTTTAATTCGCTTTGCAAGGTCCAACTCTACTTGACTTTTAGCCTGTCTCATTTTGTCCCTACATGTTCTGACCTCAATAAGGTAGCTTTGCTTGCTGATCCCTCCCATCTTCCACTCCCTATATGCTTTCTGCTTTTTCTTAATCACCTCTCTGAGATGCTTGCTCATCCAGCTTGGTCTACAACTCCTGCCTATAATTTTTTCCCCCTTTCTTGGGATGCAGGCTTCTGATAACTTCTGCAGCTTTGATTTAAAGTAATCCCAGGCCTCCTTTGCCTTTAGATCCACAAGTTCTTCAGTCCAATCCACTTCCCGTACTAATTTCCTTAATTTTTGAAAGTCAGCCAGTCTCCCTTAATACTTTCCAGCACGAATCTAGCCATATCATTTGTTCCCACATGAAGGAGGTGGATTGCACCCTCAGCAAATTTGCGGATGATACTAAACTGGGAGGAGTGGTAGATACGCTGGAGGGCAGGGATAGGATATAGAGGGACCTAGACAAATTGGAGGATTGGGCCAAAAGAAATCTGATGAGGTTCAATAAGGATAAGTGCAGGGTCCTGCACTGAGGACGGAAGAACCCAATGCACCGCTACAGGCTAGGGACCGAATGGCTAGGCAGCAGTTCTGCGGAAAAGGACCTAGGGGTGACAGTGGACGAGAAGCTGGATATGAGTCAGCAGTGTGCCCTTGTTGCCAAGAAGGCCAATGGCATTTTGGGATGTATAAGTAGGGGCATAGCAAGCAGATTGAGGGACGTGATCATCCCCCTCTAGTCGACATTGGTGAGGCCTCATCTGGAGTACTGTGTCCAGTTTTGGGCCCCACACTACAAGAAGGATGTGGATAAATTGGAGAGAGTCCAGCAAAGGGCAACAAAAATGATTAGAGGTCTGGAGCACATGACTTATGAGGAGAGGCTGAGGGAACTGGGATTGTTTAGTCTGCGGAAGAGAAGAGTGAGGGGGGATTTGATAGCTGCTTTCAACTACCTGAGAGGTGGTTCCAGAGAGGATGGTTCTAGACTATTCTCAGTGGTAGAAGAGGACAGGACAAGGAGTAATGGTCTCAAGTTGCAGTGGGGGAGGCTTAGGTTGGATATTAGGAAAAACTTTTTCACTAGGAGGGTGATGAAACACTGGAATGCGTTACCTAGGGAGGTGGTGGAATCTCCTTCCTTAGAAGTTTTTAAGGTCAGGCTTGACAAAGCCCTGGCTGGGATGATTTAATTGGGGATTGGTCCTGCTTTGAGCAGGCGGTTGGACTAGATGACCTCCTGAGGTCCCTTCCAACCCTGATATTCTATGATTCTATGAAGGATAATTAGGGGATTCTTTCCCACTCCCTTTAGGATCCTTTTCAACCTCAGGTCTACATCCCGAATCTTAGCACCTGGAAGACAGCACACCCTTCTATTCTCTGGATCAGCTCTGGTTACAGGCCTGTCTATTCTTCTCATGCCTGACCAACCTGATTGCCTTCTATGATGAATTAACTGGCTCTGTGGACATGGGGAAAGTGGTGGACATGATATATCTTGACTTTAGCAAAGCTTTTGATACGGTCTCCACAGTATTCTTGCCGGCAAGTTAAAGATGTATGGACTGGATGAATGGACTATAAGGTGGATAGAAAGCTGGCTAGATTTTTGGGCTCAAAGGGTAGTGATCAATGGCTTGATGTCTATTTGGCAGCTAGTATCATAGAATATCAGGGTTGGAAGGGACCTCAGAAGGTCATCTAGTCCAATCCCCTGCTCAAAGCAGGACCAATCCCCAACTAAAGTATGCCAGCCAGGGCTTTGTCAAGCCTGACCTTAAAAATATCTAAGGAAGGAGATTCCACCATCTCCCTAGGTAACGCATTCCAGTGTTTCACCACCCTCTTAGTGAAAAAGTTTCTCCTAATATCCAACCTAAACCTCCCCCACTGCAACTTGAGACCATTACTCCTTGTTCTGTCATCAGCTACCACTGAGAACAGTCTAGATCCATCCTCTTTGGAACCCCCTTTCAGGTAGTTGAAAGCAGCTATCAAATCCCCCCTCACTCTTCTCTTCCGCAGACTAAACAATCCCAGTTCCCTCAGCCTCTCCTCATAAGTCATGTGTTCCAGTCCCCTAATCATTTTTGTTGCCCTCTGCTAGACTCTTTCCACTTTTTCCACATCCTTCTTGTAGTGTGGGGCCCAAAACTGGACACAGTACTCCAGATGAGGCCTCACCAGTGTCCAATAGAGGGGAACGATCATGTCCCTCGATCTACTGGCAATGCCCCTACATATACATCCCAAAATGCCATTGGCCTTCTTGGCAACAGGGGCACACTGTTGACTCATATCCAGCTTCTCATCCACTGTAACCCCTAATCAAGCGGAGTGCCCTAGGGGTCGGTCCTGAGGCCGTTTTTTTCCCAACATTTTTATTAATGATCTGGATGATGGGATGGATTGCACCCTCAGCAAGTTCGCAGATGACACTAAACTGTGGGGAGAAGTAGATATGCTGGAGGGTAGGGATAGGGTCCAGAGTGACCTAGACAAACTGGAGGACTGGGTCAAAAGAAATCTGATGAGGTTCAACAAAGACAAGTACAGAGTCCTGCACTTAGGATAGAAGAATCCCATGCACCGCTACAGGCTGGAGACCAACTGGCTAAGCAGCAGTTCTGCAGAAAAGGACCTGGGGATTACAGTGAACGAGAAGCTGGATATGAGTCAGCAGTGTGCCTTTGTTGCCAAAAGGCTAACGGCATATTGGGCTGCATTAGTAGGAGCATTGCCAGCAGATCAAGGGAAGTGTTGCCGGCACCCAGTGCCAGAGGTGAACAACAGCAAGGTTCGTTGCCCGGTGTGCGTCACCCAATCATCACAATGGGGTGGAGAAGCAGAAAAGTTTATTTGCAGCTGCAAAGAAGGTACAGGGAGAATAGAATCTCAAATCCTGCACACAGAGCAGGAAGTTACACAGGCTTTTATACATCCTTCCTTCAGCATACTTATCCAATAGCAAACTGCCCTAAGTATCCATATAGCCAGCCAATCCAGTTACCAGCTAGTTCCCTTGTTCTCTGTACCATTTGTTAAACCATACATAAAGCTGCTTTATTCAGCATTGTTCTTTCATATCTGCCTTGTTTGGCCTTGTTTAGTTTCAGTCAGTCTGACTTTGCAACATATTGTTGCAGATTCTTAGCATAACTGCTGCGAGTGCCTCCAGGCAGGGGGCGGCCAAGGACACTTGGGCCTAGTACAACGGGGCTTCATCGACACTCGTGGTCTTCCATCTCCTTGAGTTACCTAGTTGCCATGCCCCAGTGTCCCCAACAACTACTCCCTCCTTTGAGAACACTCAACAGCCTTGGCTCTGAGTTTTCTCACTTGGGCTACTTATTTCTTTACAATAGGACTTTGCATAAGCCCTTTGTGATAGCCTAGAAGAGAATGACTTATTAACTTTTGCAAAAGGGTCCTGACACATGATACTGAACAGCATAATACCATTGATACAAGCAATACAGGAAAAAGAAGTTTTAATAACAGGCTAAATAAACCACCAAGCCAAAACGACAAACCCCAGCCTGAAAACAAGGTTTGCAACCAATCACTCTCGGGGGAAGTACAGGCAACCTGTGCTCCAGCTCGGGCATGGGCCTCAGCCTGTACCACCTTTTTATAAATTTTATAACTGCTATTATTTACATATGTAACCCTTCTGCCTGTCCGAGTTGGCAGCAACAAGGGCCGGGTTCAATATCTAGGGGATCCATTCCAATAACACAATGCAAACTGGCTCGAGCCCCCACCCAGTGACCTGGGACAAATATATACCCCCCCCGCTGGGCGCCTCCCAGAGGCAATACTTCCCCTCTCGCAAGCACCTAGTCTGAGTGTAGCAAAAAGCCTTTTAATAACAGAGAGAAACAATGTGGCATTATGTTGGGGAAACACCACCAACAGGATTCATAACACAACCCATGAGCAAAACAACCCACCCCAAGCAAATTGGGGCGTGCCCTTTCCCTTTGGTTCTTGAGTCCAGCAACCCGAAATCACCCAAAGTCCCAAAAGTCCAATGACCCAAAAGTCTCTGTCCCTGGTCAGGGCAGCCCCAGAGTTCAAAAGTTTATCTGCAGAGCTTTACCTCCCAACCTGGGTGGAGATGGGGGCGGGGGTAAAAGGCACCCTACATGATCTGAAGCTGACCGCCCCACAGCTCCATAGGCCTTCACTCCGCTCCGCCAGCCCCCCCACGAACTGCTTCACTCAGCTCCGCTCCGCGGCCCACAAGCAGCTCCCGCCGTCCCACGAACTGCTCCACCAGCCGGTCCACGAACTGCTCCGCTCCGTGTCCACCAACAGCTCCCGCCATCCCATAAACTACTCCACCAGCCTGTCCCCAAGGCACTCCAGCCATCCCACAAACTGTTCCACAATATATCTTCAGGCTCCCCCACTACTTAACACAACACTCAGCGATTTCAGCTCTTTAGTGAATTCAGTTTGTAGTAGAGGAGCCTCAGTGCTGGTGCACCATTAGCCCAAAGTGAGCTCAGCAGCCTGTAACTAGACTTCTAATGAAATCAAAATTAGCTCTGATAGTCCACAGTGGAGAGAGGAGGAAAGGTAATTAGCATGTAAGGCCCTCACCAAGGGGCCCATACCACCAAGTATTAATACTTATCCCCAACCTCTCTCAATTCACAGAGTTTTGGAACCCATGACCCTTGCCTAGCGAGTGCTACTTAGTTGATGGTGAGTCCCTTCATCATAACAAAAGGCCAAGTACAGTTCCAAGCACAGTTCCCATAATCAGGGTAATAACAATTTATTCTTCCTGCCCCAATAACAGAGACACTGGGGATCCCACAGCAGCCAAAGTGACCATTTGGGCAGCTATGGCCTCATTCTAGGTGGGGTGGGTGTGCCTATGCAAATGAGATCGGCCCCTGAAGTTCTTTTCCACAACTTGCCACACCTCACCACCAGATGTCAGGTTGGAGCTCATCCTGACACTGCTTACGCATATATACAACATTGGGGTTCGACGAGGGCACAAACCCCTTCTTGGGATGCCAAGAGATCGTTCAAAGCCAGCCTGTTTTGGAGGGAAAAGGTCCTGAGCTGTTGTACCTCTTTATTTAATGTTTTTACTGCTTACCCTAAATTACTAATCGAGTCCTTTAACTTTAAGGCACTTTTTTAAGTACCATTTGCAGCCTTATAGTATAGCGGCCTATGCATGCCATGGCTGGCCCGGTAAACAGTGGCGCTATTCCCAGTACAGAGCACCCTACAAGCTTCTTGGTTGTGAGGGGATTTTTTATATTGCCCTCCAATGCCGTAGTCAGTCACCACAGAGTCTTTTCTCGTGACTCAACAGAGGTATCTTGGGCATTTCTAATCTTTTCTTTGGCAGTGTGGCAGTTATTGACAGATGAGGAACTTCATGAGCTATATAACAGCTACCTGTCCAGTTGGCTGGCAGCACCTTGTAAGCCTTTCGGCCACATACAAAATAGTGACCCTGTTTGGCCCAGTAAGGACTGTTTTTTAAGAGGATTCCTGGGATATTTAAGGCTGGTTTGGCTGCTTTTCCAAACAGTTTATATGCCCCTAAGGGGGCATCCCATTCTCCTGATTGGGTACAAGTGGGAGTGTTTCTGATTGTGCCGTTTAAGTTACACTTGCCATAGGGACCACTACAAACCCTCCATTGGCTTGCTACATTGGAGATATTAACTGGACGGCACGTTATGTTTCCAAACCCTTCTTTTGTGGTAAGATTATTTGTAAGAGTTTCTCCAAAAGAGGAGGAACCATTACACCCACACTGCTGACCTCCCTTCTTGGTCTTTATCCAATACCCATCAGCCTACTGTGTAATAACACAGGAGCTTTTTCCCACAGGACGCCCATCGTGATCAGATTGGCTTCGGGTAAAACATAACACTCCCTCAGTGAGTACTGCAACTGAATACTCCTGGTCCTGATAGGTGGCTTGCTGTAAAGAGGTCTTGTTCCAAAACGGCGAGTCCGTTCTTTCCTGCTCTTTGGTGGCGGCTAATTCTGCTAGGGTCAAGGGCAATATGTCAAGGGGCATTCCTGTTTTGGGGGACAGTGGAGTTGGAGCACATACCCAGCAATTAGTCTGGTTTGTTAAAGTAGCAACATGGTGCACAAGCAAAACAAAGGAGTTATGCTCCCGATATGCAGTTTGGAAATAACAATACAGAGAATAACAATGTTACCCAATTAATTATCACCAGAGTCTTTCCAACCCAGGGTCTCCAGTACCTGGGTGGGCCCATTTTAGCATTAAGGTGCCCGCTATTTGTGTCTCTTGAACAGTAGCTTTAGCCCGAGATCGTTACTAGATGAAGAGTCAGCAGGTTGGACGGTCCACTGTTCTGCTGACGAGGAGGCGGGTACTGCCTTTAGACGAGTGATGGATCCAGTTCTTGTGTCCCTCGATCTTTGCCACTGTATGGGAGATCAGCAGGACGGTATAGGGTCCTTTCCACTTTTCCTGGAGAGGCTCATCTTTCCAGGTACGAACAAGCACGGAGTCGCTGGGCTGTAAGGAGTGGACGGGAGAGTCCAAGGGGAGAGGCTGGGAATCCTTGGTATACCTGTGAAGAGACAAGAGAACAGCAGACAGGGAACACATATACTGAGACAAAAAAACATTACCGAACTCCCATTCCCCTGACAGAACCGGGGTGTCATTCATAGGCCATGCCCTTCCAAACATAATTTCAAAGGGACTAAGCCCTAATCTACCCTTTGGGAGAGCGCGGATACGGAGTAGGACAAGGGGCAAAGCATCAGGCCATCGCAGTGAGGCTTCTTGGCACACTTTTGACAGATGCCGTTTAAGGGTCTGATTGGTACGCTCCACTACCCCACTGGCTTGCGGTCTCCAGGGCGTATGGAGTTTCCAGGGGATCTGTAAGGCATTTGAGATGCTTTGAATGATTTTTGACGTGAAGTGTGTCCCGTTGTCAGATTCCATCCACAGGGGGAGTCCAAAGCGAGGAACGATCTCCTTAACAAACTTGATGGCCACTGTTCTGGCAGCGCAGTTACGGCATGGGAAGGCTTCTGGCCATCCGCTGAACCGATCCACTATGACAAGGAGATATTTGAGCCCTTGGGTCAGGGGAAACTCGGTAAAGTCTATTTGCCACACTTGTCCGGGGCCCGGAGTGGGTTCTAGGGCAGCTGGTGGCACAGGATGTCCCGGTCGGGGGTTATTCTTTGGCAGACTAAGCAGTCCGCTTGTACCTGGGCAGCCAGGGGTCGGCGTCCGGAAGTGATAAAGTATTTTCCCATTAGCTGGATAAGTGCTTCCCTGCCAGCATGAGTGGTTTGATGTAGTTTCTGCAGCAGTGGCTGGATTAGGCCCTTTGGTAAGAGGACCTTCCCTTCTGGGGAATGGAGCCATCCCTCCTTTTCCCGGAGACCGAGTTTGTCAGTTAGCTGTCTCTCCTCCCCAGAGTACTGAGGGGTTGGAAGCTCCCCTACTGATGGGATAAGGGCATGCATATGGGCATTCTCAGTCTGAGGGGATGGCAGGGTGGCAGCATGCTTAGTCTTTCTATCTGCCCGGGCATTACCTCTGGCCACATCTTGATCTTCCCTTTGATGGGCTTTACAGTGTACCACCGCCACTTCCGAGGGAAGTTGTACGGCTTCTAGGAGCCGGAGGATTTGGGGCCCGTACTTGACTGGGGAGCCCTGGGCTGTCAGCATTCCCCTTTGCTTCCATAGGCCAGCATGAGCATGTAGCACCCCAAAAGCATAATTTGAATCAGTAAAAATGTTGACCCGCTTTCCTTTTGACAGTTCAAGTGCACGGGTCAGGGCTATCAGTTCGGCAAGCTGGGCAGAGGTCCCTGCAGGCAAACCTTCAGCTTCCACAGTGTCATGGAGGGTCACAACACCATAACCTGCCCTCCTTTGCCCATCTATTACAGTACTGCTACCATCAGTGTACCACTCATAATCTGCATTTGGGAGGGGTACATCCTTTAAATCCAGACGGCTGGAGTACTGGGCATCTATGATCTCTAAACAGTCATAAAAAGAAAAGGAGGACTTGTGGCACCTTAGAGACTAACCAATTTATTTGAGCATGAGCTTTCGTGAGCTACAGCTCACTTCATCAGATGTTTCACAACAGTCATGTTTCTGTTCCTCTGTTTCTGGCAAGAAGGTGGCTGGGTTAAGGGAGGGGCAAGGCTGTAAGATGACTTCAGAGTTCTCTAACAGCTTAGCCTGGTACCGAGCAATCCGAGCCTGGGTGAGCCAGAGCCCTCCCTTTGCATCCAATAAGGCTCGGATCATATAGGGAGTATAGATTTTTATAACCCCTTCCAATGTTAGCTTCTTGGCTTCCTCAAGCACTAGGGCAGTAGCTGCGACTGCCCGTAAACATGCCGGCCAACCCTTTGCAACCTGATCCAGTTGCTTAGAAAAATAAGCCACGGGACGTCTCCATGCTCCTAACAGCTGTGTGAGCACTCCTAGGGCCACCCCCTTTCGTTCATGTACATACAACTGAAACGGCTTAGAGAGATCCGGCAGGCCCAGAGCCGGGGCTTCCAGCAACTTCCTTTTCAAGATTTTAAATGCCCTGTCAGCCTCTGGGGTCCAATAGAAGGGGTCATGATCTGCTCCTTTTACACAGTCGTACAGGTGTTTAGCTCATAGTCCAAACTCTGTGATCCACATCCTGCAAAAGCCTGCCATACCCAGAAATGCCCTGAGTCGCTTACGATTACTTGGGATAGGAACTTGGCATATAGCTTCCTTCCTTTCGTTTGAAAGCTGATGCTCGCTTTGCCGTATGTGGAACCCGAGGTACCGTACCGCTGGGAGGGCGATTTGAGCCTTACTCCGTGCTACGCGATATCCCTGGAGTCCAATAAAATTCAGAAGGCTCACGGTGGCTTTAAGGCAGGGGGTTAGGCCCACAGTGGCAATTAACAAATCATCTACATACTGCAGAAGGAGGGCCTCCTCATTATCCCACTCCTCTAGGTCCCTGGCCAGGGCCCGGCCAAAGAGGGTGGGGGAGTTTTTAAATCCCTGGGCCAACACTGTCCAGCAAAGTTGCTTTTTAACCCTATTTTGGTCCTCCCACTCGAAGGAGAAGATCTCCTGTGATGGGGTAGCAACTGGGATGGTAAAGAAAGCATCTTTCAGGTCGAGGACTGAAAAATGGGTATACTGTCCCCCTATAGAAGCCAATAAACTATACGGGTTAGGGACAAGAGGGTGCAGAGTCTGAACCCGTTCATTGACTGCCCTTAGGTCCTGTACCAGCCGATACGTGCCATCAGCCTTCCGTACGGGTAGATTGGGAGTGTTCCAGGCTGACTGACATTCCCGGAGAATACCATACATCAGGAATTGATCTATAGTTTCCTGTAAACCTTCTCTGGCTTCCCTCTTGATTGGATACTGTTTTACTTGCACTGGGCCTTTCCCTGGTATGAGCTGAATAGTAATGGGGGTCTGGTGGGTGGCCTTTCCTGGGATCCCTGATGCCCACACGAGGGGGTACACCTGGTCTTCCCACAGGCTCCATTCTGGGGCTTGCATAGCTGAGGGCTCAACTGCAAGGGTCATGATCCATGCATTCTCAGGGGGTAAGGTAAGGGTTATTTCATCCTCAGTAAAATGCAGGGTGGCACCGAGGCGACAAAGCAGATCCCGTCCCAGCAGAGGTGTTGGACACTCAGGGAGGTATACCAGCTTGTGGGATACAGTCCTGTTTCCCAAAGTGCATTCCGCTGGGCATACACTGGGCACTTGGTGTCTCTGCCTGTGGCTCCCTCCATGGTAAGGGAATCTGCTACTGGCAGCTGAAGGGGTCGATTTACGGCAGTTTGTGCTGCTCCAGAGTTCACTAAAAAATCTATTTCTGAGCTTCGCACCCGCATCTTTACTTGGGATTCTGGGGGTAGGGTGGTCCGTCTCCCCTGACACCCCTATTCCTGCTCCGCCATCACCATCATAGATGCACCCCCCTTTTCTTTCCTCTTTGGGCACTCATTTTTCCAGTGTCCCTCTTGTCGACACAAGGCACACTGGTTGCGACCCAGTCGTCTCTCCTGCGAGCCCGGACGTCCTTGTCCACGGCCCCTTCCTCACTGGCTACTTCCCTTAGTGCCGGCCTGTACCGCTGTTACCATCAGTCTCACTTGCTTTCTCTCATTCTCTGTCTCTCTCAGACTATAAGCTCGGTTTGCAGTCTCTAAGATTTGTGCCATGGTCATGCCCATTAAATCCTCCTTTTTTGTAACTTTCTCTTAATATCAGGGGCTGCTCTGCTCGTAAAAATTCCCTTAATGATTGACTCAGTTGCCCGATCATCGGGGTCTGCATTAGTGTTCTGTCGTATCGTGTCCCGAATACGCTGTAGAAAGGTCCCTGGGCTTTCTTTTAAATCCTGCATTACTTCATATGGCTTTGCCCAATTATTATGTCGGACAGCCGAGTGACGGAGTCCATGCAAAAGCAACTCCTTATAGGAGGTAAGGTGGGTCATAGCCCCAGGATCATTTGGATCCCACCTGGGGTCTGCTTGGGGGACTTGTGCATCCAGGTCAGGGACATTGATATGATCCTGGTTGTACCGTTTCTGCGCCTCCTCCCTTGCCTTGGACACAACCTGTTGTCTTTCAACCTCAGACAATAGGGTTCGCAGGAGGATGTTACAATCATCCCAGTCCTGCTTGTGGCTGCTAAGACATCCCTCAAAAACTGAAATAAACTTGCTTGGGTTGGTGGAAAACTCTCCTGCTTGTGCTTTGAAAGCAGCCAAATCCACAGGGTTAAAGGGCACATGAGTATAGACCTGCATAGTTGTGGCCGGACGCCTGTCCGATCCACACTGGGCAACTTTAGTTTCGGTGATCAAGGGGTATAGGCCAACCAAGGTTACAAGGTGTGGGTGTAGGGGCCGAAGGGGACACCGGCTCTGCCATTACAGTGGGGGTGAGGGTCTGGGAACTAACATTAGCTGTTACCGAACCAGCCGGAGTCAGATTACATTGTTGTAAAATATCTGGTCGAGTACATAAAGCCAAAAACAAATGTGCATACATATGTTCATTCCATTTCCTTGTTCTCTGACAGAACAGGAGTAACTGGAGGATCGTGTTGTAATTAATTGATCCTCCTGGTGGCCACCACTCCTGGTCCTCTAGTTGATATTGAGGCCAGTCAACTGTACAGAATTGTTTTAATTGACTCTTAGTCATCTGATCCTCACCAAATACCTTCCAGTTTGCTAGAATGCATTCTAGGGGAGTACACCGTGCCCTAACCTCTGAGCTCTGTCCCTGTCCCATACCTACAGGGTAACTCAGGGTTCCCAGGTTCCAACAGAGCATACAATCCGGATTTCAAAAGGTTCCTACCTTATCCAAGGGACCGGTTCCTCACCGTCACCCGCAGCTGCTCCTCCCCTATGTCCAAGGGACCGGTTCCCACAGCTGCTTCTCCACTATATGAGTGTGTTGCACTGTTGTGCCCTCCGGGGTCGATCAAATCGCATCTCCTCCGAGGCCCCTGATGAACTCACTGGTGCGCGCTGGGCGTTGGTTCTCGCCGCAATCCTCGACCTCCAGGAGGGGTCCGGGCAAGCCACTGGCCATTATCTTTGAAAACTCGTGGCGAACCGGGGAAGTCCCGGATGACTGGAAAAAGGCTAATGTAGTGCCAATCTTTAAAAAAGGGAAGAAGGAAGATCCTGGGAACTACAGGCCAGTCAGCCTCACCTCAGTCCCTGGAAAAATCATGGAGCAGGTCCTCAAAGAATCAATCCTGAAGCACTTGCATGAGAGGAAAGTGATCAGGAACAGCCAGCATGGATTCACCAAGGGAAGGTCATGCCTGACTAATCTAATCGCCTTTTATGATGAGATTACTGGTTCTGTGGATGAAGGGAAAGCAGTGGATGTATTGTTTCTTGACTTTAGCAAAGCTTTTGACACGGTCTCCCATAGTATTCTTGTCAGCAAGTTAAGGAAGTATGGGCTGGATGAATGCACTATAAGGTGGGTAGAAAGCTGGCTAGATTGTCGGGCTCAACGGGTAGTGATCAATGGCTCCATGTCTAGTTGGCAGCCGGTATCAAGTGGAGTGCCCCAAGGGTCGGTCCTGGGGCCGGTTTTATTCAATATCTTCATAAATGATCTGGAGGATGGTGTGGATTGCACTCTCAGCAAATTTGCGGATGATACTAAACTGGGAGGAGTGGTAGATACGCTGGAGGGGAGGGATAGGATACAGAAGGACCTAGACCAATTGGAAGATTGGGCCAAAAGGAATCTGATGAGGTTCAATAAGGATAAGTGCAGGGTCCTGCACTTAGGACGGAAGAACCCAATGCACAGCTACAGACTAGGGACCGAATGGCTAGGCAGCAGTTCTGCGGAAAAGGACCTAGGGGTGACAGTGGACGAGAAGCTGGATATGAGTCAGCAGTGTGCCCTTGTTGCCAAGAAGGCCAATGGCATTTTGGGATGTATAAGTAGGGGCATTGCCAGCAGATCGAGGGACGTGATCGTTCCCCTCTATTCGACATTGGTGAGGCCTCATCTGGAGTACTGTGTCCAGTTTTGGGCCCCACACTTCAAGAAGGATGTGGATAAATTGGAGAGAGTCCAGCGAAGGGCAACAAAAATTATTAGGGGACTGGAACACATGAGTTATGAGGAGAGGCTGAGGGAGCTGGGATTGTTTAGCCTGCAGAAGAGAAGAATGAGGGGGGATTTGATAGCTGCTTTCAACTACCTGAAAGGGGGTTCCAAAGAGGATGGCTCTAGACTGTTCTCAATGGTAGCAGATGACAGAACGAGGAGTAATGGTCTCAAGTTGCAGTGGGGGAGGTTTAGATTGGATATTAGGAAAAACTTTTTCACTAAGAGGGTGGTGAAACACTGGAATGCGTTACCTAGGGAGGTGGTAGAATCTCCTTCCTTAGAGGTTTTTAAGGTCAGGCTTGACAAAGCCCTGGCTGGGATGATTTAACTGGGAATTGGTCCTGCTTTGAGCAGGGGGTTGGACTAGATGACCTTCTGGGGTCCCTTCCAACCCTGATATTCTATGATTCTATGATTCTAAATAGCGGCCTCGTTGCCCACCCAGGGATGCCAAAAGCTGTTGCTGGTACCCAGTGCCAGAGGCGAACAACAGCAAGGTTCGTTGCCCGGTGTGCGTCACCAAATAATCACAACGAGGTGGAGAAGCAGAAAAGTTTATTTGCAGCTGCAAAGGAGGTACAGGGAGAATAGAATCTCAAATCCTGCACACAGAGCAGGAAGTTACACAGGCTTTTATACATCCTTTCTTCAGCATACTTATCCAATAGCAAGCTGCCCTAAGTATCCATCTAGCCAGCCAATCCAGTTCCCAGCTAGTTCCCTTGTTCTCTGTACCATCTGTTAAACCATACATAAAGCTGCTTTATTCAGCATTGTTCTTCCATATCTGCCTTGTTTGGCCTTGTTTAGTTTCAGTCAGTCTGACTTTGCAACATATTGTTGCAGATCCTCAGCATAACTGCTGCGAGTGCCTCCAGGCGGGGGGGGGCAAGGACACCTGGGCCTAGTGCGAGGGGGCTTCATCGACACTGGTGGTCTTCCATCCCCTCGATTTACCTAGTGGCCATGCCCCAGTGTCCCCAACAGAAGTGATTATTTCCCTCTATTTGGCACTGGTGAGGCCACATCTGGAGTATTGCGTCCAGTTTTGGGGCCCCTGCTACAGAAAGGATGTGGACAAATTGGAGAGAGTTCAATGGAGGGCAAGAAAAATGATCAAGGAGCTGTGGCTCATGACTTATGAGAAGAGGCTGAGGGAACTGGGTTTGTTTAATCTGCAGAAGAGAAGAGTGATAGGAGTCTTCAACTCGCTGAAGGGGGGTTCCAAAGAGGATGGAGCTCGGCTCTTCTCAGTGGTGGCAGATGATAGAACAAGAAGCAATGGTCTCAAGTTGCAGTGGGGGAGGTCTAGGTTGGATATTAGGAAACACTGTTTCACTAGGAGTGTGTGAAGCACTGGAGGTGGTGGAAGGTCCATCCTTAGAGGTTTTTAAGGTCAGGCTTGACAAAGCCCTGGCTGGGATGATTTAGTTGGTGTTGGTCCTGCTTTGAGCAGGGGGTTGGACTAGCTAACCTCCTGAGGTCTCTTCCAATCCTAATCTTCTATGATCCCTGGCCCCACCCCAGAGCTTGCACCCCCAAATGGAGCCCTCACCCTCCCACAACCCAACCCTCTGCCCCACCCCAGAGCCCCCCTACACCTCAAACTCCTCATCCCCAGCCCCACCCCCATCCAGAGCCCACACCCCCTCCCGCACCCCAGCCCTGTGAAAGTGAGTGAGGGTGGGGGGAGAGCAAGTGAGGGAGGATGGAGCAAGCAGCGGCAGGCAGGAGTGTTATAGAATCCTAGAATCTCAGGGTTGGAAGGGACCTCAGGAGGTCATCCAATCCAACCCCCTGCTCAAAGCAGGACCAATCCCCAATTTTTGCCTCAGATCCCTAAATGGCCCCCTCAGGGTTGAACGCACAACCCTGGGTTTATCAGGCCAATGCTCAAACCACCAAGCTATTCCACCCCTAACCAATGGTTTGGTTTTGTACCATTAGAAAATTGCCAAGTATCAGAGGGGTAGCCGTTAGTCTATATCCACAAAAACAAGGAGGAGTCTGGTAGCACTTTAAAGACTAAATAAATCTGTTAGTCCTCATCAGAAAGTTGGCACCCGCAGCAGTGAGACAGTGCCTTGGGTGCAGTGTACAGCGCCGAGCACCCTGATCCCAAGCCTGGCCTGCAATCCCACAGCCAGCCCCGCCCCACTTCAGCCGGGGAGATGCCTTTCTCCCCGCCCCCTCAGAAAAGAGGCGGGAACGGAGCGCGCACCCCATGATTGACATCCCGCGGTCCCGCTCGCGCGCCTCGCAAGCTAATCGCCGGCGCCGCGCACGGCCTCAAGCTCGTCTTCTCTCCTATTGGCTACTTCGAACGCGGCGCTGGCCAATGAGCGCGCAGGAGCGGTCGGCCGCGGCAAGGGCGGGGCAGGGGCGCGTTGCCGGGCTGCGGCGGAGAGCTCCGGGGCGCCATGGGGCGGGCGCGGGCCACGGCCGCGCAGGGTGAGTGCGGGCTGGGAGCCCTGGGGCCGCCCGGCCGCCTGGGGCCGGGGAAGGGCTCCGGGCTGAGGTGCGGGGGCCCGGCGGGGGGGCCCGGCGGGGGGGGGGGGGGCGCCTCCTCCCCCTCCCCCTCCCCCTCCCCCCCCCCTCAGGCGCCTGCGCGGCGCGGGCGGCCCCATCGCTGGTCGCCGGGCTGTGGGGCGCCCGCCCCCCGCTTCTGGGAGAGGCCGGGCCGCGTGCGGGCCCCGGGGCGCTGCCCGGGCGGGAGCGGCGGCGGCGGGTCAGGGGCTGGGTGGGGGCAGCCGTGCTTCTCCTGGCGTGTATAGGAGCCGCTGGTCTTGCGCCCCCCCTTCCCTCCCTTAGAAGCGGCCTGTTTACAAAGTCCCCCCAAGCGGGACTGGCGCCCGCTGGCTCGCTCACCGTGGCGTAGAAAACCAACTGGCTGACGCCTCAGTGTCTCCTATAGAGAGCACGATAAATATTTCCTTCCCGAGATGAAATTTTAGTTTGTACTCGGGATGTAAGAGGTTACCTGATAAGCGTGATGCTTACTGGTTTCTGTTAATGGTTGAACTCTGGCCAGGTAGCTTGGGGCTGCTGGCCACAGGTGGCCAGGGTCCCTCTGGGCTGCCGGACCTGCTGCTGCCTGGCATCCCTGCGTGCCTGGGGTCTCTCTGGGCTGCGGGACCCTGGCTGGGGGGCCAGTGACTGGCACCCCGAGTTCCCCAGGTAAACGTTTAATCATGGGGAGGGATCGCTCAGTGGTTGGAGCACTGGCCTGCTAAACCCAGGGTTGTGAGTTCAATGCTTGAGGGGGCCATTTAGGGGCAAAAATTGGGGATTGGTCCTGCTTCAAGCAGGGGGTTGGACTAGATGACCTCCTGAGGTCCCTTCCAACCCTGACCTTCTATGATTCTGTGTAACCAATAGAATTTTAATCGGTTACATGGTTACTGTTTTTACATGCTACTTACATCCATAATTTGTACTGACTTTGCTAGTGTTTTTTATGTAGCCTGTTGTAAAACTAGGCTAATATCTAGATGAGTTGATGTACTCCCTAGAAGACCTCAATGTATCCCCATGGGTACACCGGGTACTAGTCTAATGAACCACTGCTCTAGTCTAATGCCTCATTCTCTTTCCACCTTGAATTCCCTTTATGCCAAACGCCTGAACACTGAACTGTTGTTTTTTCTTCTTTTCTTTTACGTTTTTTGGTCAATAAACGCATTTGTGTGTGCCATACTGGACTAATACCTTCCCCTATATTCACAGTCAGGCACCCAAACTGCTGCACTAGGGCATTCTCTCCAGAATCATAGAATCATAGAATATCAGGGTTGGAAGGGACCCCAGAAGGTCATCTAGTCCAACCCCCTGCTCGAAGCAGGACCAATTCCCAGTTAAATCATCCCAGCCAGGGCTTTGTCAAGCCTGACCTTAAAAACCTCTAAGGAAGGAGATTCTACCACCTCCCTAGGTAACGCATTCCAGTGTTTCACCACCCTCTTAGTGAAAAAGTTTTTCCTAATATCCAATCTAAACCTCCCCCACTGCAACTTGAGACCATTACTCCTCGTTCTGTCATCTGCTACCATTGAGAACAGTCTAGAGCCATCCTCTTTGGAACCCCCTTTCAGGTAGTTGAAAGCAGCTATCAAATCCCCCCTCATTCTTCTCTTCTGCAGGCTAAACAATCCCAGCTCCCTGAGCCTCTCCTCATAAGACATGTGTTCTAGACCCCTAATCATTTTTGTTGCCCTTCGCTGGACTCTCTCCAATTTATCCACATCCTTCTTGTAGTGTGGGGCCCAAAACTGGACACAGTACTCCAGATGAGGCCTCACCAATGTCGAATAGAGGGGAACGATCACGTCCCTCGATCTGCTCGCTATGCCCCTACTTATACATCGCAAAATGCCATTGGCCTTCTTGGCAACAAGGGCACACTGCTGACTCATATCCAGCTTCTCGTCCACTGTCACCCCTAGGTCCTATTCCGCAGAACTGCTGCCTAGCCATTCGGTCCCTAGTCTGTAGCGGTGCATTGGGTTCTTCCGTCCTAAGTGCAGGACCCTGCACTTATCCTTATTGAACCTCATCAGATTTCTTTTGGCCCAATCCTCCAATTTGTCTAGGTCCTTCTGTATCCTATCCCTCCCCTCCAGCGTATCTACCACTCCTCCCAGTTTAGTATCATCCGCAAATTTGCTGAGAGTGCAATCCACACCATCCTCCAGATCATTTATGAAGATATTGAACAAAACCGGCCCCAGGACCGACCCTTGGGGCACTCCACTTGATACCGGCTGCCAACTAGACATGGAGCCATTGATCACTACCCGTTGAGCCCGACAATCTAGCCAGCCCTCTACCCACCTTATAGTGCATTCATCCAGCCCATACTTCCTTAACTTGCTGACAAGAATACTGTGGGAGACCGTGTCAAAAGCTTTGCTAAAGTCAAGAAACAATACATCCACTGCTTTCCCTTCATCCACAGAACCAGTAATCTCATCATAGAAGGTGATTAGATTAGTCAGGCATGACCTTCCCTTGGTGAATCCATGCTGGCTGTTCCTGATCACTTTCCTCTCATGCAAGTGCATCAGGATTGATTCCTTGAGGACCTGCTCCATGATTTTTCCAGGGACTGAGGTGAGGCTGACTGGCCTGTAGTTCCCAGGATCCTCCTTCTTCCCTTTTTTAAAGATGGGCACTACATTAGCCTTTTTCCAGTCATCCGGGACTTCCCCGGTTCGCCACGAGTTTTCAAAGATAATGGCCAATGGCTCTGCAATCACAGCCGCCAATTCCTTCAGCACTCTCGGATGCAACTCGTCCGGCCCCATGGACTTGTGCACGTCCAGCTTTTCTAAATAGTCCCTAACCACCTCTATCTCCACAGAGGGCTGGCCATCTCTTCCCCATTTTGTGATGCCCAGCGCAGCAGTCTGGGAGCTGACCTTGTTAGTGAAGACAGAGGCAAAAAAAGCATTGAGTACATTAGCTTTTTCCACATCCTCTGTCACTAGGTTGCCTCCCTCATTCAGTAAGGGGCCCACACTTTCCTTGGCTTTCTTCTTGTTGCCAACATACCTGAAGAAACCCTTCTTGTTACTCTTGACATCTCTGGCTAGCTGCAGCTCCAGGTGCGATTTGGCCCTCCTGATATCATTCCTACATGCCCGAGCAATATTTTTTATACTCTTCCCTGGTCATATGTCCAACCTTCCACTTCTTGTAAGCTTCTTTTTTATGTTTAAGATCCGCTAGGATTTCACCATTTAGCCAAGCTGGTCACCTGCCATATTTACTATTCTTTCAACTCATTGGGATGGTTTGTCCCTGTAACCTCAACAGGGATTCCTTGAAATACAGCCAGCTCTCCTGGACTATGTATATAGTTAGGAGGCTGAAAATGTGTCTTCATGGTTTAAAATAAGCCCAGGCAAAAACTCTCTAAGAGCAAAGAGGCAGTTCACACCTCATCAGGGCATGTATGGGACAAATTCAGTCCAGCCTCACAGGAGCCCGAGGCCAGCGTCCTTTGCAGCAACAAAGGATCTGTTGGACTCTCAAGTGAGTCACACACCCCCTTCTTTTGGTCAGTTTGTGACTGTGATGAGGTAATGCTCACATGACTCTGAAGGGTGGGGGCAAAGCCAAGAGGGAAGAAAGAACATGATAAAAGGGAGAGATGTTTGCCATGCTTCCTCTCTCTTCCACCTACATCTACAGATACCACACAAAGTGACTAAAGCACTGATCAAAGGGGAGAGCCTGGCTGAAGGGCAACCAGCCAGCCTGTGGTGAGAAGCATCTAAGGCAGAGGTGGGCAAACTATGGCCCGTGGGCCACATCTGCCCCGCGGGACCCTCCTTCCCGGCCTCCTGAGCTCCTGGCCCTGGAGGCTAGCCCCCGGGCCCTCCCCCACTGTTCTCCCTCCCCCTCAGCCTTGTGCTCTGGGTTGCCGGGAAGTGCAGTTGCAGAGCCGTGGCTTGAGCCGGTGCTCCAGGCAGCACAGTAAGGGAACGGGGGGGGGGGGGGGGGGTTTGGATAGAGGGCAGGGGGTGGTCAAGGGCGGCGGTGTGGATAGGGGTCGGGGCAGTCAGAGGGTGGGGAACAGGGGGGTTGGATGGGGCAGGGGTCCCAGAAGGGCAGTCAGGAAGGAGCGGGGAGTTGGATGGGGTGGCAGGGGGCAGTCAGGGGTGGGGGGGACATGGAGCAGGGGGGGTTGGATGAGGCAGGAGTCCCAGGGAGCTGTTGGGGGGTGAGAAGCTGGGGGTTCGGATAGGAGGTGGGGGCTGGGCCACGCCTGGCTGTTTGGGAGACACAGCCACCCCTAACTGGCCCGCCATACAATTTTGGAAACCCGATGTGTCCCTCAGGCCAGAAAGTTTGCCCGTCCTTGATCTAAGGGCTTGGCTACACTTGCAAGTTAGAGTGTATTAAAGCAGCCCAGGGTACCCTAACCCCTGACGTGTTCACACTGGCAAGGCACGTAGAGCGCCTGGACTCCACGGCTGGAGCACTCCTGATAATCCACCTCTGAGAAGCAGAACACTTGCTGGGCCCCAGCTGGAGCATCGCGGCGCCAGTGTGGATGCCCTGGTCTATTAATGCGCTCGGATCGGCCTCCAGTAGTGTCCCACAATGCCTGTTCTAGCCACTCTGGTCATCACTTTGAACTCTACTGCCCTGCCCTCAGGTGACCAACTGTCAGACCCGCCCTTTAAATTCTCTGGGAATTTTGAAAATCCCCTTCCTGTTTGCTTAGCCAGGCGTGGAGTGCTCTTGGTGAATCTTTCCAGGTAACCATGCCTCCACCTGCTAGGCGATCCCCACTATGGAGCAATGGCGAGGTGCTGGACCTCCTCAGTGTTTGAGGGGAGGAAGCTGTCAGGTCCCAGCTGCGCTCCAGCTGTAGGAATTACAGTACCTTCCGGCAGATATCAAGGGACATGATGGAAAGGAGCCATGAGCAGGACACACTGCAGTGCAGGGTTAAAGTGAAGGAGCTGCGGAATGCCTACCACAAAGCGCAGGAGGCAAACCGCCACTCTGGTGCTGCCTCCGTGACCTGCCATTTCTACAAAGAGATGGACGCAATACTTGGGGGTGACCCCACCTCCACTCTGAAGACCACCAGGTACACTTCAGAGCCCAGTTCAACAAGGCAGGAAGAGGAAAGCGGGAGCGAGCGTGCTGAGAAAGAGGGGGACAGCCTGGCATCCCTAGATGCATGCAGCCAGGAGCTGTTTTCAAGCCAGGAGGAAGGTAGCCCGTCGCAGCGGACGGTGCTTGGGGAAGATCAAACAGCAGAGGACGTTCCCGGTAAGCGGCTTTTATTTTGGGAAGGAAGTTGTTTGGTGTGGGCTCTTGGGGCTAGGAGGGTAGGGCCGCATGCATGCCTAGATGCGGAATAGGGCATTGATGTGCTCTCTCACATTGTGGTAATTGGCCTCAGTGATCTCTTCAAAGGTCTCATGCAGAAGCTGGGGAATCCGCTTGCGCAGGTTCCTTGGCAGAGCTACTGTGCTCCTTGTCCCAGTAAGGCTAACATGTCCGCACCACTGTGCCGTGGTGGGCTGGGGGGACTATTGCTGCACACAGGCAAGCTGTATATGGGCCAGAGCAGAAGCCGCATTGTAGTAGAAGACCCTCCCTTGCTTCCCAGGTCACCCTCAGCAGCGAGATATCTTCCAGGATGAACTCATCCTGTGGAAAATTTGGGGATAGTGTTCAGTATAAGGTCCTCCTGCAGCTGTTGGCTCTCCCCAAGGCACAGAACCCCAGAGGACAGTACGGCTGTAAAACAATCAGTCCCCCTTGCCCCTGTGCTTACTCATCATTTTGGGACTCCTGTGGGTTGTGTGCGCTCGCTTTGGGACGGGCAATTTCTGCTATTGTGTACACTGTACTTTAAGTACGTCCGAATCATTGCTCTGTCTGGTGTGAACAATGCTGCCTACGTTAAGTGTTGCATTTTGGCTTTACAGATGCAACCTTGAGATCCCAGCCGTCCTTGTTATCAAGGACCAAAAGACTCTTGACCTTTGACCTTCTGGGGTCCCTTCCAACCCTGATATTCTATGACTCCAAAAAGTCAGAAAGTGTCCATGAAGAAGCAAAGAGGACATGCTGCATGAAGTCATGCAGCAGTCCTTAATGAAAATCAAAAAGTGCAGGAGTGGCAGGAGAGTGAAAGGAGGGTCCACCAGCAGAATGCAGATTGCCGGCACCAAAGCACGGAGCGGCTGCTAAGCATCATGGAGCGCCAAGCAGACTTGATACAGGCACTCATAGCACTGCAGGTGGAGAACTTCCATGCCTGTGCCCCCTGCAGCCCTTCTCCCAAAACTTGCCCTTGTGCCCCCCATGTCACTGCCAACCCACTTTTCCCAACATCCAGGTTCTTATCGCCCCCAGCTGCCTCCAGCACCTGTAGCTTCACCACCCAGCCCTGCAAACTACGACCCTTACCCACTGCACTCAACCCCCATCACCATGCATTTTAGCCAGCCTGAAGTGCAGCACTCATTGCATGGCACTCCAGACACAAAGGCTGAGTATGATAACAGGACATACACAAATCCATGATTGTCGTGTTCCCCACCCCACTCCCTTCCCTCGTGCCACACAGCACAGATGTGTCATTCCGTTTCTGTTTCCCAAGCAGTTGTGTTTCTTTTCAATAAATGAATTTTTTGGCTTTGAAAACATTCTTTATTACTGCATTAAGTAAAAGATACCATAGCCCAGGAAAGCAACGGGCACTGCAAGTCAGTGCATCATACATAGCAAACACAGATTCCTACTAACATTGGAACTGCTGCACTTCACTCCCGTGCAGGGCAACAAACATTACTTGTGGCTTTCAGCCTCAAATTGCTCCCTCACCGCATCCCTAATCCTTGCAGCCCTGCGCTGGGCCCCTCTAATAGCCCTGGTCTCTGGCTGTTCAAATTCAGCCTCCAGGTGTTGAACCTCCGAGGTCCATGCCCGAGTGAATCTTTCACCCTTCCCTTCACAAATGTTATGGACGGTGCAGCATGTGGATATAACCATGGGGATGATGTCATCGGCCAGGTCCAGCTTCCCATACAGACAGCACCGATGGCCATTTAAATGGCCAAAAGCACACGCCACAGCCATTCTGCACCGACTCAGCCTGTTGTTGAACCGCTCCTTGCTGCTGTCAAGGCTCTCTGTGTAGGGTTTCATGAGCCACGGCATTAAAGAGTAAGTGGGGTCTCCAAGGATCACAATGGGCATTTCGACTTCCCCTACGGTGATCGTCCGGTCTGGGAAGAAAGTCCTGGCTTTCAGCTTCCTGAACAGGCCAGTGTTCCGAAAGATGGGTGCGCCATGCAACTTTCCAGGACAGCCTGCGTTAATGTCAATGCCCACAGTGATCCACAAGCACCTGAAGAACCATAGAAAAATATCCCTTCCCATTTATATACTTGGCGGCCATGTGGGCTGGTGCCAGAATTGGAATGTACGTCCCATCTATCACCCCTCAGCAGTTAGGGAAACCCATTTGTGCAAAGCCGGCCGCAATGTCATGCACGTTACCCAGAGTCACGGTTTTTCTGAGCAGGATGCAAATAATGGCCCTGCAAACTTGCATCAACACGATTCCAACAGTTGACTTTCCCAATCCAAACTGGTTAGTGACCGATCAGTAGCTGTCTGGAGTTGCCAGATTTCAATAGCCACCCACTTCTCCACTGGCAGGGCAGCTCTCAATCTTGTGTCCTTGCGCCGCAGGGTGGGGGTGAGCTCAGCACACAGTCCCATGAAAGTGGCTTTTCTCATCTGAAAGTTCTGCAGCCACTGCTCATCATCCCAGACTTGCATGACGATGTGATCCCACCACTCGGTGCTTGTTTCCCAAGCCCAAAAGCAGCGTTCCACTGTGGTGAGCATGTCCGTGAATGTCACAAGCAATTTCATGTTGTATGCGTTATGCTAGTCGACATCGTCAGACTCCTCACTGTCAGTTTGTAGCTTAAGGAGTAACTCGACTGCAATTCGTGACATGCTGGCGAGACCCATCAGCATATTCCTCAGCAGTTCGGCATCCATTCCCGCAGACCGAAAGGGAAGACAGCGCGCGCAGTACAAAAAACGTTGAAAGATGGTGCCAAATGTGGATGGAATCACAGGGATTGCTGGGATGCGAAGCGATGCATCACGGGGCATTGGGACAGGACTCAGAATGCCCCACCCCCTTCCCACAAGCCACAGCACCAGAATGGGAAGAGGTGCTCTGTGGGATAGCTGCCCATAATGCACCGCTCCCAATGCTGCTGCAAGTGCCGCAAATGTGGCCACGCCAGTGCGCTTGTTGCTGTCAGTGTGGACAGACTGCAGCGCTTCCCTGCTGGGGTCTCCTAGGGCTGGTTTAACTCAAAGCGCTCTACATCTGCAAGTGTAGCCATGCCCTAAGATTGTAAGGGTGCTGGAAGTGTTAAAATCAGCTTAGAACGCGTTCTGCTTTTATTTCATTTGGCCAAATCCGACTTGTTATGCTTTGACTTATAATCACTTAAAACCTATCTTTCGTAGTTAATAAATTTGTTTGTTCAACCAGAAGCAGTGCGTTTGGTTTGAAGCGTGTCAGACTCCCTTTGGGCTAACAAGCCTGATAACATATCAATATCTTTGTTAAACTGACGAACTTATATAAGCTTGCAGTGTCCAGCGGGCATACCTGGACACTGCAAGACAGAGGTTTCCTAGGGTTGTGTCTGGGACCGGAGATATTGGCTAGTGTCATTCGGTTGCACAATCCAAGGAGCAGCTTACATGCCAGAGGCTGTGCAAGAACAGCCTAGGAATGGGGGTTCTCACAGCAGAGCAGGGTAAGGCTGGCTCCCAGAGTCAAGGACTGGAGTAACCTAGCAGATCACTGGTCCAGATAATACCAGAGAGGAATGTCACACTCACTTTGGGGGTGGGGGAAAGCATCTGTTAACTCATTTTAGTTAACATGTTTGTTATGCTAGTGCCTAGGGGCCAACCCCATTGTGCTAGGCGCTGTACAAACAGTAGTAGATGATTTCTGCCCCCAAAAGCTTACAGTCTAAATAGATAGGACAGACACCAGGTGGGGCAAGGGGTATAACAGACAAACAGAGTGAACTATGTGATGGCAGTAAACATCATGTTACGCTTTGTCTACACTAGCACTTTTGTTGGCAAAATTCTGTCGGTCAGGGGTGTGAAAAAACCACCCCGCTGACTGACATAAGTTTCACCAACAAAAGCGTCAGGGTGGACAGCGTTATGTTGGAGGGAGAGTGTCTCCTGCTGGCATAGCTACTGCTACTCATTGGAGGTGGTTTAATTATGCCGACAGGAGAGCGCTCTCCCACTGTCATAGAGCTGCTACACAGGAGACCTTTGCCTTTGTAAGGTCCGTAGTGTAGACATAGCCTCAGTTCTCCTTTTTAGTTTAACCTTTGAACAATTCAGCACAGCACCATCCTGCCCTGTACTCCCAAAATCACCCCAAACAAAACAAACTTTCATCTGAAAGATGAGACCTTGTTTTGTTATGCCTTATAGAACTCAAGTCTTACTTTCAGATGTTAGCTTGAATATTAACACCACAAATATAAACTAGTTTTATGGTACATCCATTTCAGTGACATATTTCTAGGAATAGTGTCGCCTAGTGCAGTCAGCAGAGAAGGGAGCCCAAGAGATGTTTTCGGGTAAAATAATTTAAATGTGAATTAAAACAAATCAGCCACTCTAATTAATATGTTAGAAATATTAAGTCCTATGATTTTTTTTAAAATGTATATTATACTTTACTATGATCTCGTTGCAGAAGAGCGGCAGAACAAGCTTCAGGAGTATTTAGCAGCTAAAGGAAAGCTGAAATGTCCAAATACAAAGTGAGTTTGAACAAATTTTTAATTGAATCCTGTCTTGCTTGCTAATATTTAACTTCAGAATTCTCAGTTAATGATTAGCTGAGAATTCCTGTTTCCCTGTGCTTAGCTGCCCCCTATAATTACAAAGAGGAACATATTTTAGTACCCCGGTTCTCAAGTTGTGGGCCCCACAGAGTTGCTGTCACAAAACAGAATCATCTCTTCTTAGTTATAGCCTCTTCATGTATTTTTTGAGTCTTTTTGTCCAATTAAAGGGATATAGTTGACTCAAATTACACTGGTCTGAATATGTTGACTATAGTTAGACCTAAGATTACTGTAACTGAAAAATTAATCACCCTGTGTATTTGACAAAAAAATCTTATTCGTTGTGAGTTAGGGCTCAATCCTGGAGTAGGATTTCTGAGGACAGACTCTTATGCTTAAGGAAATCCTGTTGGAGGACAGCGGCCTTGATCAGTTTCCCTTGTTTCTGTGGGGGTCTCTCACAGAAAAACTTTTTAAAAATGAGGTTGTAAAGCCACAATTGGCAGATGGAGTCGTGTGGGAAGGAGCAGGTGTAGAACCTGAAATTGTTCTTAATTCACCTTTAAAAAAAAAAAAGACTAGATTTCTAGTTGACTTTCAACTATATTCTGTGTAAATGCTTTGTCTGTCTTTAATTGAGGTTTGTAAATTGCACAATGACTGCATTTTGTGGCTGATGCCAACATTAGAGAGGTAGTAAAAATATAGGGCAGCAGAACCTAATAACAGTGACCTGGAGAGAATAGAGCAGGGGAATTTGAAGGTGATATGGGGAGATTTGGTGCTAATATTTTTAAAGTCATGCTACCAAGGAGAGGAAGCAAATAGCTCAGATAGTGTGAGGTGGTAGAGGAGAGGCATTAGAGACTTTCTCATCTTGACTCTTTAATTCTGGCATAATGTTCAGTTGACAGGTACTAGTACTATGGCAAAAGTGAGTCCTCTTTGTAAAATAAATAAAAATTAAAAAAATTCATACATGTTTGTGGGGTGATGAGGAATAAGGGCTGGGAGCCAGGGTTAGAAAACTGGTCCCTGCCTTTCAAATAATGGCCAAAATTGAATCCATATGTTGCCTGTGGTAGTGGAGGGCCTCGAGGACTGCATGGCTTGGCGGTTCCTAAAGATCAGAAATACAGCTTAGTAGGGAGGGGAGAAAATCCATAATCTTTCAGTCACTTAGTCAGTGCGCAGTTATGATCAGATATATATTCTCTATCTAGGCCCTTGTATCCCACCATCCAAGTGGTATCTGAGCAAAAATTAATCTCTCTAGAAATTCCTGTTGAGTTGGTAATCTTTATTAATATTGCACTACAGTTTGTCATGCTGTCTGGAGCGGCTCCTGACCCTGAGTCCCTCTCTTAGGGACGACACCCCAAGCTGGTGGTGTGTTCTATAATTAGATTTCACCAAGCCAGTAATAAATGTGAACTCCTGGATCACTATACGAGTCTTATTATGGAGTCACAGACAGTCCCCTTAGGGCAGGGGTGGGGAACCTTTTTTCTATTGGGGGCCACTGACCGACAGAAAAATCAGTCATGGGGCCCACACAGCTCTGTCGGGGGGGGAGGGGCCGTCAGGGCTTCCACTAGGCTCCGGGGTGGGGCCAGAAATGAGGGGTTCAGGAAGCGGGCTAGGGTAGGGGGTTGGGGTGCAGGCTCTGGGAGGGGGTTGGGGTGTGGGAGGGGGCTCAGGGCTGGGGCAAGGGGTTGGGGTGCAGGAGGGGGCTCAGGGCTGGGGCAGGGAGTTCAGAGTGGACGTGCAGGCTCTGCGAGTGAGTTAGGGTGGGGGAGGGAGTTTTGACCTTGGGCAGGGGGTTTGGGGTGGGTGTACGTTCTCTGGGAGTGGGTTGGAGTGCAGGGGGGGCTCAGGGCTGGGGCCGGGGGTTGGGGTGCAGGAGGGGGTGAAGGGTCTGGGCTCTGGCCAGGTGCCGCTTACCTCAGGTGGCAGCGTAACGGGCTCCTCTCCCTGCCCTAGCCCTGTGCCACTCCTGATGTGGCCAGGTGGCTCTGTATGGTGCAGGCAGGAATAGGCGCACATGGACTTGGAGCTTCCCTGATCACCCCTGTGCCTAGAAAGGGCTGCAGAGATAGCTAACCAACAGCCCTGGCATCCTAGCTTCCACACACAGTGGGGCAAGCCAGTGCTTGCAGTTCCAGCCCCATGGAGGGGGCACTGAGGCTCAGGGCTTCCAGCCAGTGCCAGATGAAATTGCCGCAGGCCAGATGAAATTAAGTAGGGGGCTGGAGGTTCCCCACCCCTGCCTTACAGTATGTCTACATTGGTAAGTTTTTATGCGAAAAGTTATACCATTTTTAAAGCACTTCAATTAAAAGCTCTGTTGCATGTCCACACTAGCTCCTTGTGTTGCTGGAGCAGCTGTGGTAGCTATTCCACTATGCAACTGGCTGCAGGGTGCTTTGGGAAGGATTTGCAATGCCTCACAGGGCAGGTACAGCCTCACATGATATAGGTTTCTCAATTCCATTGCCAGCTGCTTTTCAACTGACGTTGGGGGGGGGGGGGGGGGGGAACAGTGTGTGACAGCAAGTGTGTGTAGGGGGAGAAGACAGACATCGTGTGTTGCAGGAGAGTGTTGGCATGCTGTCTCATAAATTCAGACAGGCGCTGGAAGTAATCAGTCCTGAGACATGGGGAGGGGGAGACCCCAACCTCAGCTGCCCCCCCCCCCCAGCTCTGCATAGCACAGTCTCTCTCACTGTCACACATACATATGCACCCCTGCCTGCCTCTGTTCCTGTTGTGGGAGATAGCAGGAGCATTCCTCAATAATGATTTGCTCTATGTCCCAGAGCAGCACAGCAGCCCAGGCTGTCAGAACATCAGAAAGGAGCTTTGAAAGGGGAGGGATGCATATGCCTGCAGGGCTGCTGAGTTCAAAACAATGAGCAGAGTGGTCACTGCAGGCATTGTGGGACACTTCCGGAGGCCAATTCCAGTGATAAAAGCAACCAAGGCGTTCACACTGGCACTACAGTATTAAAGCCTCAGCGCAAAAGGCCTTATGTCTATCATTGGGATGGTTCTTTACAGCACTGCAACTGAGGAGTTTGGGTGCAAAAAATGACTTGTCAGTGTGGATGCCACTTTGTTTCAGTGCAAAAAGCTGACTTTTTTAGTGCAAAAACTTGCAAGTGTAGACCAGGCCTTTAGACTCTCCAGTGTATCTTGCCACCCAGACAAAATTGGACTTTGTGATAAAATGGTTGGTTACACCAAAAATCACATCACATTTAGGTTGCTTCTAGTCCCAAGAGACTAGTCACTTACCCTAAATCAACTGGTGCTCTATATCTTACACTCAAGACAGCGCTGGTAGTCAATTCTGTAGTAAACTAAGTTTTATTAGCTAAGAAAGGGAAATAAGAATTATTGAGAGGTTAAAGCAGGTAAAATATGTTGACAGATAAGTCACAGTTTGTCATTCCAAATGGTGGCAGTGATACAATAAACTGCCAGTTTCCCAAAAGTCTTTTCAGGATACTCCGATTGTCTCGGGGGATTTCTGCTTTGTGTCTGGTGCACTTCCCTGTAAGAGTCCAAACAATCCAGAGATGAAAGATCTTTCCTTGAATCCATACTTATAGCTGCTTCTCACAGAACACAAGCTGACAGTGTTAATACCCACGTGGGCTTTTCCTTTGATGACCAAGGAATGCATTTTGGGTCTTTGACCTCGGTCATCTCACACAATGATCACTTGCTTTGAAATTAGTACTTTTCTGTTAAAGTTCTTCATTTGCATTTCACAAGGTGTCCTTGTCCTTTGATGGGTTATTTTGTTACAGGGATATACACAATGTAAATGTTTGCTACCACATTATAACAGGATACAGATAAGTGAAAACAATGCAAGAAACGTCCCATTCATTCTCATGAAGTTTAAACACCAAATACACTCTGATACTGTGACAGGTTCCCCGGGGTGCAACCTGGAACTGGGGTACCATTGAGCCCTCTGGCTTACCAACCTGGGCTCCTTCTCACACTGTGATGCTGTTACAAACTCCAGACCTCTCCAGGTACTGCACTTAACACATCATCAAGCAGCTGGTGCTCAGTGGTCACCCTTTCAAAATCTTTAGCAAGATGGCTGTTCTTTAACAGAGAGGATGTGCTGTGGTTTAAGCCAGTGGAGCTGAGGACCAAGTGGGGCCACAAAGGACAAATCACAGAGCCACTAGGGACTCATGGTCACATGAAGTGTCATATTGATGGACAGCTGAAATCCCAGGACATGGTGCTGCTGAATCTGTACAAGTGCATCTTTCCTAAATGGACTTATGACCCGCATGTGCCGGAGCTGGTACCGTGGGTGAGAAACTAACAGCAACTCCCTTTGCAGGACGTGGAGATGGAATAACCCTCCAGGCCTAACATGGCTGCTGTGGTTCTCACCTTCTGCACCCCACGTGGGTGCTTGGCTGTTTCAAGCCTCATGAGAAGTAGGGAGAACTGCCCTGGACATGTTAGTGCTGTGCCTTTCCTGGGGTTTGTATCTAGCATTCACGCTGGCTGCTGCAGCATTAGATCTGGCTCACAACTGCCTATGCCCTAGCCTCCAATGCCAGTTTATTTCAATGGTAAATATATCTTCACTTCAATTTAAAAAAAAAAAAAAAATCCATAGGCAGCGACACACCAAGCTGTGATACATGAATGTTTTTGCCAACCACTCATGAACCAACACTAAAGAGGCTCCAGCCAATTCCCCACAGCTCCCCAGTCTAGGACCCCAGAACTGTACCGTCTTGCCCTGGACAGAAGCCTGACCAGTGTAAGTTTATAACCCAGTCCACCATTCCCTTAGTGTGGAGAGGACATGCACCAGCTCTTGTTCCTGAGCAGATTTCCCAGGCACTTTATGCCAAAACACATTGTTTTAGGTAAAATATAAAACAGATTTATTAACTACAGAAAGATAGATTTTAAGTGATAAGTAATAAGCATACAGATCAAAATTGGTTACCCAAGAAATAAAAGTAAAATCACAATTTGCGTTCTATAAACTAGACATGATTTAAATCAAGCAGTGTCTCACCCTAATGGTATAGTTCCTTCATACACAGGGGGTGGGGTCTTTTCATCCTCGGACCGCCTCCCCAGTTCAGTCTTTGTTCTCCAGATGTGTTTCCAGGTGTTGAGTTGTGAGGGGAGTGAGGACAAACGATGATGTCACTTCCCCATTTTATAGCTTCTTCCAGCTTGTTGGAAAGATCCTTTGCTATGATGTGAGGCAAGCAGTCTCAATAGGTGCTATCTCTGAGAAGTCTCCATTGTATATGGTTCCTGGGACAGTCCTTGTGAGTATGTAGTCCCTTTAATGGGCCATTAGCGCACCTGGTTCCTCCATTGTTGTACCTGAAAGGCTGGATGTGGGTGTTTCCAACTTCACAACAGTTTTCAGTAACACACACATAGCAAAACTCCATAACTCCACATACAATGATAGCGCATACAATTCCACAGGATATTAATGTTCAACAGATTAAGACTTTTAAAATGATACCTTACAAGGAATGCTTTGTACAAAACATATCATAATCCTATCACCATGGTAAATATGGGGTTGCCAGGGTGTTGCTTTAGGGTACAGAGTGTCACACATACATTTAACAGTCACTTTGATCTATACTAATACATAAGTGAATTGACATGGGGCTCTGGCGTGAGCTGGCACCTGGTCTGCCAGTGTCACACAGTTTACTAACTGGTCTCTGCTATTAAAAAGCTTCTCAGAAACTGCTAACACTAAAACTGCTTTTGAATTGTTGCCTAATGTTTAATCCTTCATCCAACACCCTGTTTGGTACATTGATATTTTGTTTGATTTCTATAGACCCTATTTAAAGGACCGGACCAATCAGCCAAATCCACAGTTACCACCACTTTCTAAATCAGGGCCTGTAAGTAGAAAAGACCTTTCTCTTATGACACTCTAGTTTTGTATTCTATGTTGGAATCAGCCCAGACATGGTTAGGGGCTCTGTAGAAACACACAATAAGAGCCACACCATCAGGGGCTCATTCACCTGAACATCTCGCAATGTGATATATGCCATAATATGGTGGCACATATCAGGATGGTGTGGATTGCACCCTCAGCAAGTTTGCAAATGACACTAAACTGGGAGGAGAGGTAGATACGTTGGAGGGTAGGGATAGGATACAGAGGGCCCTAGACATATTAGAGGATTGGACCAAAAGAAATCTGATGAGGTTCAACAAGGACAAGCGCACAATCCCGCACTTAGAACGGAAGAATCCCATGCACCGCTACAGACTAGGGACCGAATGGCTTGGCGGCAGTTCTGCAGAAAAGGACCTAGGGGTTACAGTGGACGAGAAGCTGGATATGAGTCAACAGTGTGCCGTTGTTGCCAAGAAGGCCAATGGCATTTTGGGATGTATAAGTAGGGGAATTGCCAGCAGATCGAGGGACGTGATCGTTCCCCTCTATTCGACATTGGTGAGGCCTCATCTGGAGTACTGTGTCCAGTTTTGGGCCCCACACTACAAGAAGGATGTGGAAAAATTGGAAAGTGTCCAGCGGAGGGCAACAAAAGTGATTAGGGGACTGGAACACATAAGTTATGAGGAGAGGCTGAGGGAACTGGGATTGTTTAGTCTGCGGAAGAGAAGAGTGAGGGGGGATTTGATAGCTGCTTTCAACTACCTGAAAGGGGGTTCCAAAGAGGATGGATCTAGACTGTTCTCTGTGGTAGCAGATAAGAGAACGAGGAGTAATGGTCTCAAGTTGCAGTGGGGGAGGTTTAGATTGGATATTAGGAAAAACTTTTTCACTAGAAGGGTGGTAAAACACTGGAATGTGTTACCTAGGGAGGTGTTGGAATCTCCTTCCTTAGACGTTTTTAAGGTCAGGCTTGACAAAGCCCTGGCTGGGATGCTTTAGTTAGGGATTGGTCCTGCTTTGAGCAGGGGGTTAGACTAGGTGACCTCCTGAGGTCCCTTCCAACCCTGATATTCTGTGATTCTATGATATGCCAGCAGTGCCCCTCTGCCATGTACATTGGCCAAACTGCACAGTCTCTATGGAAAATAATAAATGGACACAAATCAGACATCAAGAATTGTAACATTCAAAACCCAGTAGGAGAGCACTTCAATCTCCCTGGACACTCAATAACAGACTTAAAAGTGGTGATTTTTCAACAAAAAACCTTCAAAAACAGACTTCAATGAGAAACTGCAGAACTGGAATTAATTTGCAAACTAGACACCAACAAGTTAGGCCTGAATAAAGACTAGGAGTGGCTGGGTCACTACAAAAAGTAATTTTCCCTCTGTTGATATTCACCCCTTGTCAACTGTTTAGAATAGGTCCCTTCCACCTTGATTGAACTGGCCACATTAGCACTGACCCCTCCACACACACACACCCCAACTTGGTACGGAAACCATCTTTTCATGTGCTGTAATATATATACTGCTTACTGTATTTTTCACTCCCTGCCTCTGATGAAGTGGGTTTTAGCCCACAAAAGCTTATGCCCAAATAAATTTGTTAGGCTGAAAGGTGCCGCAAGGACTCCTGTTGTTTTTGCTGATAAAGGCTAACACGGCTACCCACTCTGAAACCTGACACAATAAAATGGATTCCTTGCCCTAAAGAGATTGGTGTCAATAGAGTGCTAGCTAGCTTGGCATAAGAGGCAATTAAATACAAATCTTTTCTTACTAAATATATTAAAAATGCTGAAGACCTCTAGTCAATAAGCATTAAATTCAGACTTTAAAATATCATCATTATAGCTCTTTCCTTCTGGAAACATGCCAATATGCTTGTTGTTTCAGCCACTGCTAAGATAGAGTTATCTCTGGGGTGAAACACCAGCTGTCTACCAGGGTAGCAACACTGCACAGAAGTTCAGAACTGAAAGTGTGGATTACATCCAAACAAAACTAAACCACCTTAAATGGCTATTTTTAAATGATTTTTGTTCTCCTTTTGGGTGATTGTCAACATACATATTTCACTGTTGGTATGTGCATGCCTAGTGCACTTGAGCTGAAGGCTTTTGGTCAGCAGTCCCTGTTGGATTGGCACATGTATGTATTGGGATAGTACTCCAACACTGAGTACAATGCGTACATTCCCAAGCTTTAAGAGCTACCCTGTTTGCAAGGCTCTTGTGTCTTTTAATGATGGATACACTCAGTGCCTCATTTGCTTAGAAGATGGGCACATCACAGACTTCTCTAAGTGCACTCAAAAGTTGAGTCTCCCCTCAGGATGCACTTTATGGAGAGGTCTGTGCATGTGGCCTCTGATATTGAAAACTTCAGGACAGCTGCGTCCATTACTCTTTCATGTAAACAGCTACCACAGGGCCTCTGTGCGATAGAGAATGGGTGTGGAAAGAGGGCCCAAGGATTGCAAACAAGAAAGAACTATCTCTCAAATGTATATGAAGTATGAACTCCTGATCTAATTTTGAATCTGGGGGTGGATTCTGTTCATTTCTCTTATTTTTAAGACTAATGTTTATCCTCTCTTTCCTCAGGTTGTCCAGCCCAAGAAGGATGTTCTCTCAAAAGGGTCCAAATGCATACCGAAGGATCATGCACCTGCTGTCAAAAATACAAGAAGTGCAGGTCATGCTCTTCAGCACAGGTCCTCAAATGCCCCTGGGTCCCACAGGCCAAAGACTGTACCTCCCAACCTTCTGGGAAAGAGTACAGGGCCACCTGCCAACCTTCTGCCAAACAAAAGCCATTGTGTGCAATTGAACAGAATGGCATCATCTTCTACCTGTCATCAGTTAAATCAAATACAAGAGACTGGGAAATCTGAAAATCCGGGGACAGTCACAGATCAAAGGGCTGTAATGTTGACCGAGACTGGAAAAGATCCCCAGTGTGGGGAGCACCACTCAGTAACTGAGAATTTGCAAAAAATGGTAGACTGTGATAAAGTAAACCTTCCTAGTAAAACCACTCTAGAATCTTCTGAGAACAGGACAGAGTCTGGGCTGGACATCAAAGTACAATCTAGGACTGGTTTAAACAAGCCAGAGAGGAAAATAGGTTTGGTTCACAGACATACCTTGGGCACAGCTCCAAGGAACAATGTGGGTCTGAAAGACCGAGTTACTGCCTGTTGGACCAGTAAGAAACTAATTCAGAATAAACTAGCAAAATCTCCACCTGGCTGTAAAATCATGTATCCTCAAAGACCAAGCAGCAAAGCCCTGGGGTCAGTGCCTCCTTCCCAAATATTTACTGTTTCTAGAACTTGGCTATCCAAGAAATCAGGTGCAGAAAAACAGTGTCTACATCCCAGTTTTGTGAGGCAAAACACAGTGAAATTACAGGCAGTTGGAAGGCTCGGTCTTGGAAGACAGGCCACACAAAAGCAATATGTGAAGCACTCAAGAACATGTAAAACTCCTGGTGCTCTGGAAGTTGGAAGGTCCAAACAACAGGCTAGAGCTGGACAAGATTTGAAACTGACAAGGTGTCCCATAAATTCTCATGTTTCCAAGAGGCCCTCTGTGATGGAACTGAAAGCAAAATCAAAACTCATGTCAGAGAGACCCAATTCAAAAACAAGTGGCACAGCCAACTGGCAAATGAATGCAACAAAAGGGAAGCAGTGCATTAAAGACTTGAAGAAAGCTTCTCAGACTTATAATACAAAATCCAAAAGCACTCTCCCCAGAAACTGTACTGCAAGCACATGCATGTCCAGAGACCAAGCCAGTGTTGGCATGCTTAGGAATATGAGAGAAACACCCAAGCAAGAGCTGTTAAGGGTAAGAGAGGTTCCGGGTAATCAGGATCCCAAGACCCCAGCTGCTGAGAATCGCAAGTAAGTAACTTCCTTTCTGGTTCTCTCCTCATTTCTCTCCTGCCTGTAACCCTGAACATGGCAGCTAACCTGTTTCCTCACTCCTTCACCAAGCCAAGTTGTCTTCATGGAGAGACAGGAGGTAATGCCTCTTCAGAGTCAACCCAAAGGAGATGAGCTCCTGCCTCATGGTGGCAAGGGCTCTGCTTTACCTTTCTGCTGCCTCCCTCTCCATGAGGGGGTCAAATGCCCTGGCTGGGCCTCTACCTTCTCCCCCACCCCACTGGTGCAGTAACTGTGTCTAATTCAGCTACTGATACCTCTTGAAGGAAATTTCTCTTCAAGAGAAAGCTTACTTATTGCTAAATTAGATACAGCCATCCTGAGGCAGAGTGAGATGCTCAAGGTTCATTTGTTCACCAGGATCCCAGTGTTTTTTCACCTCTCAGATGGATGCTTCCCACCAGATTTCGTCCACAATTTGGATATGTATTAAACTGCAGTATTCTGTCAGTACCCTTCTAAACAACACTGTGAATAAGAGATAAGGACTCAGTATTTCCCATGCAACAAGCAATATCTAAAACATATGCAGGAAATGCAGCTCTTTGAATTGTATTCAGTGCATTGTTTGAGGTGGTCTGCTGAAAGCAGGCTAGGGTAAATCCTATTGTCTGGGATATGGACAGATCCGGTCTGGGGAAGTGAAATGTTTATTACCTAGTGCTAGGTAGACATGCTGCTAATCTGCACCAAGATATCTGTAACATTTCAATAGGTGTTCTATTCCTTCAAAAATGGTTTACCAGATCTATTCAGGATTATGTCAACCTGAAAGGAGATGGAATATCTTCTTAAATTGACCTGCAAGTTCTGTTGGTAGTAGTCTGTCGTTTTTAGTGGTTTGGGGCTACTGAGGTGTTTTACATTCTGACTGGTATTAATATCCAGAGCAGGGATCTGCAACCTTTGGCACGCAGCCCACCAGGGTAAGCCCCCTGGCAGGCTGGGCTGGTTTGTTTACCTGGTGCTTTTGCAGGTTCGGCCGATCGCAGCTCCCACTGGCCGCGGTTCACCGCTCCAGGCCAGTGGGGGCTGTGGGAAGGGTGGCCAGCACATCCGTTGGCCCGTGCCACTTCCCACAGCCCCCATTGGCCTGGAGTGGCGAACCGCAGCCAGTGGGATCTGCGATCGGCCGAATCTGCGGACACGCCAGGTAAACAAACCAGCCCAGCTCGCAATGAGGGCTTACTGTGGTGGGCCATGTGCCAAAGGTTGCCGATCCCTGGTCCAGAGACCGAAAAAACACATGAATGAGAAATAGATGAGATTTCTAAGCCACGAGTCTGCCTTAGCATCCAGGTTACAATCAAGCTCTGGCCTGTTTCTGACCAGAACATTTGAAAGGTAAAGAACCTTACTCTTTTCCCTCTGTCCTGCAGACTATGCAAACAGGCTGCTTTGAAAAGCAATCATTTTGGATGGTGGGCCCATTCTTTTACTAAAATCACTGCTCCGCACCTCCAGAAAAACCCTACAACTTTGCTGCCTATTGAATTCCTCTCTCTCGTGCTCATTTCAAGCTGCCGTCTGGGCTCATTGGAAAGCACAGAATCTAAACCTTCTAATGTATTTGAAAGTACCTGAAAGATCCTATGAATTATGGAGTTGCTTTAAGGCAAACATTTGGCCCTGAATATAATAATTTTAAACTGGATGGGTTTGCTTAGAGCTGCCCATTACTAGGGCCTAAATCTTCCAGGTCATCATATCTTCTAGTCTGAGTTTCAAAAATGTACCTGATTAACTAAAGGTTGATCAAGAATGGAGACAGGGTCCTGCTGAAATTCAAGGGTAACCCCTAGGAGAAGGGAAGGGAGGCACTCTGGGCTCCTTTCTCCTCCCATCAGAGTGTTGTCTCTGGAACTCACTGGGTAGCTTCTTTCATATCAACCTGGTAAGTAGCTCTCTGCTAAACTTGGAGCTCTTCCTTGAGCAGCAGCAATAGCAACAGCATGATACCCTTTCTGCAATTCCCTTTCTCCTGTGCATATCTTACCCCACCCCTCTACTTACCCCCAGCAAAAACAGTAAAGTGAAACTTGCTAGAATAGGGTCAGTTTCGCTTTGCAGTGGGCCTGAGAGTGCAATGAGATTGTGCTAATGATGCACTTTGGATAGAAAGGGATTGTAAATTCAGATGCAGCAAGAAGGGTTCTCTGAAATTTCCCGTAGCATAGGACAAGTGTTGAAGCTTATGGCTTTGGTTTAATGTTGAATCATTAGAACGCTGTATTCAGAATGTAGTAATTTGTTTATAAATCAATCAAGCACTGTAGCGATGGTCTGACTGGAAACACCAGTGATCTCACCATCTTACTGAGTAGGAAAGAAGAGGTGCAACTGATTCTTTAATTTTAAAAAGGAGGGTTCTTTCCTAGCCTTGCCCGGCTCTTTCAGTAGATCTTGGAATATTTGTCATATCTATTAGCTCTTTATGAGCAACATATGACTAAGACAAAAATCAGAGCTGTAGCCCAGGGGATAGCATTGGTAAATGAGAACTGGTGATCCGATGTTGATGGCCTAATGATCTATTTGCCCTTTGATAGGAAGCAACTGGAGCAGTGGCTGGCATCCAAAGGGAAATCGTATAAACGTCCACCCATGACACTGCCTACTAAAAAGCCAACCAAGACAATGAGGAACCTGTCCTTCTGGGATGGCATGGAGGAGGAGGAGGAGAAGAGAAAGCAGCTCTGCGTGTCGGACAAGATCAACAGCATGTTGGCAGAGTGTCTGGAACTGGTTGAGAAGGTGAGGACAGAGCAGGAGTGGCTTTAACAATCTGCTCCTCTTAATGTGTTTTGGGAGACTGTTAGGCAGAGATAGCATATGAAGTTTTGCAGAGGTAGCTTGAGGCAACCCTAACTTGTAATACGGGGGCATGGTTTGTGAAGACTGCAGGCCCCAGCATGCAGCATTCTTTTTGCTCAGTGGCCTTACTGCTTGGATCTGGCCTGCCAGATGCTGCCACTGGATAATGGGGTGGATCACTTGATAGTTGCCCTGTTCTGTTCATTCCCTCTGAAGCATCTGGCATTGACCACTGTCGAAAGACAGGATACTGGGCTAGACGGACCATCAGTCTGGCCGTTCTTATAGTTCTTATCAATCAGCCCCATTCTGCAGTGTCTCTGTAGTCAAGATGAGGACCATTGCAATTTGCTCTTTGATGCCTAAATTAGGTGCAGCCATCTGGGTTGGAGCAAACTCCCAGTACAGATCTAAGGCAAAATTGCAGTGTCCATACTGACCGAATTTCTTTCCTACCAATGAAATATTAATGTGATAGGATGAAAATCTGTTGCTCAGCTTTCCTTGAAGGATTCCATAGCCCACTGCAGTAAGAGATATAATTGAGATCCTGTGGACTGTGGAGATTTCCGTTACGGAGCAAAGCAGCACTGAAATCTGTGCTAAAATGGGAATTTTACATCATTAATAGATGACAAAATAATTGATACCTTGAGCGTTACCCACGATTTAAAATTTCTTGTCACAAATTTTTTCTTGCTGCTCACAGTGCATTTTGTCCCAGAAACTTCCAAGTCCAGCATCATACCTTAACTTGTGTCTAAATCTGTACATTTTTGAAGAACCTTACTGTTGTTGAATTTCATTGCTGGAAATGCCACATGACTGTACATGATCTGTATAGGTATTTATATGGTCCCCCATCACCACAGTATCAGCTCCTCAGAAATTAAATGTATCATCGCAACACCCCTGTGATACATCTGTGACACTTCGGGGTTCCACCCAGACCAGGAAGGGATTGTGTCACTGCCTGCCCCACAACCCTGGGTACCTTAAATGTTATGCTGCTGCGGCTGACAGCTCTGACACCAACAGCGTGCACACAATCGTGCAGGTCACATCCTGGCTTCCACCGTCCAGTGACCAACATTCTCCCAGTCCCAAATTTCCCCAAAGCTGTCTCCCTGCAGTGTCCAGCCCTCTCCTGGAGCACTTGCAGAAGTTAAATTTGTTGCTTCTTTTAAAGAGACAATACACTACAACTCATTAATTTAACTGGGATTTGACAGACATTTCAATCACAGCACTGAACTGGTTTATAGTAAAAGTAAAACAAGTTCATTTAACAAAAGGACACAGGATTAAGTGATACCAGGTGCAAGGAATAAAGATAGAAAGGATTACAAACAAATGTAAAAATATGCTTTCTAATGACCTAAGACCTAACTTAACAAGCTACAGTCTTTGGTGAGGACTCCTTGAATGATCTTTCTTTTCCAGCAGTGGTTGACTAGCTCTTAGTCAGAATCCCCACAGAATCCAAGGTGCTGGTTTTCCTTGTCTTCTCAGGTGAAGGATAACTTCGGGGTTCTCTGCCCTTTTCTCTATAGTCCAGTAAACCTTTGAAAAGAGTGTCTGTCTCTCTCTCTCACTCACTCAAATTTCAAGAGGCAGGAAGGTTTCCTGGGGGCGCAGTCTCCATCCCGCGGTGAGATTAAGTGATCACTTTTTCCTCCATGTGCTCTGCCGATGGCTTTGATTGCCTGGCATGCAAATAGGCTTTTCTTTGTCTCGGGTCACACCTTGCTCAATTTACATAGCAGACACATTCAAGCAGGCGGAACTGCATTCCTTTGTCTGGAAAATACCTGTTTATCAACTCCCCCATACCTGTCTGTCTTAAATACATTTTAATCATAATTCCAGCACATCTCTATAATCCTTTGTGGGTTGATCATACATATAGCTTTCAAGAATATTAATGATTAATAAGTTGTTAGTTTTTCAATGACCTATTACATGACACCTTTGGGGTATATATCCTGACCAGTGTATTAGGTGTAGTGAGTATGTCAGGCCTAATGAGTTGTTGACACACAGCTGTGAACCACCAATAGGCCTGTCACAACATTATCCTCATTTTTCTGATGACCAACTGAGGCACAGAGAAAGTGAATGTGTTACCTAAGGAGGTGGTGGAATCTCCTTCCTTAGATAGTTTTAAGGTCAGGCTTGACAAAGCCCTGGCTGGGATGATTTAGTTGGGGATTGGTCCTGCTTTGAGTAGGGGGTTGGACTAGATGACCTCCTGAGGTCCCTTCCAACCCTGATAATCTATGATTCTATGATTTGCCCAATGTCACCACAGTAAATATATGTCAGAACTGGGTATTTAACTGAGTCCCAGTCAGGTGCCTCAAATATAAGACCATCCTTCCTCTCCTTGAGGGATGTTAACCGTTAACCTTGTCAGTGGCTTTCCTCCCTTCTAACCTGCAGCTTTCTTCCTGATATGATTTGTAGGGATTTCCTTCAGAGGAGCTCTTCAACACACTGTCCAGTGTTCCAGAGGCAGAGAAGTTTGCAAAGTTCTGGATATGTAAGGCAAAGCTGCTGGCTCGTAATGGCACCATTGACATGACTGGGTTGTATAAAGCAGCGGTCTGTGCTGGTGCTGCGGTGAGTAATTGCTCCACAAACTTCTCCTCAGAACTTCCTCTGAATTTGCAAATGTCCCAGCTAGTTCGGGTGGCCTCAACATCAGCAAACCTCATTCAGATATTTCCTGTCTCAGAAGGCTGGGGAAAACAGCGATGGTGACCCGTCGTCTCCAATAAGCTAAACAAATTTTCCAGAGATCAATAGGCAGATCTGACTAGAGGGTGTGTGTTTGTGGGTAAACATATTAGTTGAATGTCTCTTAAAGCTGCTTATATGGGGGTGAATAGTGTTAGGCAAAAAGATTCTTTTCCCCAAGAATCAGGCAAGCACTTTGTCTGTGCTTGCCTGAAAGGGGTTTATTTACAGTACCGGGAAGACTGATAAACACCTTCCAATGTGTGGGGTTGCAGTGACCAATTATATACCTTTCTTTTATCACTTCATTTGCATTTATTTTGTTCTTACAGAGACAAACATTGTTTCAGAGACAGAGAATGCACTTAACATGACAGTGACAGGAACAGAACATACGTATCAAACTGTTTTGATTACATCACTTATTCATAACTACCTTAAGGCGAAGGGGTGGGGTGGGGGTGAGTGTTTACATATATCCGGAGGGCTGTGAAGAGAAGGTTTGTTCTGTTCTAAGAGCCGAATTACTGGGCGAACATTTGACCATATACATTTATTAAGTGTTTACAGTTGTCAGTGTCCTTGGGCTTCCGGTGTTTCTGCTTGTTAGTTACATAGGTTTCTGTCTTACTGCTAACTGAATTTTAAGTCTTGCCTAACAATAGACACAATGAAATGGCTACACTCTAGCCCTAATTTTAGGTGAGGATAGTTGGTCAACTGTATAATCATTTCTCCAAACACACAGGAGTTACTGAGACACCTGCTCCCCATCACAGTGTAGAAAGGAGGGCAATGTTAAGTTTTCGGTGCAACCAGAGTTTGGAAGTCGCCGTGGCTTGATGAAGGCAGCATAGTTTGGTGGGAGGGGCTGTGGGAGGAGCTATGGGCAGACTGCACAGCTGACAATTTGCAGCCATAGTATGTAGGTCTCTTATGCACTTGTACTATTTCTTGTTATCTTCCATCTACTCAAGCCTAGTCTGTTTCCACCTGGTGTCACTGCAGCCTCTGGCTTGTAGCCCTCTCAGGAGCATGGGATGGTGGCAGTTAATCTTTATTTTAGAAAGTCTGACATTGAGGTGTGTGACAGGCTTTCCCAGAGGACAGGAACATACTGTGGACACCGGAACTGTAACGACACAGACCAAAGTGTGGAGGGGGTGGAATGTTTCTCTTCTTGCTGACAGCATCTAGCAATCCTCTGCTTGCTTGTTCAAGAACAGACTTCAGTCTGCTTACAAATATTTCCTCTTCTCTTTATCACTGATTCACCTTAGTTTGGCTGCCTGGTGTGGGGAGATGGGTTATGATTTAATGGAATAGTGAGTTCCGAACACACTACACTCTTTGGGACCCAAAGTCTTGGTTCGGGTGCCCACATTTTCCTGAGTCAAGTGTGCTCTGACCTTAAAGTTCTCAATTTTTTTTCTTGCAGCCAATCCAGGAGCTGAGAGAAGTTGTTGTTGAGTTTTTGAAAAATACAGACAATGCATCCCAAGGTAACACATACTAAATGAAACTTAAGCCTTGAAAAGACTGAGCAAATGGTTAGCTGGGTGAAACTGGAAGAACACATGAATGGGAAAAGGCCCTCTGAAGAGGGATGATGTTTCCTTAGGAGTGGAGGAAAATAAGGTCACAGCTTTCTGACTTGGGTGTCTAAATTTGGGCATCAAAGTGCTCTGATTTTCATAGGTGCTGAGCAACCCCCCAAGCACCCCCCCGACTTGCCTGGAGATTGCAGATGCTCAGCTCCTCTGAAAGCCAGGCTAGCTTGTTAAGTCTTGAAAATGTAGGTCACATAGAGCTGCAGTCCCAGCCAGGTATCAGTAACTCCTAGGCAGCCCTGCCCCCACCAACCAGTTAGTAGACAGCTGCGTTAATCACCTATGAGCTGTTCAACTTTTGTAGCTCCTGGGCTTGTTGCTGCAGAGGCTGACCCAGCCCTACTTCAGCCCTCGGTGTGGGGGTGGGGCCCTCCTCCAGCAGCCTCAGGGAGCTGCTCCACTGCTTCAGCCAGGGTTAGGGGTGGACGAGGGGGGAGTGCAGGGCTCCCTCTGCTCAGCAGAAGCCCAGCCTGATCAGCAGCGGTGAGACCCTGCTCACCTGGGTCGCCCTGCCTCCTACCTAGATCTCCTGCTCAAGATCCAGCTCCCAACCAGCTCCAACTGCAAGCAGCACTAGATGAGTCCTATTTCAGGCAGAGGGAGCCTGGCTGGAGTGGGGGCACTGCAGTGTCAGGAGAGGGGGAGGGGAGTCCACCATGGGCGCAGTTTAGGGGTGGGGGGACATGCAGAGTCACTGCACTGCCTTCCCCAATTTCTGCCAATGCCAAGCTGCTCTGCTCTGCCTAGGTGGGGAGGTGTCTGTCCTCAGGGGTACTATTTAGGGGAGGAAGGGTGGGGGAACTGTCCTGCCCCCCGTCCCCCCCCAGGATAGTAAAAATATGGGGGCAAATTTGTTTCTCTCGTCCTCCCTTGCACCTATTCATTCTTTATCTAAAGTACTCATTTGGCACTGAAATTAAATAGGTGTTAACAAAATGTGACAAAACAGGGTTTTTCAAAATGTGATTTAAAATCCCTTCTCCTCTCCTTTGCTCAATTTTCTGTCTCTTGACTCTTGTGAATGATATCGTTTCACTAGTTCTCTTGATATCATAGGCTTTGTCTGGACTAGCATTTGTCCTCCTGTTGTAATTATTAGCATTTACTGTCAGATTGCCAATTGCTTGCTAAGTATCAGGACATGGTGGCTCAGCCTCAGGCAAACCACAAAACTTTGTGCCCCACCCCAAAAAAAAATTGGGGAGAACCTCAGTTATCAACATAATTAGCATTTGCAATCAATTAGCTCAAATTATAAGAGGACCACCAACTCCAGTCTAGACAAAGCCAAAGCATGAGTCCCCCAGGCTAGGCAGGACCTGGGTCTTTAATATAAAAGGAGGCAACATAAATGTATTTTCCCTCCCCAAAACAAACATGCAAACAAACAAACAAAACACCTAGGCCCCCAAATCTTCATGCACACATGTTTTCTTTACACATCTGAAAAAAATCAAATGAAGGCACAGTCTCAGTTATTGCCCCTTACAGATCAACTTTAAAAATGAAATTATTCTTTACAAACCTAATTCCCTGAAATCAGGGTAACTGCTGACTTTGTGGGGATGAAAGACTGGATCTGGGTGTGAAAATTTCTCCCTTTCCACCGTTTCAAGTTCATATAGAACAGAGTGCTGGGTTAGGGTAAGAGAAAGCTGATTAAGAAAAAGAGGGCCTCAAAAAAATCTTGTCATTGAAAATAACCACAGGGTTGGTTTAGTAGTCAAGATTTTTAAGGTCGTTTAAGTGAGATACAGTCCCACTAAAATAATCATGTAACATTCAAATTTTACACTTCTAATAACTTTTTTTTTTTTACACATACTTGGGGCTTCAAACTAAGGCTCTGGTCCTGATATTACTCTTTTGGGATCAATCGTGGGATAATTCTCACCACCCTCTTCCGTTTTGGGGAAGAAATAATTAAAAAGCTATTCAGGGTTTGGGGTAGAATTTATGGTGCAAATTTAGGTCATTTGGTCAATAGGTTCCCAATATACATAAACATAAAAACATAAACATAAAAAAGAAGCTTACAAGAAGTGGAAGGTTGGACTTATGACCAGGGAAGAGTATAAAAATATTGCTCGGGCATGTAGGAATGATATCAGGAGGGCCAAATCACACCTGGAGCTGCAGCTAGCCAGAGATGTTAAGAGTAACAAGAAGGGTTTCTTCAGGTATGTTGGCAACAAGAAGAAAGCCAAGGAATGTGTGGGCCCCTTACTGAATGAGGGAGGCAACCTAGTGACAGAGGATGTGGAAAAAGCTAATGTACTCAATGCTTTTTTTGCCTCTGTTTTCACTAACAAGGTCAGCTCCCAGACTGCTGCGCTGGGCATCACAAAATGGGGAAGAGATGGCCAGCCCTCTGTGGAGATAGAGGTGGTTAGGGACTATTTAGAAAAGCTGGACGTGCACAAGTCCATGGGGCCGGACGAGTTGCATCCGAGAGTGCTGAAGGAATTGGCGGCTGTGATTGCAGAGCCATTGGCCATTATCTTTGAAAACTCGTGGCGAACCGGGGAAGTCCCGGATGACTGGAAAAAGGCTAATGTAGTGCCCATCTTTAAAAAAGGGAAGAAGGAGGATCCTGGGAACTACAGGCCAGTCAGCCTCACCTCAGTCCCTGGAAAAATCATGGAGCAGGTCCTCAAAGAATCAATCCTGAAGCACTTGCATGAGAGGAAAGTGATCAGGAACAGCCAGCATGGATTCACCAAGGGAAGGTCATGCCTGACTAATCTAATCGCCTTTTATGATGAGATTACTGGTTCTGTGGATGAAGGGAAAGCAGTGGATGTATTGTTTCTTGACTTTAGCAAAGCTTTTGACACGGTCTCCCACAGTATTCTTGTCAGCAAGTTAAGGAAGTATGGGCTGGATGAATGCACTATAAGGTGGGTAGAAAGCTGGCTAGATTGTCGGGCTCAACGGGTAGTGATCAATGGCTCCATGTCTAGTTGGCAGCCGGTATCAAGTGGAGTGCCCCAAGGGTCGGTCCTGGGGCTGGTTTTGTTCAATATCTTCATAAATGATCTGGAGGATGGTGTGGATTGCACTCTCAGCAAATTTGCGGATGATACTAAACTGGGAGGAGTGGTAGATACGCTGGAGGGGAGGGATAGGATACAGAAGGACCTAGACAAATTGGAGGATTGGGCCAAAAGAAATCTGATGAGGTTCAATAAGGATAAGTGCAGGGTCCTGCACTTAGGACGGAAGAACCCAATGCACCGCTACAGACTAGGGACCGAATGGCTAGGCAGCAGTTCTGCGGAAAAGGACCTAGGGGTGACAGTGGACGAGAAGCTGGATATGAGTCAGCAGTGTGCCCTTGTTGCCAAGAAGGCCCATGGCATTTTGGGATGTATAAGTAGGGGCATAGCGAGCAGATCGAGGGACGTGATCGTTCCCCTCTATTCGACATTGGTGAGGCCTCATCTGAAGTACTGTGTCCAGTTTTGGGCCCCACACTTCAAGAAGGATATGGATAAATTGGAGAGAGTCCAGCGAAGGGCAACAAAAATGATTAGGGGTCTAGAACACATGACTTATGAGGAGAGGCTGAGGGAGCTGGGATTGTTTAGCCTGCAGAAGAGAAGAATGAGGGGGGATTTGATAGCTGCTTTCAACTACCTGAAAGGGGGTTCCAAAGAGGATGGCTCTAGACTGTTCTCAATGGTAGCAGATGACAGAACGAGGAGTAATGGTCTCAAGTTGCAGTGGGGGAGGTTTAGGTTGGATATTAGGAAAAACTTTTTCACTAAGAGGGTGGTGAAACACTGGAATGCGTTACCTAGGGAGGTGGTAGAATCTCCTTCCTTAGAGGTTTTTAAGGTCAGGCTTGACAAAGCCCTGGCTGGGATGATTTAACTGGGAATTGGTCCTGCTTCGAGCAGGGGGTTGGACTAGATGACCTTCAGGGGTCCCTTCCAACCCTGATATTCTATGATTCTATATGTCCTCCCCCTGCATTATTAGCTTCTTTTTCAAAGTACTCTAAATTCCACATGCACAGTGAGATTATCTAGGATATTGGTATACCACAACAGGGGCAACGGTGCAAGTTTGGAATAATTTGGGTCAGGCGTTTCTCAGATACTGTCTCTCCTTCCCCCCCACCCCCCACCCCATAAGAAAATTTTAATATTCCAGTTGCTCTAAAACTGAGAGGCATAGTGAGATTACCTTGAACAATGGTATTCCACAACTGAAACTGAGATACAGGGGAACTCCCATTGAGATAAATCGGTCATTTCACACCACCCAGAGCTACTGCGTTAGACTATTCATCTCTTTGGACCATCGTAATTCATCTGAGCACACCCCACTGAATGGGCCATTCCACACATCAACAGTACTCCTGTACTGCAGAGGGCTGTGCAGAGCCCCTTCCTTTACACTAGCTCCCTAAAGTAGATACAAAGTCTAGGGCTCCCTGCTATTCCTCTTGCTGCCTCCAGCTGGTGGATGTGCTCCTCACAGCCCATCAGTTACCATCCCCCTTTCTTCCCTTGGCCCTTCCCGCCTTACCGGGGGCATGGTGGGGACAGGAGGAAGGCAGAGCTGGTAGCTAAAGTGGCTGATCATTCCCCTCCCATGGGTGCCCTCCAATTATGCCCCCTCACTAACAGCTCTTCCTCAAGAAAAAATGTAAATTAACTGCCGAAAAACATGGTTAATGCAGGTCTTGTTTACACTACAGTGCCTTTCCCAACCCTAAACTATGCCAGCTAGACTCACCCCTGCTTAGCGCCCTCTTCAACTCAAGAAATGTGTTTCAGATTCCTGCTGGCAGTGCCAGTCTGACATGCCTTCTCTGTCTTGGTGAACCACAGAGCCACTCATTAGACTGCGTCCCAGGCTGGTGAACCAACTATGATTCATTAATTTTATACCAGTGTAACTCCACTGATCTCGTTGGGATTGCTCCTGATTTACACTGCTACAAGTGAGGAGAGACTCAGGCACAGGCACTGACTTTGTGGGTGCACCAGGGCTTAAGCACCCAGAGGAAAAAATAGTGGGGGTGGTCAACACCTGCTAGCCACAGCTGGGCTGCCCTTCAACCGTTCGGCAGCTGACATGGGGCCTTGGGGGGGGTGGGGGGAGGCAGGAAGAGGTGGAATGAGGGCGGGGCCTGCAGAGAGTGGAGCCGGGACAGGAAGAGTTGGAGCGAGGGTGGGGCCTCGAGGGAGGGGGTGGAGTAGGACGGGGCTCTAGGGTGAAGTGGAGGTGGAGCACCCACTGGGAACAATAAAAGTCAGTGCCTATGGTAGGTCATGCTATATGCAAGGGGATAGAAAGTAACAATGGAGTCTATTGAATACAATGCTCCCTTAAGCCTGACCATGCAACATGTCCTTGCATATGGGGCTGGAATAGGGCCTATGTGGAAGGGTAAAGGATGCAAGATCAGGTGTTACAGAGCAGGACAGCAAAGATTTCAGCTTTTCTCCACCTATGGGCAGCAGAAAGGTATGCCTGGGAATCCTGGTCTTGTACCCTTAGTTTCCTGCGATCGTTAAGAGATGAAGTGCAGGTTTCTCGGTGCACATGCAATGGGGGAGAGAAGCAGTGATGACCATTATCAAGAAGTTAAGAAAAGATAATACCTCTTGTCCCACCCCACCCTCAAGCCTCTGCTGGTCTTCTAATCAAACAGCCATCCCCAGTAGTACATCTGGTATCTCGGCATCCACTCTCTAATCTGCTCATCCTTCTGAGGGACATGAATGTGCTTAATGTTCCTAACTGAATGAGTCACTAACTGAAAATGCTCTGTAAAGGTGACTAGCCAAAGAAAAATAAATAGAGGTCTGTCTTTTTGCTGCTTTGAGATAAAGAAGGCCTCAGGTTTTTAAATATTTTTCATGCTTGTTTGTTATCTTAGTATCGAGACCACCAAACCTGTTTTTTTCTGGAAGTCTTGGAGGTGTGTTAAGAGCTTTCCACTCATGGGGCAGTGTTGCTAAATCTTAATAGAGAACTCTTTTCTCTCATTTGTTTGTAGGGTATTTGGGTTAAATAGAGGTTACAGTTGGAATAAAAGTTCCTTTCCCTTCTCAGCTAATCAGCTGTCACTTCCTTAGTGTTTGCTATAATACATCAATTTCTCCAAAGATCTATAGTGCTTTCCAGTTTAGAGAAGATACATATTGTATAGATGTTATGGCCAGAAATGGCCATTGTGATCCAGGCAAGAGATTATCACCTTGTGATTTCACTGTCAAGCCCAATAATTCGCGGTTGCATTACAAGATATCTCTGTAGGAAAAAAAAAAAAAAAAAGATTTCCAATCTGGATTTAAAGACTCATGTGCTGATGAATTTATCCCATCCCTTGGGAAGCAGATCTGGGGGTTAATTTCCCTCCCTGTTAAACGTGTGCCTTTTTTCCAGGGTGAATTTTTCAGAAATCAGCTTTCTAATATTTCTAAAAACAAAAATACCTTCCTTAGCAGTGCCTCACTCCATCACAGAGAATGACCCACGACCAGTTTTCTTTTGCAAGTCACTGTTTGCTATAACAGATTGAATACTGGCTTCTTCCAAAGTGTTGCATTACTGTAATCCTACTTCAGCTTGCAGCTTCCTTCCTTCCCTCTTTAAGCCAAGCAGGGGCCACAAAACTTGGAATTGACATGCTGTCATAACCATAAGGGTAGTCTAAAATTCCTCCTTACCTGTAAGAGGTTAAGAAGCTCAAATAACCTGGTTGGCACCTGACCAAAGGAACCAAGGGGGACAAAAGATACTTTCAGATCTGGGTGGGGGGAGGCTTTGTTTTGGGTTCTTTGTTTCTGTGTTCGCTCGCTCTGGGGACTAAGCAGGACCGGACATCAATCCATGTCCTCCAAACCATTTTGAACCAGTCTATCATATTACAGAAATTGTAAGTACAGCCAGGCAAGGCATATTAGTTTATCTTTGTTTTCTCAACTTGTGAATTTTCCCTTTGCTGGAGGGAGGTTTATCCCTGTTTTGCTGTAACTTTGAAACTAAGGCTAGAGGGGGTTCCTCTGTGTTTTCTGCATCTTTTGTTACCCTGTAAAGTTATCTTCCAACCTGATTTTACAGCGGGGATTTCTACCTTTTCTTCTTTTTTTAAATAAAATTCTTCTTTTAAGAACTGATTGATTTTTTTTTCAGTGTCCAAAGATCCAGGGATTTGGGTCTGTGTTCACATTGTAACCAATAAGTTAGGATATTATTCTCAAGCCTCCCCAGGAAAGGGGTTGTAAGGCTTGGGGGGATATTTACGGGGAACAGGAATTCCAAGTGATCCTTTCCCTCATTCTTTGTCTAAATCACTTGGTGGTGGCAGCATGCTGTTCAAGGACAAGGTGGAATTTGTGCCTTGGGAAAGTTTTTAACCTAAGCTGGTAAAAAAATAAGTTTAGAGTGTCTTGCATGCAGGTCCCCACATCTGTACACCAGAGTTCAGCATGGGGAAGGAAGAGTGACACATGCCCTTTTTCTTCCTCTCCAGGGGTCCCTGCAGACCCTTCTGCTGAAGTCAGCTCTCTCATAGTGGAGGATACAGCTGAACAGCCAGTGCTTCAGGGGCCCAGAACTCCTTGCCCTAGCTTGAGAGAGCAGGCTGTGGCAACTCCACAATCCAGTTTAAGGTTCTTGACTAGCAAGCCAGTCTCCTTGGTCAAGTTACAAGTTGTCCCAGTGCCCAGGTAAGAACCTGTAACCTGCAGTTCAAGCTGCTCTTATCCCTACTGTTGTATACTGTTCCTCACGTCCAGTGATCAGACCTTTCTACCTGTTGCTATCAGCCAGCATGTCACTGGCCAAGAGATCGGCCATGCTTCTCCCATCAGTGTGTGGGGTCATGAGGCAGTTTTTGGCTTCCTGTCTTGCTCCTGAGCTTTGCAGGGCAAGGCTCCCTGGGGCTTTGATCCTGCAGTGTCTGGATTATGGCTGCAACTACATCAGCCCTGAGTTCTTGTTTCCAGGTCAGCAAAATGTGGGGAAGACCTTAACAGGATGGCGGACAGGGGTGGGCAGAGTGGCCATCATCACAGTGAGCCCTGCAGAGCTGTGGTACCCCTGATTAGTGATTTTTTTAAGGGGGAGACCGATCTGAAGGAAGCCTCAGTGAAGGGATCCATGTTGTAGCCTTTCAGATGGGCGCGGGCCTTTCGTTGTGGGTAGGGGTAATCCCAGCCTGGATGGTAGGAATCTAGTAGCTCCCCAAACCTCTTCTGCTTTATAGTGCTGTGTCTTTGTTTAGGGTCTACGTGTGGGAGACCAGACCAGGGCAATGGGACTCTTCAACCAGCCAAGCTTCAGCTAAGGGGCTTTTTCTCTTCTTCTCTTTGCAGAATAAAGGGACTGTCTGATATGCAAGACTGGAAATTCTTAACCCCAGTGCGGCGTTCTCTGCGGATAGAGCACGCCATATCTCGCTACCCAGAGATGCTGAAGGAACACGACACTGTAGTGTCTTCCCTTGATGAAATAATGGCCATGGAGGATGTGAGCCAGTTCGTGTTTCGTAAAAATGAGGCCCTGCTGGAAGAGGAGGACCTGGAGCTTTAGGGTTTGTAGTGCTCAGAAGAGAAATGCTGCAGCAAGAATATCCAAAGCATTTCCACTGCATCAAAAGGGGCCCCAAGCACAGGCTGGTGGCACCCACAGTGTTATCCAAGCTTCATGGCCAGAGCCTCTGTTATGGCTTCCTCTGCCTGACTAAAGGGGAGGCTGTAAATATACTGGGGGAAATGTGTAATTGCCTTTCTACAGTGTTACTACTCTTAATAATGTACATACCCTGTGACACAGTATAACCTAGCACATTGCACAGTGGCCTGGGACACAAGGTAGCTGTTTTTGGCTCTACTACTGGCCTGCTGGGTGACCTTGAACATCTGTCTGTGCCTCACATTCCCCATATGTAAAGTGGGGGATAATAATACCAACCTCCTTTGTAAAGTGCTGTGAGATCAATGCATGGAAGAGCACTATGTAAGACCTAGGTGGTGGTACTGTGATGAATAAACTAATGCTGAAAACTTTGAGCCATTAAATAGCATTAAATAGAAGCTTTTTTCCCTACCACATACTGCAGGCCTTAGAATAGCAGCCCTGCAGTATGATGAGCCAAGAGGGGACACCAGAGCAAAGCAAAGACCTTGCAAAGGGGCCCTGGGCCCTAATCCCACCACATGGGCAGGGCTTCTCAGCACAACTGATGTTGGCACCTCCAATAGCCTTGTGCCTCTTAAAATGGTGCAGGAAAACTCAGGATTAATTTAGAGCAGCTGGTTTGGCTGCAGGACTTCCCAGTACCACAGCAGTGCAGTATTTCAGTGACCACCTTTCTTCAGGTGACTAAGTATTTCTAAAGCATCTTGAATGCTCAATACCAAGAGGGGGTTGTGCCTGGTCCCAGTCTCCACACTGAGTTGGGGGACATATATCAGACCCTCTCCCTCCGAAGACAGTAGCCGCTGGTCTTATTTTGTAGTGTCTTTATGAATAAACTAAATTTTAAAAAATGTATACAATAGCCTTAAAAATTCTCCCACCTCGTCAAACTCCTCCATTCTCAAAGAGCTGCCTGTATGCTTTGAGCCATGAAAGGCAATGCAGGAGCAGCTCTGCACACAGCCTAGGGTGCTCAGACCCAAAGGAGAATGCATGTGCGCGCACACACTCCATCCCCTTTGACCTATGATAGGTAGGGCCCTCTCAGCACTATTTCAGGGATAGATGGTATGTATACTTGGATGCTGCTGTGATCTGGATGCCTATTCACTTTATGGGATAGTCTTTGCACCACTCTGGTAGCTGACTTGATTTAAATTTATGATCAGGAACTTTCTCTGCCCTGCTCTGGAAGGCTGCAGTGCTAAGGTACGCCTGCATTTCCAGTGGAGCCATCGTTTAGCACCAAAGGGAAAAAGTATGGAGCTTGTGACTTCAAACTTCAGTCAGGTTTGAGCCTTACTGGGACAACTTGGATTCCTTTCTTTCCTTGAACAGACCTAGGGCAACCTTCATTCATAAGCCTTCATTTGTATAGCACAAGCCTTTAAAAACAGAGACTGCAGTGAGACAGACAAGCCCAATGTTCTCAGGCTAGGAAACTTAACAGTACTCAGTTTGTGGGAGGGGGTTGGGCACTATCAAGCATCCCTGCTGATATAAATGCAGTGGGGCTGCAGAGTGTTTCCTGCATGCATCCGATGAAGTGAGCTGTAGCTCATGAAAGTTTATGCTCAAATAAATTTGTTAGTCTCTAGGGTGCCCCCAAGTGCTCCTTTTCTTTTTCCTGAAGGAGCTGGGATTCCAGCTCAAATAAATCCAATGTACACTGAATGAGAGTTCACACTGCCAGGGGGGGTGGTTGGGGAGTGGAGGCAGAGGGCACAGATCAGCACTGCCTGCTCCAAGCCCCAGAATCCAGGTTCAGCCACAATCCCCAGAGAATGGGGAGCCTTCTTTTCCAAAACATCCCATGTAATGGCAGTGGAATCGGTCAGGGTCACTCCTGGCTTGTAAGGGGTGGGTATCTGACTACAGGAATCCCACCGCTGTAGTACACTCGCACAAAGCAACAACTGCTACATGAGTCAACTTAGCAAAGGAGAAATCAGAGTTGGGACTGGGCAGAGAAACTAGGGTACCCCAGACTTCCTGTGCATCAGCAGTGGCCTCTTCCCTTCCCTGGCTGCTGCAAGCTTTCCTGCCTCAGGGGGCAGTTGAGGGGATGTCTGGCCATGAACTGTCTCCACTGAATAAACCCCTGGAGGAAAATGCAAATAACTGCTGGATTCCAAAGGGGCCTCCTAGGCAGGGACAGTTTCAGAACACCCTCCCGTTTCACAGGATTTTGATGCCTCAGAAAAATGCTTTATTCTAGGTTTGGCGGCTGCTGTCCAGTCAGCAATCAGCCTGTGGCCCGGCTCAGTTGTCGTCGTCGTCATCCTCAGCCTCGTCAGTGTCCTGAAAAATGCCTCTGAGGTTCTGGAATAAGAGCTGGTAGGTGGGGAAAAGATGGTTGGCACCACCTGAGAGCTGTGTCCATGTCACTGCTGCTCTAAAACCCCCTCTCATGTAGCAGGTATCAGCACAGGACTATATATTTAAGGCCACTCCTGTCCTGCCCCGCAGTACCCATTTCTGCCTTGTTTCTTGCATTTTTATCCCTCTCCCACCCGCAAAAAAACCTCTGCTCCCACAAGAGATGGATTCCCCCATGCAACTTCAGGGAAAAAAGAGAGACAGAGAGAGAAATTTATTATATAAAAATGGATTTCAGACATTTTTACCACTAAGCAAATCTTGTTTAAACCATGTAAAAAATATTTTGTCTGGTTATAATGTCAAATCTTTCTAGCCCTCACTTAAATTTAAGTATTAAAACCTTTATTTTTTACAGAAAAAGTGGCTTTACATTGCTGAAATTTTATTTATGACAAACTGACGAGATATTTAGTGTTTTCCTGCAAATTCCTGCAGACTGTTTTTTTTCCCACCCACAACAAAGTACATTTTACCCACTCCCACTATTATGGCAGCAGGTCCTGCGGGATCCCAGGCCTGCTGCAGGGCTTTAGCCCACAGCCACACTGGGTCCAGGGCAACCTGTTGTATTTTCCCCTCAACTCTGGTGGGAGAGCTTCAAGTTTTCTGAGTTACTAAACATTTAAAGGACAAAAGACAGCAAATCTGAGCTGGGTTGCGACATCTCCCCCAAGCCATGAGCGTGGGCCTGGATAAGCTGACCCAGCAGCATCTGGCTAATGATTTGATTTGTGTGTATGATGCACCCAGTCGAAAAGGAGATCAGGGAGACAGTACAAGGCTGGGGTCACTGAGCCCTGCGGTGCTCAGCTCAAAGCTTTGCTGGAATACTACAGTGACGGACACTAAAGAACCAAGACAGTTGTACCTTCCTGTCTAATTCAAAACCATCCAGTGGCCTGACTGAGTACTACAGGCAAGTACTTGGCTGATTTCCTCCTGCTCTGCGGCCCCATGGATCTAGGGAAGCAGCGACTGGATGGACCCAGTGCCCAGAAGACGCAGTGGCCTTTCCCCGCATATCAAGAGACACCAGAAGAGCCACCTCCCTGCCTTTATACATCTCCTTCCATTGAGGGCTTCAAAAGGACCTCCCACATATTAATGAAGCCTCACAAGAGGGGTAAGTAGCAGCATGCCTTTTGGGGAAACTGAGGCCCAGAGAGTCCCTGGCAGGGCTGGGAATAGAGCCCAGCTCTCCGGGCTCCCAACCCAGTGCCTGAACCACAAGGCCTTTCTTGCCCTCATCAGGGCCAGCTGCATCCTGGCCTCGGGTGAACCTGATCCCATTGGATAGCCCTGTTGAGTTTCCCTCCGGACAATGGCCAAGCTCCCAGGACAGACCAGCCAGACTGACCCAGGGCTGAGTCCTGGCCATCATCTCCCTCTCTAACCCAGGAGTTCCAGGCTCCCTGTGGACCCAGCCCATCTTCTTGCCCTGGATTAGCCCTGGTCAAGCGTGTACACGGGCGGTGCACGGAACAGGTAGCTGAAGGGCTAGTAGAGGAAGTTGATGAAGGAAGTGGCGTAGAGGTCTGCATAGCGCATCAACTGGTTGGCGAAGAGTGTCTGGCGGGAACCACAGAGGAAGAGGCTGCCCATCTTCCTGTAGCACATGTCCATCTCATGAGAGACTTTCTGCAGGAGACCGTATGTGAGTCAGCATGGCTGAGGCCCAGCCCTGCCCTGGCCCCCCAGTGAAGAGACGGGGGCCTGTCAGTGACTTTCTGCAGGAGACCGTATGTGAGTCAGCATGGCCTGAGGCCCAGCCCTGCCCTGGCCCCCCAGTGAAGAGACGGGGGCCTGTCAGTGTAGGACCCTTTTTTAAATGGAGAGTCAGATACAGGACAGACACCGCAACAAACGTCATAACAGGCACAGGTGCAAGCTCCGGGGGACTGGCCAACGCTCAGGGCTATGTACCACAAGGCCCAACAAAGTCCTACAGGATCCCTGCCAGGGATCCCCAGATCCTACTGAGTCAGGCTGTGCCTGCTTTCTCCAGTGCTAGCCTTTCCTGGCCTGGAAGCTCAAACATCACCACAGCAGAGAGTCGCTCTTCTGTCTGGCACAGGAGGCTCAGAATTTGCTGCCCCTTTGGCACCAACCTGGCACCCACTGTGTTCATTCCTTTTGCCCATCCGTGCAGAGATCAGCTCTGGCAACAGAGGATTTGGGCATCTGCTTCTGCAGAACAAGCAGGGGGGAGCCACAGCACCATCAAACAGCAGGAGAAGGCACACAAGCCTTTCTGATGTGGGGAAGGGATCAGGAGGTGAACTCAGGAGCCCCAGCACCAGGCTTGACACGCACACGCCCGCCCGCACGCCACAACAGCAGCTATAACTAGACATGAGGAAGCAGGGATCATTCTGTGGCCAGGCCCTGGGGGCTGGGGTGGGCTGCTGCTCCCTGCCCTGGGGGTGGAGCAGGATGAGCCAGGAGCACCAGCTGACAGGCTTCCCCTCTCACCTTCCTGCCCCCTGTTGCCAGAGGCATGGAGGGAACAGGAAGCATGTTTCTGCTCTCTCACTCCCACAGCTCTTAAAACAAGTGGCAGGGCCCCAGAGCCCCTCCCTGAGCCAAGAGCACTGGGTACCTGGGTCTGGTGCTTGCTGGAGCTGATGTCCAGGCGCTCGCTGCTGCCGCTCTCCAAGGGCCTCAGGAGAGCACAGCACAGCACCAAGGTGAGTGTTGTTGGAGGGGGCAGTCCCAGCCGCTCCCCGCACAGTGCTCAGCTTGACTGAACAAGAGCCAGAAGGGGCCATTGCTACATGCCTACAATGGGGCCCAGTTAACATCACAGGCCCGGGCTGATTCTGCCAAGTGCGTGTCAGATGCCCCTGAGCCCCCCTCCTCCCAGGAGGGCATCCCACCCTACCCAGTCTGGGTGTAACTGACACAAGAGGCAGGACTAAGGCCCTGCCCGACTCTGGGATGGGTCACGGCACAGCCCTCGCTCAGTGCTAACAAGGGGTTGCTGGTTTCCAAGGCTCTGGAGAGACGTCGGAACAAGGGAAAGCATCAGGCCTCCGACAGACCCTGCAGGCAGCACCCACTCAGCACTGCCAAAGTTTGACTCAGACTCACAATTTATCAGACCACTCTGTTTTATTAGCAAAGCTGCTCTGCTAATACATTTAGAGGTGAGCCCCCCCGAGTGGGGCTTGTGTCTCTTAATTTATACAGTTTTTTGGAGAACAAGTTACAGAGAAGTTACAGACAAAAGAAGAAAAAGATTTTAGTCACCACCCTTCGAGATCCCTGAGACCAGTCACGTATCTTCAATTACCTGCCACCCTTAACAATCTCCTTTAACAGCTTCCAGTTAACTTAACTAATTGCCCTTCACACCTTCCATTCTGATGCCTGCTTCTTAGATGTGCTGGCTCTATCTTAATTGCTTCTCCATTCAAAAGCTAACTGTCCCTACGTGTGCTCCCTCCGATACTTTGTAACATGTTTTGGCATGCCTTCTCATATACAATGTATCCAGCATGTCCCCTTATACAATGTTATACAACTAACACAATCCCCCCTTTTGGTCAAGGCTACGCCTATGACCAATGACTTACTGGATTCCATACATCAATCGTTCTTTTTCATTACTTTCACTGGTGACATTTAACAACATTAGATTAGCACTCTGGTTAGGGGTAACCTGATGGATGGTGTGTCTTGTGCAGTTTTGGATACAACAAGAAATCAATTGAAAACACACAAAGATTATTAGAATTCCAAATAGGATAGTCAGGATTCCTTGAAACAACCAGTTTCCCAGACTAGAGAAATTGAATAAGTTACTTATCCATTTCCACAAGGAACTTGGTTCTTCGTGGGGAAGGTATGCAATTTGCTCCAGATGGCTAGCACGATTTGTTACCTCATTAGTATTATCAGGTATGTATACACAGCATTCTGTTCCAATTAGAGCACAGGTCCCTCCTTTGGCTGCCAGTATTATATCTAATGCCCGATGGTTTTGGAGGGCCACTTGTCGGACCGCTCCTGCTTCTTTGGCTAGAGCTTTTAAGCTCTCTCCTGTTTCATTGGCCATGATCTCAACCACCGCTTGTAACCTTAAAAGCCTTTTTGCATGGTGGATTACCCCCCCCTACTGGGACTAAAGAAATGCCAACAGCTTCTTCCCAAGTTAGGGGGCTTATGTTCTCCACATACCATTTAGCATCTGGCAAGTCCCTCCTTTTTCGCCTGAAATTACGGAGGCGATTTCGTGCGAGGGATTGAAGCACCTGGAATTGTGAGAAAAGCTGAGCAGGATAACAGATACCTGACCAATTTGCTGGTAACACAGTGTAAGCATTTTCCCCACAAACCCAATGATGTCCCATTAAAGCTGGGAAGGGTTGACTGCAACCCTTTGACATGTAAGAATTTACGAAGGAGGAATAGTATCCCCCAAAGGGCACAGGATGATTTTCACTGGGAGAAGAGGTAGCATTCACACGACATTTGTAGATGGTGCTGTTTTTCTCAGGGAGGCTGTAGGAGGAGCAAGAGATTGAATCTTTGGTTTGATCCCAGGTTGAGAGGAAGTTTATCTTTCCATACCCGGTTCGCCATTCTCCAACCTTGTTTGAATCGTCCCATACACCACGGGACACGATGTATTGGAGACAGCTGCTCCTCCCTAGATTCAGCCCTGTCCCATTACACACCCAGCACCAGTGGCCCTTTCCTTTCACCACACTTATAAGTTTAGGAACATATGTTTTTCCCAGGCCCCAAGTGTCATTTTCCTTCCATGTCCTTTCAAGTGGATAGGGTTCTCCAGCAAGCTCTGAGGAATTCACAGGGATTGCCATGGTGGGGATACTAGCTTGTGAGTGAGCTGGGATGTGGCTGCAGACCCAGCAATTAGAAATATTCAGGATCTGGGCTATCTGCACCTGTTGTTGGATGAAAGAATTGTCACTGTCACTCTGGATTGCCCAGATCCTCAGGACACAGTAGCTGAGGATTAAGCTTCTCAAAGGACACATGTTGGAAGCAGGACCCTTTCTGGTTCCGACAACCCCTTTCGAGGGAATCGCAGTCATGGTTTTACGTCCACCAGGCAGCAGACGCTAGGCTCACTACTGCTTCTTGTTTGTTGGGTCCTGCTGTCTGCTTACCCTCTGCTTCTGGCAACCCTTACGAGAGCGCAGATTGTAAGGTATTGCAGGCTGTTCCTCTTTGTCTTCTGGGGTTGAAGCTGGTTCTGCGTGGTCTTGCAGAGGTGCTGGGTCCCCTTGAGGTGGCGCTGGCTTACACTGTGGGGTGTGGATCCATGCAGCGATGCCGGATAATTTCACTGCTGTCTGGGTGGTGAGCAGTACCTGGTATGGACCCTCCCACCGGGGTTCCAAGGCGGGCTTCCGAAGGTGGTGCCGCAGGCAGACCCACTCACCAGGCTCAGGGGTGTGACAGGCAGCAGAGGTGGGTTCCCTCGGCCAAGCTGCTCCCACCTGCCAATGGAAGGAGCTCACCGCTTGCATTAACCCTTTGCAGTACTGGAGGAGCGTGCTGTGAGTTAGGTTTAGGTCTGGGGCTGGGGTAATAGTAGCCATTGTTCGCATAGGGTGTCCCATGATGATTTCAAATGGACTCAATTTGTGTCTCTGGGATGGGGATGACCGAATTTCCATAAGGGCCAGTGGTAAAGCAGCTGGCCAGTTTAACCCTGTGGAACTACAGATTTTTGCCAGCTTATTTTTAAGCACACCATTTCGCCTTTCCACTGCCCCTGCACTCTGTGGACGGTAAGGGCAGTGCAGCAGGGGGGTGACATGTAATACCTGGTTTAGATGTTGAACAATTTTTCCAGTAAAGTGTGTTCCCCGGTCACTAGACAAAGTGGCAGGAATTCCCTTGGTAGGGATAATGTGGTTTAACAGACATTTTGCAACAGACAATGAATCAGCTTTGCGACAGGGAAAGGCTTCAATCCAACCCAAAAACAGACATAACTAAAATGAATTCATATTTCTGACACTTTGGCATTTGTACAAAATCGAGTTGCCAGTGTAGGAAAGGTGCTTGAGGCAAACCCCAGAACCCTTGTGTTACTTTACAGATTTGCCGACATTGTGGCTTTGACAAGTAACACAAGCGGCACAGTGGTGGTTGCAAAGGAGCTGAAATGGGGAGCCCACCACCCCGCCTTACTCATAGCAGAGACCATCCCCTCCTTGCCGACATGCGAAACACCATGTAGCAGGGTGGCTAGGGACGGGTAGAGTGAGAGGGGGGCTACAAAGGTACCGGTGGGCGATCGCCAAAGGGAATCAGAATGCAAAGAGCAACCCAAAGCACTCCAGGAGTTTTCTCTGTTTCTGGGGCAGAATCCTGGAGCTGAGCGAGATGAGACAGGGATGGTGGCGTTACAGAGACAGAGAGGGGACCAAGAAACGCTTCTGGTGAAGATTTTATAGTGGCGACATGTTTTGCAGCAGCATCAGCAAGTGCATTACCTTTTGCCACCTCGGTGTCTGCCGCTGAGTGGCCAGTACACTTAACAATTGCCAAGGCAGACGGTAGTAAAACTGCCTACAGGAGGGCGGCAATGTAGGGCCATTCTTGATAGGGGTACCAGCAGAGGTAAGAAAACCTCGAGCCTGCCAGAGGGTGCCAAAGTCATGCACAACCCCAAAGGCATACCGAGAATCAGTAAAAATAGTGGCAGAGAGCCCCTCGGCTAGAAAGCAGGCACGGGTTAGAGCAATCAGTTCAGCCACCTGGACAGAGGTCACAGAGGGTAAAGGCGCAGCTTCTATGGTCTCTGAGAGAGAGACCACAGCATACCCTGCAAGAAGGTGGCCTTGGTCATTTCTATAATAGGACCAGCTCAGAGTTAGGGAGAGGTCCATCTGAAAGGTTGGGGCGCGGGACAGTGATAGCGGAGACAGTTACAAGACAGTCATGGGGTTCACCATCACTAGGTAAAGGAAGGAGGGTAGCAGGGTTTAACCGGGAGCAGCGCTTAATAGTGATAAGTGAGGCTGAAAGCAGCAAAAGTTCATACCTAGTGAGGCGAGCAGAGGAGAGGTGAGCCGTGTTGCGTTGCAGAAGGAGAGTTTCCACAGAATGGGGAACCATGAGAGTGAGAGGAGAGCGGAGGACAAGGGACTCAGACATCTCGACCAGGCGTGCTGCAGCAGCTACAGCGCGTAGGCAAGGGGGTAAACCCTGGGCTACAGGGTCCATGGTTGCAGAAAAATAAGCCACCGGGCGATTTCTGTCACCGTGCTCCTGAGTAAGAACCCCGAGGGCACAAGCAGATTGTTCGTGACAGAAAAGGGTAAAAGGCTTGTCATAGTTAGGTAACCCTAAGGCAGGGGCAGAGGCTAAATTCTGCTTAAGGGAGATGAAAGCAGCATTTGCTTCAAGTGGCCATGGCATGGGGTTAGGTACAGAGGATCGAGTGAGTTCTTGGAGTGGTTTAGCCAGAGAAGCATATTGGGGAATCCATTGCCTACAGAACCCTGTCATGCCTAAGAATTTTCTGACCTGGCGTGGAGAGCAAGGCTGGGGAAAGCTAAGGATGGCTTGTACCCGGGCTGGAGAGAGCGTACGGGAGCCCTGGGAGAGAAGGAAGCCTAGGTATGTGACAGAGGTTTGGCAGAGCTGCAATTTTGTGCGAGAAGCCTTATGACCCTTGTTTGCTAAAGCTGTGAGAAGTGATAGTGAATCAGTTTCTGAGGCAGACAGAGAGGGGGAGCACAGGAGTAAGTCGTCCACATATTGGATCAGTGTGGATCCTGATGGGAAAACCAGATCAGCGAGATCCCTGGCTAGGGCTTGAGAAAAATAGGATGGACTCTCTGTGTACCCCTGGGGAAGGGTAGTCCATGTATATTGCTGACCCTTGTAGGAGAAGGCAAAGAGATACTGGGAGTCAGAGTGAACTGGGACAGAGAAGAAAGCGGAGCACAAATCTACAACAGTAAAGTGGGTTGCATTTGGAGGAATAGACGCTAGTATTGTATCAGGGTTAGGAACCACTGGAAAAGAAGGTATGACAATTCGGTTAATAGCTCGAAGGTCTTGAACAAAATGCCACGATTTGCCGTCAGCTTTTTGAACGGGGAGGATAGGGGTGTTACAGAGGCTGGAACAAGGGACAATAATTCCTTGTTCTTTTAATGCAGATATAACTGGAGCAATCCCAGCCTCTGCCTCAGGATTCAAAGGATACTGAGACAGGCGAGGCAGAGGTTTGGAATTGTCTACAGTAATCCGAACTGGGTCAGTATTTAATCGGCCCACTTCAGATGGGTGCGATGGCCATAGGGAGGAAGGAACCTGAGAGATTAGGTGCTCTAGGGACGGAGTTAAGGGACAGCAAGGGACCGGAGTGGAGAGGGAAGTTTCAGACAGCAGGGAGGCTACAGAATCACATAAGGAAGACTGAGGGATTTGCAGATAGACACCATCTGGGGAGCAGTAAATAGAATAGCCAAGTTTGCATAGCAAGTCCCGTCCCAGAAGGTTTGCAGGGGTGGAATCAGAGAGGAGGAATGCATGCTCCTCAGAGAGGGGACCGACCTGAACAGACAAAGGTTTTGAGAGGGGAAAAGAGGTAGGGATCCCTGTAATGCCAACAGCAGACACAGATTTTCCAGATCGGGGAACCTCAGGCAAGTCAGTGGTGTGGATTGTAGAAAGAGAAGCTCCAGTATCAAGAAGGAAAGGGAGAGAGAGATCATTTACAGTCAGGACACATTCTCCAGTAGGGGACAGAGGTAATAAGGGAGCTAAAACTTTGTGAGGTTCCCCAGCATCCCGTCATTGTTGGGGTGAAAAATAGGGTTGGGGATCAGCTGGAGGAACCAGCGGGGGGTTCACTTGATTTCCCATACAATTATTAGGTCGTCTTGGACACTCTTTTTTCCAGTGTCCAGGCTGTTTACAGTAGTTACAAACCCCAGTTAATCCAACCCCCCACCCCCTTCCGCAACCCCGTCCCTGTCCCCGGTGTGGTCTGCTTAGTCCTGAATAATGCTGTATCTGCTGAGCCATTAACTTTTGGGAGGACTGTTCCTCCTATCCTTTTAAAGTGCGGTGGCAATGCTCTGCTACTGCCAGCAATTTGTCCATGGTTTCAGTCTCCCATCCCACACTTATTCGTTTTAACATGCTGCCTGTGGCAGGGAGAAGACCATCAACAAATGCATGTGCCAAGGCCCCCTGCCCATTTACATCGGGCTCTTGTATTCCTGAATATTGTAGGAAAATATCAGTTAGCCGGAACCTATAGTCACCTGGGCTTTCTCCTTGCCCTTGCTTACAGCAACGTATTGCTGTCCAGTTTGTTTTAGGAGATCACGCTTTGGGAATGGCTTGATGCAGACACTTCCAAAGAGCCATACACTGGTCTCTGTATGCCAAATCTGGTCCAGTACCTTTCATGGTTGAGTGGCGTGCCTCAGCTGGCCAGTCTGCGGCAGCCAACCATTTTGCATAATAACTGGCAGGAGCTAACAATTTACACAGTTGGAGGAGATCTGTCTCAGAGGGTTCATAGGTTTCACAGATTAACAGAAACTCCTCAGCAAATTTGACAGAGTTTTCCTGTGGTTTGGGAAAACTTTTAACTATAGACAAAAGTTCCGTACAAGTCCAGGTCTTATAATCCCATATGGACTCACTTTCTCCCATCTTAAGGACTCGTAAGGGTGCCACAACAGTTTGATCAGAGTCTCTCATTAACCTCCCATCAGGTTCTCTTTTCCAAGAAGAGATGTCAAGAGAATCTTTGCAGACTGCTTTGGATTTCTTCTTCATAATATTTTGCAGAGCTGCGAGGCCAATGAGGGTATCTTCTTCGCTTTCATTATCTGTAGTCACTGAAGATTTTTCCTTTTCTGATTTCTTATTTGCACAGGAGTATGGTGGGGGTCGGGTTCGATCCGGATCATTGCACAGGACTGGGCAAAGGGGAGCGCTTGGACTAGGGGTGGGAGAGACTGCATCCAATTGAACTGTTAGGTTTTTTTTATAGAATTTTTAAGAGAGGTGAGTTTTGACTCAGTCCATCTACGATTTGCCTCTTCCCACCACTGCATGAAGCAGTCTACTTCTCCTCTCTCCAATTTGGTTTTTGGGAGGACGAGTTTGCTTTTTAAAGCATCCACTCGATCCTTGTCCCAAGAACCTAACAGTGGCCACTGTAATTTGGGGTTCTCTAGAGCTAATTTGGACCATTTTTCAAGAAATCTACAAGAGTCCGGACCCCTCCTAAAATACATAAAATAAGCTGGAGTTCCCTTAGGGAACTGTTCTTCCTTAGACTTCTGATTACCCATCCAGCAGGACTTCACACAGCACTCACACAAGAAGGAAATTCGGGCTCAGCAGAGCGGTACCCAGTGTAACACACAGAAAGGAGCCCACAGGCTACGGCCTCAACTGCCCTTGCTTTCACACCAGGGGTTATACCCAAGGCGTGGTGCGGCTGCAGCTGTGCAGATTCCACTTATTCAGACCGTGGGGACGGGGACGCCTTGGTCAGCCAGTCTCCGGACAGAGATGGCTCCCAGATTCACACATACACCACTGGGAAGACGGATATACACAAAGACAAGACAGTCCTCAAACCGGATAAAGCACAAAAATAATAATTACCTGAGACGTCTGATTCCAGAAGCTGGGTCCAAAGACCCCTACCCGAACAGAGTGGGAACCAACAAGTTCAATGGCGTAGACTGCGCTGCTGCTGTGTACCTTTCTGTCTTGTGGAGGATCGCTTGGACTAAGCGTCCAGGCGCCGGCTGCCACGATCGTCCTGCAAGGCAGTCAGGGATCACACAGCCTCAGTGAAGCCACTTGCCATCTCGGTGGAACCTCCAAATTGTCAAAGTTTGACTCAGACTCACAATTTATCAGACCACTCTGTTTTATTAGCAAAGCTGCTCTGCTAATACATTTAGAAGTGAGCCCCCAGAGTGGGGCTTGTGTCTCTTAATTTATACAGCTTGCTGGAGAACAAGTTACAGAGAAGTTACAGACAAAAGAAGAAAAAGATTTTAGTCACCACCCTTCGAGATCCCTGAGACCAGTCACGTATCTTCAATTACCTGCCACCCTTAACAATCTCCTTTAACAGCTTCCAGTTAACTTAACTAATTGCCCTTCACACCTTCCATTCTGATCATAGAATCATAGAATATCAGGGTTGGAAGGGACCCCTGAAGGTCATCTAGTCCAACCCCCCGCTCGAAGCAGGACCAATTCCCAGTTAAATCATCCCAGCCAGGGCTTTGTCAAGCCTGACCTTAAAAACCTCTAAGGAAGGAGATTCTACCACCTCCCTAGGTAACTCATTCCAGTGTTTCACCACCCTCTTAGTGAAAAAGTTTTTCCTAATATCCAATCTAAACCTCCCCCACTGGAACTTGAGACCATTACTCCTCGTTCTGTCATCTGCTACCATTGAGAACAGTCTAGAGCCATCCTCTTTGGAACCCCCTTTCAGGTAGTTGAAAGCAGCTATCAAATCCCCCCTCATTCTTCTCTTCTGCAGGCTAAACAATCCCAGCTCCCTCAGCCTCTCCTCATAAGTCATGTGTTCTAGACCCCTAATCATTTTTGTTGCCCTTCGCTGGACTCTCTCCAATTTATCCACATCCTTCTTGAAGTGTGGGACCCAAAACTGGACACAGTACTCCAGATGAGGCCTCACCAATGTCGAATAGAGGGGAACGATCACGTCCCTCGATCTGCTCGCTATGCCCCTACTTATACAGACGTGCTGTATAAGACATGATGCCTACTTAATTGCTTCTCCATTCAAAAGCTAACTGTCCCTACGTGTGCTCCCTCAGATACTTTGTAACATGTTTTGGCATGCCCTCTCATATACAATGTATCCAGCATGTCCCCTTATACAATGTTATACTTCCACAGTGTCATCTGCAAACTTGCTGAGGGTGCAATCCATCCCATCATCCAGATCATTAATAAAGAAGTTGAACAAAACTGGCCCCAGGACTGACCCCTGGGGCACTCCGCTTAATACTGCTTGCCAACTAGACATTAAGCATCTTGGTGGCTCCACTCTGTGTCTGTTGCTGGGTTCCTGACAGCCCTGGGGGACATGCTGCGAGTGCAGGGATCAGCCCCGTGGTGACCCTACCAGTGAAGGAGCAGGAGCAGCTGTTTCCCCGGGTCACGGGTGTCAGTCCTTCCCCCAAAGAGGTAGTCTGGTTTGTAGCTTCCTGGTGGGTCTGGAGGAGAGCGTCCCTCAGCCCTGTCTCAGCCTTCCTTGCCTGCAGCAGCTTGTCTCTCCCTGCAGAAGGTGTGTGTAAAGGTTACAGACAGGAGGCAGCCCTTAACTGGATCATAGAATCCTAGGACTGGAAGGGACCTCCAGAGGTCATCTAGTCCAGTCCCTTGTACTCATGGCAGGATTAAGTGTTATCTAGATGTGACGCTCTTACCTTGGGGAACACCCTACACCCACATGTTCATCTTTGTAAAATGATTGTGTGGTATCCAATGCAAAGTTTGTCATGTTGGATGTCTTCGGAAGGCTCATAATGCACCAGAGCATGGTTGTTATAGTGATGTTGCAGTAATGTTATAGTAAGGTTATAGGTTATAATTTAATGTATATAGTTATGAGGCTGAAAATGTATCCTCATGGCTTAAAGCCAGACCATGCAAAAACTCTCCAAGAACAGAGAGGCAGTTTACACCTCAGAACATGGATGGGGGGAGGGATAGCTCAGTGGTTTGAGCATTGGTGTGCTAAACCCAGGGTTGTGAGTTCAATCCCTGAGGGGGCCATTTAGGGATCTGTGGCAAAAATTGGGGATTGGTCCTGCTTTGAGCAGGGGGTTGGACTAGATGACCTCCTGAGGTCCCTTCCAACCCTGATATTCTATGATTCTATGAACCCAGCCCAGCCTCATAGGAACAATGGTCACCCCCTTCCTTTGGGCAGTCTGGGACTGCAATGAAGTAATGCTCACCTGAAGGGGGGGAGGAAAGAAAGGACATGAAAAAAGGGAGAGACATTTTGCCCTGCTCCCTCTCCTTCACCTACATCTACAGCCACCGCCACCACCACTAAGTGACTGAACCACTGATCAAAGGGGAGAGCCTGGCTGAACAGCCAGCCTGTGGTGAGAAGCATCTAAGTTTGTAAGGGCACTGAAAGTGTTAAGATCAACTTAGAATGTGTTTTGCTTTAATTTCATTTGACCAAATCTGACTTCTTGTGCTTTGACTTAAAATCACTTAAATCTACCTTTATAGTTAATAAATCTGTTTGTTTATTCAACCTGAAGCCGTGCATTTGGTTTTCAGTGTGTCAGAGACTCCTCTTGGGAGAACAAGCCTGGTACATATAAATTTCTTTGTTAAATTGACAAACCTATATAAGCTTGCAGCGTCAGGCAGGCATAACTAGATACTGGAAGACGGCGGTTCCCAAGGTTGTGTCTGGGACTGGGGGTATTGGCTAGTGTCATTCGGCTGCAAGTAGCTGGGAGCAGCTTACATCCTGACGCAGCTTAGATCCTGCTGGGAGCAACTTAGATCCTGACGCAGGGAAGAAAGGTAAGCAGCAGGATACGGACCCTGGACTTCAGGAAAGCAGACTTCGACTCCCTCAGGGAACGGATGGCCAGGATCCCCTGGGGGACTAACTTGAAGGGGAAAGGAGTCCAGGAGAGCTGGCTGTATTTCAAGGAATCCCTGTTGAGGTTACAGGGACAAACCATCCCGATGAGTCGAAAGAATAGTAAATATGGCAGGCGACCAGCTTGGCTTAATGGTGAAATCCTAGCGGATCTTAAACATAAAAAAGAAGCTTACAAGAAGTGGAAGGTTGGACTTATGACCAGAGAAGAGTATAAAAATATTGCTCAGGCATGTAGGAATGATATCAGGAGGGCCAAATCGCACCTGGAGCTGCAGCTAGCCAGAGATGTTAAGAGTAACAAGAAGGGTTTCTTCAGGTATGTTGGCAACAAGAAGAAAGCCAAGGAAAGTGTGGGCCCCTTACTGAATGAGGGAGGCAACCTAGAGACAGAGGATGTGGAAAAAGCTAATGTACTCAATGCTTTTTTTGCCTCTGTTTTCACTAACAAGGTCAGCTCCCAGACTGCTGCGCTGGGCATCACAAAATGGGGAAGAGATGGCCAGCCCTCTGTGGAGATAGAGGTGGTTAGGGACTATTTAGAAAAGCTGGACGTGCACAAGTCCATGGGGCCGGACGGGTTGCATCCGAGAGTGCTAAAGGAACTGGCGGCTGTGATTGCAGAGCCATTGGCCATTATCTTTGAAAACTCGTGGCGAACCGGGGAAGTCCTGGATGACTGGAAAAAGGCTAATGTAGTGCCAATCTTTAAAAAAGGGAAGAAGGAAGATCCTGGGAACTACAGGCCAGTCAGCCTCACCTCAGTCCCTGGAAAAATCATGGAGCAGGTCCTCAAAGAATCAATCCTGAAGCACTTACATGAGAGGAAAGTGATCAGGAACAGCCAGCATGGATTCACCAAGGGAAGGTCATGCCTGACTAATCTAATCACCTTCTATGATGAGATTACTGGTTCTGTGGATGAAGGGAAAGCAGTGGATGTATTGTTTCTTGACTTTAGCAAAGCTTTTGACATGAGTTATGAGGAGAGGCTGAGGGAGCTGGGATTGTTTAGCCTGCAGAAGAGAAGAATGAGGGGGGATTTGATAGCTGCTTTCAACTACCTGAAAGGGGGTTCCAAAGAGGATGGCTCTAGACTGTTCTCAATGGTAGCAGATGACAGAACGAGGAGTAATGGTCTCAAGTTGCAGTGGGGGAGGTTTAGATTGGATATTAGGAAAAACTTTTTCACTAAGAGGGTGGTGAAACACTGGAATGCGTTACCTAGGGAGGTGGTAGAATCTCCTTCCTTAGAGGTTTTTAAGGTCAGGCTTGACAAAGCCCTGGCTGGGATGATTTAACTGGGAATTGGTCCTGCTTCAAGCAGGGGGTTGGACTAGATGACCTTCTGGGGTCCCTTCCAACCCTGATATTCTATGATTCTATGACAGGGGCTAGGGTGTCCCCACTCCGGGGTGCTCTCTCTGCACTGGGCACTTCTCCGACTCACTGACCATTACATACGCTTTAAAGCAAATGCAAGTTATTTAATCAACAATTAATTTTAAAAAGAATAAGGGGAAATGGGAAAGGTTAAAGGAAACACATCACCCCGGCTCTGTGGCAGGGAACATCACAAACAGTGGCTCTGTAACGTCTGGGCAGTTCACAGTCTGCTCCTTGTCGGTCCCAGGCCCCTGCTCAGGCCCTGGCTGTGCTGCAGGGATGCTGTGGGTCGGACACTTGCTCTGGTGGTGGCCACACGCCCTCAGGCTCTAAGTGATAGGACCCTTCTGCCCAGTGTCGCCCCCAGCCTGTCAGGGTTACGATCCAAGTCTGGCCTGCAGAGCCCCTTGGCTGAGGCATCTCCCTGTGCTGGGCCTGCTGCCCAGGGTCCCCCTCGCTCTCCCCAGCTGCTCCCTGCACCCAGCTCCAGATGGCTCCAGCTGCAGCCCCACCACTCGGTCTCTGCACCGCGGCTGCTCTGCCTCCAGCTCCCTGGGCTGCTGCTCTGGCCCCTCTGGCTCTGGTTGCTGCAGCTCTGCTCCCAGGACAGGTCTGCTCTACAGGCTGCTTCTGTGACTCTGCTCCCGTGACTCTGCTCCCAGCACTGACCTGCTTCCTGGGCTGCTTTTCTGGCCCCTCTAGCTCAGGTCGCTGCAGCTCTGCTCCCAGGGCAAGTCTGCTCTCTCTGGGCTGCGCCTCTGGCTTTGGGGCTGCAGCTCTGCTCCCAGGACAGGGTCCGCTCTCTCTGGGCTGCTTTTCTGGTCCCTCTGCATCTGGCCCAGCTCTGCTCCCCAGCTGAGCTTTGGCCCCTGCTTTCTCCTTAGCTCAGCCCCACTCTGTCTGACCCAAATCCAGCTCACACAGAGGATGGGACCTCCCTGGCCTCCTGACTCCCTGATTAGCCTGCCCGCCCTATCATTCAGGCTGACCTGGAGCATTGGCCTCTCCCCATTGTTCCTGGGGGCTGTCAGTCTCAGGATCCTGATTCCCCATTGACCCTTCCCCCTTTTTAGTACTGGGAGCTAGCAACTAAAACACCCCACTGAATGTTAGTAAGGGGGCAACAGTCCCCTTACAGATAGAAAGATAGATGGGGTGGCTGGGGATAGATCGGGGTGGGCAAACTTTTTGGCCTGAGGGCCGCATTGGGGTTGCAAAACTGTATGAAGGGCCGGGTAGGGAAGGCTGTGCCTCCCCAAACAGCCTGGCCCCCGCCCCCTATTTGCCCCCTCCCACTTCCCACCCCCCCGACTGTCCCCCTCAGAACTCCGCACCCATCCAACCACCCCTGCTCCTTGTCCCCTAACTGCCCCCTCCCGGTACCCCCTGCCCCTATCCAACCGCCCCCCGCTCCCTGTCCCCTGACTACCTCTTCCCAGGACCCCACACCCCAAACTGCTCCCCCGGGATCCCACCCCCTATCCAACCCCCCCCCGCCCCCCCTCCCCGGTCCCTGACTGCCTCACCCACTATCCACAACCCCACCCCCTGACAGGCCCCCTGGGACTCCACACCTATCCAACCCCCCCATTCCCCATCCCCTGACTGCCCCCCCACAGAACCTCCACCCCATCCAACTGCTCCTGACTGCCCCCTGGGACCCCTGGCCCCTTATCCAACCCCCTGGCCCCAGCCCCGGCCCCCTTAGCGTGCTGCTCAGAGCAGCATGTCTGGCAGCTGCGCCGCCCGGCTGGAGCTAGACACGCTGCCCCTCTGCTCGGCAGAAGCCCGCGCAGTGGCGTGGCTGCAGGGGGGGACAGCAGGGGAGGGGCTGGGGTCGAGCCTCCCTGCCTGGGAGCTCAAGGGCCGGGCTGGATGGTCCCGTGGGCCGTAGTTTGCCCACCTCTGGGCTAGATAGATAGATAGATAGAGGGGGTGGCTGGGGATAGATAGAGCGGGGGTGTCTGACACTGGATAGATTGCAGGGGGGGTCTGGGGATAGATGGATCTCCTCCTCCATTCGAAGGCTGAGTTGGGTCCCCGGTTTTTTGGTGCCAGGGTGCCCCCTGGTGGTGGATTCCACTGCTGAGTTCAGCTCCCAGGTTCCTTTCCGCTGTGCGTACTGTGCCATGGCGGGCGGGAGGGGGAGGGGGAGGGGGAGGGGGAGGGGGGGAAGGGGCGATTCTGCATGGGGTGTGGCGGGGGGTTTCAGTCTGCACGTGGCCGCGGCCGCCTGGCCCTTTTCTTTGCTCCACAGTTCCATTTCCCCCTTTCTGTTGGTTTTGCCCTTTCACCGCCCCTCCCGCCTGTGCCCCAGGCCGGACCTGGCCTTGACTCCTGCCAAGATCTATGAAGAGTGACTGCAGTGGGGTCGATGCAGTTACACTGAAGTGACCCCCCAGGGCGCTGGGAAGGGGGGCCCCAGGCCATTAGTCTGCTGGCTGCCCTGACCCCCTGGCTATGGCGGACTGCTAGGGTGACTCCAATCCCCACGTTCCACTGTAGGGTATTGCTCATAGGGCCCGCTCAGGATCGGAGCCCCTTGGACCAGTCACCTCCCAGCTGCAGAGTCCAATTCCAACCCAGGGCTCAAGGCATCTGCCCCCACACTTCACTCAGCAGCCAGGGGAAAGCTGGGGTCCTACACCCCCCCCCCACCCCTTTGCTGCCCAGCTCCCTGGGCCTAGAATCGTCCCTGGCCTGATTGGCAGGTGCCCAGGATGGTGGAAGCTGCAAAGCTGGCCTGCCCCGGGAGCTGGGTCTGCCAGCCCCTTCCCCAACCCCCTCTGGGGTTGGGGCTGCCCCCTCCCCTCTGTCTCCCTTCAGTCACTCTGGACAGCTTTGCTAATCCAGCCACCTTCACATACGCCCTGGCTCAGCATGTACTGTGTGATCCCCAGAGCTGTGAGCTTGCTCGGAAGAGTGCCCTGCGAATACTAGCCGCTGAATTGTCTGCTGTGCCGGCAGGAGGCCAGCACAGGGCCTGAGGGAAGGTAGCTGGTACCATAGGGGGGAGGGGACGCCCCACGCCGCCCTCCCTGTGGTGCGGGACAGCTCAGCCCAGCCCCCAGCTCCTGCCCCCAATCCACCTCCCTTGGAATGACTCCTGCATCAGGGTCCCCTCTAGGGGTGGCAGAGAGCCCCCAGTGCCCAGGCATTTCCCGAGGGAAGCACACCAGCCCCACACCCCTCAGTGCAGGCAGAGATCCACCGGCAGAGTGACTCTGCAACCCCCTGTGGATGTTGCAACACAGATGAGCTCAGCTGGGCTCCGGCCCCCTGAGGTCAGGCTGACGTCTGTCTCTCCCCATCCTGCCGGCCTGCCCTTGAATGCCAGAGGTTGCCCTAACCAGGGGGCACAGAGCCACCCAGCAAGGATGCAGGACGCTGACTGTGTGCCAGGGCCCTGCCTCCCTACCAGACAAGTCACCAATAGGGGGAATGGTGGGCAAAGGAGTGGGGTGGCTGGGCCTCAGCTGCAGGACCTTCTCTTCGAGAAGGCTGCAGTTCAATGCAGCACTGCAAGCCCAGGAGCAGTGGCGCAGTGAGTCTATCATCACTGCAAGCTTGCCCAGGAGCAGTGGGTCTGTCGCAGCGCCAGGGCCACAATGCTGTGAGCTTCCTTCAAGCCCAGCTCTCTGATTCCGAAAGCTGTCAGCTTCTTGGCTCCCAGGAACAGAGCCCAGGAGTCCTGACTCCAGCCCCCCACTAGTCCACCTGTGTAGTAGCCATGTGACCACACAGGTGGTCTGCCTGCTCAGCAGGGCCCCATGGAAAACAGCCTTCACCCACCCCAGGTGCCAGCCAGTGGCTGTGCCCTCCTGGCTGTCCAGACAGCATGTGGGAACTCCTTGGGCCCCTCCCTCCAAGCAGGCTGCAGGCAGTGATGAGCTGCCAAAATCTTAACAACCAGTTCCCTCCTCACCTCACAAGGGGGTCGTGGCCCACCCCCGCCCCCCGGGGACTCCTGCCCCATCCAACCCCCCCGCGTTCCTTGACGCCCCCCACCCCAGGACCCCTGCTCCATCCACCCCCCTCCCCTGTCCCCTGACTGCCCCCAGAACCAGGCAGGAGGGTCTCATGGGCCACCGTAGTGGGTGCCCACCCTGCCCCTAAGAGCCAGGGGGACCTGCCGGGGGACGAGGTGGGGAGTCCCGGTGGTGCTTACCTAGGGCAGCTCCCAGGAAGCATCTGGCAGGTCCCTCTGGCTCCTAGGGGCAGGGGAGCATAGCTGGGGGGGGAGCAGGGGGACCCCCACTGATCAATTCAAAAGTGGCACCTTAGGCGCCGACTCCCTGGGTGCTCCGGGGCTGGAGCCCCCACGGGGAAAATTTGGTGGGTGCAGAGCCCCCCCGGCAGCTCCCCGCCCCGCACCCGGCCCCAGCTCACCTCCGCCTCCTCCCCTGAATGCGCCGCCCCGCTCGGCTTCTCCGACCCCCCCCGGCTTCCCGTGAATCAGCTGTTCGGCGGGAAGCCGGGAGGGCTGAGAAGCAGGTGGCAGCTTCCCACTCAGGCCCAGGGAGGCGGAGGGGAGCTGGGGCGGGGGGGGGCTGTTCCCCTGCAACCCCCCCCGGGTTACCTGCTGCAGCACGGGCGGCCCTCCTCGCCGCCCCCGCTCACCTCCGCCACCCTGGGCCTGAGCCCGAAGCCGCCGCCTGCTTCTCAGCCCTCCCGGCTTCCCGCCGAACAGCTGATTCGCAGGAAGCTGGGGGGGCGGAGAAGCTGGGTGGGGCGGCGCGTTCAGGGGAGGAGGCGGAGGTGAGCTGGGGCCAGGGGTGGGGCAGGGAGCTGCCAGTGGGGGCTCTGCACCTACCAAATTTTCCCCGTGGGGGCTCCAGCCCTGGCGCACCCACGGAGTCGGCGCCTAAGGTGCCACTTTTGGCCGGTTACATTTAGAAGCCCTCGCGGGACAACCGGTTCTAAAAGGGCTTCTACATTTAACAACTGGCTCCAGCTCACCACTGGCTGCAGGGTGCCCAACACCTCCCCCGCGCCAGTCAGGGGCTAAGGCAGCAAGGGGGCGAGCATGAGCTGAGGACCCTCGACCCCTGGAAACGCCTGGTACAGCCACAGAGCACCCGCTTTGAGTGGGAGCAGGCAGGACCTCACCCCCAGCTCCTGGGGGGCAGGACATGAAGTGCCCAATCAGTCTGCTGGATTTAAAGGGGGCTCCGCTGCCCCGCCCAGGACCCCCAGGGCCTGCCATGAGCCAGGAGGGGCGCAGCCCTCCTCCACTACCCTTCCTCACAGGCCTGAGTTCCAGGGCAGATCCAGGGCCTGGACAGGTACCCAGGGGCCCAGCGCTCTGCCAGGGAGGTTCAGGAAAACCTGGGGCAGTGGGCTGGGTGGGTGCGGGGAGACGTAGCCATCCATTGCGACTGCAGGGCCGCCTTTGGGGTGTGCCGAACAGGCTCCCGCCCAAGGGCGCGCCGGGCAGGGTTTGGATTCCCACCAGACCCGCTGCCCAGTGCCAGCTGGGCTGGCGGAGGCCACAGGCCAGCGGGCGAGCAGCAGCGAGGGGGAGGGGGGAGACCCGAGCTGCAGGGGGCAGGTGGAAGAACAGAGTCCAAGCCGGTGACTCCCTGGACCAGGGGTCACCCCCCGCGGCTCCACGGGCTCAGCCGCTGCGCTTCCCGTCCCCCGCACCCTTCGTCCCTGGAGTCGCTCCTGGGCACTCTGGACTGGGAGCCTCCTCCTGTCTGTTCTGCAGGGGGGGCTGGTGGCGCGGTCCCCCCGTACCCGATTTCTACCGAGCTGGGGTGACGGGACAGGGGGAATCTGTCAGGCTGCTGCCCCTCTGGGGCCTGAACAAGCCTAGCTCAGGCTCCTGACCCTGAGTGCTTTCTTAAAGAGACAGCGCACTCCTATACACATGTGCACCACACTCTTCTCAACACAACACCCACCCACACACCCACCTTCACAGTCCCTCCAACACACACACCTGGGCTCCCTGCATCCAGGTCACTTCCCCACCTGGGCTGTGCTGAGGCATCAGGAGCTGCTATTCCCCTCCCCTCCCGTTACACTACCCAGGCAGGGAAGGTGACCTGGCTGCAGGAAGCCCTGACATCGCTCCTTGCTCTCCCCTCACAGCCCCCTAGGGCAGGGTGGCACGGTGCAGGGGTTAGGGGCACAGGGGGGATGTGCAGGGGGTAGGAGTGAAGGGGGTGGAGGGATTGGGGCACAGTGCAGGGGTTAGGGGCACAGGAGGGGGCAGGGATTGGGGGCAGGAGGAAGGTGCAGGGATTGGGGTGAAGGTGGCACAGTGTAGGGATTAGGGCACAGGAGGGGGGCAGTAGTTGGGAGTGAAGGGGGTGTAGGGATTAGGGGAGCTGGAGCAGGCAGGGGAGGTGCAGTGCAGGGCTTGGGGGTGGGGTGGGGTGGGAGGGTGCCACACCCTTGGGGGCCAGGGCACCAAAATGCAAGTTCACCCAGGGTGCCATTTTCCCTAAGGCCAGCCCTGGCGACCGGCCCACGGCCTGCCTTGGGCTCTGTCCTGCCTGGCAGGGAGCCCTGGCCCAGCCCGCCCCAGCTGCTGGCCGGACAAACAGCCGGCCGGCCCTCCCTGGCCTGACTGATAAAGCAGGAGAAAGGCCCGGTGCGGACAGTCCCTTGCTGCTCTGCCCTGATAAGGGCGTCATCACAGCCTGCTGCTGCCTCTTCTCTCCCCCGGGACAGGCTGCAGGGGGAAGCAGGGGCTCCAGGCCCCCCAACCTTATGCACCAAGCCCAGATCAGTGGGGGTGAGGCGGGGGGCAGATGGCGGCCTTGGGGGTGTGGGGGGGCTGTTTTTCTCAGACGCTCTGGAGTTCCCTGTCCTGACACAGGCTGAGCTGCGTGCGGCAGCTGCACGGTTCTGGGCGACACCCTCCAAAAGATTCTGGGTGGGAGAAACAGCCCAGAAATGCCTGTTAAACACCCAGAGGTCAGCTGGCGGGGGCCATGGGCAGCCACGTGGGGTGGGATGGGATCTGTCTCTCATTGGAGCAGCTGAATAATGGATCTGTCGTCCCCCAGGGTGGGGCACGGAGCCAGGGATCAGACAGGGCCTTTCCCTGCTCACTGCTGGAGACAAGCTTCCGGACAGCCCCACCCTGAGCCTATCTCCCCCAAAAGCTCTGCCCTTGGGATTTCTTATCACAGGGCGCGGTCAGTGTAGTGCTGGCAATCAGAAGACCCTGCCCGTGACCTCAGGGCAAGTCACGCCCTGGTGCCGTGCCTCAGTTTACCCAGCTGTCCAGTGTGGCTCCTCCTGACAGCCGTGGGAAGACAGGAGCAGGAGGTGGCGAGGGTAGTGTTCGTTGATGTTTGAAAAGCACTTTGGGATCCCGAGATGGAAGGAGCTAAAGAGAGTGAAGGATGATTATTGGCTATTATTAATAATCATTATATAAGTGTGCAGGGAAAAGATCCTAGGGTCCTCGGTCCCCTAATGTTGAGCATGAGAAAGAAAGAAAGTAGAAGCTAGATGGGGTGTATGGAGCTAGATTCCCCAGTCACCCCCATCCCTCCCTGCTCTAATCCTGTCGGTCATGCCTATCCCAAGCGCTCGGTTGCTGTGTGGTCCTAGCCAATGCGGCTGCTGGTTGTTATCATTGCCTCAGCTGTTTCCTGCTCCACCCACCATCACCTAGAGCACAGAGCTGTCCCAACCCAGCCTCGTCCATGGTTTGCCCCCTTCCAACCTCCCCCACCCCCAACAGGCTCCAGGGAGAAGGGCCAACCCCTCATCCCCATCTCAGCCGCTTCTGTGGGAAGCGTTCAATGCAAGCCCTCAGGATGCTGCTGTGGCTGTCGCATGGGCAAGCCAACACCCCTGATCTCATGCTTGAAAACAGCTGAGCCCTTTTATCTGAAGCTTTTCCAAAAAAAATGCATCTGGAGGCTGACACCTGGCCTGAGAAATTTCAGCCCAAACCAGTTCAATTAGGGTAAAGTGACAAGCAACTGAAGACAAGGTCTTATCATAGGACATGTGAGGCAAAGCTGACTCCAGGCAGTGCTACCAGTCCTGATGCTCTGGGCCTCAGTTTCCCCCTCTACACAATGGGGAGAATGATATTCAGCTCCTTGGTAAAGTGCGCTGAGATCTTCAGATGAAACGTGCTAGGTAAGAGGTAGGAATTATAAGTTCTTATCCCACCCCATCACCATGGTATCTGGGCTCCTTGCAGTCATGCATTAAGCACCTGTCACGTGTGGTTTGTTCTCTCCCAGTAGGAGTGTGTGGGCAGCAGGTGTGTGTTTGATAGGATTGGTTTTAATGCCCACGCTGCTCTGTGTTAATATCAGAGGAGGCCTGATATAGAACCCAGGAGTCCTGACGGCCAGTCCCGCTGCTCTAACCCCCATGCCTCTCCCTGAGCAGACCCCTACAGCTCGTGGTCCCAGCATTGGTGATCCTGTGACAGCTGCTGCCTCCCAGTGATCATGAGCCCAGCCCGCAGGGACAGCCCATTTGTATTCAGCCCCTGCGGCATTTGCCGTGCTGCCGGCCAGGCTCTGAATGAGCTTCCTCTGGGGCCTCAGTTCCCGGGTGAACAGTCCAATGCCCCCCAACCTGCCCTGGCATGGCTCCCGTGAGCAGTGAAAGCACTGAGCTCCCTTCCCAGGGCCAGGCCCTGCGCCCACTGCCCAAGAGGCAGCTTATATAACAGAGCCCACACCAGCTGTTGGGGCCTTGCCATGCTTGGTGCCAGGCGGTGGGGGGGGGATCCCCCCGTGCTCAACTGGGCCCTGGTGGCCCCCCACCTCCCAAGCCCTTCACCTTCCATAGCTGGCATTTCTGTGGGAGCAGCAGCCTGGCTTTCCCATGGCATCCCATGGGTGGGGAGCTGCAAGGCTGGTCTGGTCACTGTCTTCACCCCATGGTGCCCACGGCTCAGGGCCAGCTTGGACCCTGCACTGCTGCCAAGCTCTGTGGGGGGTGGAGGGGAGGGGGGGGGTGAAGTCTTCTAGCCAAGTGTCAGGGCAAGGGCTGCTTCTTCCGGGATTTCATGCTGTGACCGAAACCTGCCGGCTGCCAGCATGTGAGAATAGACCACAAGCTGGAGAGGCAGGCCTCCTGGGTTCTGTTTTCATGGTGTGACCTTAGGGCAGTCCCTTCCCCCGCCTCCTGCCTCAGTTTCCCCCATAACACTGGTCAGTTCAGTCTGTGGGTTTGGGTTTCCTGGCTTCCTTGCTGATGTTCAGCTCTCACAGATGCTGCTTTCACCATCTCCGGCTGCATCCCACCCTGGCAGGCAATGCCCTGGCATTAGTGCTACCAGCCGGTGTCCCCTCCCGCCTGGGCTCCAGCGCTGCCATAAATCTGGGCATGAAGACCTCAGAGAGCTCCAGCGTGCCGAACGCTGCACCACAGGCTCCCGTGAGCTCCCCCCGTCAGCTCCCTGTGAGCAGGTCCTGCTGTCGCCAACCTCAAGAGAGCAAAAAACCTGAGTCAGACCCAAAAACATGAGGAGACTGGCTCCAAAAACATGGGATATTTTTATTTCTAAAGTACATCTTGTGTTTTATTCTTTCAACTGTTGCTCTCGCCTGGCCCATCCCCAGTGTGCATGGAGGGCAACCAGTGCTGTCCACTCTCCCAAACGGTGCGTCCTTGGGGGCCGGCCCAGCCTGAGACAGTAGGAACATCTGCATTTCTCTTGCCCCAGGGCAGTGGGGTCTAGCGGGGAGAGCACTGCTCAGGAGGCAGGAGAGCTGGGTTCTCTCCCCAGACCTGCTGCTAGGCTGATGTGTGAGCTTCAGTAAGTCGCTTCCTCTCTGTGGCTCTTTCCCCTCCCACCCTTCAACTGTCATGTCTCTGAGTTCTTTGGGACAGGAATTGTGTCTGGGCAGCACCCAGCAAAACGGGGCCCTGGTCTGTCGGGGTCTGGGCAGCGCCCGGCACAGCGGGGGGCTGATCTCAGTCGGGGTCTGGGCAGCACCTCCATTCAGCCCTCTGTTCCAGTGTGGATAATGACACTACTTGCTAAAGAAATCACACTTGTGAGCTGTTGCTCTTATTAACAATTTATATTAGCCATTTGAATCCCACAAGGCCCTGAGAACCTTTCAATTCTCGCTAAAATGCAGCCACCTTTGGGGTGAAGCGTTGCCGTTGTCTACCAGCGTGTAGCAGTGCCACACCACAGCTTCTGGCAAGGGCTAGGACAGGAAGTGCAGGCAAATCCTCTCTCCCGCTGATATCAAAAGGTGAATGCACAGGCCAGAGAGCCCTTGTGTGTGGCCAGCACCCCTTAAATCATGGAAGCACCTGGAAAATTCTTCCAACCCCTGCGCTGGCTTCAGAAGTGATTTTTGCCCTTCCTAGTGCTGAAGTGGCTCCATTTGACCTCACCCAATGCCAATGTCAATAGATTTTGGTCCCGAAACCTGTTGACCTCATTGGTGCCAACAGATTAGCAGAACCCATGATCCTGCCCAGCTCTGCCAACTGGATCCCGGGGGGGTTACACAGTAGTAGTGCAGTGTTTCTTGCACCCAGGAGAATTGCCAGCCTGGGGAGGGAATGTTCCTAGCACCGGGGCAGGGATTTCCCACTCCTGAAGCCAACTGCAGAGCTCAGGGAAACAGGGCAGGGCAGCTGCCCCCATGTCTTGGAGCCTAATCTCAGGCTGCTCCACTTGCCCGTTTGGGATGAGGGCTGGGAATGGGGTGCTCTAGGGAACGCTCTGAGCTGAGGCAGGAGTGTTGCGTGTATACATCCTGCATGTGTGGACGTGCATCCCGTGTGTGTGTGTATGCATGCATGTGTGCACGTGTGTATCCCATCTCTGTGTGTGTGTGTGTCCTATTTATGTGTTCTGTGTGCCTATCTCATGTATGCCCACATGTATCCCATCTGTATGTGGGTGTGGATCCCGTGTGTATGCACACACATATCCCATCTGTGTGTGTGTATCCTGTGTGTACCCATGGGTTACCCATCTCTGTATGACCTGTGTGTGTGTGTCTGTGTGCACAGATGTACCCCATCTGTGTGCATGCCATGTGCGTGTATATCCTGTGTGAGTCTGTGTCCCCCCCCGTGTGCGTGTCTCAGGTAGCCGAGGAGTGTGATCAGGGGGTGACACTCATCTGTTCTCTTTGCAGTGGCTGCTCCCACTCAGCAGGGGGCCCTGGGCCCTTTCCATTTGCATGCAAAGGTCACCTGGAACACCCAGTGAGTCACGGCCCCTGGCAGTGCAGCCTGGGGACGCCCTGTCCTGGCCCCTTGGGAACCAAGCACATGAGAACTGAGTGGGCCAGGCCATTGTGTGGCTGTGCCCCCTAGGCCTACACAGCCCTCCCCCCATCCCCTCACATGCATGGGAACCCCTCCCCCAGCATGCTCCCTGCTCTGGTCCCATGGTCCGTCCCCTCCCCTGACAGATTCACTCCCAGGGGAAGGGCTCAGACCCAGTGGGGTCATGACTGGTCCCCAGGACTCTCCGACCTGGCTGCAGGCTCTCACTCGGGGGGGTGATTCACAGGGCAGAAGATGGGGCTTTAGCTCCAGGGCCATACACAGCTGATCCCACCAGGGCTCCATCCTCCTCCGACCTCTGTGCAGTGACACCTGGGATCCACCCTGCAACTGAACCAGAGGGATCCGAACTGCCCTCTGAAAACTGGGGTGAGGATGGAGGGCACATCTGCTGTGTGTGTGGTGGTTGTGGGGTGCTCAGAGAGTTCCCCCCTCCCTGGAAATAAATACCACTCCTGTCGCATAGATGGGGAAACTGAGGCACGGGTACACACACCATGCAGTGAACCAGTGGAGTGGAGTGGAACCCCAAGAGCTAATTCTCTGGGGCACTCCTCATAGGTGCAGGGCTGCCTCCTGCACGGCAGGGATGGGGTACTGCACAGCTCTGCTTGAGAAGCAGCATCCCTACATGTCCCCCAGGTCCAGTGAGCTCCCAGGGGAGTGTCAGCCACCCCCAGCCTGCAGTACCCAGTCTCTTGCCTTTTACATAAATCTCTGGAGGCCCCTATTTCCTAGCACCACTGGGGCATGGCAGATGCTGTGGGTGGATCAGTCTGGGTGCCCATCCCCTTGGCGTGCGTGGAAGGTGCATGGCAGTGGCTGACAGCAGGGTGGTGCATCTGGCACACTGGGGATTGCAGTGCTGTAGTCTGGCAGAGCAGCACTGGGAGCTGGCGAGAGGGGAGTTGATCTAAATGAGCTGGTGGCATCTGACTGCAACAGCTGCCAGTGACCTTGCACTGACATTGGGCTGGAGCTTGGTGGGAGGTACCCATAGCCAAGCAGCAGGTGGAGGGACCATGGGCTCCTTCTTAGAGGCAGCATAGATCAGGGCTGCTACCCACCCACCCCCAGCCCCACTGTTCTAGGCTGGGTCCCATGCTTCACATTCTTGCAAGCCCTCCTCATAGCAACATGCTAGGTCCCAGCAGCCAGTGTGTGGGAAAGCCCAGAGCTGCTGTAGGCTGAAGAATCACCCACCTCTCCCCTCCCCGTCCCTAATACCAAAACTGGGCCTGGGGTAGCAGTTCAAACCACTCCCTTGTGACACAGGGCATGCTATCAGATCCTCAGAGACTGGAGCACCATGGTCTAGTGGTTAAAGCATAGGAATAGCAGCCACCACTGCTAGATTCTAGCCCTGGCTTTTCTACTGCCTCAGTTTCCTCATCTGTAATCCAGGAAGAATTCTTGTGCCTCCTTGCAAAGCCAAGTGAGTGATGGCAGACAGGCACTGGGGTCAGGGTGGCACCAACCCATCTCCTGAGGGGGCTGACCCTAGTGTGCATGACCCCCTTAGATGGGAGGCACCAGCATTTCCCAGCTGTAGGTGAGGCTAGCAGTCTTTTCCACCCCTCATTCCTCCTATTCTACAGAGCTCATCACAAACCAGAGCAGGCACCAGCTCCTTCCCCCACCCCCAGCATAGCTTTTCTAACAGTATGGTGCAGCCTGGCTCCAAAGCAAGTCTCTGGCTATACTTCCCGCTGCAGGGAGGAACAGTCCCACTCTAGCTCTGGTGTATTTGCTATGAGCCCAACTGTTACAATGACAGCATCACCTAGGATTGCCCTGACCCTAGGTGCACTACATGAACATGCAGGTTGTGTTTTAATCCCAAACGGACAGGCAGACTGAGCACTGGATTAGAGGGTGCGCCAAAATCAGGGGTCGGCTTAAACTGAGCATGTGTCTGCTCTGAGAAGCTGCTTTAACAGTACATCAGCTGAGAAAACGAGAGGGTGGACACAGCAACACAGTAGCAAAGGGCAGTTTCTAGTGACTCTGGGGTTAGGCACCTACTGCTTTCCTGAGGCAAAGTGAGAGTGGAGTTTAGACTGCACTGGATTCTCCCCTTATCCCAACTTAAGAAGCAGGAAAGATGAGCTCATTTCTTTGTACATGCTCTTGCTCCTGGCTTACTAGATCAGGGAGGGTCTGGGTTAATCAGGTACCTCACTCAAATCCTGCCAGCTGCTGTAGCTTTGGAAGGGGGTCATATTCCTTCAGCTGTAGCTAGTCATGCTGAGATCATGGGATGGATCACACTGCTTGTGGAATTAGCATGTTAACACTGCTGGATGGAAAATCTCAAAGAAGATTTTTTTTTAAAAATGAAGCTTTTATTCAGTTAGAGGTAGCAATGGGGAGCAGAGTCTTGTAGTGTCAGGGTCACTGGAGACAGCTAGGTTCTTGGCCAGTAGGGGGAGGGAGCAGTGAATGATCTCAACATTTAAATCAACTGGGTTAAGATTTTAGCACATCCTAGATTCAAAACAAAAAAAACTCCCCCCTGGAGCTCAGGTGCATTTGCACAAAATGAAACCACACAAGACCAGAGCATCATGGTACTGCAGGAGGCAAAGCTGGACATACTACAACCTGCTTCTAGCAAGAACCACTGCCATCTTTCACAGCTCTTGGGGCAGTGGTACCATGTGAGCTGCAGAAGGGTGTGTGTGTGGGGAAATGGTGTGTAATAGGTATTGCTCCACAAGGAGTTAGCAAATAGGTATGTTTAGTTTAAAAGTTTATTTAAAAAAAATAAGTGGGGCCTCTGGGTATAGTGCCCATTACTGCTACCCTAGAGCAAACATGGCAGTGGAACAGTCACCCCTCCAAGCTCATCACAGACTTTACTGTGCCTGCCAGTTCTAAGATTTAGTGCCAAGGAAAAACAAAATTTAAAATAGGATGCTACTTCAGTGACAAACATAATTGAAGGTAAGCTTGATACAAAAGAAAATACAGAAATATGTAGAGTAAGGTCCATTTCCTGTTCAGGCTGTGAATTAATGAGATCAGTCAGGGGCACTGGTTATTTTGCAGCTAATTTAGAGATGAGTCATTCAGCATGAAAGCAGTTACAGCATAAATGCAATATTCCCATCTCCTCCCCAGGCAAGTCACCCTAGCACTGTTCCAGTTGCTCAGAGCAGCAAGATATGATTGATTTCACCCAAGCTGGTCTCACACTCCCAGGATGGCATACTTGAACAGTGCCATGATAGCTGCACTGATGAGGCCAGAAATCGGGACGGTGACAAACCATGCCAGGAAGATGTTACGGAAGAGACGCCAGTCCACAGCCTTCCTGGAACGGAGCCAGCCCACTGAGACCACGGAGCCCACCTATGGAAGATACACCAAGGGACTGATTTAAGGACTAGGAGACCACTATGGTCTCATCTCCTGCACAGCAGGCCAGAGACCACCACCTAGTGCTTCCAGCATCAAGCCCCAACAGCTTCTGGTCAGCTAGAGTATCTTTTAGAAAGACACTGCAATTTTTAGAGACTGAGCAGCAGATACAGGGAAGCAGCTTGTGCACCCCACCCAAATCCCAGCTGCCTAGGGTGGCAGCTCATGCATGCAGTTCCACCCCTACCTGCCTGTGTGCACATGCACCAGGCCTGAAGTCTCTGCAATGGGGCCAGGACCCCTGTGCTGCACAGCTGCCACGCTGATTCCCAGAGAAGCCACAGGGATGAGTTCTCCAAAGCTGTGCAGTTCCTATGGCAGCTGGGTAATGGGGGCCCAGCCTCCTCCCACCCACCCTGCACCAAGGCACTCTAGGGTTAGGTAGGAACCCCAGGGAGTAAGATAGGACTACCTTCAGCTTCCAGATACTGATCTTATTCTGCCTTTGTCTGCTAGAAGCATGCCCCTAGCTCTCAAACTTCACCTCAACCTTCTCTAAATTGAGATTGAGCTTGCTCACTATAAGGCAAGTTTTCTAGACTTCAGGGTCACTTAGGTCTTTAGATACCCTTCCCAACCTGTCAGCATCCCAACATGTTGCCCCTCTGCAGGCAAACTCAGTTTCCAATATGGCAGGGTGGCCAACCTGTGGCTCCGGAGCCACATGTGGCTCCTTATATAGGAACTGACTGGGGCTGGAGCTACAGGCACCAACTTTCCAGTGTGCCAGGGGGTGCTCACTGCTCAACCCCTGGCTCTGCCCCCATTTCATCCCTTCCCATGCCCTCCCCTGAGCCTGCTGTGCCCTTGCTCCTCCTCCACCCCATGAAACAGCTGATCTGGAGGTGTGGGGAGGGAGAAGGAGGCACTAGGAGCGGGGTGGGAGCTAATGGGGCTGCTGACTTATTACTGTGGCTCTTTGGGAATGTATAGTAGTAAATTCTGGCTCCTTCTCTCGCTCAGGTTGGCCACCCCTGCAATATAAATATGGCCTTACTAAGGAGAGCAGCACTGAATAGGTTCAGATACAAGACAAGCCTGAATCCAATGAGAACTGCCCAAAGAAAACCTGAGTCATGTTGAAATGTGGGCCAAGTGCCTTGTTCATGTTTTGGAGGGCAATCTCCCTGCTGGAACTGTAGTGCACAGCCAGAACAGCATGGGGCCAGGCTGCAAGGGACCAGCAGAGAAGAATTTCACAATGAGATTACAGGCATCTTTGATGCACAAGTGCAAGTCTTACAGGAATGAAGCTTCCCATGACGTGAGTGGCCCAGGGAGCTTGGCAGCTTCATAATGGGTCTGTTTGAGTTTTTTGTTCTACCACAGTAGAGTTCCTAAGTACTTTTCCTCAATGCCCATTCTCTTTAGCTTCTCCCTCCACCACTTCTATGTTTACTCTATGTTCATTATCCACAAATGGATAGATCTGCATGCAAATTATAGACCTGTCAAACTCAAGACCAATGCTTGGTGTATTCTGGAAGCTATTCTACTAGAACTCAATCTCAGATCTGGTTAGTAGTGAAGAGGGAAAAAAGAATTAGTACTTTGAGACAACTGGATTCTCACACAGTACACCAGACCATCACTTCTGGTCCCATGCCCTACACCACTAACTCCACCTCTTGAGACATTTCTTGAAGAACTCGGAGGTCACCACAGGAGCCATTTAACATACTGGCAAGCATTTCACTTACTTTGCAGTGCGTTGTACTGATGGGAAGACCAACATTTGATGCAATCACCACAGTCAGTGCAGATGCCAGTTCAATGCTGAAGCCACTGTGTATACAGAAAGATAGTAACTATCACAGGCTGGTATGAGCCACACAATGTCAGCAAGGGATTCCTGCTCAGCAGACAGCCTGTGCAAATGGCAAGTACAGAACTTTGTCTTACAGCCCCTGTTCTATGCATGGTTCCAGGTCTCCCTCATTAACCAGTTTGTTAAGGCATTTGATTTTGTACTCTTCTGCTTTATATGGAGAGTGCATCTGGGGCCTCTTGACAGCTCCTAGCTGGAGGCCATAATCAAGGCTAGAGACCTTTAATCCAGGGCTTTGGAGCTGTGCTCCGGCTCCACTCCGGCTCCAGGCAAAAACCTGCAGCTCCACTGCTCTGGAGCTGCTCTAGGCTCCAGCTCTGGGCTCTGCTCTAATCAGAGCTTCATTTTTCCTTCCATTTCTAGTGGATACATACATCTCTGGGGGAAGTTTAGAAAAAAGCCAATCATCCATAACTCAATGGCACCACCCTTTACACAATGGAAACTGAGCAGATTTCACACTGCCACTCCCTGAGCTCAGTAGTTATTTGCATTCAAAGCAAATGCCTTGAGGAACTGATCTGTAAAGCCCTGATATGATCTAGGACCTGGATTTCAGAGATCAGTCCCTTTTGGGACAGCCAACTGGAGATGGTGGCAGGGAATTCAGTGGATGATCTTTGCAGTCCATTTCCCCACCCCCCCCCTCCAGAGGGTGGAGCTATAAGGCACAGTGGAAGGTCCAGCTCTTCTGACTTGACAGAGAGAGCGGTGTGTGTTTAGTACAAGCACCTGATCCCATGCAGTGGCCATGGCCAACTGTTCAAATGTACATATTGGAACCATACTAATGGAAACAACAATGAGGGGTGATATTTGTGCAGTTGTGGTGCGTTACCTTCAGAAAGACATCTTGAATATCAAAGCTATTGTACCTTAGAGCACTAAGAAGTTTGGAATGTGAGCAAACAAGTTGGAAAGAATTCATGAACACTTCAGTAGGCCGCAGACTCTGCATTGTATAATTACATGCTCACCCAGCCTCTGAGTAATACTGTTATGTACACAATGGTGAGTGCAGAAACACCATAAGCATCCTCCTGTGTCCCCCATGAAGCATCTTACCTAGATGGTGTGATGGGTGTCAGATCCTTCCCCATGGTCTGAATGACTCTTCTCCCCCAGACCCACAGGCCAATGCAGATCCCAGCACCTCCATACAGCAGCAGCCAGATGGGAGTTGCCACTTTGGAAGCCACATCACCTGTCTGATAGACTAGGTACAGAGCCACCAGAGGGCCAATGGCATTGCTGGAAGGAAACAAAGATGCATTCCACTCAGACAATTAAGGAATCTTTCCATGCTGCTGGCTTGAGAAGTGATGAACCCCAATCTTGTTATAAACCATAACTTGCTACATTTTCTGGATGACCAGGTTAGTGCTGGCAAATACTTGCTCACAAGAGCCTGTTTTCATACCAGCATGCTAGGCATACATGCTCCAGAGAAGCAGGTGAATATATTGCATGAACATTTGTACTTAGAGTAACCAGCTAAAACCTGTCACATAGATTAAGTCTACTGACCTGACATCATTGCCACCATGAGCAAAGGAACCAAAGCAGGCGGTGAGAATCTGCAGGAACTGGAAGAGCAGGGACACTTCTGGTCTATCCTGATCATGCCACTCCTCCAGCGAGCCAGTGCTGCACTTCCTGTCACCACTGCCCATCTCCACCTTGCCTACATCCATATCCACATCAGCCGCTGGGTGGGTATCTGCCACAGCATTGCAGTAGCTAGTGTAGCTGTCCATACGGATCCTCTTCTTGGTGTCTGCTCCAGGCCAGGTCAGCTTCTCCATCTCCTCCCCCTTGGGCTCGCCCTCTTTGGGACGGAATGAATCCAGTGGCATGCCACAAATGGCCATAGTGTATGAGGTGTAGCTGTTGTTGCGTCTCAGGGGCTTGTCACCAGAGTCCCCCATGCAATCACCCACTTTGGCCAGGTGAAGCTTGTGCAGCAGCTCTTTGTACAGGCCTGAATCCTTGTGCACAGTGTGGTACTGGTAGTGGCCACTGTAACTGATCTGATTGCTGACAGCTTGGTTGAACTGAACAAGGTTGCCACTGGGTAACTGCACAGCTCCTGCAAACAGAAGTGGAGTTTAACCCACATCGACATGGCCAGGTGTGAGAAACATGCCTCAGACAGGAGCCCAACCAAAAGCACTACAGACCTCATGCTTGTGCCACTCTGCCCTGATCTATTTGCTGGTGGAATATGCCTCCACATGGCATGCTTAAGGGTCTCCCACTTCATCTGGACTTGCCAGGGCCATCTGGCAGGCAGGGCAGGCTGCTAACCCCAACTCACCACTATCAATGTTTGTTTCCTTCAGGTCAACACTAGGGAGCCTCTCCTGCTCTGGAGCTTCCTCCACATCTCCCAGATTGAAGGAGACTGTTCTCTCCTCCACAGCTGCCCTGTGGTGCATGGCAGATGCATCAGTGATAGGGCTCTTGTCACCCACACCATTGCCCAGTGGCAGTTTAGACTCATCTTGATCTTCCTTCTGGCTGTTCTTTTTCTCCATCAAGGGGCTCTCAGAAGGACTTGACTTGATCTCTCCTGTGGAAAGAATTAATGACTTAGTTCCCTTTCCCAAAGGCTACCACCATTTAAAGCCCATTCAGCCCTTTAGCACCTGATACCAGCCTACTCTGCATCCACTGAGAACTGAGCAATGCTGGCATCTGTCAGAACCCAGATTTATGCATGCTGGATTTCAGTTTACAGCTCAAGTTAGTAACCAAGTAACTACTCATATGCTTATATGTGTTACACAACATGCTGTGCATGGGACATCCAGATCCCCAGACACAAAACTCGCTAGTCTGAACTGTGCTCTTTTGCAATTTCAAACCCCCTCTTGGCACCCAGCATAGGTGCTGTTAGAACTGGCAGAGTGACTAATGGCATAGCAGGGTTCTGCATTTGTTACAACCACTGACTGGTTCTTCAGTCTACACTGAAAATAGTGGTGGGCCACCAGGAACTAACTGACTGGACAGATGGTGCCAATTCTTTGCTTCCAGTTTAGTGTTAGGAAAAGCTGAAGCTACATTCCCAGTATTGCACAAGCAGCAGCACAGGGAAGTTACATGGTTGAGAGCTGGCCCATGATATGGCCAAGACATGTACCACATTACAATGGTGCAAGAAAGCTTATTTTGATTACAAGTGAAGATTTTTAAAATATAGTGACAGAGCCACTCTTCTTGGGAGCAGTGTTAAGCAGCAAATCCTCACCAGGGTATCATTAGTGAAGTGCTGCAATTTGCACCTTGTGATGCAAGAGCCACAGGGGTATACAGGTGACTCATCTGTGCCTTTCGCAGCGTCAAAGCATGTGACAATACAGAGACTGCGCTGGGCAGGAAGGTACCTTTTCACATGGTGATGAGCCATGACAACACTAGGGTTTCACTACAAGGAGTTTGGAAAAATGCACCAAACTTGACTTTAAAGTTTATACAACTTTAACATCTAGAGTAGAGGCAGGCAAAAAAATTCAGCAAACAAGAAAAAAGTAATGGGGAAAGTTAGTGTTGTAGCTGTGTTGGTCTAAGATATTAGAGACAAGGTGGGTGAGGTATTTTTTATTGGACCAACTTCTGTTGGTGAAAGGAAGGTTTCAAACTTACACAGAGCTTGTCTCAGCTCTGTGTAAGCTTGAAACCTGGTCTCTCACCAACAGAAGTTGGTCCAATAAAACAGTGCTTCTCAGCAACCCATCTGTGGACCAATGCTGGTCCCTGAAATCTCCCTGATAGTTTTAGGAAGGCAGCAAGCTGGTCACTGGTATCAAAAAGGTTGAGAAACACTGCAATAAGATTACCTCATCCACCTTCTCTCAAGTTGAAATGGCTCATTTTGGCCATTGCAAAACAAAGTGTTTCATGTCATAATTCTAAATGTTTTGACTTTCAAAATGGTGATTTGTTTTGAAATTTTGCTATGAAAACCAAAGTGAAATCACCTAAACAACCAAAAACCAAGACAATTTATCTGGGCCAAACAAAACCCCATAAAAAAGGTTCTGTTTGGCCCCCCAAACCAAAAGATTTATTGTTCACTCAGCTCTAATCTAGAGCCTTGATGGTGGGACTTTAGCTTTCCAACATGAAAGAAACACTACTAGTTAGGGTAGAACTGGGATTCTGGAGTGATCCTGCCCCTGAGTGCATGACCTAGGCCTAAATTCACTTTTGGCTGCCTAAGCAAGCACCTAAATACAAGTTGCATTTTCCAGAGGATCTGAACATAGCTCTCCAAGGAGTCTCAAAGGAGCTGTGGGTTCTCAGTTCTCTGAAAAAACATGGCCTGTTATTTAAAGAGCCTAACCAGGCCCACAGGACTGTCCTGCCTGGCTCCATAGCTCCCGGCCAGAGAGGCTAGCCCCGGCCCCTCCCCCACAGCCACATGGGCAGCACAGCTTGTGCCTGCCTCCCAGGCTTTCCAATAAGCCTGTTCTGCTGCTCTGAGCAGCATGGTAAGGGGGTGGGAGGGGTCAGGGGACAAGGAATGGGGGGATTGGATGGGACAGGGGGTCCTGGGGGCCTGTCAGGGGAGGGTGGGGCTGGATAGGGATTGGGGTCCTGGGGGCGGTTAGGGGGTGGGGAGTCCCAGGCTGTTTGCAGAGGCACAGCCTTCCCTACCATTTTGCAACCCCGATGTGGCCCTCAGGCCACACACACAAAAAGAAAAAAAGTTTGCCCACCCCTTGCCTAACCAGATGCCAGGTCTGAAAATTGGCTAACATCTGCCTGTTTCCCCAGGCCATAAAATGGAAAAAAACTTCTACCTTACAGGAGGGAGGGCAAAGCTAACAAATGCTTGAAATCTTCAGAGCAAGAACACTAGCGGTCAATTAAAAGCTTCCCAATCTGTACTATATTAAAGCAGAGACAGGATTTCAGAGCTCATTAGCTTACTACAAGCACTTGGTCAGAACTTTTTAGTATCTGACCTGATCAGCCAGACTTAATAGCATGAAACCTCTGTAGTTCTAGTTCTGATGCAGTGCTATGTTGGGCTGCTCACACTACTGCAGTATGTGTGTCACTGGGGATGTTTAGGAATAGGCTATGCTGAAACCAACAGCTGCAAACAGATTTGCCAAGTCACACTAGTGATAGGGAAAATTTGAATTACTGTCAAGAGTATCAGAGTAACAGCCGTGTTAGTCTGTATTCGCAAAAAGAAAAGGAGTACTTGTGGCACCTTAGAGACTAACCAATTTATTAGAGCATAAGCTTTCGTGAGCTACAGCTCACTTCCTCAGATGCATATCGTGGAAACTGCAGCAGGCTCCACGATATGCATCTGAGGAAGTGAGCTGTAGCTCACGAAAGCTTATGCTCTAATAAATTGGTTAGTCTCTAAGGTGCCACAAGTACTCCTTTTCTTGTCAAGAGTATGAAGCTCCTTTAACAGTTGGAAGGATGAGCTATCTAGACAAATTTCAAAGGCAACCAGAAAGTATCTACCAAGCTGTTAGTCATGTACCACTTATGCAAACCTGACAATCGTACTTGTGAATAGCTATTTTCTCTTACCTACTGCTTAGGATGCCTCTCCCAAGTCTCACGAGTAATTTATAGGTGAAACAGTGCTCAACTCTATGAGCCCCACAGAACATTAGGAAAGTAAAGCTGCGGAATGCTATTTGAGTGCCTTTCAACAGGTATTCTTTGCTACAGGGCAGGGATTTTATGAGATCACCTACTTAAAACTAATCTGCATCAGCAAGGTCAGATTGCTCACTGGGGGTGAGATTTGTAAGACACTTCTTCCCCTCCCCGCAAGATGAACCAAAACAGGATATTTAAGTAACTCATTAAGGAGAGCATGCGATTTTATGTCATTCTAAAGCTTTACTTACGTTCTATTTTCTTCTTCATTCTTGGACACACAAAGAACCAGACGACGAGAGCACAGACAACAGCACTCCCCGCTGAAGTTAGAAGGATACCCCAAATAGGAAGTTTGTCAAAGCCAAGCACTAGGAAATAAAACAATGAATCTTGAAAACCCAAGGGCAAGAGCCCCTTCAATGTAGGACCACCTTCTTCACAGGAGATCTGTTCATAACTGGATCAAGGGGTGCTTGGCACACGACATTCACTGCTGCCTCCCAAGAGTCTGCAGTGCCCTGCACCAGCTTTGCTATGTTAGCACCAAATCTGAGTAGAATACTAACCACACAAAAATGAGTGCTTAACCCACATGGGAGCCCCCACCAGGTTACACTCTCCCCATCTAATCTTTCACATGTTCAGAGACTCTGACCTCTACCCCTCCCCAGGGAAAACTGGATTACTGAGAGCACTGTACATTCTGGTGACCCAGTAGCAACTGACTAGACATTCTCCATCCTCCCCTCAGTTTAGTTGTCAACATAGTACACAGAGGCTTATGTCCTGACTTGCTGCAATGTCAAAGAAAAAAAGCAAGCCTGCAGCTGCAGCAGACAGCGCTATTCCCCTGGCATGCCAGTCTGCTCAGAGCCAGGGGAGAAGAGCTGTACCCACTTGAGATCTCCAACAGATTTACAGTAACATGGCATTTTAGGTTTGTGATGGGATAGGACTTTTCCAGCCACATGGTGCAACAATGGCTTCTGCATCTCACTCCAGAACACTTATTTTTAAATTAGAACCAAATCTACATCTTTTGAAACAGGAGAGGCTTTAAGGTGTTAATGACCTAGTTACACAAGCATTTACAAATGAGTGGCTGGATTTTTATTCTTCCCATAACTAAGCTAAGGTATCAAATATTTGCTAAATGGCCATCAAAAATGCTTCTGCAGTTTCTGCTGCAGCCAAGAACACTCCCAGTACATAGAAGACAGATAAAGGAACTGCATAGGTCAAGTGCACAATATCACACACCTATTTTGTATGGCTTAGTTAACATGCAACACTAATAGCAGCTTACAATAGTCTGGCAAACCCCCCCAACTAAAGTGGAACAAAGTTTAACTGAAACTTGTCCACAGATTGTAAATTCAACATGAATCTGGCTAGTAAAGTGCAAACTTGTAAACTGAATCACATGGTGCAATGTTTATGCTTTAACTGGTTACAATTCCTACCTCACAGGACAATGCCATATTCACAGGCATAAAGAACACTTTGGCTGAACTCTATTAGTCCTGCAACATGTATTAGAATTTCAGGACCATAAAGTGCATTTGAATGAACCAATGTATGAAGGGAAAGCTGGAGTCATTACTTCATAGTGACACACTAAATCTATTTCAGTATTTAGTAGTGAAATAGCCTGAACTGTCCAGTATGACTGAATACCTGCCACTGTCAGCCTCTACCTAGCTCTAGTTCCTTAATGACCTGTTTAAGACATCACAGAAGAAAGCCCCAGCTGAAGCTGCCATCACAGTCCAGGGTAGCAGGCCCTGAATAAGGTAGCTCAGTATCCAGAGTTTTGAAATTGACTGTTAAGTTAGCTGTGATTGATATTTTCTACAGCTTGCCTTGTAACTCTGCAGGTCTCCAGGCCCTTCTGTGCCAAACTACTTTGGATTATGATAGCAGCTGCCTGGTTCCATCCATCAGTTGCGTTCCCCTGCCCGCAACATAAAGAAACATTTTGATCTGGAGCTCCCAAAAGATTTCAACTCTGTAGCATGAGTTCCTCTTCGGAGTACTTGTGCTGGCTAGGACATGCCAGTTCTTCTTGGTCAGGAAGTATCAGGGCAGTTAATATATTCTCGGGGATGAAAAGCAAGCAAGCTCTCATGCTGGAAAGGCCAAACTGAGCAAATCCAATATAAGACTCCAGTGCTGACTAGCCTTACTGGAGAATAGAAAAAGCTTAAGGAGACTCTTCAGCAGCTGGGTTCCTGAGCTCTAGCATAAGTAGGAGAGAGGAAAGGGGAAGTCATGTTATCGGCCATTCCTGTGAAGATTAAGGAGAAAGCTCTGTAGTAATTTAGATTTGAGCAGGCCTCTTTGGTTGGGTAACTATCTAGGTTAGAACTCAGCACACGCTAGCCTGCAGCCTTCTGTAGCCAGCACAGGCCAGCAGCCTTCTAGGAGATTTCAGCCCTGTAAAGCAAAAAGGGGTAAATCATGCATTTAATGGAGGTTTTTGTAAAGAATTCTAAAAGTAGCACTGAAGTATTTTGACATGTACTTACAAGGTGCACCACTGTACATGATGGAAAAGAGGTTGATCCCAATTGTACAGGCATAGAAGACTGGCAAAGCTCGCAACCCATTGGGAACTGGATCTGCCTGTAAAACAGATTAGTTTTGATACTATACAAATCCAGATCCCAGATTCTAAACACAACAGCAAAGCAGACACTTAAAGTACACTTCTACATGGAAGAGTGTCTAAAAATGCTAACTTCTTACAAAGATCTGTTCTGTGCACTTCACAGACTTAAGTTTATTACTTCCCTCCTACTAGCCCAGCAGAGGCAGCTCCAGAAGAGGGGGATGGAGTCTCTTGTGCATCAAACAGAATTGTTTGCTAAATGCCAATTACAGACTAATCCATTACAGTTGTGAAAACTGTCAGTGGGGATGTATAGGAGTCAGCGAGGAGAGAATTGGGTCTGAAGAACCCTTAGAACTCATACATCATGAGTTATGAACCCTGCATATCCAGTGGGTTTTTAGGGTTGCCAGTTAGTGCTCTGCTTACAAGTAAAAAGACTTCTGATATTGAAGACAGAAATGTGCCTCCCCCAACTGTCCATGCCATTGCTGTTTCAAAGCAGAAATGCACACTCCCCAAAACAGCAATGTAACCTTTTGAACAGCCCATCCCACAGAAAGAGTGGATTGAACCTGATGCTTGAGAACTCTTCACTTAAGAGTATTTTACTTTTAAGTTTTAGACAAAGTAGCCATGTCCCAAGACTTTTGTTTCCTCTCTGTAAGGCTCTGAATTTTGCCTTCTCAGGGATTCAATAGTCTACCCATCAGAACAAGACTAAGACTGACAGTTTTAACGAACAGCACTTTCTAAAAGTCTTTGCTTCAATTCACTAAAGCAATTTTCTTTTGGAAAAAAGCCCATTTCCCCAGGTGAGTCAGGCCAATTGTTAAAGTCATTTAACTGATTCAGAGGGATTATTCACAAATGCATTCCTATGTATTAAAAGCAACACCTCATCTAGGCAGTGGAATTGTTTGAGACTGCTGACCAGGAGCCAAATTCTAGTGTTCTGATGCTCAATGTTCAGTGAAATTTAATGTATTGAAAAGCAGGTTTGCTCTGTCCTATTACAAAAGCATCTGAACAAGTGTTCAGTAGTGAGTACAACTTTGAAAGGCCAGTTATAAAATATTAATCTGACAGCTGTGCTAAGTTAACTGTCAGGTTGTAAAAACGAACATGGAAGGATAGGGGGAACCAACAAAATTACTGCATTTTTCAAAGCAGAAACCACAGGAGTTAGATTTGAGATCTGAAGTTACATTTTAAGCTACTCTAACATCCTCAAAATATACTTGGTAACCCCAGAGCTAATTTTATGTTTTATATTTGTAAACTGTTTACACATGAGTCCTGGACACTAGACTATATATAATTACAGCATCTGTTTGACCAGCAGTTTAGTCTGTACGCTACCAGCATGCTTAGTGTTAATTCATGTTTAGATTACGGATCTACTCAGCATGCTGAACAGCAGGAGTATAGAGAGTGGCTTGTGTTAAATCATTCAAACAAGGTTAGTTTCATTCTCCCATTTCCAACTGCTACTTTTGTTCCACTTACTAAAACAGTATTTGTAAAGAGTTCCAAACCAAGGAGCCTCACAACAGAAAGCATTTGTCTGGCTGAGTAGACACGAGCTCCAGATCCAGGAGAGCTTGCTTACGTCAAGAAAATTAGCAAAACTAAATTGCTGTAGTTATTCCATATAACTGCCCATGTGGACACATTCAAGTACATGGGGCGCTATGGCAGAGATCGATATCAGTCAGTTCTGCTGCTAAGGGCATGTCTTCACTGGCAGTGTTAAAGCACTGCTGCAAACTTTGCTGAGACTACACAAGCCACACTAATACTGGGAGAGAGCTCTCCCAGTGCTCTAGAAAACCACCTCCACAACAGCAATAGCTCCCAGTGCTGGTGCACTGTTTATACTGGCACTTTACAGATGTGAAACTTGCAGTGCTCAGGGGAGTGTTTTTTCACACCCGAGTGACAAAGTTGCAGTGCTGTAAAGTGCCAGTTTAGACAAGCCCTAAATTTCCCTGTGAAGACAACCTGCCAGTTCAGTCATGCATAGAAGCAGAGTTTCCATCACAAGGGCAGAGTTCTCCCAGGCATTTTAATGCTAGGCAGGTCATTCAAGTTATAACTAGCTCTAACTGCACTATAAGGTGGGTAGAAAGTTGGCTAGATTGTCAGGCTCAACGGGTAGTGATCAATGGCTCCATGTCTAGTTGGCAGCCGGTGTCAAGTGGAGTGCCCCAGGGGTCAGTCCTGGGGTCAGTTTTGTTCAGTATCTTCATAAATGATCTGGAGGATGGTGTGGATTGCACTCAGCAAATTTGCTGATGATACTAGACTGGGAGGAGTGGTAGATACGCTGGAGGGGAGAGATAGGATACAGAGAGACCTAGACAAATTGGAGGATTGGGCCAAAAGAAATCTGATGAGGTTCAACAAGGACAAGTGCAGAGGCCTGCACTTAGGACGGAAGAATCCCATGCACCGCTACAGACTAGGGACCGAATGGCTTGGCAGCAGTTCCGCAGAAAAGGACCTAGGAGTTACGGTGGACGAGAAGTTGGATTTGAGTCAGCAGTGTGCCCTTGTTGCCAAGAAGGCCAATGGCATTTTGGGATGTATAAGTAGGGGCATAGAAAGCAGATTGAGGGACATGATCATCCCCCTCTATTTGACATTGGTGAGGCCTCATCTGGAGTACTGTGTCCAGTTTTGGGCCCCACGACAAGAAGGATGTGGATAAATTGGAGAGAGTCCAGCAAAGGGCAACAAAAATGATTAGAGGTCTGGAACACATGACTTATGAGGAGAGGCTGAGGGAACTGGGATTGTTTAGTCTGCGGAAGAGAAGAATGAGGGGGGATTTGATAGCTGCTTTCAACTACCTGAGAGGTGGTTCCAGAGAGGATGGTTCTAGACTATTCTCAGTGGTGGAAGAGGACAGGACAAGGAGTAATGGTCTCAAGTTGCAGTGGGGGAGGTTTAGGTTGGATATTAGGAAAAACTTTTTCACTAGGAGGGTGGTGAAACACTGGAATGCGTTGCCTAGGGAGGTGGTGGAATCTCCTTCCTTAGAAGTTTTGAAGGTCAGGCTTGACAAAGCCCTGGCTGGGATGATTTAATGGGGATTGGTCCTGCTTTTGAGCAGGGGGTTGGACTAGATGACCTCCTGAGGTCCCTTCCAACCCTGATATTCTATGATTCTAACTGGCACTTCCACACACTTCTCTTTACCACCAATCCTAACAGCTACAACACTGCATAGCATAAGCTTTTTTTGGGGGGGGAGACAGGACTTGGATAGTCTAAGCGAGAGGTAGACACTATGGTATTAACATGAAATGATTGAGGATAAGGCATTTCAAAACTTATTTGGTCTACTCAGCTAGCCTTCCCTTGGAACTCAGGACATGGCTACACTGGAGACTTCAAAGCGGTGTCAAGGGAGTGCTTTGAAGTGTGAGTGTGGTCTCATGCCAGCACTGGGAGAGAGCTCCTGGTTATCCACCTTCATGAGGGGATTAGCTCTGAGCACAGCTCCCAGCACTCTGAGCTGTTTACACTAGCACTTTAAAGCGCTCTGACTTGCTGCACTCAGGGGGTGATTTCTCACACCCCTGAGCCAGCAAGTTAGAGCGCTATAAAATGTAAGTGTAGCCAAGCCTCTAGGTGCATAAGCCAGTGTCTACAGAATTTATGTTTTATTAAAGAGAAGTCTCTAGCCCTTTAGTTGCAGTGATGCTTTCCAGTTTGCAGCCAGAATTAACTCTGCTACTAGGTAATAAGCTGCAACACAAAGCCAAAATGACACTAGTCTTTTTTTGCAGCCCACAAGGCAGGGGTGGCCAACCTGTGGCTCCGGAGCCACATGCAGCTCTTCAGAAGTTAATATGCAGCTCCTTGTATAGGTGCCAACTCTGGAAAGTTGGTGTCTGTAGCTCCAGCCCCAATGTGCCAGGGGATGCTCATTGCTCAATTTCTGGCTCTGCCACAGGCCCTGCTCCAACTCCACCCCTTCCCCACCCCCTCTGAGCCTGCCATGCCCTCACTCCTCCCTCTTCCCCCCCAGCACACCACAAAACAGCTGATCAGGAGGTGTGGGGAGAGAAAAGGAGACTGATCTGCAGGGCTGTCCCCTGGCAGTGGGCAGGAGGCACTGGGAGCAGGGTGGAAGGGGAGCTGATGATGTATTACTGTGGCTCTGTGGCAATGTACATTGGTAAACTCTGGCTCCTTCTCAGGCTGGCCACCCCTGCCACAAGGCACTGGATAGCAGCACAAGTAGCCAGTGTCTTATCAGTTTCATGCTGCTGCAGCTGGGGAAGCTATGCCTTCTTCTGTTCCCCATCTGGCTGAACATGAGATAAGTGTGGAATATTAATCCCTGAACAAGCAGCTTTGGATGGGAGGGCAAGACGACTCCTGTCGTCAAGCCTCCAGAGTGTTGAGATAACTGCTAGCCAGAGTCAGATATGAAAGATGGAGCACTCAAACAAGGCCTGGAGACACTTGCCAGGTTACTATCCCAGCAACCTCTTCCATGCCCACTGCTGGGGACAGGGCTTCTCAGAACATTGCACTGGATCTCTACGCTCCCTTCCCTGCAAAAAAAGTTCATATCAGCCTGTGGCAAGTAGGGACCCAGTAATTATGAGGAAGGGCAGCCCAGCAGCTAGGATGCTAGTTCAGGAGATGCGGGGATCAAAACATTAAAGATCATGAATTACTCAGTAATAAGCATTTAAGACAGTCCTGACCGGAAGTGGTTACTCCTATTATCTGCTCATTTCAGTTGCAAAACAGTTTCTGCACAACAAATGAGCATTGTGGAGCTCTGGCCCCCTTACCTTACGAAGAATGAACATACGGACGAGGAAGAACAGGATAGCAGACATGATGCCAGAAAGCAGTGGGGAGATGAACCAGGACAACACTAGGACAGAAGATAGAGGCAATAAATATCCTGGCTCCTACAAGGTGGCTCTGGGCAGTAAAACCCAGATATACTTTTCATACTAATCCAATGTTGGGGACAAGGCCATAGGTTTATAAATGCCACACTTTGGCATCTGAAAAAGCTAGTGGTTGTATTTTACTTACCAATTTTAAGCAGCTCTGACCACTGGACGCCTTTCTGTCCTTTGGCCACCAGCGAAAAGCCAATTGTTGCTCCAACAATACAATGGGTACCAGAAATGGGAAGTCTCAAGAATGAAGCTGCTAGCTGCCACACAGCTGACCCTAAAGCAACAAAGTTGTCTGAGTGATTAGTCACCATTGAAATACATGGCAGATTTGGGGACACAAGACACTCCAACAAAATAACTTATCCATGTGTATTTAATCACTTTGCTGCTGCAACTACAACATTACTCACCAAACATAGCGCTGATTGAGCCAGCCATGAGTAGCTCTTGTGTAGAGTTGTACATCTCCACATCAACCAACCCCTTCCGGATGGTCTCACTCACTTTAGCACCCAGCAGAACAGAGCCCACGGTTTCAAAGATAGATGCCAGGATACATGCTTGCCGGAGAGTCACCACACCTGACCCCACTGCGGTTCCGAACGAGTTTGCCACATCATTGGCACCCACAGAAAATGCCAAGACAAAGGCAATGATGAAGCCCAATATCAGCATCCAGAGGAAAGCTACCATGGGACCGGATGCCTTACTTCCTATTGTACTGGTTAGCAGATCCAGAGACGTTGTTGATTCAATTGTGGATTCCATGTTATTAATTTTAGTGGTTTAAAATCAACAGGAATTTGCAACTTTGATACGTAAACAAAATACGAGGTATGAAATAATAAATAATGTTACAAAATTAAATAAACTAAACTAAGATATGTTTGGAACCAGCGAGTTACTGCTATACGGTGTGTATGGGAATCTCTTTTCTAAAGTTCCTGTGGCTCTGGAGAATTAGAAGAGCTGAATAAAATTCCATGGTGCAGAAAATAGAGAACACAAGTTCTTCATCCTGAAATGAGAGAGGCAGAACTGAGTCCCCATGGTCCATGGATGCTGGCTAAGTGAGCACAAGGCTACAGCATAGTGAGACTTCCCCCAAAGAGTTAAAGCAAGGTCAAGCTTATAAGCTTACATCTGTTTAGCAGCTAGAAGCCACACTGGTTACCCATTAGGAAACTTAGGCTATGGCTACACTGGCACTTTACAGCACTGCAACTTTCTCACTCAGGGGTGTGAAAAAACACCCCCCTGAGCGCAGCAAGTTACAGCGCTAAAAGCGCCAGTGTAAACAGTACCCCTGCACTGGGAGCTGCGCTCTAAGCTAATCCCCTCATCAGGTGGAGTACCAGGAGCTCCCACGGGAGCACTTTGAAGTTTCAAGTGTAGCCATGCCCTAAGTGACTATCTGCTGCTCCATTAGTGCAATATTCCTGGCCTTCCGCTTATGTTCCACAATGCAGATGGGGGACACAAGATCCCTTGTGATTTCTACCCTCCCACCATCCAAGCTGAATGCCAGCTCCCCCTGCTGGTATGCCTAGAAGAGTACCACCACATTGACAATGCCATCAGGATTTGTAATGGAGCCATATGACCATCAGCTGCTCTCCAGCCTATTGAGAAGAGGATTTAGGCCAGTGATTTTAGAGAGCACTTCACTGAAGTCTAGTTGTGCAACATGGTAAATAAGATGGCAAGAGAGCCACAGCACGTACCAGATCAATTATTTTTCCTTGGGGAGAGATATGGGCTCTGGACATGCTGCCATGTGGAACAGGGCCCTAAAAGCAAGCAGGCTGTAGTAACAGGACCCTACCTTAAATCTATTAGGTCAAACTTAGCCACCATTCCCTACCAGCCTGAAAGGCACACTCCAGGCCAAGTGTTTCCTGAACAGGCTACAAACATTAGCTGCTCTTGCTGGGTTCCAGGAAGGAACTAAAGGACACTCCCCCAGCCTATGGGGAGGATCCACTGGGCCCGGGGACTTAAGTGATTATGAGGGACAACAGAACAAACAAGGACAGGCTGAGGGTCAAAAGTAGGGAACCTGAAGGGGACACCAAGCAGAGAACCCCAGACAACACCCACTGATCCTCAAAGGTGTCAAGGGAGACAGCAAACACTGCCCAGAGGAACTCTGCCTGGATATGTGAGCAGAGAGGGGACTGGAAATAGGCTCCACAGTCACAGAGAACCCACTCAGCCAACATCTTCTCGCTGGTGTTATATATTGCCACTTTGGGCATCACTAGGAGGCGACTGATGAGGAGGTCCCACGACTTTATGGAGCCACAGATAGGGTGTGCATATGTAAGAAGGTGGGAAAAGAAGTGCAGCCAAAAATGCAAAAGTAAGGCCAGGAGGAAAACATTATCTCCTGGAAGGTAGGCACATCAGGCACCAAGTCTACCAATTTCAGCTCTTTCCACAAAGCCTCAGCACAGAGCCCTTTCAACCCTTAAAACCCAGCCAAAACACAACCTCTACCCAAGCAGTTTTGGCCTCAAAAAGAGAGAAGTGCCAGACTCCATGAAGCCCTTAAGGGACTTCAGTACTGCTATTAAATGGCAGGTGTTCAGATACTATAATGTTGGGTGTAACAAAACCCCAAGATCGCTAGCTCTGCCTGCCAGCAAATTAAGTGGGCTGTTGCTATGCTCCAGATACAAGCTGCAGTGGAGCAGGAGTGGAAGTGGCTTCCCTTTGAAGCCCTGCAGCAAGACAATTAACACCACAGCTCACCCTGGCCAGCTAACATGTTAAAACTGCAACTTATCCCATCTACACAAGGATTTTAACATGTTAAAATGGGATAGCTAACAGCACCTCTACCTAGTGTGGACAATCACCAAGATAAGGGAAAGCCCCAGGCAGTCTGCAAATCCTGTACCTGAACAATGACTTGAGTAAGACACATTGGCAGCTCAGCTGAATTCCCCATAGTACCTTGTGTCCTAAGCAGCAGTCTTTTGTGCTTAGCCTGGCTATTGCTGCTGCAGAGATTACTCACTCTCTTGGTGTGTTTGCTGCCTGTCCCTACGGTGACAGCCCTGTCTCTGGCTGTCCCTGAAAAGGGCCATCAGAAGAGGGAGCAAACCCTCTCCCTACCCACCAAGAATCAGAGCAGGAAAGACACTGTTCATTAAGATGCTTGCCCTTCCCCAAGAGCATTTGGGGAGGAAGGATCCCACCACATATGTTGCCAGAAGGTCCTACACCTCAGTTATTTCCCCTTCTACCCTAGCTGTGTTGTAGCCATGCTTCACCACAACACTGAGAAGGGGCAGGAGATGAATATCCAGCCAATCTAACATCAGGTTTTCCAATACGACCAGCCCCAGATCTCCTCACACACCATTACCAGCTTTGCTGCAAAGTAGGAAGGGCTGCAGATACCTTGACCAGGAGTTGGAATGGAAGCAGTAACAACTTTCGTCTGAGCAACAGGCCCACTTAAACTCCCTGAAACATTACCAGACTGGAGGAAGGAAAGGCAGAACAATGTGCCTGAAAAGACAAGCCTAAAAGCACGCTCTGGGGAACAACTTCCACTGCATGGAGGCAGAAGATTGGGTTTTCTATGTGGCTGCAGTACCTCAAGTGAACAAGTGGGGGACCAAGCGGGCACTCAGATTGGAAGACGTAACCTCTCAAGAGGAATTGTGCCCACTATCAGCCCCCTGAGGGCATTACAAAGTCCACATTGAGGCATCTAAGTGAGCCTGATCACTTGAGGCACCAAATAGTCACCATGCACCTGGAAATCAGGCTCTGTGGACACTCAGCCCCTCACTGTTTTCAGCACCCATTAAGGCTAAGTCTTCACAGCAAAAAAGGGAGTGTTTTCACACGAAGTTAGCCATCTTTGGGTTTGTCTACACTTAAAATGCAGCAGCACTTCAGTGAAGACACTACCTACACTGAGATGCCGGTTACCTGGGCTGGACCCAGAACCCTAACTCGCCGAGGGGCAGCAGCTAGGTTGAGGGGCGAACCCACTGACCAGCGCTGTCTACACAGGGGCTTGACCTGACCGAACAGCTTTACTCAGGGCGGTGGCCTTGCACCAGTCCAGTGTCACAGAGTCGACCCGGCCCGGGTGTCAGGACCTCAAGGGAAGGAGACCCTTGTTTTTAGGTCAATTGGCTATGCCAAGGTACGCCCCGGAGGGGCACAGGGGGGCCTCAAACTACCGACAGACGATGAAGAGCTACCAGAGCCCTGTCTCAGCACCTCAGTGTAAAACCCGAGCAAACTCGCGGTCACCCTCCATTTTGCACCGCAGTCAGGCCGGGGAAGGAGCCCTGCCGAGCGAGCCCGCCCCCCGCCGAATTCAAACTTCGCCGTGAGCCCCAGGCACCCGGGGCGGGCAGCCACACGCGGCCCCGAGCCCGGAGCTCTCCCGCCAAGCGACGAGCCGAGCGGGCCCGGCTCCCAGGCGCCGCCACAGCGCCCGCTCGCCCAGAGCTCGTCTCCGCCCGGCCGCGTCCCGCCAGCCCCGCGGGCTGGGCAGAGCCCGGCACCCACCGCGCGCCCAGACCCCGCGCAGCCGCTTCCCGCGCGCAGCCCCTTCCCGCGCGCCCGCCGGCCCTTCCCGCGCGCCCGGAAACGGCTGCTCCCGCGCGCGCCCGCGCAGCCCCTTCCCGCGCGCCCGGAAACGGCTGCTCCCGCGCGCGCCCGCGCAGCCCCTTCCCGCGCGCCCGGAAACGGCTGCTCCCGCGCGCGCCGCGCCTCAGGCGGGCCCGGGGCCGCGCGGGCCGCCGGGCGCACGTGGGGGAGGGGGCGCGGCGCGCAGAGCCCGCTCCTCCCGCTCCTCCGCCCCGGCCCCCGCCACAGCCGAGCCGGCCCGGCCCTCACCGCGGTGTCGGTCCGCTCCCAGGCCGCCCCGACCAGCCCCCAGCGCACGTAACCGGCCGCCGGCGCCGGCCACCACTTTATAGCCTGAGCCGGTCCACGTGACCCGCCGGACCCGCCCACCCGCTCGAGCACGCATGCGGCGCCTGACGCAGGCGGAGCGCGGCCCCCTTCCTCGCTGCCGCGCGGCCATTGGCCACCCCCGGGTCGCGGCCACGCCTCCCGCTGGTGGGCGTGGTCCCGTTCCAGTCGATCCCGGGCCGCGCGGGCTGTTCACTCCGGACCCTAACGAGGGGCGCAAGGCCCTGCTCTGCCCGGCCGATCGGGAACGGGGGGCGCTACCCACGCTGCCTCCCACGCGCAGGCTGAGCCTGCCCCACTGCAGCGTCTGCTCCCAGCCCCACCAGGGCACCCAACTCCTGGGTTTCCTTCCTCCCTCCCTCCCTGCCCGCCCCCCGGGAGCTGGGACAGGCCCCTCGGTTTATTGCTCTCACTCATTCCCCATGGGATGCTTGTTCTCCCGCCCTGCTAGGAGGGACTGAGGCTGATCCTGAGCTCCCATCTGGTCCCTGTGCTTGTTTGTTCTGGTTTTAGGGGGATCATGACTTGCATTCCCAGTCAACACCATCAGCTGACTCAAAGGACACCACGCCCTCTGCCAGCCAGAAACAGGAACAGGGCAGTCTGCGGCTTGGCACTGCCCTTTGTGCCATGAGCCCCATGGCTCTACCAATTTTGCTGCCCCAAGCAGTCACCACGGAATTGCTGCCGTGCCCGCAAGAGCAGCAGAGCTGCCGAATTACCGTTGCGGGACGTGGACGACCGCCCCATTCTGGATGCCGCCCCAAGCATCTGCTTGGAAAGCTCGTGCCTGGAGCCGGCCCTGGGCCCTGCCTGTGCACTGTGGGGTGCCCAAAACATGATGCGCAGCCCCCCAGCCATGGGCGGCAGAGGGCCGGGCTATGAGCTTCCATGGGTGGCTCTAACACAGATCAGGCAGGGCCATGCACAGGATCATAGAGCAGGACAGTCTCACTGTGATGCTTTTACAACAACACCAAAGCTCCCCTTGACAATGGGATGGGGCCCCCGTGCAGCCCACAACGCTAAGCACTCCAGACACCTGGTCCTGATCCAAACGCGGGTGCAGCAACATAGGTTGCCGGTGGTGCTGCATCTTGATTCAAGCAGCTGTCATGATGATGGGAGCCCAGGTAGCCCAAATTTGAGTGAGTGGCCCTGCAACCCCACGAGCCAGGTCACAGCTCCACTCACACAAATTTGGTGCAGTCAGGGGGGTGGGGCTGAGCAGCGCTGCAACCCTAGAGGCTGCACAGTTTGGAGTGGAGAGCTAAACCCAGCCACCCTCACAGCACAGGAGCCGTCACTGTGAGGTGAGCGCCAGCAGGACCCGACCCTCGCCGAGGGGCAGGATCCAACCAAAACCGCCCCTGGGCCTCCACCCCTCAGCTATTTACTGGATTGTGACTGGCATAAACATTTACGGATGGGTCCTGAGCCCAAAAAGGTTGAGAACCACTGCTTTAGAGCTCAGGACGGAGTAGTGCATTCTGGGAATGACAGGCTCCAGGCAGCTCTTTGATGCAAAGAGATACAGGTGCTGACACGTTGGCCCAGTGTGCTTCTTGACCGGGAAGAGTTACCCGGCGTGGCCCGCTAGTCGTTAATGAATAATTGATGAATTTCTGTCTGTGATTAGTTCACGACTTTCTAGCCGTTATTCCTTACTACATAGGCATCCTGTGCACAATCTGCTCCTGGTCAGGGCCCCCGCCCTTCTCTGTGACAACTGCTTTTCAGTCAGACCTTGTGCCTCTTTTTTGTATCCATTGTCCTATTCGGCCCTGATCCTGCATGTGCTTCATTTTCCCATGAGTGAGTAGTCCTGTAGGCATCTGCAGGATCAGGGCCTTAGATTGTAAGATCCTTGGGGCAGGGCCTCTCTTTTTGTGCCATGTTTGTACAGCACCCAGAACAATGGAATTCTCATCTACGATGGCCCCTCTCTAGGAGCTAGTGCGAACCGATGATTTGCTGTATCATTTCTATGAGCGATCTTTGGGCTGCTGCTCATTGGTGAGCTGGTTCCCAAGGCCATTCTGCAGACGACGGCCAAGCTGTTTTTGTTGGACGGGTGCTTTGTTTCTCTTTCCTGATTGGTTGAGCATCACTCTTAGGAACCATTTACTGATGCAAAAGCTTGTGATTACACATTGGAAACTGGCTCGTTGCAAATATCCAGAAATAGTTAAAAATTCACAGTTTCCAAGACGTTTCTTGGCTAGAATCATCCCAAAAAGTGATCCCAAAGAGGGAATGAAGCATTTGGACAAACATTAGTGGGAAATAATAATAATGTCCTGCTCTTCTATAGCATCAGTATCTCACAGCACTTCACAATCTTTCATGTATATGTTCTCACACACCCCTGTGGGGCAGGACTCTTGTCCCCATTGTACAGATGGGGAACTGCAGCACAGATAGCTAAGTGACTCGCCTGTGGTCACACAGGAAGTCTGTGGCGGAGCATGGAATTGAATCCAAGTCATAGGCTAGTGCCCCAACCACTGGACCGTCCTTCCTGGATGTGCTTAATTTGCAAGCCGGTTTGCAATTCCTTTCAATCTGCTGCATCAGTCAGCGCACTGAATTCTCCTTCTACTCCTGAGCCTCCACGTTGTGACTAGTAAAAGAGAGGGCAGCTAAGGTTTCTGGCCCTGATCCTGTAACTGGATCCTGTCTATAGGGCTCACGACACCTGTAGAGAGGATCAGTTGATGCAAAAAAGGGCATATTCCTTAACACTGTGGCATCCCTTCTCCGTAGACAGAGCCGCCAGGCAGAATGAACTGGAGAACTCAGTGTGAGCAATGTTCTGCAATGGCTGCTTTACGCCTTGTCTCCTGCTGTCCCAGTGGTACCGCTGCCATCAGATTGATGTAACCCCTGTCACAATATCAGTTTGAATTGTACTGAAATACCATATAGACAGGTTTAAGAGGTGGCTGGCATTATACTCTGGGAGGTGAACCTCAAACTCCTTTGTATAACCCTCCACCTATTATAATAAGATCCTGCTGCTTGACTAATAAATTACTTTCATTACTTTCATTTCATAAGTTTGGTTACTTTCATTGCTGCTTCGTCCTCTGGGTGACACAGAGACCATCTGTTAATGTCTGACAAGAACGTACATTGCAAGTGGTTAGCCTTTGTCCTGACCTCCCCAACCAAACACCCCCAAAACTGCCCCCCTGAAAAGCCGAATTTGTGGCAATCAGTGGCCCAGCTGCTGGGCTCTGCCGGTTATGTTGCAATATTAGCTGTTTTATAGCTTTGATAAGGCACAAAGATAAAGTCAAAAGCCTGCTCTGACCACCTCCCATGCTGAAAGATGGTTTGGATGGCAAATGAGCTCTTTGCAATCTCCATTTCCCAGAGCTCTGTGTTCTCCTCTGCACTGACAACCAGGGGGCCTTTTTCTGAATGGATCAAGTTCCTTGCTGAGGGGGAAAGTCTTTCCAGACCATGGGCTTGTTTATAGACGCCACTTTTGTGTCTAATTATCTTTAATATGTTTGTAAAGCTCAAGACAGGCTGACCTGCGGTGCCAGAACCTGCCCAGGGAGTGGATTTTCTCCCCACTTCCCGTTTATGCTGTCTCCAGGTTGGCTTATTTCAAGGGTGTTTTGTGGAAGAGGCCAATCTGTGTTAATTACAATATTTAGCGATCACCCCAGAGGGGTCAGGGCTTTGCAGGGCGCAGGTTGCAAATAACATGTAGCCAGATATTTATAATTAAACCATTCGTCAGTTTTAGCTTGGCTTGGCGCCAACACCCACTCTGCCTATATGACACACACAGGGCTGTGCCTCCTTTTCAGTAGTACCATCAGCCTTGTTTTAAAGAGGCAATCCCCGTTTTGTGTGGAGGATTTGGTGCTTCAGTCAGACCCAGCTCTGTGAGTCATGGTGGACAGGAGAATTACAGCTTGTGTTTTCAAAGGGAGCAGTGTTTACAGAGCCTTTCCCAGCTCCTTTTCCATCTGGTGGGTTGAAATGAAGCTTGCCAGGGATTTGCCATACCCTGGGGGCAGAGGACAGGCCCTTTTCCCTCTGTCTCAGCAGCTCTGGTCCTGGTAAGTTTTAAAGCCACTCCTACCTGCAGGCTGTTGGGGGTCTTGCTCCCTCAAATCAGCCTCAGCTAAGAGGACTGAGGACAGCCCTGCCCCATCCACCACCACAGGACCCCGTGCAAGGGTCACAGAGAGCGCTGCCTGGTGATGTGGAGGAGGGGCTGCTCGGCACTGCCCACCCTCCCAGCAGCTTGGAGGAGCAGAGCAGGCCACGGAGCCTGGGCCAGCACAGCCCCAGCTGTGGGAGGCCGGGGGGTGTGACCGACCCCACTTCAGCCCCCCTTACAGAGCAGGGCCCAGAGCCAGGCCCTGACTCACGGAGTGTGGGCTGGAGCAGTGAGGTCAGATGGCTGCTCGGCCAGTGAGCGGGGGCGAGATCCTGGTTTCCCACCCTTGTGGCCTGCCAGACAGTGGCTTTGGCAGGCAAGGTGCTGTGGTCAATCTGGAGGCCGACATGACGCCCAGCTGCCGCCCCCCCCTTCCCTCTCCTGGCAAGTCACTGCCTTGGGAGCACCCATCTCTGACCATCCACATCTCCCCCCTACAGGCTCCATGCAACCTGGGAGGACCCCTGGTCCGGGCAGTGCCAACATCCACAGCAACAGCCTGTCCCAGCTCAGAGCACCCACTGATCTCAGCCCCCCGCCCCACTGAGGGGCAGCCAGGACTCGCTCACCTGGGGCAGGGGGTCCTGAGAGAAGCACATGTGGGGGGAGGGAAGGCTGTTTTGTGCATTAGGAATATTATTAACCCAACTTTGCATTGGGTTTCTTAAGACCCCTGTGTGTGAGAGAGCTCCTTTGGGGTGCGCCTGGATGAGATGCTGTCATAACCATACAGCTAAGGGAGCCTAGAATTCTTCCTTACTTGTAAGGGGTTAAGAAGCTCAAATAACCTGGTTGGCACCTGACCAAAGGAACCAATGGGGAAAGAAGATACTTTCAAAACTTGGGGGGAGGCTTGTTTTGTGTGTTCTCTTGGGAAGCATCAGGTCAGAAAACTCCTTCTCCTATAAACCATCCTAAACGTCTCTCATATTACAAAAATTGTAAGTAAAAGCCAGGCAAGGCGTGTTCGATTATCTTTTGTTCTGCTTGTGAATTTTTCCTTTGCTGGAGGGAGGTTTATACCTGTTTTTTGTAATTTTGAAACTAAGCCTAGAGGAAGTTCTGCTGTGTTTTTGAATCTTTTGTTACCCTGTAAAGTTATTTTCTATCCTGATTTTACAGAGGTGATTTTTACCTTTTTTTTTAAAAATAAAATCCTTCTTTTAAGAACCTGACTGATTTCTCTATTGTCCTAAGACCCAGGGGTTTGGGTCTGTGACCACTTTGTAACCAATTGGTTAGGATATTATTCTCAAGCCTTCCTAGGAAAGGGGGTGTAAGGGCTTGGGGGAATAGGAACTCCAAGTGGTCCTTTCCCTGATTCTTTGTTAAATCACTTGGTGGTGGCAGCGTACCCTCCAACGGCAAAGAATTTGTGCCTTGGGGAAATTTTAACCTAAGCTGGTAGAAATGAGCTTAGGGGGTCTTTCATGCGGGTCCCCACATCTGTACCCTAGAGTTCCCTTTGGAGTGCGCCTGAATGAGATGCCCAGGGGGCAGATGCTGAGCACAAATGCACCAGGAAGCATTTGTCCTCCGATTTCACCCTCCAGGGAGGGAGTCCCAGGCAGAGTGTGGGATTCTGCGAAAAGTTATTAGGCAGGACATGGAGACAGCAACGCCCAGGCAGCTGGGTGGGATGCCCAGGCACTCCAGAGGTCCGCCCGATGAGGACGCTGGTAGGGAACGGGGTGGGGGTGGGCACTGGCAGGGAGGGGGCACAGTGGGGCAGAGGAGCTGGGGGCATTGGAAGGGGGTGGGCACTGGCAGAGGAGGGGGGAGGGGAGCATAATGAGGCACTGGCAGATTTAAGGGGAGAGGGGAGGACACTGGTAGGAAACTGAGGCACAGGGACACGGGTAGAGGGGGAGGCTGGGGGCACTGGCAGGAGGCAGCGTAGAGCAGAGCCCTGCACCATGCCCTGTGCCCCTTAAACCCAGGCTGGCTCAGCCTGGCCCATGACTGCAGCCCATCGAGGAGGGGTGGGGGGACACTTCCCTAATCCCCCAGGATTCTTGTCCTCACCCATCTGCCCCCTTGCCCTCCACCCTGGGCTGGCTGGTGGGGGGGAAGAGGGGCAGCTCCCAGATTGGGCTGGGAGGGAGCCCCACATGGGTGAGGCCTAGGAGAACAGCTGGGGTGGTCGGGGACACCCGGGTCACTTGGGACAAGGGTGTGGGGCATGGATTGCTCAAGCATCTGCTGCTCCTTCCGCTCAGACCCAGGATCCTTGCCCCAGCCCCTTTCCTCTCCTTGCAACAGGGTGGGGAGGGGATTGATCATTTACTTACAGGAAGCACGGTTCACCAAACGGGAGGGGGGGGTGGCTGAGAGCCAGGGCTCTTGGGTTCCTTTCCTGACTTGGGGAGGGGAGTGGGTCCTTGTGAGCTAGAGCAGGGGGGCTGGGAGTCAGGACTCCTGGGTTCTGTCCCCAGCTCTGGGAGGGAAGTGAAGTCTGGGGTTGGAGTGGGGGGGCTGGGAGCCAGGACTCCTGGGTTCTGTCCCCAGTGTGGCCACTGGTGCACTGAATGGCTGTGGGGAGTTCCATCTTGGCTCTCTGTCCCGGTTTAACCCTCACCCTGTGGGCAGGCCCTTCCTGGTAAGGACATGGGAGCCCCACAGCCCTGGCTGGGCAGTCTGCCGGTCGTGGGGTGGGGACGCTGTGCACAGGCAGTCGATGCTGCAGGCGGTGAGTTTGGATGAGATCTAACACCGAGGTTTTAATCTGAGCTGCCCAGGCCACGGCATCTCCCCCAGGTCTGTCTCAGTCATGCTGTCACGCTGCCTGTTCTGGGCCAGAGAGCCCATCTCCCATGCCTCCATTTCACCTCCCTAAACACCCCCTGCAGGCTCCGTTCCATACAGGCCCCTCTTTCCCCGCCTGTGTGCCTGGTGAACAGCTGCTGTGCCTCACCCCAGAGGCAGCTGCATTTCTGGGCTGGCTGGGGCACTCTCCAGATGTGCAAAGTCAATGGCTCCCTGGCTCTGATGCGCTGGGGGGAGGGTGCCCCATGGGTGGGCCCAGCCCACTGGCTCCTGACTGTCAGTTGCTAGGCCCTGAGCAGAGCCGGGTAGTGCCATCACCATGTGCCCAAGTGATCCCGGCCACTTGGATTGTCCATGCAGTCCTGGCACCGCCTGGCCCCAGCGGGCGCTGGAGGGATAAATCTTTCAGAGTGACGGCTCAGATAACACCCTGCAAACGCCCAGCACTCATGACCAGCCTGGCCTTGGCGATGGGGCTGGGTGGGGAGATAATCAACCACCCAGCCCAGGGGACTGCCACCTTGCCCTCCCGGGCATTGCACTGCCAGCCCTGGCACAGATCTGTGATCATCTCCTTTGCCACCCTGCACCGCACAGGCCAGATCCCAGCCTGAAACAATTCCTGCCCGAACTCTGGGCACCGGCTAGGGTTGTCGAGACAGATTATTTCCCCCCGGGGGGCGTCTGGGTGGTAGCCCAGCCTAAAGGGAGGGGCCCTTTCTAATAGTTGGTTCCAGTTAAGGGTCATTAAGAGCCAATGCCAGAGCCTAGAGCAGGCCCCAAACCAGTTTGAACAGGGTGAGTCAGGCTGGGAGAACCAGACCAAGATGCCTTCCGAGGCTGTGGGCTGGCTCCCGTCTGTGCCGCTGTGCAGATAAATTGCTTGCACTCCAGGAGCAAGTGGATGTTAACCGGTTTCATAGCAATGGGATTTAGGTACAGCCGGTCAAAGGACTTGCTGGCTTGCTCCAGCCACAAATGCCTATATGGTATGGTGCAAAGTAATTTTAATATTCTCTCGCTTGGAAGCGGATTTGGGTTTTTTTTTTTTAACCGGTTTCTTTGTGTTTCTTTCTCTGAAGTTCCCCGGAAATGAGGCCGTTTCCCAGGAGTTGACCCCTGAGAGCATGTGAGAGTGGAAAACCTTGCTTTCATGGAGCAGATTTAAAGTCAAACTGCATCCTTGTCACCACTTCATTTTTACCCTGGAAAAACAAAAGGAAGCATCAGGGCTGTTAAGGGTTTTGACATTCCTAGTAGAACATTTATTGACAATTCCTTGTTGGGATTTAAGCAGAAAACATCACCCTGTTTCAGAGACGGGGTGGGGGAGGCCAGATCTTTTATTGGGTCAGCAGCTGCTGCTGAGGAGAGACACCAGCCCTGGAGCTGCAGAGCTTGTCTTCAAGGCAGCTCGGTGTGGCTCTCAAACTTGTCTCTCTCCCCAGCAGAAGTTGGTCCAATAGTAGATATGACCTCACCCACCATGTCTCGCGAATATCCCGGACTCACACGGCTGTAACAGCACTGCACACAACGGCAGATATCCCGCTCCAGCGCATTCATTTCCTGCGCACCGAGGTGCAACAAAAACCTTCCTTTCACAGCCAAAGGGAGGCAAACTATTGATGCGCTGCATCAGGAAGAGCTCATAGGTATTTAACAAGAGCCTGGCTTCGCACTGCACCTTGTGATGTTTTTGGAGCCGTTGCTACATTTAGGTCTTGTCAGAAGCTTTTGATTTGGTTTTTTAAAATAAAATAACACAAACCCCAAATGCCCATCCCTGGTGCTGCTTGCCAGAGTGGAATGAGGAGTGTAAGGTGCTTTATACAAGTGGTGCTGTTGCAGGACAGGATGGGGAATAGCTGTATGGGTACAAAGCTCCTTTATGCCTGTGCCAGCCCTAAGTGTAGCTATGTCAATGATCATCACCCCCCCGATAACTTTTAAATGCAGGCAGGCCGGAGAGGCCCCCGCGCCCAGGCTGGTGAGGAGACTACACTATTGAATCAGAAATGGCATCTCCCCATCCCGTCTAGCTTAGCTTGGAGGTGCAGGGTTAGAAGAGACTGATCCATGCAGGCGGTTGGTTGAGTAGTTGGAAGCTTTTTGCTCTGGGCCAGCAGAGAGCAGGAGCAAGAGAGGCTGCCCCAGGCCACTTTGCCTGCTTAGCCACTCGCAACCCAAAAGTGGAGGCGAAATCTATCACCAGGACAGCTCAGTGGGCGGGAGTCTGACAGGAGGGAGACAGTGCTGATCTATTCCCAGCTGGCTTCCCTAAGGGGACTCCTCGCCCCCAGTGAATTCTCTTTGTTAGCACCCCCAGTTTGTGAGTGTAAAGCCTGTGAGATCAGCCCAGCTACATCACTTGGGGGGGGCGGGGTATGTGAAAAATCCACACCCACCCTGGGCGCTGTATTAACCCAACCTGACCCCGGTGCAGACGGCACTGGGTCACCAGAAGAACACTTCCCGCCACCCAGCACTGCGGTGAGGGTCTACACTGAAGCCACCGGGCTGCTGTCACATTCCAAGCCCTACAGGCTGTTCATTCAGGGCACCAAGGGGCATGTAGATCGTTCCCCAGGGCTCAGGCTGGCTGGTTACGTTTTCTGAAGTCTCCCCACCCTGTTTGAACCCGGCCTGGCGGCTGCTGCCACCACTTGGCAAAAGCATCACATGGGTACAGCTGGGTTGGGCCTGGATCACCCCCCACCCCTGATGTTTTTGTTTTGTGCTGAGTGTTTACACAACGACATCACCATAAAGCCCCAGCACAAGAGCGGAAGTTGCCTTCCAAAGGGTAAAACTGATCAATGCCAGTCCCTGAGCTGCGCACGGTGCAATACAAGTGACGCAGCGGGCAATCAAAACATAGGGGAGAGAAGCAGAGGGCAAGAAATGGGGCAGGAAGGACCTGGCACCCAGCCCACCAGCTGATTGCACCATTTCCATGGAGCTTGCCCAGGTGGCAGTGACCTTGGTTTTATTGCCACAGATGGGGCTCTGCAGGGCCCCCCCCAGCACAGTCCCATGTGTCACCCCAGGGGCTGGATGTGGGACTCCGGCATGAAGAGCCAGGCTGCTAGCCACCAGCTGGGCTCTGTACAGACACAGCCTCTTGGCATGACCCAGGCTAAGCCCAGCAGAGCTGACAGTTGGAGGCCTGATTGTCCAGACAGCCCGGGGGGCTGCGAGTGTGTGTGTAACCTTCTGCCCATCAGAGTTGGCAGCAACAAGGGTCGGGTTCAGAAAACTCTTTTTCTCTGCTACTTTGTTCCATTTGCTCAGTTAAAACCCTACGGGGGGAAGGAGGCTGGTGGTCACTGCCTCCCTGGTCCCAGGGTCCCAGTGGGACCTGCAGGGCACCGATGGTTGTTACCCACGGTCCTGCACCTGTGTCTGGCCTGAGAGTGGGAGAATCACATGATCCAACCTCAGGGCAGGTGGAGGCAGAGGGAGAACACCAGCTGCGGGTCCTCAGAGAGACTAGAACAGGACAGAGTGAACCCCATAACAATCACCATTGTTAACCTCGGGAAACTAAGGCACGGAAGGGGTTTGTCCAATGTCAGCGGCAAAATCAGGAATAGGAGCCATGAGTCCTGGCTCCCCACCCCTCTCCTGCTCCCATCCCACTCCCTTCCCAGAGCCAGGGGTAGAACCAGGAGTCCTGACTCCCAGCCCTGCCCCCTGGCTCTAACCACTTGACCCCACTCCCCTTCCAGAACTGGGGACAGATGCCTGGCACTGGCCTCTCCCTGGTCCAGCCCATCCAGGGTCCCAGAACGGGGCTTGTCAAAGACACACCTGAGCCAAGTGTGGGCCCAATCCTGTGATGGGCCCAATCCAGAACATCCTGCGACAGCCCGACAATCCCAGTCCAGCCACCAAGGCCAGGCTTGGCCCTGCCAAAGCTGCAGGGCTGGCTGCTCTGCCCCACGCTGGCCCAGAGCTGCAGCCCAGCCAGATCCTCTGGTTCCTTGCAGCCTCCTCCCCCCCCACTCCCTGCCATGCCATCTTGGCTGCACCCCCAACCCCAGGGGAGCATGGCTCAGCTCACTGCCCTTTCCTGCCCACTCTGAGCCTGAATCACTTCCCTGCTGGGAACCCTGCCCCTACTGCTTACTGTGATTCTCCCCCCAAGCCGCTTGCCCACCAATGGGCCCCATAGACACTGGGCTCCAAGGCCCCCACAGTCCCTGACGCAGCAGCAGGACCATGCTATGGAAGTGCTAGGAGCTGAGTGGATGGGTGAAGCCGGCTGGCCCTGCGCCTGGGGGAACCCATGGCTTCTGCCAGGGAGCCCCAGGCTCTGGGCTGCTCCCAGACCAGCATAGGCACAGCAAGCTCGCTGTGCTCCCAGCTCTGAGTAGCCACCCAGCAAAGCCATGGCACTTGGGCCTGGCTGCCACGTCTGGTCCTCCAGCCTGCGTGCCTTTCGGCCCCTGCGGGCGGGGATCTCCGAAGGGCTCAGTGCCCAGGATTAGGGCCACGTCCCGCAACGAACTGGGAGCAGTCAGGTGCCTGCGTGGGGGCTGGATTCCCTGAATCTGGCGCTAGCTTGGCCCTTCGGGTTTGGGGCATCAGACTTGCAGCAGCAGCTTCCCTGTGCTCCTTTGCAGGGGCAGAATCCAAATTCAAACTCAAGGCCAAGAGATGCGGGGGAGGAGGGCAGGGAGGGGAGACTTCGAACCATGTGTGACAATGAAAACAGCCCCCTCCCCACCAACTTCCCAGATGGGGCTGTGGGCACTTGCTCAAGGAAGCGGTCTGAGCTCCCTGGGGGACCCCTCCATAGCACCAGGACGGGGCTGGGATCTGGCCGTCTTGTCTGATGGCGGTGGGCAAACGGGCCCAAGCTGGGCACTGCCTGACAGCTGGCGCGCATCGCCCGACAGGTCAAATGCTGGCAAGGCGGGCGTGTTTGCTCCAGGTTAGTGCCCAAGCGGCTGTGCTGATCCCATAGGCGACATGTGAGTCATGTGGGCGCAGCACGATCACGCCTGCCCTAGGTGGGGTGGGGATGTGCCCAGGTACCAGGCAAAGAGCGACCTGTGCCAACGTCTGGGGGGGTTCAGGGTACTACCCTGGGCAACTCCCTTGAACTGGGGAGGCTGGAGTCACCCGCTGCGTCTGACTGCCCAGACACCCGCTGCTGGGCATGCTGGTCAACCCTGGCAGGTGCACGAATCTGCCCCTTAGAAACCCCAGGAGGAGCAGGCTGCTCAAAGAGCCTCCCCATCCCCCGCACACAAGGAGAGGTGTCACCCTCCCCGATCCACACCCCAAAGAGCCAGGCATCCACATCTGGGGAGGGGGAAGGGCTGAGTGGTGAGGACATAGTGAGGGCATTCTCCTGTGCTGTGACATCCCCTGGTCTGTGGGCACTGCCCAGGCCCCGACTGAGATCAGGGCCCCTTCGTGCCGGGCACTGCCCAGACCCCAACCAAGATCAGGACCCCTTCGTGCTGGGCACTGCCCAGACCCCGACCGAGATGAGGGCCCCGTTATGCCAGGCACTGCCCAGACCCAACTGAGATCAGGGTCCCGTCATGCCAGGTGCTGCCCAGAACCCACCCAAGATCAGAGCCCCATCATGCTGGGCTCTGCCCAGACCCAACTGAGATCAGAGCCCCCTCGTGCTGGGCGCTGCCCAGAGCAGAGGATGGATTGTCAGTGTGCCCACCGTGCTGGGAGCTGAACTCTTGGCGATGCAGCCACAGAGCCAGACAGCCTCTGCCCAGTGAACCCAGTCCAGTAAGCAGCAGGGGCAGGGCGGGTCCCCTCCCCAGGGCACAGAGCTGCCCAGGGCATGAAGGCGCCCTGCCTAGTGGGGTTACATGGCGGGAGGGGAAGGCCCAGGACCCAGGAACTCCGGGGGCATCAGCTAACCCTGCCTGCCCTAGCGAGGGGAGGGGAGGGCATGTTTCACCGCCAGGGGTGCATGTGGGGGTCCCAGCATGACTAATCCAGATATCAGGAAGGGCAGCTGTTCAGCCCCCCACCCAACCCCCCGCCCCTGCTGCAATTTCAAACCCGCTGGAGGAGCTTTTCTTTAACACAGAGATCAGCTCCTCCACGCAACGCTGAATTCATTAACACCCCCCTGACGCCAGCCCCGGACCTCGTCACAGAGCTCCCAACTAGGCCATAGCCCTGGCACCGAGCCAGCCAGGAGCGGGTGGAGGAGCTGGCAAGCCAGCTCCTTCCAGGGTGGGCAGCGGCCTGTGTGCTTAGCACCCTATCGCCCTCGCTGTGACAGAGCACCCTGGGGTGCCGCTCACTCATTCCCAGAATACCAGACATTCCAGCACTGCAGTCCCCGTCCCCCCCCCCCCCCCGGTGCAGGCCCTCACCTACGGGGTCTGCGAGGGCACACCAGCAGCAGGGTGGGGGAGCAGTGCGCCCTTCCAGATGGTGTCCCCGGGCTGATACCAGGCAAAGACACATCTGGTTTTCTCTCAGTGCCGGATGGGGGACAAATCACCCAAACAGGGCACTGGTCGGCTCAGACTGGAAGAGTGGCCCTAACTGCCTTAATGAATAAGAAGCACCAGACCTGGAAGGTTATAAGTTACATTATATCTGTGTGGGTGCTTCCCAGACCCCAACCGAGATCAGGGCCCTGTCATGCCAGGCTCTGCCCAGACTCCAACCGAGACCAGGTCCCGTCGTGCTGGGCGCTGCCCAACTCCAACGAAGATCAGGGTCTGCTGAGACAATGGCAGCCAGTTCAGTGAGGAGAGTCCCTGTCCCAGGCAGCCCCCAGTGTATGGACCCGAGGAGCCCAGAGGTGGGAGCGATGCCGAGGGCTAGATGTTGATCTTGGGGCGAATGAGCCTCACAAGAGATGTGGGCTTCTGAGGGACTTGGGGCCCGCCAGGGTACAGAGGGAGAAGAGACTAGTTGAGAGGGGCAGGCTTGAGGGCTGGGTGTTCCTTGGCTCTGGCACAGGGGGACTTGGGGCTGATGGCAAGGCCCAGAGCTGCCTCTGCCCATGGCCTGGGGGTTGGCACCTTGCTCCCCCTGACTGGCACAAGGCTGGGGGCACAGCTCTGCCTCCTAGGACTGGGACCCTGGCACTGTCCTCGCAGGCCACCAGGCCTCTCAGCTGAGGGAAGAGGAAGCAGAGCTAGACTGGGGAGCCCTCCTTCCCCCCAAGTAGGGACAGTCCCACCAACCGAACAGCTTAGGGTGCCAGGGCCCCGGTGCCTCCCCCACACAGATGATCTCCAATGTCCTGGCCATGGCTCTGCCTCCTCCTGCCCTAAGCCGGGCAAGGGGTCAAGGACTGAGCTCCAAGCTGCTTCCTGACGCCAGCGGAGGGGCAAGGTCCATCGCTCCCCCTCCCTCCCTCCTCCCGGGACCAAAGAGGGGCAGCCAGGGCACGTGGCCATGAAATGCTGCATGTGAACAGCCAACATGACAAGGGTGAGGGCCAAAGGGGGCATGGGGTGCAGGGGGCTACTGCAGGGGCAGTGCTAGGGCAGAGAACACGCTGAGGGTAGCAGTAGGCCAGTGGGTACTACTGGGGCCATGACTCTCCCTGCTCCCCTCCCTTGGGCCATCACTCACCGGACTAGAATACCGGGGGGCTGCAGGTCGGGATTGAGGGGCACCAGCGGCGCTGCATTCGGGGAGCCCAGATGCACCTCCCGGCACTTCCCAGGGTGCCCAGACAAAGAGGCAGGGACGTGTGCCCAGCCAAGCACAGAGGCCCAGGCGCTTTCCTGCGTGGCAGCCCCCAGCTGGCACCTGGCCCCACACTGCGGGAACCAGCCCTAGCCTGGCCCAGTCCTGGCACCTGCCACAGGATCGTGCTGCCCACAGAGCAGGCCCGAGCCAGGGCTGCACCCTGCCCCAGGGCACCTACCTTCTCCCACACTGCACACACCCGCCTGCCATCCGAGCACTGCCCCGGGAACTGGGAGTCCTGGCTTTGGATGGGGAAAAGGGCTCCAGTGATTAGTTGGGAAGCAGGACTCCTAGGTTCTTTTCCTGGCTCCGCCCTAGGCAAGTCAGTTTGCCACTCCTTGCCTCAGTTTCCCCAGCAGCGAGGTCACATCCCCACTCCCTACCTCAGGTTCCCCAGCAGTGAGAATGATCCTGAGCAAATTACAGTCTATGGGGCACAGTTGGGGTTGGTGTCAGAGGGGCAGGGAGGAGCCCTGCTGTGTCCTGAGACTGCTCCCTGCTGCCAGGTGTCAGCACTAACTCAGGGGCAGAACAGCCCCTACAGCCCCACCCAGCTGACTGCAGCACCCTCTGTTCAGGTCTCCCAGCCGCACACTGGCCAGGCCCAAGCTGGCTTGGCATGAGGGCACAGGCCTGGGAACAACCCAGCCCTGCCCTGCCCGGAGAGTTAGTTTCCCACAGCTCATCCTTTGCCCTCTGCCCCACTTCGGGCAACCATGGGAACAGCGCAGTAAATAGCTCAGCCAGGGTGGATGTTTCTGCCTCACTCCGGTTTGACTCACGTGCTCGGAGCTGGCATGAGCCCCGCACGAGGTCAGGGCGTGCACCTGCCACCCGGGATGCAGCTACAGAGCCCCGGCCTCATGCCAGGGATGGGAGTGGGGACAGGGCTGTGAATTGGCACCATTGCGGTTTGTGGTGCCCGCTCAGCGGTGGGACGCCCCTGCTGGGACCATCACACGAGAGCTGGCATGTGAACACCTTCCCCCCACCGCCCAAGGCTGAGCATAGTACAGCCTGCCTCCCTGTGGCTGGGGTCCAACTGCCAGCTCCACCCCAGAGAACCCAGGGTATTTCCTTCTCCCTTGCTGAGCTGCTGACCCCTTGAGGATGGGCAGGTGGATGGCGTGGTACAGCCCCGAGAGCCTCCTGCAGAACACCCCTCTGGGCCAGAGCCCCGTGTGTCTGCACCCCTTGGTGCGGGCACCAGGAAACGCTGCAGCAGCATCTGTGGAGAGGCCTATTGCCAGCCTGCCAGAGCTGGGGCAGTGGGCAATCCATGTGCCCATTGCCCATGCACGCTGGCAGCCACGTCTCTTCAGTGCTGATGTCCTGCCCAGTGCCTCATTCCCTGGGTCCAGCGGCACTCCACACCAAGATCTCCATGGCACTGCCCCAGCCCTGCCCCTTTTCAGCCCACTGAGATCTGAGCAGGGCCCATTCCTCCCCCCGCTGGGCGTTGATCAGCAGCGGGTTCCCCTCCTGCTGCCTTACTCACCTCCCTGAGCCCCATGGCACCCTTTGGGTGGGACAGACCTTGCCCACACCCTCTGCCCCCGCTATGCTCCTGACAGACCCCTCATTCCTGGTGGTTTCCCTCCCTTACCCCTCCCCACAGTACAGCACAGCAGGCTGGCCCCCAGTGCCCCAGCCAGGGACTCCAGTGCTTCGGGCAAGGCTCTGCTATCACCAGAAGGGGTTCCCACCCCCACCCCTTTTACAGAGCAGGCACCAATGCAGGGTGTGGTGAAGTGGAGATTTTCCCTTATGTTGTATGTGAGTCTTACCGTTTTGCATGAATGCTGCGTGTGCCTCAGTTTCCCATTGTATTGCACCAATGTTTAGGTGGTGGGTATAGTCACTGACTTCTAATGGTGCCAGTGGGTGACTGACGCCCCTACCACCTCTGCCCCGCCCCCATTCCAACCCCTTCCCCAAATCCCCCCCTGGCCCTGGCCCTGCCTCCTCCCCCGAGCTTGCTACAGCTGTTTGGCCGTGGCAAGGGCTGGGAGGAGCAGGGTGGGGCGCTCAGAGAAGGAGGTGGAGGAGGTGAGGTGAGGTGAGGTGGGGCAAGGAGCTTGGCTGCACCCACCAATTTTTCCCCGTGGGTGCTCCAGCCCCAGAGCACCCATGGAGTCGGCGCCTATGGTGGTGGAATAAGCGTGTGACTTTTGCAGAGGCTGCTCCAACTGCCTGCATGGATGCTATGGCCACCGCTTCGTCACCTGAGACCCAGGATGGGGATGCGAGCAGGAGACTCTTGGCCTGGGAAGCAAGACAAAGGCCAAAGGAGGAGCAACAGGCCAGGCAGCCCCCCCCCCCCCAAGATGGACTTGGGTGAAAATCACAGATTTCTGTGCTAACAAGTTCTGTTCTATGCTGTGCGTGTGCAAGGCCCTCTGGCTTCCCCAGGACCCCGCCTGGATGAACTCACTGCGGGAAGCGTCAGGTGTGGAAGGGGATGCTGAATCCTCCGAGGTCAGACCCAGGAAGGTGGAAGCTGTGTAAACTTCTTGACCTGGAGACAGTCTGCTCAGAGAGAGGAGGCTCCCCAAGAGTCCTGACTGGCTTTGTAGGCAGTAGTTCCAGAGCATCACCCCAGTGATTCAGTGACACAGTGCCCAATCCCGCCACGCTGGCTTTCCCAGGTTTATGTCTGCGTGTAGGTCCCACAGGGATGGGGGGAGGTCTTTGTGGGGGAAGGCAGCAGGAGGGAGGCCTCATGGACTTGGCCATGTCCCACACAGGGTGGGGATGCAAAGCTGCTGGCTCCCAGGCATGGGTGGCGAATGAACCGCCGGCTGGGGGAGGCTAGCCTCCAACCCAGTCCCTTCCGCCTGAGGCTCCACACCTTCTGCTACCTGCTGGAGCCCAGAGGGCCCCCCCCCCACCATGGCCACCAGCCCAGTTCCGTAGCTAGCCCCGCAGTCCCAAAGGAGTGCCAGGAGGGAGGGCGGTACGCGGCCCCAGCCCTGGAGTGCTGGGAAGGCAGTAGGCCCCAGCCTCCCAGCTGGAGCACTGGGGGGCTGGAGCTGGAGGACTGGAGCCACATGCAGGGAGCAGTCACAGCATGGGGCAGGGCCACAGAATCATAGAATATCAGGGTTGGAAGGGACCTCAGGAGGTCATCTAGTCCAAACCCCTGCTCAAAAGCAGGACCAATCCCCAACTAAAGCATCCCAGCCAGGGCTTTGTCAAGCCTGACCTTTAAAACCTCTAAGGAAGGAGATTCCACCACCTCCCTAGGGAACCCATTCCAGTGCTTCACCACCCTCCTAGTGAAATAGTGTTTCCTAATATCCAACCTAGACCTCACCCATTGCAACTTGAGACCATTACTCCTCGTTCTGTCATCTGCTACCACTGAGAACAGTCTAGATCTATCCTCTTTGGAACCCCCTTTCAGGTAGTTGAAAGCAGCTATCAAATCCCTCCTCATTCTTCTCTTCTGCAGATTAACAATCCCAGTTCCCTCAGCCTCTCCTCATAAGTCATGTGTTCCAGTCCTCTGATCATTTTTGTTGCCCTCCGCTGGACTCTTTCCAATTTTTCCACATCCTTCTTGTAGTGTGGGGCCCAAAACTGGACACAATACTCCAGATGAGGCCTCACCAATGTCGAATAGAGGGGAACGATCATGTCCCTCAATCTGCTGGCAATGCCCCTACTTATACAGCCCAAAATGCCATTGGCTTTCTTGGCAACAAGGGCACACTGTTGACTCATATCCAGCTTCTCGTCCACCGTAACCCCCAGTCCTTTTCTGCAGAACTGCTGCCTAGCCACTCGGTCCCTACTCTGTAGCAGCGCATGGGATTCTTCCGTCCTAAGTGCAGGACTCTGCACTTGTCCTGTTGAACCTCAGCAGATTTCTTTTGGCCCAATCCTCTAATTTGTCAAGGCCATGTCTGGCTGTTTGGGGAGGCACAGCCTCCCTAAACCTAGGCGACCTGCTACCCATGCTCCCAGGCCCACACTCTGACGGCCCCGGGACCAAGCTGGGAGGAATTGGGCTACGGTGACTCCAGAGATGGACACAGGGGCCAGAGTGGTTTTATTCCCCATTGCTGGGCCGGGCCACTGCTACGTCCAGAGCCTCAGTAACACCCACACCAGAGCACCCCATGGCCACCACCCACGGGTCCACAGCCTCCTCGGGCCCATGTGGAGCGTGGGTGCCCTGCCCCACAACGGGCCAGTGAGAGACAGGACAGCAGGTGACCTGAGTCAGGCACAGGCTAGCCCAGGGGAGAGGTGGGGTGCCCGGCTGCCGGGGGGCAGGCCTCGCCCAGGGGTCCAGCGGTGCTATAGGTACTTGTAGATGACCCTCTCGGGCAGGGTCTGCACTTCCAGCCGGACGGGGCACTTGTAGAGGAAGGAGAGCAGCGTTTCGGTGTAGCCCATCAGGAAGTAGAACTTGTAGGGTGGCATGCGCTGCAGGAAGACGGCGCAGATGACCAGCGTGTTGGCGCGGCGCTTCAGCACAATCTCGTTGGCCAGGCAGCCGTGGAAGGTGCCGTAGATGAACTTGCGGATGAAGACGTCCTCCACGGTGCGCTCGGCCGCCCCACCCTCCCCGTCCAGATTACCTGCAGGGCAGACAGGGCAGCGGGGGGGTGAGGGGACAGCACCAGGTGCCCCATGCCCACAGGGCACCTTTAAGAGATGGTACGAGCAGCACCAGCCAGAGCAGGGGGCTGCATGGGTGTCCGGCCAGGCACTGCATCAGGATCTGGCCACAGAACACACATCTGCCGGGGGACAGGGACTCCTGCTCCCTCCCCTATGCCTGGAGAAGAGCTCGGGGAGAACAGCCCATGCCCAGGTTGAAGACCCCTCACCCCCTTTTGTTACGTCAGAGGGGCCACACAAAAGGGGATGCTGTGGGGAGCGGGGCAGGAGCACTGGTTGTGGGGAGAGCTCCCAGCTATTTCAGCCCTGGCCTCTCCCAGCAGGGGGCGTTCTGGGCGGTGGGGCAGGAATGCTGGCTGTTGGGGAGCTCCTGGCTTTTCCAGCCCTGGCCTTGTTGTAGTAGGAGTTTATGTTTGCATTTTGTATAATTTAAAATAAAAAATAATAATGTAGCATGTATTACATTTATTGATGTATGATTTGACTATATTTTGCTGGCTATTCTTTTTGAAAGCAGAAAGGAATGGCCTAATGGGCCATTGGTAAAGATGCATCAGCCAGAATTTGTATCGGAACTGCTTTTAAGGCAGTAACAGACCTTTTAGCATTACCATTTTGTTGCAGGTTTAGTATTTTAAAATAAGTAAAAAAATGCAATGACTTGGGTTTTTTTGCATTGCAATTTGATGTTTTTGTTTAAATGCTTTGTGTAAATTAATTCTGTGTTGTGTGTAAATGAGGAACATGTGTGTTAAGAAATAAGTGTAAAGGCCATCGCTGAACCAGATGTTTTAGGGAAAAACCAAGATGTCAGGGCACCAGGAAGCTGCAACACGCCTATGTCAGAGAAGGGCAGATTGACGACTTTAAAAATAAGACTGGCACCTATCAATGGGGACAAGATAGCTGTGATTAAAACCAGAATGGGGTAACCTTTTAAAAGACTTAATAAAAAATAAAAATAAAAAAAAATGTAAGAAAACAAGCACTCGTCAAAAAAACAACTGATTACAGCATGATGGGAAAATCACTATGGAAACAGGGGGCCTGGCCATGAAACTTTGGGTTCATCCTGCCAAGACTCTGTGTGTGTGTGTGTGTGTTTAAATGCATATGCTAATTGTTGCATTTTTAATAAACAGGGTGTATTGCTCTTTCCCCTGAAAAAGATCCTGTGTGCTTCTTATAAGCATAACTGCCTCTCCCAGCGGGGAGCAGGGCAGGAGCACTGGCTGGAGGGGAGCTCCTGGCTACTCCAGTCTCAGCCTCTCCCAGCAGAAGGCATGGTGGGGAGCAGGGCAGGCACTGAGAGACGGGGAAGCCCAGGTACCCCAGGGCAGCAGCTGACGGGTCACTCACTGGTGTGCAGGGAGAGCCAGCCCTTGCGATGGGCGATGTAGTGGGGTGGGTGGGCCTGTTCGTACGTCACCGGCTTGTCTCCTTTCCCAACTCGCACTCGGGCCGCCCGGTTCTGTAAGAGAACAGCCTTGGGAGGGGGGTGAAAAACAACAGTGGGGGCTCCTGGGCAGGGCCAGGAGCAGGGGATGCATCTTCCCCTGCTCCATAGGTGTTAACAGCACGGAGGGACCAGGGCAGCAGGTATTTCAAAGCGTTTGGCAGTACCCAGGGCCCAGAGCACTGACGCCCTGGTGCTAGCAGGCTGATCCCACTTCCCACATGCCCCCTTCCTCGGGTCTGGCACCGTCATGCCTGGCACCGCCAAGCCCTGGCTACACGTGGCAGCAGAACGGCATGCAGCCCGTGTATGAGGCAGCCTGCGGGAAGCTTTAGCCTGAGTGTTCATTTCTCTGCTAAGGACACCCCAAGGTCCTGCCCAGTCTGACAACTCAGACTCAGTCACACTCTCAGCGGGCACCTCAGGGGCGCTGAAGGTGCAGACACAGTGAAGAACAGGCACTGCGAGGTGCAGGCTACAGAAAAAAGCCCAGGAGCCACTCTTCGATATCGACTCGCCTAGCCTCCAGGCCCCTGCCATCCCTGGACCGGGCAGAATAACCTCATGTCCTGGGGGAAACTGAGGCATGGGCAAGAACGGACCAGCCCCAGGTCATCCAGTGAGTCAGTGACAAACCTGCATGTAGAACCCAGGAGTCCTGACTCCTTGCCCTAACCACACCTGCCATGCAGGGCTGTTCGGGGGACACGGAGCTGGGATGGGCTCCACAGGAGAGAGCAAAGGCTCCTGGCACAGGTTGCTGGGGTACACAGGGGATTTCCAAGGCCTCACCCAGAACTCTGTGCCTCTGCTCCCGCTGGGGAGAGGCTTTGCTGGGTGAGTGAGGCCTTGTCTCACAGGCCCCTCTCCAGCTTTGGTTTTGCAGGTTCAGAGGGAGGGACGGCTGTTACTTACCTTACAACTCCTGGGATTCATAGAATCATAGAATATCAGGGCTGGAAGGGACCTCAGGAGGTCATCTAGTCCAACCCCCTGCTCAAAGCAGGACCAATCCCCAACTAAATCATCCCAGACAGGGCTCTGTCAAGCCTGACCTTAAAAATATCTAAGGAAGGAGATTCCACCACCTCTCTAGGTATTCTTTGAGGGGCTGTCCATGGGATCCCATCGCTGGCACCTGTGTCTCACAAGTGTATGCCACTGCTGGGATCCACACGGACAGACCCTTGCAGCAGCAGCCGAAGGGCTAACGGGCAGGATTCCCCACTGCAGCCTGCCACGCACTTACCTTGTGACACACAGCTGTGGTCTGAATAGCCCGGCTGCAGGGAAGGAGTGACGAGAAAGCGCCCCGTGTCCAGAGAGCGGCCTAGCAAAGCAAAGCACAGGGCATCAGGGAGCAGGGGCGGTGGCGAGCGCACAGACCCCTGGTTGCAAGCTAGGGATTGAACGAGGGCGCCGCAGCACCAGAGACACAAAGCCCTGGCAACTGAGCTGCAGGAGTCACATTCGTGGGAGCCGGAAGCCAGCTGCTAGAACAGGGGTGGGCAAATTACGGCCCGGGGGCCGCATACAACCCTTCAGACGTTTTAATCTGGCCCTCAAACTCCCGCTGGCGAGCAGGGTCCAGGGCTTGCCCTGCTTCAGCGCTCCAGCTGGGGAGTGGGGTTGGGGGCTTGTCTCGCTCTGCGCATGCTGTGGCTCCTCGCGGCTCCTGGAAGCAGCAGCATGTCCCCCCTTCGGCTCCTACATGTAGGGGCAGCCAGGGGAATCCGCACGCTGCCTCCGCCCCAAGCGCTGCCTTCGCAGCTCCCATTGGCCAGGAACCACGGCCAAAGGAAGCTGCAGGGGGAGTGCCTGCGGATGGGGCAGAGCACAGACCTGCCTGGCTGTGCCTCTGCATAGGAACCGGAAGGGGGACATGCCACTGCTTCCGGGAGCTGCTTGAGGTAAGCGCCACCCAGAGCCTGCACACCTGATCCCCTCCCATGCCCCAACCCACTCCCCCAGCCCTGATCCCCCTCCCGCCCTCCAAACCCCTCAGTCCCAGCCCGGAGTACCCTCCTGCACCCCAAACCCCTCATCCTCAGCCCCACCTCAGACCCCGCATTCTTAGCCGGAGCTGCACTCCCTGGCACCCCAACCCCCTGCCCCAGCCCAGAGTCCCCCCCCGCACCCTGAACTCCTCATTTCTAGCCCCACCCCAGAGCCCACACCCCCAGCCAGAGCACTCACCCCCTCCCACACTCCAACCCCCAATTTCGTGAGTATTCATGGCCCGCCATACAATTTCCATACCCAGATGTAGCCCTCGGGGCAAAAAGTTTGCCCACCCCTGTGCTAGAACCACTGGAGGGAGAGGCACCCAGAGTCAGTCTATTACGGTAACGCCCCCCCGGCTGGCTCCAAAGCCGCGGCCACCGCTGGGTCCTGCACATTCCTCCCGCAAGCCGGGCTCCAGGGACGCCCGGCGGGCCATTTCGGTGCCGGGGCCCTGGGGTTTTGATGAAATGGTCCCAAGGGGAGTTGCCAGGGTCCGCGGGGCCGACAGGGGTACTTGGATTGCCAGCTCTCTGGGGAAAGGGGCATTGAGAGCAGCGGGCAGGGGAAGGGAGCGACTCTGGGGGGCAGCTGCACCCCCCGCCCCGTTGGGTCACACACTCCGTCCCCTCTGTGCCCGCACAGCCCTTAGCACAGCGTACCGCGCCGAGCACATCCCCACCCGCTGGGCGCCGCCCGGCTGAAGCCGCCCCTCGCGGAGCGTCTGCCTGGCCCGGCGACCCCCGGCCCCGCGCTAGGCCCCGCCCCAGGGATGCTCCGGCCGCGGCGCCACCTCACCGTCAGGCGCTTCCCGCCCAGCGGCGCCGCCATCTTGGAAGGTGCGAGAGGGGGGAAGGGTGGAGCCGAACCGACCCCACGGCACCGGGAAGGGGGCGGGGCCGTGGGCGGGGCCGAGCGGGAGCGGGTAACCCCGCCCCCAAGGCCTCCTGCCGCCCCGGGGGGCGGGGCTCAGGCCGGGGGGCGGGGCCGGGTGATCGCCCGGGGCGGGGCTCCTCAGCCGCAGGCCCGGGGGCGCTGGAGCACCCCGGGGCTCCCCTGCGAGCTGATCACCCCCGGGCGCTGCCAAGTGTTCACACGTGCAGATGGGTGTTGTGTGTCACAGAGGGGCCCCCTGGCCGCCCGGACCCCGGCCCAGATCGGGGCCCCTGCGCCCGGCGCCGCCCGGACCCCGGCCAAGATAGGGGCCCCCTGCGCCCGGCGCCCCTCAGACTCCGGCCCAGATCGGGGCCCCTGCGCCCGGCGCCGCCCGGACCCCGGCCAAGATAGGGGCCCCCTGAGTCTGGCGCCACCCAGACCCCGGCCCAGATCGGGGCCCCCTGCGCCCGGCGCCCCTCAGACTCCGGCCCAGATCGGGGCCCCCTGCGCCCGGCGCCGCCCGGACCCCGGCCAAGATAGGGGCCCCTGCGCCCGGCGCCCCTCAGACTCCGGCCCAGATCGGGGCCCCTGAGTCTGGCGCCGCCCGGACCCCGGCCCAGATCGGGGCCCCTGCGCCCGGCGCCACCCAGACCCCGGCCCAGATCGGGGCCCCTGTGCCCGGCGCCGCCCGGACCCCGGCCCAGATCGGGGCCCCCTGCGCCCGGCGCCCCTCAGACTCCGGCCCAGATCGGGGCCCCTGCGCCCGGCGCCGCCCGGACCCCGGCCAAGATAGGGGCCCCCTGAGTCTGGCGCCCCTCAGACTCCGGCCCAGATCGGGGCCCCTGCGCCCGGCGCCGCCCGGACCCCGGCCAAGATAGGGGCCCCTGCGCCCCTCAGACTCCGGCCCAGATCGGGGCCCCTGCGCCCGGCGCCGCCCGGACCCCGGCCAAGATAGGGGCCCCCTGCGCCCGGCGCCGCCCGGACCCCGGCCAAGATAGGGGCCCCCTGAGTCTGGCGCCCCTCAGACTCCGGCCCAGATCGGGGCCCCTGCGCCCGGCGCCGCCCGGACCCCGGCCAAGATAGGGGCCCCTGCGCCCCTCAGACTCCGGCCCAGATCGGGGCCCCTGCGCCCGGCGCCGCCCGGACCCCGGCCAAGATAGGGGCCCCCTGAGTCTGGCGCCCCTCAGACCCCGGCCCAGATCGGGGCCCCTGCGCCCGGCGCCGCCCGGACCCCGGCCCAGATCGGGGCCCCTGTGCCTGGCGCCGCCCGGACCCCGGCCAAGATAGGGGCCCCCTGCGCCCGGCGCCCCTCAGACTCCGGCCCAGATCGGGGCCCCTGCGCCCGGCGCCGCCCGGACCCCGGCCAAGATAGGGGCCCCCTGCGCCCGGCGCCCCTCAGACTCCGGCCCAGATCGGGGCCCCTGCGCCCGGCGCCGCCCGGACCCCGGCCAAGATAGGGGCCCCCTGAGTCTGGCGCCACCCAGACCCCGGCCCAGATCGGGGCCCCTGTGCCCGGCGCCGCCCGGACCCCGGCCAAGATAGGGGCCCCCTGCGCCCGGCGCCCCTCAGACTCCGGCCCAGATCGGGGCCCCTGCGCCCGGCGCCGCCCGGACCCCGGCCAAGATAGGGGCCCCCTGCGCCCGGCGCCCCTCAGACTCCGGCCCAGATCGGGGCCCCTGCGCCCGGCGCCGCCCGGACCCCGGCCAAGATAGGGGCCCCCTGAGTCTGGCGCCACCCAGACCCCGGCCCAGATCGGGGCCCCTGTGCCCGGCGCCGCCCGGACCCCGGCCCAGATCGGGGCCCCCTGCGCCCGGCGCCGCCCGGACCCCGTCCGAGATCGGGGCCCCTGCGCCCGGCGCCGCCCGGACCCCGGCCAAGATAGGGGCCCCCTGAGTCTGGCGCCCCTCAGACTCCGGCCCAGATCGGGGCCCCTGCGCCCGGCGCCGCCCGGACCCCGGCCAAGATAGGGGCCCCCTGCGCCCGGCGCCCCTCAGACTCCGGCCCAGATCGGGGCCCCTGCGCCCGGCGCCGCCCGGACCCCGGCCAAGATAGGGGCCCCCTGAGTCTGGCGCCACCCAGACCCCGGCCCAGATCGGGGCCCCTGCGCCCGGCGCCGCCCGGACCCCGGCCCAGATCGGGGCCCCTGTGCCCGGCGCCGCCCGGACCCCGGCCAAGATAGGGGCCCCCTGCGCCCGGCGCCCCTCAGACTCCGGCCCAGATCGGGGCCCCTGCGCCCGGCACCGCCCGGACCCCGGCCAAGATAGGGGCCCCCTGCGCCCGGCGCCCCTCAGACTCCGGCCCAGATCGGGGCCCCTGCGCCCGGCGCCGCCCGGACCCCGGCCAAGATAGGGGCCCCCTGAGTCTGGCGCCACCCAGACCCCGGCCCAGATCGGGGCCCCTGTGCCCGGCGCCGCCCGGACCCCGGCCCAGATCGGGGCCCCCTGCGCCCGGCGCCGCCCGGACCCCGTCCGAGATCGGGGCCCCTGCGCCCGGCGCCGCCCGGACCCCGGCCAAGATAGGGGCCCCCTGAGTCTGGCGCCCCTCAGACTCCGGCCCAGATCGGGGCCCCTGCGCCCGGCGCCGCCCAGACCCCGGCCAAGATAGGGGCCCCCTGCGCCCGGCGCCCCTCAGACTCCGGCCCAGATCGGGGCCCCTGCGCCCGGCGCCGCCCGGACCCCGTCCGAGATCGGGGCCCCTGCGCCCGGCGCCGCCCGGACCCCAGCCAAGATAGGGGGCCCCCTGAGTCTGGCGCCACCCAGACCCCGGCCCAGATCGGGGCCCCTGTGCCCGGCGCCGCCCGGACCCCGTCCGAGATCGGGGCCCCTGCGCCCGGCGCCCCTCAGACTCCGGCCCAGATCGGGGCCCCTGCGCCCGGCGCCGCCCGGACCCCGGCCAAGATAAGGGGCCCCCTGAGTCTGGCGCCACCCAGACCCCGGCCCAGATCGGGGCCCCTGTGCCCGGCGCCGCCCGGACCCCGTCCGAGATCGGGGCCCCTGTGCCCGGCGCCCCTCAGACTCCGGCCCAGATCGGGGCCCCTGCGCCCGGCGCCGCCCAGACCCCTTCCGAGATTGGGGGCCCCCTGCGCCCGGCGCCGCCCAGACCCCAGCTGAGATCGGGGGCCCCCTGCGCCCGGCGCCGCCCAGACCCCGGCTGAGATCGGGGTCCCCCTGCGCCTGGTGCCGCCCAGACCCCCTTCCGAGATCGGGGGCCCCCTGAGCCCGGTGCCGCCCGGACCCCCTTCCGAGATCGGGGGCCCCCTGTGCCCGGCGCCGCCCAGACCCTGGCCAAGATCAGGGGCCCGTCGTCCCGGGCGCTGCCCAGACCCCCAGCCAAGATCAGGGGCCCGACGGCCCGGGCACTGCCCAGACCTCCAGCCAAGATCGGGGGCCCCCTGAGCCCGGCGCCGCCCAGACCCCTGTCCGAGATCGGGGGCCCGTCGTCCCGGGCGCCGCCCAGACCCCCGACCAACAGCTGAACCAGTCGAGGCAACAGAGACTGGCCCCCTAGATCTCGGGCAGATTAGCCCCGGGAGAGGAAATTTTGGACGGGACCAGGCTGAAGACCCAAGCTATGACAACATTGGGAAGGAGTTGACCGAAATAGATGGGGTCCCCCGTGGAAGGGAAAACCCAGGGACCAGGACCCTACTTCATAATGAAGAAGAATCTCTTGTACCAGCTTGCACCAGTACAGTGGCAGAAGGTACAGCAGATCCTAGTACCTCAAAAACACCAGAATGCTGTATTAAGTCTGGCCCATAGTCGTCTTTTTGGGGGGCATTTGGGGGTAGAGAAGACCCTGGCACGGGTCCTGCGACGATTCTTCTGGCCCGGAGTACATGAAGAAGTCCGGAGGTACTGTGCGTCCTGCCCGGAGTGTCAGCTGCACAGTCCCTGTCCCCACTTGAGGGCACCTTTAGTACCCCTTCCCATCATAGAGGTCCCCTTCGAGCGAACAGCCACGGATCTAGTGGGGCCCCTGGAGAAGACAGCCCGGAGCCACCAATATATACTTGTCATTCTGGATTATGCTACTCGCTACCCAGAAGCCGTCCCCCTCCGGAACACGGCCTCTAAAATGATAGCTAAAAGGTTGGTGGGGATCTTTGCCCAAGTGGGGCTACCAAAGGAGATATTAACAGACCAAGGTACCCCATTTATGTCAAAGTTAATGAAGGACCTCTGTACAATGCTCCATATACATACCCTGAGAACTTCAGTCTATCATCCGCAGACGGATGGCCTGGTAGAAAGGTTTAACCAAACCCTCAAGGCAATGATAGGGAAAGTGGTAAGTCGAGACGGGAAGGATTGGGACACCCTACTACCTTACCTTATGTTTGCAATCTGGGAGGTACGTCAGGCCTCAACTGGGTTTTCCCCCTTTGAATTATTATACAGACACCACCCCCGTGGCATACTAGATATTGCAATGAGGGGAGAAATATAACTGACCCTGTGTTGCAGATGCGAGAACGGATAGCCTGGGTCACCCCTATTGTACAGGAACATTTGGAAAAGGTGCAGGAGGCCCAGCGAACCCATTACAATCGCCAGGCAAAAGTCTGACCGTTCCAACCAGGGGATCGGGTGATGGTGTTGGTACTCACGGCAGAAAGCAAGCTTTTGGCCCAATGGCAAGGGCCCTATGAGGTGGTTGAACCCGTGGGGGAAGAAGTAACCTACAAGGTGCGGCAGCTAGGACACCGGAAACAAGAACAAATTTATCACATTAACCTCTTAAAGCCTTGGCACCAACAAGAGGCGTGTGTAGTGGCCCAAGAGACCCCAATCCAGGGAAATAATATGCAGGAGCAGATCAGGATATCCACTGATCTGACACCAAACCAGAAGAAGGAGGTAACTGATATGCTGATATGATCAACTGATACCAGGACGTGTTTTCAACCAAATCAGGCCGGACCACCGAAGCATATCACCACATTATCACAGATCCTGGGGCAAAGGTAACTTTAAGGCCCTATCGGGTCCCAGCAGCAAAAAGGGAGGAGATCAAGGCAGAGGTAAAAAGGATGTTGGAGCTGGGAGTCATCGAAGAGTCCCACAGTCAGTGGTCAAGCCCGATTGTGTTGGTGCCCAAACCTGATGGCACCACTAGGTTTTGTAATGACTTTTGCCGGCTGAATGAGAGATCCAAATTCGATGCATACCCCATACCCCATACCGATGAGTTAGTTGACCGCCTGGGCAATGCCTGATTTTTGACCACCCTTGATTTAACAAAGGGATACTGGCAGATTCCCCTTGCCAAAGATTCGAAAGAAAAGACAGCATTCTCTACCCCAGAGGGTCTGTTTCAATATACTGTTCTTCCTTTTGGACTGCATGGGGCACCTGCCACCTTCCAGCGTCTTATGGACAAGCTCCTACGGCCCCATACCAGTTATGCAGCGGCATACCTGGATGATGTGATTATTCACACCCCCGACTGGGAAACCCACTTAGGAAAGGTGGAAGTGGTTCTGGACATGCTAAGACAGGCTGGCCTCACAGCCAACCCAGCCAAGTGTGCAAAGGGATAGCTGAGGCTAAATACCTTGGCTACATTGTAGGAAGGGGCATGGTCAAGCCCCAACTAAACAAACTAGAGGCTATCCAAAATTGGCCCCGGCCGAATCAGAAAAAGCAAGTCCGGGCATTCCTGGGTGTGGTGGGGTCCTACCGATGATTTATTCCCCATTTTGCTACCAGAGTGAGTCCCCTGACAGACCTGATAAAAGCCTGGGTTCCAGACATGGTGAAGTGGACAGATGCCGCAGAGAAAGCATTCATGGATCTACAGACAGCCCTCTGCAGTAACCCCATGCTTGTAGCCCCAGACTTCAACAAAGAATTCATTTTACAAACAGATGCATCTGAATCAGGATTGGGAGCTGACCTATCGCAGATGGTCAGAGATGAAGAACACCCAATCCTCCACCTCAGCAGGAAACTCCTCCCGAAAGAGCAGAAGTATGCCGTTGTTGAAAGAGAGTGACTAGCTGTGAAATGGGCCATGGAAACACTATGTTTTGACCTTCTGAGACGACAGTTTACCCTTGTGACCGACCATGCACCCCTCCAGTGGATGCAGCGAAATAAAGAGAAGAACGCAAGGGTGACCAGATGATTCCTGTCCCTACAACCTTTCCAATTCACCATACAACACCGAGCTGGAAGCCACCATGGCAATGCAGATGGCTTGTCACGAATACACTGCCTGACGTCCCAAGTTGCTCAACCCCATACTGTTGAGCGGGGGGGGCGATATGTGACAGGGTCGGGCCAGATGGCTATAGGAAAGTAATTTTTTTGAAGCAAAAGATATTTTTATTTGCATAACACATTACAAAGTAAAAACAGCAGCATATGCAATGTGTAACACAGCAACCAATCACAATTGTTTGGGGAGGGAAGTGTTCAAGCCTGCCCGGACCCAGGGCGGGGGACTTCCTCAACTCTTGTGGTCTTCCACCCCCTCGAGTTACCTGGCGCCACGCCCGAGTGTCACCAACAATTCCCTCCTCTGAAAGCACCCAACAAGAGGGGCAGGCTGTGGGGTGGACAATCCGGGGGGGGGTCACGTGCACCCACGTGTGAAAGGACCCCTCTAGGGTGGTGGTGTCCGCAGCAACAATGGCTGGGGCTGAGGTCCCTTACTCTCTTCCCCAATCAAAGGGTCAGACAAAGGGACCCGGACGGGGACACCGAGCAGAGAACCTCTGACAGCGCCCACTGCTCCTCAAAAGCATCAAGGGAGTCGGTGGATACCGCCCAGAGGAACTCCGCCCGGATATGTGAACGTATCGTAAAACAGCCCCACAGTCACAGGAAACTCCATCGGCCAACCTCCTCTCTCTGGTTTTATAGATGGCTGTTTTAGCCAGGGCCAGGAGGAGGTTAACTAGGAGATCCTGTGACTTTGTGAGGCCATGGATGGGGAGTGCATAAATAAAAAGGTGAGGGGAAAAATGCAACCAAAAACGTAATAGGAGATTTGTGAGGAGCTGGAACAGGGGCTGCAGCCTGGCGCACTCAAGATATACATGTGCCAGGGTTTCCCTCACACCACAAAAGGGACAAGTATCTGGGATAGGGGTGAACTGCGCCAGATACGTGCCCGTGCTCACAGCTCCATGAAGGAGACGCCAACTGATGTCCCCAATGGGCCTCGGAACCAAGGTGGAATATAGGCTGGCCCACCGGGGCTGCTCACCCTCCAAAGGTGGCAGAAGGTCTCGCCACTTTGTGTCGGGGCGGGCCACTAGGGTCAGGGCGTGAAGGGTGTGGAGCGCGAGCATGTATAGATGTTTCCTTGGCACGTTTGGAAACGTACTGGCTGCAGTTCATGCAGCCGACTCGCAGTGAAGGGGTGGGGAGGGGCGATTGGATCTGCGGGGCAGGGGTCCAATTAAAAAGTGCAGCCTGCCGGCCTGGGGTAAAGGGTGGGCAGGGCATGCCCTCGAGCAGGACCCGGTCAAGGTAAGCTTGAACAGCGGGTAGCAAAGCGGCCTTCACCTCCTGAAGTACGCGCCGGGGGGTACGAGGTCTGGAGAGCCCCATGCACCGGGCGAGCGTCAGGGGATCCAACCAGTCTCCCTGGTCGTAGTCCAGGAGGTCTCCAACTCTCGTGACTTCTGCCAGGATCAAGCTCTGGCGCACCAAGCGGGACTCTACCACCTGCACACGGAGCTGGGGGTTGTGTAGCAGGGGCTCCTCCTCGGTGGCCGCCACGGACTTGGTCATTAAAAACAGTTTCCAAGTCCGGAGGAGGTCCTGGTAGAAGACCAGCAGCCTGGAGAGGTCACGCGGAAGACCTCCCGGGCAGAGATAAAAGAGCTGCCGGTCGTATCGGAGCCCTCGGATGCGGCGCAGAATGGCGTGCGCCACTGTGCTCCACGCCGAACTGCCTGCACCATAGAGGAGCCTCTGTAGGGCCTGGGGGCAGAAGACACGGACCTGACTGTGTAGACACTTCAGGCCCTGTCCTCCTTCCTTCAGGGGTAGATGAAGGACCCCTACAGGGGCCCAGTGCGTTCCTGACCAAAAGAACCCCAGAATCCCAGATTAGGGGACTGGAACACATGACTTATGAGGAGAGGCTGAGGGCACTGGGGATGTTTAGTCTTCAGAAGAGAAGAATGAGGGGGGATTTGATAGCTGCTTTCAACTACCTGAAAGGGGTTTCCAAAGAGGATGGATCTAGACTGTTCTCAGTGGTAGCAGATGACAGAACGAGGAGTAATGGTCTCAAGTTGCAGTGAGGGAGGTTTAGGTTGGATATTAGGAAAAACTTTTTCACTAGGAGGGTGGTGAAACACTGGAATGCGTTACCTAGGGAGGTGGTGGAATCTCCTTCCCTAGAAGTTTTTAAGGTCAGGCTTGACAAAGCCCTGGCTGGGATGCTTTAGTTGGGGATCGGTCCTGCTTTGAGCAGGGGGTTGGACTAGATGACCTCCTGAGGTCCCTTCCAACCCTGATATTGTATGATTCTATGAATCGATGTCTGGTATTTGGTCAGGAAACCCGGGGCCGGGACCAGGGTGTTGAGCTGATACCAGAGCATGGACAGGATTAGTTGATTGAGCACCAGCGCTCTCCCTCGGAGGGAGAGACATCGGAGTAGTCCCGTCCATTTCCGGAGCCACTCTATCACCCCGCCCTCTAAATTTTCCCAGTTCTCCAGCGGAGAGGGATGTGTGGCAGAAAGGTAAACGCCGAGGTAGAGCAGCGGACCTGCGCTCCACCGGATGGTCTGAAGCGTGGGTGGGAGGGAGCTCGCCTGCCACCAGTCTCCTACCGCCAAACCAGAGCTCTTGACCCAGTTAACTCGGGCGGAGGAGGCTGCCGAATAGATGGCCTGGCAAGCCTCCACCCGCGCCAAGTTGCTGGGGTCCTGGATCACGAGGAGCACGTCATCAGCGTACGCCAACAGGACCAGCCGCAGTTCCGTCTCCTGCAGCACCAACCCTGTCAACCTTCTGTGGAGGAGACAGAGGAAGGGTTCGATCGCCAGAGCGTACAGCTGGCCTGAGAGGGGGCACCCCTGCTGTACTCCTCGCCTGAAGCTCACCGGTTCGGTCAGGGTCCAGTTGAGCCTAACCAGACACTTTGCGCAAGCGTACAGCACCCGGAGAAAACCCTCAAACTGAGGTCCGAAGCCAAACTCCCGCAGAGTGCTCAGGAGGTACCCATGGTCCACCCTATTGAACGCCTTCTCCTGATCTAGGGACAGGAGGGCGAATGACAGACCGTCTCTATGCCCGAGTTCCAAAAGGTCCCGAACCAGAAATAGGTTATCAAAGATGCTGCAGTTTGGGATGGTGTAGGTCTGGTCTGGGTGGATCGCGTCCGCCAGCACGGACCCTAGCTGCAGCAAGATTGCTTTCGCTATGATTTTGTAGTCTGTGCTGAGGAGCAAGATGGGACGCCAATTTTGTAAATCGCGGAGGTCCCCCTTCTTCGGCAATAAGGCGAGCACAGCTCGGCTGCACAAGAGAGGGAGGACCCTGCTCTGCAGAGACTCGGCCCAGACGGTGACTAGGTCTGGGCCGAGGACGTCCCAAAACACGCGGTAGAACTCCACGGTCAGCCCGTCCATGCCTGGAGACTTATTAGTGGGCATACGACGGAGGGCTTCCGAGAACTCGGCCAGGGTGAGAGGCAACTCTAGCCGGTCTCGGTCACTCGTGCTGACAGTAGGGAGCTCCTCCCAAAGCACTCTGCAAGCGCTAGGGTCGGTCGGATCTGGGGACAAAAGACTTGCGTACAAGGCTCGGGCCCTCCCGCACATCTCCGCCAGTTCCGTGAGGGGGGTGCTGTCTTCTGCCATGAGGCAGGTGACGTGTTTCTTGGCCCCCCCCTTGTTTTCTCCAGGGCGTAGAAGAAGTGGGAGCCTCCATCTCCCGAAGGAGGCGGATGCGGGATCAAACAAAGGTGCCCTGGGCCCAGTGGTCCTCGAGGGCCCGGAGCACCTCCCGCTTCTCCCGGCACGCTCTGCAGAGGAGCGGGTCTTTGGGTTTGGTGGCCAGACGCCTCTCCTAAGTCCTCCCGTTCCAACTGCTCGATCGCCGCATTTCTCCGTCGGCTGGTGCCCCGGGTGTAGTCGCAGCAGAAAAGCCGGGCGCGCACCTTCCCCGGGTCCCAGCATCACCACGCCGAGGGAAAGGCACGCCGCTGCCCCCCCAGGCCAGCCAGAATTCCCAGAAGGACGTCACGAGGCCCTCATCCTCCAACAGGCTGTTGATAAAATGCCAATAGGCCGTCCCCGTTTGCACAGAGGGAGGCCGTCCTGGTGGCTAGGTGATGGTCAGAAAATGGGGCCAGCTGAATGCTGGAGGAGTGGGCTCGTGAGAGATGGAAGCATGATAGATAAATGCGGTCCAACTGGGAGTGGCTCGACCGATGGGCTTCCACCCGGACAAAGGTGAACGTGGAAGTGTCATCCGGGTGGTGGTCACACCAGACGTCCACTAGGGAGTGATGTTCAATTATCTCCCAGAGGGTGTCCGCGGCAGCCGGGCACTGCTTGGTCCCTGAGCGGTCTCGCTCCTCGAGGGTGGTATTAAAATCCCCTTCCAGGACCAGGCACTCATGAGAATCTATGGTGCCGAGGAAGGCGGACGCCCGCTGATAGAATTGCAGCCGCTCCGGGCCCGATGTCGAGGTATAGACGTTAACGAGGTTAACCACGAGCCCCTCTATCCGGACCCGGAGTTGCAGCAGGCAACCCTGCATAGCCTCGGCGACCCCTAGCACCTCGGGCCGTAGGCCGGGAGAGAACAGGGTCGCCACTCCAGCCTGCCGAATCGTGGAATGGCTAAAGTAGACCCTGTCCCCCCACTCCAGCCACCAACTATCTTCGGCAGTCGGATCCGTATGAGTCTCCTGCAGGAAAATCACAGAGTACCCTCTCTCCCGCAGGAAGGAGAGCACCTGGGACCTGCGGAGAGCCATCCTACAACCCCGGGTGTTCAACGTTGCGATGGTGAGAGATGTCCTGGGGAGGGCTGCGGGGGATCCTCACTGGCAGGGACGCTCGCATCCCCCAGCGGGCCGCGCGACAGTCCCTGACCCATCCCGTAGGTGAGTAATTGGTCACGGAAGACACGGACCCGCCAGTAGGCCGCAGCATCCTGCTTCCCCATCCCTTTACCTTCCCCCATGAGGGCCCTTGTGGCCCGGAGGATTTGAAAAAAATTTCCCCATCGCTGGAGAGCAAGCTGTACCTTGTTGCAGGAGCCACAGACATCCTCTAAAAACTTCTGCAGCTCTCCTCGCAGCTCATGGGCGGGTGGGGTTATGGTTTCCCAGTTGTTCACCGGCAGGGTGCTTGGTGCAGCCCCGTGGCCCACTAAAACGGGCAAGCAGGGTGCGGAGCCCTGACGGGGTGCCTGATGGGCTGGAGCTTCTAGGCCCGCCTGAAGCTCTGGGGCGATAGTGGGTGGTGGAGGGAAAATAGCAGCCCCTAATGGGTCGGGGCAGGAGAACGCAAAGGCCACTCCCTGGGGGTCATCACTTGGAAAAGGGAAGGAGACAGCCCCGGAGGCGGCGATAACATCGCAGGAGGTAGACTGGATAGGGGTAGAGACAGGGGCAGGGGCAGAGGCGAGGTTCTGGGTTTCGGGAGGCAAGCAGCTGGATGGTGGCGCCTCCCATTCAGGCTCGAGGGTTAAGGGGGTAGGGAAGGAGCTCTCAGTGATACCGGGCGGGCGCTCTGTGGTGGATTTAGTGGCTACAGCATCAGGAGGTGGATTATCTTCTGTTGGGCCCCCGCCTGGGAAGGAAATCGATTATTCCACGCCCCTGGCGGCTCGTGTCCCGGCCGCATGGCACCAGCTGTAACCTGAGTAGGCTCGGTGGTCGTCAGCAGGGTGCCATCAGCGGCCGGGTCGATGGAGGAGTCCAGGGGCTCCTCGGGGGTGGGAGCAGAAACAGCAGTTGGGGGAGGGAGCATGGGGAAAAGAGGGGTGGAGTGAGGTTGCCCAAATCGAGGTTTGCTGGCAAAAAGTCGTCCTCCCCCTGGGCGACCGGGGTCAGATCTAGGGCCTCAATCTCCTCGAACATGGAGGAGAGGACACTTTCCGTTGCCCCGGGCTTCTCCCCACTGGCACCCGCCATGACGGTTGCCTCGGGGTTCACGGGGCTTCGGGTAGTGTCAGGACAGAAGGGGCTTCCTCGAGGGTCTTGGAGGGGAGGGTCTCCCATGGAGGGGAGACACTACCTTCCGGTGCTACCATGTCTTTCCCGGCTGACACCGGTGGATGGGACGCACTCGTGGGCAAAGCAAAAGGTTCGGCATCGGTGCCCCCCTTCCTGGTCTTCTGGGGGGCCTCCGCCTCGGGTAGATGAGGCGGAGCTGAAGCCTTCCGCTTGCCTCGCTTCCCCTGGACTAGGGCCCAGCCCTCCATGGCATCATCTGGGGGCTGGTTAGCAGGGGTCGTATCAGGGGGTAAAGGCGATGGCTCAGGGACTTGGGGGGGGGAATGGTGGGGCAGCATAAGGGAGGGAGGATTCTCCCTGGGGCAGGCTCTCTCCCATGCCTGGTGGTATCTCTGCCACGCCCTCCTCCATAGGCCCCGCCAGATTGTCAGCAGCAAGAGCGAGGCTCTCCCACTCTTCTGGGCTTTGTAGGGGAGGTGCCCCTTGGGCCTGAGCGGGAGTAGTGGTGGTCCGAAGAGGAGCGGGGGCGGGTTTGGGTACCAGGTGGCCAGGGGCGTCGGCAGTGATGGGGCCGATGTCCTGCCGGGTCTCGGGAATCCCAGGTGCCCCTCCTTGCTGGGCTAAGGGGCAGTCCCTCCGGACATGCCCTGATGCCCGGCAGAGGTAGCACCGGGCTTCCCCCGTGGAGAAATACACCCGGTAATGGGCCCCCTGGTAGGGGACTAGGAAGGACCCCTCGAGTGCCTCTCCGTCATGCGCTGCCGACGGCAGTAGAAGCTGCACTTGCTGGCAGAAGGAAAAGATGTGAGGGGGGGGGGTCCTTGCAGCCCAACGGGAGAGGGCTGATGACAGAAACAGGTTTCCCCAGGGTGGAAAGGGCAGGTAACAGGACAGCATTGGGGAGAAAAGGAGGGACAGAGGTCAGGACCAGGCAGACGCCCAGGTCCTCCAGCGGCTCTAGGGGGACAAACACCCCCCCCCCACTGCCAGGCCCCTCTCCACTGCCTCCTGGGTGGCAGCCTCTGATGCTAAGAAGAAGACGACCTTCCCATACATTTTGGAGGCCGTCACAATGGCCGAGGGCCCCACCACCCTTGCCAACGCCCGCACGTAGGTCTCCACGTGGGGCGAGGTGGGCACCAGGAGGCATCGGACACCGTGCTTCCTTGTCATGGTGGGAAAGGGGCCCTGGCCACTGTTGATGGTGGCGGAGGTGGTGGGAGGGAGAGATGACGAGTCGGCAGGCGGGGGGGCTGCCGCCACCCGGGCATATGTCCTGGGGGGTGAGGAAGGGACACCCGCAGAGCCGGTGGAGAGGGCAGCGGGGAGGGACGCCATGGTCGGTGGCGGGGCCGCAGCAGTGGGGGTGGCCCCTGCCACGGAGGGCCTGGTGGTTTTAGCGGGGCCCTTCCCCTTCTTCTTGCCCTGACCTTTCCCGCTGGCTGGGGGGGTCCCCTAGAGTGTGGGGAGGCGGTGGGCATAGCAGTGGCGGAGGTCACCCTGGTGCCCTCCATTGCCAATGCCCCAGCGGTGGTCCTCGAGGGCCCGGAGCTCCTCCCGCTTCTCCCGGCACGCTCCGCAGAGGGACGGGTCCTCGGGGCTGGCGGCCAGGCGCCTCTCCAGCTCTAAGACCTCCCGTTCCAACTGCTCGATCGCCGCATTTCGCCGTCGGCTGGTTCCCCAAGTGTAGTCACGGCAGAAGAGCTTGGCGCGCACTTTCCCGAGATCCCACCATCGCCCCACCGAGGGCAAGGCACGCCACTGCTCTCGCCAGGCCAGCCAAAACTCCCGGAAGGACGTCACGAAGCTCTCGTTCTCCAACAGGCTGTTATTAAAGTGCCAATACGCCGGCCCCGGTCTCTCTGCACGGAGGGAGACCGTTATGGTGACTAAATGATGGTCGGAGAATGGGGCCGGCCGAATGGCGGAGGAGTGGGCCTGTGAAAGATGGAAACGGGATAAGTAAATACGGTCCAACCGAGAGTGGTGTGACCGATGGGCCTCCACCCGGACAAAGATGAACGTGGAAGTGTCATCTGGGTGATGGTCACGTCAGACGTCCACGAGGGAGTGATGTTCGACTATGCCTTGGAGAATGTTCGTGGCGGCTGGGCTCGGCTCGACCCCTGAGTGGTCCCGTTCCTTGAGGGTGGTGTTAAAGTCCCCTCCCAGGACCAGGCACTCATGCGAATCTAGGGTGCCAAGGAAGTCGGACACCCGCTGATAGAATTGTGGCCGCTTTGGGCTTGTTTGCGGGGCATAAATGTTAACAAGGTTGACCACGAGCCCCTCCATACAGACTCGAAGGTGCAGCAGGTGGCCCGGCACGGCCTCAGTGACCCCTAGCACCTCGGGCCGTAGGGTGGGGGAGAACAGGGTCGCCACTCCAGCTTTCCAAGTCGTGAAGTGGCTAAAGTATACCCCGTCCCCCAACTCCAGCCGCCACCTGGCCTCGACGGTCGGGTCCGTATGGGTCTCCTGCAGGAAAGGTACAGAGTACCCCCCTTCCCGAAGGTAAGAGAGCACCTGGGACCTGCGGAGAGCCATCCTACAGCCCCTGGTGTTCAAGGTTGCAATAATAAGAGGCGTCATGCGGAGAGCTGGGGGGGTGGGGGGTTCTTGTTGGTGGGGGTGTTCGTGGCCCCCGGCGGGTTGTGCAGCAACCCGTGACCCATCCCGTGGACGAGTAAATCTTTTTGGAAGCTGCGGGCCCACTCGTAGGCCGCAGCACCGCGCTTTCCTTGCCCTCTGCCCTCCTTTATAAGGGCCCTTGTGGCCTGAAAAATTTGATCAAAGTCCCCCCATAGCTGAAGAGCCAGCTGTACCCTATTGCGGGCGCCACGGGTGTGTTCTAGGAACTTCCGTAGTGCATGCCGCAGCTCATGGGGGGGTGGGGTTATGATTTCTGGGGTGTTCCCTGGTGGGGCTCTTAATGCAGCCTCGTGGTCCTACAGCTAAGGCGGGTAGGAAGGGTGCGGTCCACCGACGGGGCATCTGACAGGCTGGGGTTATTAAATCCATTTCACGCCTTGGGGTGGAAGGGGATGGCAGGGGAAAAACTGCAACTCCTAATGGGTCGCAACTAGAAAGTGCAAAGGCTGCTCCCTGCGGGGGGGGATCTACGGAAGGCGGGAAAGAAATAACCCCAGGGGCGGAAATAGCATAGCAGGAGGAGGTGAATTGGGCAGGGACAGGGGTGGGGGCAGGGGTAAGGCTCTGGGCTTCATGAGGCGAGCAACTAAAAGAAGGTGCCTCCTGAGCAGAGTCAAGGTTAAGGGGTAAGGGAGGGGGCTCCCAGTGACGCTAGGCACTGGCTCCGTGGTGGTCTTGGCGGCCATGGCATCAGGTGGTGGACCACCTTCTGCGGGGTGCTCACCCGGGAAGGCAATTAGAGGGAGGGAGCATGGGGAAAGGGGGGTTGGGGTGAGGTTACCCAGATCGAGGCCAGCCGGCAGTAGATCATCCTCTCCCTGGGTGACCGGGGTCAAATCTAGGGCCTCAATCTCCGCATACACGGAGGAGAGGCCAACTCCTGCTACCCTGGGGGTCTCTCCTCTAGGGCCCGCCTCGATGGTCGCTTCGTGGTTCGCGGTGGGTTTGGGTGGTATCTGGGCAGAAGGAGCTTCCTCAGGGGTCTCGGAGGGGAGGGTCTCTCGTGGAGGGGGGATTCTGCCCTCCAATGCCAGTCTGTCTTCCCCTCCCGACACCAGCGGATGGATCTCACTCATGGCCGTAGCAGAAGGGCCAATATCAGTGCTTCCCTTCCTGGTCTTCCGGGGGGCTTCCGCATCGGATGGGTGCAGCAGAGCTCGAGCCTTCCGCTTGCCTCGCTTCCAGCCCTCCATAGCGTCGTCTGGGGGTTGGTTAGCAGGGGTCATGTCGGGGGGCGGAGGCGATGGTTCAGGGGTTCGGGGGGGTAACGGTGAGGCAGCATGAGGGGCGGGGGGTTCTCCTTGGGGTGGGCCCTCTCCTATACCCGGTAATATATTTGCCACACCCTCCTCCATAGGCTTTGCCGGATTGGTAATAGCAAGGGTGGGACTCCCTTGCTCGCCTGGGCGTTGTAGGGGAGATGTTTCTTGGGCCCAGACGGGAGCAGCGGTGGGTCGAGTAGGAGGAGGGTTGGTTTCAGGTGCCGGGCGGCCAGGGGCGTCGGCAACGACGGGGCTGATGTCCTGCCGGGTCTCGGGGGTCTTGGGTGCCCCTCCCCCCTGGGCCAAAGGGCAGTCTCTGCGGACATGCCCCGCTGAGCGGCAGAGGTAGCACTGGGCCTCTCTGGTGGAGTAGAAGACCCGATAGCGGGCTCCTTGGTAGGGGACTAGGAAGGACCCCTCGAGCGCCTCTCCGTCACGCGCTGCCGGCGGTAGAAGCTGCACTTGCCGGCGGAATGAAAGGACGTGACGGAGGGTGGGGTCCTTGCAGCCCAGCGGGAGAGGGCTGATGAGAGACAAGTTTCCCCAGGGTGGAGAGAGCGGGTAACAGGGCAGCATTGGGAAAAGGGAGGGACGGAGGTGAGGACGAGGTGAACGCCCAGGTCTTCTAGCGGCTCTAGGGGGACAAACGCCCCCCCCACTGCCAGGCCCTTCTCCACTGCCTCCTGGGCGGCAGCCTCCGAAGCTAAGAAGAAGACGACCTTCCCACACATTTTGGAGGCCGCCACAATAGCCGTGGGTCCTACCCCCTTCGCCAACGCCTGCACGTACGTCTCCACGTGGGGCGAGGCGGGCACCAGGAGGCAACGGACACTGTGCCTCCTGGTCAAGGTGGGGAAAGGGCCCCGGCCGCTGGTGATGGTAGCGGAGGCAGGGGGTGGGCGAGATGACGAGGCGGCAGGCGGGGGGAGCCTGCCACCGCCCGGGCATACGTCCTGGGGGCCGGGGGAGGGAAGTTCGCAGAGCAGGTAGGGGGAACAGCAGGGAGGGATGCCATGGTCGATGACGAGGCCACAGAGGTGGGGGCAGCCCCTGCCATGGAGGGCCTAGTGGTTTTAGCGGGGCCCTTTCCTTTCTTCCCGCCCTGGCCTTTCCGGCCAGCTGGGGGGGGTTCCTAGAATCTGGGGGGGCGGTGGACGTAGCAGCGGCAGTAGTCGCCCCGGTGCCTCCTGTGCCGGTGCCCCAGCGGGGGCGGTGGCAGGTGTTTTGACAGTGGGGGGGGGCTTGGGGGTTGGGCAGGGGGGCAGGTGGGAGAGGGACAACTGATATTGTTAGAGGGGCCTCGCCCCTCTCATTCCCCGCCATTGTGAGCAGGGAGAGACGAGGAGACACCAGAAGGAGGAGGGGGGAGGGGGAAGCAGATTAACTGCTTCTCCTTGCTGGGCTGCAGGCGGGGGGGTACCAAATGGGTTGGACTGGAAGGGGGGAAAAAAACAGAAATTGGGGTCCGGTGATTGGTTACATTGGTGAGGCCTCATCTGGAGTACTGTGTCCAGTTTTGGGCCCCACGCTACAAGAAGGATGTGGATAAATTGGAGAGAGTCCAGCGAAGGGCAACAAAAATGATTAGTTTCAGAGGAACAGCCGTGTTAGTCTGTATTCGCAAAAAGAAAAGGAGTACTTGTGGCACCTTAGAGACTAACCAATTTATTTGAGCATGAGCTTTCGTGAGCTACAGCTCACTTCATCAATGATTAGGGGACTGGAACACATGAGTTATGAGGAGAGGCTGAGGGAACTGGGATTGTTTAGCCTGCAGAAGAGAAGAATGAGGGGGGATTTGATAGCTGCTTTCAACTACCTGAAAGGGGGTTCCAAAGAGGATGGCTCTAGACTGTTCTCAGTCGTAGCAGATGACAGAACAAGGAGTAATGGTCTCAAGTTGCAGTGGGGGAGGTTTAGATTGGATATTAGGAAAAACTTTTTCACTAAGAGGGTGGTGAAACACTGGAATGCGTTACCTAGGGAGGTGGTAGAATCTCCTTCCTTAGAGGTTTTTAAGGTCAGGCTTGACAAAGCCCTGGCTGGGATGATTTAACTGGGAATTGGTCCTGCTTTGAGCAGGGGGTTGGACTAGATGACCACAGGGCCACAGAATCATAGAATATCAGGGTTGGAAGGGACCCCAGAAGGTCATCTAGTCCAACCCCCTGCTCGAAGCAGGACCAATTCCCAGTTAAATCATCCCAGCCAGGGCTTTGTCAAGCCTGACCTTAAAAACCTCTAAGGAAGGAGATTCTACCACCTCCCTAGATAACGCATTCCAGTGTTTCACCACCCTCTTAGTGAAAAAGTTTTTCCTAATATCCAATCTAAACCTCCCCCACTGCAACTTGAGACCATTACTCCTCGTTCTGTCATCTGCTACCATTGAGAACAGTCTAGAGCCATCCTCTTTGGAACCCCCTTTCAGGTAGTTGAAAGCAGCTATCAAATCCCCCCTCATTCTTCTCTTCTGCAGGCTAAACAATCCCAGCTCCCTCAGCCTCTCCTCATAACTCATGTGTTCCAGACCCCTAATCATTTTTGTTGCCCTTCGCTGGACTCTCTCCAATTTATCCACATCCTTCTTGTAGTGTGGGGCCCAAAACTGGACACAGTACTCCAGATGAGGCCTCACCAATGTCGAATAGAGGGGAACGATCACGTCCCTCGATCTGCTCGCTATGCCCCTACTTATACAGCCCAAAATGCCATTGGCCTTCTTGGCAACAAGGGCACACTGCTGACTCATATCCAGCTTCTCGTCCACTGTCACCCCTAGGTCCTTTTCCGCAGAACTGCTGCCTAGCCATTCGGTTCCTAGTCTGTAGCGGTGCATTGGGTTCTTCCGTCCTAAGTGCAGGACCCTGCACTTATCCTTATTGAACCTCATCAGATTTCTTTTGGCCCAATCCTCCAATTTGTCTAGGTCCTTCTGTATCCTATCCCTCCCCTCCAGCGTATCTACCACTCCTCCCAGTTTAGTATCATCCGCAAATTTGCTGAGAGTGCAATCCACACCATCCTCCAGATCATTTATGAAGATATTGAACAAAACCGGCCCCAGGACCAACCCCTGGGGCACTCCACTTGATACCGGCTGCCAACTAGACATGGAGCCATTGATCACTACCCGTTGAGCCCGACAATCTAGCCAACTTTCTACCCACCTTATAGTGCATTCATCCAGCCCATACTTCCTTAACTTGCTGACAAGAATACTGTGGGAGACCGTGTCAAAAGCTTTGCTAAAGTCAAGAAACAATACATCCACTGCTTTCCCTTCATCCACAGAACCAGTAATCTCATCATAAAAGGCGATTAGATTAGTCAGGCATGACCTTCCCTTGGTGAATCCATGCTGGCTGTTCCTGATCACTTCCTCTCATGCAAGTGCTTCAGGATTGATTCTTTGAGGATCTGCTCCATGATTTTTCCAGGGACTGAGGTGAGGCTGACTGGCCAGTAGTTCCCAGGATCCTCCTTCTTTCTTTTTTAAAGATTGGCACTACATTAGCCTTTTTCCAGTCATCCGGGACTTCCCCCGTTCGCCACGAACAGCTATGGTCTCATTCTAGGCAGCTATTTGGGCAGCTATGGTCTCATTCTAGGCGTGGTGGGTGTGCCTATGCAAATGAGATCGGCCCCTGAAGTTCTTTTCCACAACTTGCCACACCTCACCACCAGATGTCAGGGTGGAGCTCATCCTGACACTGCTTACATCGTCCCCCCAGCCGAGACTTTGTCGTCCCGACAAATCACACTCCCTTTATACCAACTCATTGGTTTCCTCCAAAGGGCCTCAGGAAGCCCACTTTAGCTTCCACAAGCCTGTGTGCTAAATGTATTGGCTCCTCACTAGTCACCCCAGGTGCATCATAAGTTAACCGTTTCACTGGTCTTATCGCCCTGTCTCGTCTATTGAGAATCTCTGTTGCCGAGGTAGGGGGAACATCCTCTTGAGTGACGGATGGAGAGGCTTCCCTGGAGGGTCCCTCGGCTACTGGCGTAGGCCCCTGCACTCCTAGTTCTAACGCTGGAGGGTCCAAGGTGCCCAGGACATCCTCTACCTGTCTGTCCCCATTGTCCAATAACCTGTGTGTGTCATCACAGGGGGGTCTCATCAGCAGCACCGGGGTATCAGAAAGGGGCCTAAATAGTTCCGCCATTGGGTTTAGGGCGGAAGAGGGAAAACTCTCGTTTGGTTCAGCTGATCGAGACTGAAATCTTGTCTCCATCCCAGGATACACCAGGGTTGTGTCTTCCTCCTCAGACTCACTCTCAGATGTGCAGAATAGGGGTAAGTTAGCTGCAGGGGGCCCGCTGTCTGTGTTGGATGGCGGCTTTGGTCTAGCACCTCTGTTCTGTCCGGCGGCCCTGCTTTGGCCCATCTCATAAGGGGTGCTTACCAATTCCCCCACAGGGAGCAAAAGGTTTCTATGCACCGTCTTTATTTGCCCTGGACCGTCTTCAGGTTTGATCTTGTAGACCGGCAGATCTCCCAGCTTTTCCATCACCAGGTAAGGTATTGCCTTCCATCTGTCAGCTATCTTGTGTTTGCCAGCAATACCCAAATTTCGCAGCAGGACTCTGTCCCCCGGCTGGAGCTCCTGCGAATGCACTCTAGCATCATATCGATGTTTGTTGCGGTCTGCGTTCTTCTGAGCCGCAGCGGTAGCTAAGCGATAAGCATCCCGCAGCTTTTCTCTTAGTCGGGATACATATTGCTGATGAGTTTCATAGCTATCTCCATCCTCTGATACACCAAAGCACAAGTCTATGGGTAATCTTGGTTCTCGCCCAAACATCAAGAGATATGGGGTGACTCCCGTAGCATCGTTCTTTGTGGCATTGTAGGCATGCACCAGAAATGCGACATGCTGGCTCCAGGTTGCCTTCTGCTCTGGTCGCAAAGTTCCCAACATATCTAATAGGGTTCGGTTGAACCTCTCTGGCTGGGGATCACCTTGGGGGTGATAAGGCGTTGTCCTAGACTTTTTAATTCCTGCTATCTTCAGCACCTCCTTCAGAAGGTGACTCTCAAAATCCCGCCCCTGATCATAGTGTATCCGAGCCGGGAATCCATAGACTGAGAAATATTTGTCCCACAATACTCGAGCGACGGTGGTGGCCCTCTGATCACGTGTGGGATATGCCTGTGCATACCGTGTAAAATGGTCAGTCACTACTAGAATGTTTCCAACATTCCTCTTGTCTACCTCTACAGACAAGAAATCAATGCATACCAATTCCAAAGGTTTGTTGCTGGTGATGTTCTTGAGATATGCAGCCCTCGTGGGCAGAGTTTTCCTTTGAACACATCGAGCACAAGTCTCACATTTCCTGCGAACATCTTCAGCCATTTGGGGCCAATAGAACCTACTACGAATAAGTTCCAGGGTCCTCTCCATCCCTAAATGCCCAAAGTCATCATGCAGGGCCCTCATGGCCAGGGCTCTGTACTTTTTTGGCAGTACTAGTTGTGCTCGTTGTTTTTGTAAAGGGTCAGTGGTCATTCGGTGTAGCACTCCCTGAATCAGTTTTAATTTGGTCCATTCTCTCAATAGTAGTTTACCCTCCGGGTTAGGTGGGACAACCGCAGCTGGGCTTCGCCCCTCCCTTTTAGCAAGTAGTGTATCACGAATGTCAATATCTTGCCGCTGGGCTTCTTGCCAGTCAGCCGCATTGAGCATGGGCAAAGGAGATTGGTCCAATGCAATATAGTTCACTGAAGCAGAAGGCATGCATTCAGGGGGCAGGCCCAAAGCTTCTGCAACACATCCCTGAAGGCCCTCACGGGCCTCTGGCTCTCGGCGACTCACACTGCAAATAGCTCTCACTCCATCTGTGGGTATCACAGCAACTTCTGGAGCCTGCGGACGCCTGGACAATGCATCTGCATCTACATTGCTTCTCCCTGATCGGTACTGAATGCTGAACTCATAGCTAGCCAAGGTGGCCACCCATCTCTGCCCTGTAGCATCCAGCTTAGCACTTGTTAACACATAAGTCAGTGGATTGTTGTCTGTCCACACCTGGAACTGAGCACCATACAAGTAGTCTCGAAATTTCTCAGTGATGGCTCATTTCAAGGCCAAAAATTCCAGCTTGTGGGTGGGATAGCGAGTTTCACTATCAGACAATCCTCGGCTGGCAAAGGCTACAGGTTTACATTTGCCTTCCACTTCCTGGTACAGGACTGCTCCCAGACCCTCCAAACTGGCATCAGTATGCAGGATAAATGGTTTGCTTGGGTCAGCAAAAACTAGGACTGGAGCATGAGTTAGGCAAGTAATGATTTCTCGAAAAGCCCTTTCACATCTCTCATCCCACCGTAGCCCAAATGGTGCAAAGGGGCCATTGTGTCTCTGCACAGGAGGCTTTGGGGACCTCCCCTTATTCTTGGACTTAGATTTGTTCTTGCTGGACTGATGTCCCCTGGTAAGATCATTCAGAGGCTTTACAATCGTAGCATAGTTTTTCACAAATCTGCGGTAGTAGCCACTAAATCCAAGAAAGGTCTTGAGTTCTCTGTAGTTACTTGGACGTGGCCATGTAGTGAGTGCTTCTATTTTATCAGGATCAGTACTCACACCCTCTTGGGACACAATGTGACCCACATACTTCACTGAGGTTCTGCAGAACTGGCATTTGTCAATTGAGAGCTTCAGACCATAATCCTCCAACCTATCAAGCACTTTAAGAAGTCTTTCTTCATGCTCCTCTAAGGTTCTTCCAAACACAATCAGGTCATCCAAATAAACTAACACTTGCAGTAAATTCATGTCTCCCACAACTTTCTCCATGAGACGTTGAAAGGTGGCAGGTGCTCCAGAAATCCCTTGGGGCATGCGTTCGAACTGATAAAACCCTAATGGGCAGATGAAGGCTGTCTTCTCCTTATCTTCTTCTCCCAGAGGGATCTGGTAGTATCCACTTTGAAGATCCAACACAGAGAACCACTGTCTTCCCAGCAAACAGTCTAAGGCATCTTGCACTCGAGGCATAGTGTACTGGTCGACCACAGTACGGCTGTTTAGGGTGCGGTAGTCAATACACATCCGGATTTTCCCATTCTTTTTGCGGACTACCACAATGGGTGAGGCGTATGGGCTGCGGGACTCTGTAATGATGCCATTCGCAGCCAGCTCCTGAAGATGATGTCGCACGTCTTCCATCTCAGAGAGAGCAATCTTCCTAGATCTCTCCCTAAAAGGTCGAGAGTCATGTAGTCTGATATTGTGTTCTACTCCTTTTGCACATCCCACATCCCACTCATGCAGTGAGAACACCTTGGATCTTTCACAAAGTTTCTTCCTCAGGTGATCTTTCCACTCCTCGGACACTGGTGAATCTCCAAAGTCAAACTTTGCTGGGTCTATTGTCGGAACTTGAGTTTCACACTGGGGTTTTACAATCGACTCAGGCTCAAAGAGGTCTGCTATCTTTTGTCCTTGCTTCACAACAACATCACGACTCGTTTCATTAGCAATCAGTATAGTCACCCTTTCCTGGGCTTCAGCAGGTAGGGTTATGAATCCACTGGGGACCAGCACTCCTTCAGGGAGCTCTCCTCCCATCCGCTGCTCTATCATTGCTAACGTCCCTTTACTGTCTTTCAGCCAGGTACTCATGACAAGCACTTCTTGCTCCGTCCTTGCAGGCACTACTAAGGGGGTCGTGCCCACGTACTTCAGTGCCCCAAGCGGTAGCTCAGATGTGTCCCTTTTAGCGCTCTCAATTTTCCTATAGGCTTCAGCACAAAGCGTATGGATCATCAGGGTATTCAGGTATTGGTCCCCAGCCCGCCTTCTGCAGTAATCCGCGAGTACCTTGAAGAGACTGGAGTTGGTCCCTATCAGCACAGACACATCAGAAGTCCCTTTAGGGTCAGGGCATATTAAGGCAGCTGTGTCTACCTCTTCTCTTACCCCAGCAACCTCCTCTGGGAATTCCAGGTGCAGTATGACATACCCTTGGTAGGGGTATTCATCCATGCTGAGGCCACACAGGCCAAGGCCAGTCAGTGGCTGTATAGGCAGGTGCCTAAGCATCTGTTGGTAGGATGACTGAAATATAATAGTCACTTGAGATCCAGTGTCAAGCACTGCTTTACACTCCACCCCTTCGATCCTCACCGTGACCTCTGCTCGAGGCCCTATCAGTCCTGCAGGGATCCCAGCTGGACAGTCTTTTCTGGGGGAATCTTCAAATCCTGCAGACCTGGGGAGTCCCCGTCCCCAGACCCTCTGGCAGCTACCGGATCTCTCCCAACTGATCCTCAGCTTTCCATACACTAAGGAGGGGTTTTCTTCATTACTGCACTTGGCAGCACTGTGTCCATCCTGACCACATTGGTAGCAGAAGAATTGACCTTTCCCCCTTCGCCTGGGGGGGATGGTGGCTCTAAGTGCAGGCTTCTCAATCGCCACAGTTTGAGGCTTCTTATTCCTGGAAGTCTTAACTCAGTCAACGGTACTTTGCAGCTCAGCTATCCGTTCCGTCAGGACCTGCATTTGTTGGGCAAGTTCCTCTCTGGTGCTCACCATCAGTACACTGGCCGTTTGCAATGGTGTTGTGCTGCCTGGCTCCGATGTTTGGGCTTCCCAAAACTCACTGGCAGCCTGCCTTTCTTCCTCCTCTCTGACCTCTTTTATCAGCTGGGAGTAACTTGGGGGATGTTCCCGTTGTTCTCTTAGCTGGAGATGAAGTAGAATCGGGTTCTGATACTGAGTTCCTCTTACAATTTGAGCCAGTCTGGTCTGATCCATCTGCTCAGCAGTCACTGCTCCCCTCATGACAGCTCTCTGAAGCAGTCTCTCCAGTCTCTGTATGTAGGCTGAAGCCTTCTCGCCCTTTTGTTGTCGGGAATTAAGGAACTTACAGTAGCTGTCTTCAGGGCCCTCTACACTCCCAAAGTTGTGTTCAAGGGCCTCTAGGCAGTCCTTCACACTGACCCCAGGGTCAATGAGCTTCAGGGTGCGAATCACATCTAATGCTGGGCCGCCAAGGCTCTCTATAAGGCATCTTCGCTTTTCTGCATCTGGTACGGCCCACTCTTGCAGCATTTCAGTGGTATGCTCTAACCAGAGTTCAAATTCCTCCTCCCCAGCAAATAATCTTAACTTACGACAAGAGTCTGACTCAGCATGGGGCAGCACAACCTTTTCCAATATTTGCCCCAGAGCTTTTGTCCAATCATCAGCCGAGGCTGCAGCCTCTGAGCTAGAAGCTGCTGAGCCAGGGCCCAACAAACCTGACATATTAGCCATTATACAAACAGTAATTTCCTCAAAACATAAGCACAAACAAAAAAAATATAAATTGTTTCCCAATGTAGTGGATCACTCAACAGGTGCTTGCGAGGGGTACTGACCCAGGCGATCCCGGACGAGCCCCCAAAAATGTAACCCTTCTGCCCGTCAGAGTTGGCAGCAACAAGGGCCGGGTTCAATATCTAGGGGATCCATTCCAATAACACAATGCAAACCGGCTCGAGCCCCCACCCAGTGACCTGGGACAAATATATACCACCCCCGCTGGGCGCCTCCAAGAGGCAATACTTCCCTTCTCGCAAGCACATAGTCTGAGTGTAGCAAAAGTCTTTTAATAACAGAGAGAAACAATGTGGCATTATGTTGGGGAAACACCACCAACAGGATTCATAACACAACCCATGAGCAAAAAAACCCACCCCAGGCAAATTGGGGCGTGCCCTTTCCCTTTGGTTCTTGAGTCCAGCAACCCGAAATCACCCAAAGTCCCAAAAGTCCAATGCCCCAAAAGTCTCTGTCCCTGGTCAGGGCAGCCCCAGAGTTCGAAAGTTTATCTGCGGAGCTTTACCTCCCAACCTGGGTGGAAATGGGACGGGGGTAAGAGGCACCTTACATGATCTGAAGCTGACCGCCCCATAGCTCCATAGCGGCGCTCCGCTCCGCCAGCCTCCCCACGAACTCCTTTGCTCAGCTCCATGGCCCACAAGCAGCTCCTGCCATCCACAAACTGCTTCACCAGCCGGTCCACAAGGCACTCCAGCCGCCCCGCAAACTGCTCCACAATATATCTTCAGGCTCCCCCACTACTTAACACAACACTCAGTGATTTCAGCTCTTAGGTGAATTCAGTTTGTAGTAGAGGAGCCCCAGTGCTGGTGCACTGTCAGCCCAAAGTGAGCTCAGCAGCCTGTAACTAGACTCCTAATGAAATCAAAATTAGCTCTGACAGTCCACAGTGGAGAGAGGAGGAAGTGCAATTAGCATGTAAGGCCCTCACCAAGGGGCCCATACCACCAAGTATTAATACTTGTCCCCAGCCTCTCTCCATTCACACAGTTTTGGAACCCATGACCCTTGCCTAGCGAGTGCTACTTAGTTGATGGTGAATCCCTCCATCATAACAAAAGGCCACGTACAGTTCCAAGCACAGTTCCCATAATCAGGGTAATAACAATTTATTCTTCCTGCCCCAATAACAGAGACACTGGGGATCCCACAGCAGCCAAAGTGACCATTTGGGCAGCTATGGTCTCATTCTAGGCGTGGTGGGTGTGCCTATGCAAATGAGATTGGCCCCTGAAGTTCTTTTCCACAACTTGCCACACCTCACCACCAGATGTCAGGGTGGAGCTCATCCTGACACTGCTTACATGTAAAGGCAAAATGCAACACTTAACAGAGGCAGCTTTGTTCACACCAGATAGAGCAATGATTCCCCCGTACTTAAGGGCAAGCACAGTCTACACAATAGCATCCCAAAGCGAGCACACATAACCCCTGGGAGCCCCAAAATGGTGAGTAAGCACAGGAGCGAGCGTGACTGATTGTTTCACAGCCGTACTGTCCTCTGGGTTTCTGTGCCTTGGGGAGAGCCAACAGTGGCAGGGGACCCCTATACTGAACACTGGCCCCATATTTTCCACAGGAGTTCATCCTGGAAGATATCTTGCTGCTGAGGGTGACCTGGGAAGCAAGGGAGGGTCCTCTTCTGCTATTCGGCTTCCGCCCTGGCCCAGATGCAGCTTGCCTGTGTGCAGCAATGGTCCCCCCTGCCCCTTACGGCACAGTGGCATGGATAAATTAGTCTTACTGGGACAATCATAGAAGATTAGGGTTGGAAGGGACCTCAGGAGGTCATCTAGTCCAACCCCCTGCTTGAAGCAGGACCAATCCAATTTTTGCCCCAGATCCCTAAATGGCCCCCTCAAGGATTGAACTCACAACCCTGGGTTTAGCAGGCCAATGCTCAAACCACTGAGCTATCCCTCCCCCCAAAGGAACACAGTGGCTCTCCCGAGAAACCTGCCTAAGCGCATTGCCCAAGTTCTGGATGAGACCTTTGAAGAGATCACTGAGGCCGATTACCACGATGTGAGAGAGCACGTCAACGCCCTATTCCGCATCTAGGCGTGCATTCAGCTCTAACCCTCCTCGCCCCAAGAGCCTGCACCGAATACCTTTCTTCCCAAAATAAAAGCCGCTTACCGGGAACCTCCTCTGGTGTTTGTCCTTCCCCCAGCACTGGCTGCCACGACTGGCTACCTTCTTCCTGGCTCCTGACTGCGTTCATCTAGGGATTCCGGGGTGTCTTCCTCCACCTCAGCACCCTCGCTCCCACTTTTCTGCTCCTCCTCCTACCGCCTTGTTGAACTGGGCTCTGAAGTGTCCATAGTGGTACTCGGAGTGGAGGTGGGGTCGGCCCCAAGTATCACGTCCAGCTCTTTGTAGAAATGGCAAGTCGCAGAGGCAGCACCGGAGCAGCTGTTTTCCTCGCGGGCTTTGCTGTAGGCATTCCACAGCTCCTTCACTTTAATCCTGCACTGCAGTGTGTCCCGCTCATGGCCCCTTTCCATCATGTCCCTTGATATCTGCCCGAAGGTATTGTAATTCCTATGGCTGGAGCTCAGCTGGGACTGGACAGCTTCCTCCCCCCAAACACTGATGAGGTCCAGCACCTCACCATTGCTCCATACTGGGGGATCGCCTGGCGCGTGGAGGCATGGTCACCTGGAAAGATTCACCAAGAGCACTCCACGCCTGGCTGAGCAAACAGGAAGCGGATTTTCAAAATTCCCAGAGAATTTAAAGGGCGTGTCTGACGGTTGGTCACCTGAGGGCAGGGCAGTAGAGTTCAAAGTGATGACCAGAGTGGCTAGCACAGGCATTGTGGGACACTTCTGGAGGCCGATCAGAGTGCACTAACAGACCAGGGTGTCCACGCTGGCGCCACGATGCTCCAGCTGGGGCCCAGCAAACGTTATTCCCCTTGCCGAGGTGGAGTACCTGGAGCGCTCTAGCCATGGAGTCAGCACGCTCTCCTTGCCTTGCCAGTGTGGACGGGGAGTGAGCTAGGGTGCCTGGGGCTGCTTTAATGCGCTCTACCTCGCAAGTGTAGCCAAGCCCTAAGACACTAACTGGATGCAACCCACCATCAACCTCAGCCTGGACCAGTCCACACAAGAGATCCACTTCCTGGACACTACGGTGCTAATCAGCGATGGTCACATAAACAAACACCACCCTATACCGGAAACCTACTGACCACTATGCCTATCTACATGCCTCCAGCTTTCATCCAGACCACACCACACGATCCATTGTCTACAGCCAAGCTTTACAATACAACCGCATTTGCTCCAACCCATCAGACAGAGACAAACACCTACACGATCTCTATCAAGTATTCTTACAACTACAATACCCACCTCCTGAAGTGAAGAAACAAATTGACAGAGCCAGAAGAGTACCCAGAAGTTACTGACTACAGGACAGAAATACCAGAACGCCACTAGCCATCACCTTCAGCCCCCAACTAAAACCTCTCCAACGCATCATCAAGGATCTACAACCTATCCTGAAGGACGACCAATCACTCTCCCAGATCTTGGGAGACAGGCCAGTCCTTGCTTACAGACAGCTCCCCAGCCTGAAGCAAATACTCACCAGCAACCACACACCACAACACAGAACCACTAACCCAGGAACCTATCCTTGCAACAAAGCCCGTTGCCAACTGTGTCCACATATCTATTCAGGGGACACCATCATAGAGCCTAATCACATCAGCCACACTATCAGAGGCTCGTTCACCTGCACATCTACCAATGTGATATATGCCATCATGTGCCAGCAATGCCCCTCTGCCATGTACATTGGCCAAACTGGACAGTCTCTATGTAAAAGAATAAATGGACACAAATCTGACATCAGGAATCATAACATTCAAAAACCAGTCGGAGAACACTTCAATCTCTTTGGTCACTCGATTACAGACCTAAAAGTAGCAATTCTTCAACAAAAAAACTTCCAAAACAGACTCCAATGAGAGACTGCTGAATTGGAATTAATTTGCAAACTGGATACAATTAATTTAGGCTTGAATAGGGACTGGGAGTGGATGGGTCATTACACAAAGTAAAACTATTTCCCCATGTTTATTCCCCCTCCCCCTGACTGTTCCTCAGATGTTCTTCTCAACTGCTGGAAATGGCCCACCTTGATTATCACCACAAAAGGTTCCCCCACCGCCCTGCCCCGCTCTCCTGCTGGTAATAGCTCACCTTACCTGATCACTCTCCTTACAGTTACAATGGTAACACCCATTGTTTCATGTTCTCTGTGTATATAAATCTCCTCACTATATTTTCCACTGAATGCATCCAATGAAGTGGGCTGTAGCTCACAAAAGCTTATGCTCAAATAAATTGGTTAGTCTCTAAGGTGCCACAAGTACTCCTTTTCTTTTTGCAGATACAGACTAAGCCCTGGTCTACACTAGGACTTTAGGTCGAATTTAGCAGCGTTAAATTGATGTAAACCTGCACCCGTCCACACGATGAAGCCCTTTATTTCGACTTAAAGGGCTCTTAAAATCGATTTCCTTACTCCACCCCTGACAAGTGGATTAGCGCTTAAATCGGCCTTGCCGGCTTGAATTTGGGGTACTGTGGACACAATTCGATGGTATTGGCCTCCGGGAGCTATCCCAGAGTGCTCCATTGTGACCGCTCTGGACAGCACTCTCAACTCAGATGCACTGGCCAGGTAGACAGGAAAAGAACCGTGAACTTTTGAATCTCATTTCCTGTTTGGCCAGCGTGGCAAGCTGCAGGTGGCCATGCAGAACTCATCAGCAGAGGTGACCATGATGGAGTCCCAGAATTGCAAAAGAGCTCCAGCATGGACCGAACGGGAGGTACGGGATCTGATCGCTGTTTGGGGAGAGGAATCTGTGCTATCAGAACTCCGTTCCAGTTTTCGAAATGCCAAAACCTTTGTCAAAATCTCCCAGGGCATGAAGGACAGAGGCCATAACAGGGACCTGAAGCAGTGCCGCGTGAAACTTAAGGAGCTGAGGCAAGCCTACCAGAAAACCAGAGAGGCGAACGGCCGCTCCGGGTCAGAGCCCCAAACATGCCGCTTCTATGATGAACTGCATGCCATTTTAGGGGGTTCAGCCACCACTACCCCAGCCGTGTTATTTGACTCCTTCAATGGAGATGGAGGCAACACGGAAGCAGGTTTTGGGGATGAAGAAGATGATGATGAGGTTGTAGATAGCTCACAGCAAGCAAGCGGGGGCAAAACAGCCAGGAACTGTTTCTCACCCTGGACCTGGAGCCAGTACCCCCTGAACCCACCCAAGGCTGCTTCCTGGACCTGACAGGCGGAGAAGGGACTTCCGGTGAGTGTACCTTTTAAAATACTATACATGGATTAAAAGCAAGCATGTGAAAGGATTACTTTGCCCTGGCATTCGCGGCACTCCTGGATGTACTCCCAAAGCCTTTGCAAAAGGTTTCTGGGGAGGGCAGCCTTATTGCGTCCTTCATAGAATCATAGAATATCAGAGTTGGAAGGGACCCCAGAAGGTCATCTAGTCCAACCCCCTGCTCGAAGCAGGACCAATTCCCAGTTAAGTCATCCTAGCCAGGGCTTTGTCAAGCCTGACCTTAAAAACCTCTAAGGAAGGAGATTCTACCACCTCCCTAGGTAACGCATTCCAGTGTTTCACCACCCTCCTAGTGAAAAAGTTTTTCCTAATATCCAATCTAAACCTCCCCCACTGCAACTTGAGACCATTACTCCTCGTTCTGTCATCTGCTACCATTGAGAACAGTCTAGAGCCATCCTCTTTGGAACCCCCTTTCAGGTAGTTGAAAGCAGCTATCAAATCCCCCCTCATTCTTCTCTTCTGCAGGCTAAACAATCCCAGCTCCCTCAGCCTCTCCTCATAACTCATGTGTTCCAGACCCCTAATCATTTTTGTTGCCCTTCGCTGGACTCTCTCCAATTTATCCACATCCTTCTTGTAGTGTGGGGCCCAAAACTGGACACAGTACTCCAGATGAGGCCTCACCAATGTCGAATAGAGGGGAACGATCACGTCCCTCGATCTGCTCGCTATGCCCCTACTTATACAGCCCAAAATGCCATTGGCCTTCTTGGCAACAAGGGCACACTGCTGACTCATATCCAGCTTCTCGTCCACTGTCACCCCTAGGTCCTTTTCCGCAGAAAAGGTAGGACACTTCATGGTAGGACACTTTACCACTCCAGGCCAGTAACACGTACTCGGGAATCATTGTACAACAAAGCATTGCAGTGTATGTTTGCTGGCGTTCAAACAACATCCGTTCTTTATCTCTCTGCGTTATCCTCAGGAGAGTGAGATATAATTCATGGTCACCTGGTTGAAATAGAGTGCTTTTCTTCAGGGGACACTCAGAGGAGCCCGTTCCTGCTGGGCTGTTTGCCTGTGGCTAAACAGAAATGTTCCCCGCTGTTAGGCACGGGGAGGGGGGAGGGTTGAGGGGGTAGCCACACGGTGGGGGGAGGCAAAATGCGACCTTGTAACGAAAACACATGTGCTATGTATGTAATGTTAACAGCAAGTTTCAGAGTAGCAGCCGTGTTAGTCTGTATTCGCAAAAAGAAAAGGAGTACTTGTGGCACCTTAGAGACTAACCAATTTATTTGAGCATGAGCTTTCGTGAGCTACAGCTCACTTCATCGGATGCATACTGTGGAAACTGCAGAAGACATTATATACACAGAGACCATGAAACAATACCTCCTCCCACCCCACTCTCCTGCTGGTAATAGCTTATCTAAAGTGATCACTCTCCTTACAATGTGTATGATAATCAAGGTGGGCCATTTCCAGCACAAATCCAGGTTTTCTCACCACCCCCCCGCTTTTTTTTCCAAAAACCACACACACAAAGAGTGAGTTTGTGTGTGTGCTTTTTGCAGAAAGGGGGGGGGTGAGAAAATTTTATAAAAGTTTTATAAAATTTGTCTTTTTAAATACTGCTGTCCCTTTTTTTTTCTCCACCAGCTGCATGTGTTTCAATGATCACAGGATCTTCTCCTTCCCAGAGGCTAGTGAAGATTAGAAAGAAAAAAAAACGCACTCGAGATGAAATGTTCTCCGAGCTCATGCTGTCCTCCCGCACTGACAGAGCACAGACAAATGCGTGGAGGCAAATAATGTCAGAGTGCAGGAAAGCACAAAATGACCGGGAGGAGAGGTGGCGGGCTGAAGAGAGTAAGTGGCGGGCTGAAGACAGGGCTGAAGCTCAAATGTGGCGGCAGCGTGATGAGAGGAGGCAGGATTCAATGCTGAGGCTGCTGGAGGACCAAACCAGTATGCTCCAGTGTATGGTTGAGCTGCAGCAAAGGCAGCTGGAGCACAGACTGCCACTGCAGCCCCTCTGTAACCAACCGCCCTCCTCCCCAAGTTCCATAGCCTCCACACCCAGACGCCCAAGAACGCGGTGGGGGGGGGCACCGGCCAACCAGCCACTCCGCCACAGAGGATTGCCCCAAAAAAAGAAGGCTGGCATTCAATAAATTTTAAAGTTGTAAACTTTTAAAGTGCTGTGTGGCATTTTCCTTCCCTCCTCCACCACCCCTCCTGGGCTACCTTGGTAGTCATCCCCTTATTTGTGTGATGAATGAATAAAGAATGCATGAATGTGAAGCAACAATGACTTTATTGCCTCTGCAAGCGGTGATCGAAGGGAGGAGGGGAGGGTGGTTAGCTTACAGGGAAGTAGAGTGAACCAAGGGGCGGGGGGTTTCATCAAGGAGAAACAAACAGAACTTTCACACCGTAGGTTGGCCAGTCATGAAACTGGTTTTCAAAGCTTCTCTGATGCGTACCGCGCCCTCCTGTGCTCTTCTAACCGCCCTGGTGTCTGGCTGTGCGTAACCAGCAGCCAGGCGATTTGCCTCAACCTTCCACCCCACCATAAACGTCTCCCCCTTACTCTCACAGATATTGTGGAGCACACAGCAAGCAGTAATAACAGTGGGAATATTGGTTTCGCTGAGGTCTAAGCGAGTCAGTAAACTGCGCCAGCGCGCCTTTAAACATCCAAATGCACATTCTACCACCATTCTGCACTTGCTCAGCCTGTAGTTGAACAGCTCCTGACTACTGTCCAGGCAGCCTGTGTACGGCTTCATGAGCCATGGCATTAAGGGGTAGGCTGGTCCCCAAGGATACATATAGGCATTTCAACATCCCCAACAGTTATTTTCTAGTCTGGGAATAAAATCCCTTCCTGCAGCTTTTGAAACAGACCAGAGTTCCTGAAGATGCGAGCGTCATGTACCTTTCCCGACCATCCCACGTTGATGTTGGTGAAACGTCCCTTGTGATCCACCAGAGCTTGCAGCACTATTGAAAAGTACCCCTTGCGGTTTATGTACTCGGCGGCTTGGTGCTCCGGTGCCAAGATAGGGATATGGGTTCCGTCTATGGCCCCACCACAGTTAGGGAATCCCCTTGCAGCAAAGCCATCCACTATGACCTGCACATTTCCCAGGGTCACTACCCTTGATATCAGCAGATCTTTGATTGCGTGGGCTACTTGCATCACAGCAGCCCCCACAGTAGATTTGCCCACTCCAAATTGATTCCCGACTGACCGGTAGCTGTCTGGCGTTGCAAGCTTCCACAGGGCTATCGCCACTCGCTTCTCAACTGTGAGGGCTGCTCTCATCTTGGTATTCATGCGCTTCAGGGCAGGGGAAAGCAAGTCACAAAGTTCCATGGAAGTGCCCTTACGCGTGCGAAAGTTTCGCAGCCACTGGGAATTGTCCCAGACCTACAACACTATGCGGTCCCACCAATCTGTGCTTGTTTCCCGAGCCCAGAATCGGCATTCCACAGCATGAACCTGCCCCATTAGCACCATGATGCACGCATTGCCAGGGCCCCTGCTTTTAGAGAAGTCTGTGTCCATGTCCTGATCACTCACGTGACCGCACTGACGTCGCCTCCTCGCCCGGTATCGCTTTGCCAGGTTCTGGTGCTGCATATACTGCTGGATAATGCGTGTGGTGTTTAATGTGCTCCTAATTGCCAAAGTGAGCTGAGCGGCCTCCATGCTTGCCTTGGTATGGCGTCCGCACAGAAAAAAGGCGCGGAACGATTGTCTGCCGTTGCTCTGAAGGAGGGAGGGGCGACTGACGACACAGCTTACAGGGTTGGCTTCAGGGAGCTAAAATCACCAAAGGGGGTAGCTTTACATCAAGGAGTATTTCAGGCAGGATTTCACGGAGGGTTCCAATAAGAAATGGTGCACCTAAGTTATTGTTCTTATTGGAACAAGGAGGTTAGCCTGGCCTCTGATTGATACATGGCTAGATTTACCTCGCTGCACCTTCTCTGTGAGTGACTGCAGTGTGACCTAGAGGAATGAGTCCCCTAGATCGGGGAGGAGGCAAATGAGTACAAAACAAATCTGGTCTATTTCTTGTTTTGATCCACTCCATCTATCTTTTACATCTTTGGCTGGCAGCAGACAGTGCAGAAGGACTGCATGCCATCCTCATCTCTTGCCTGCCCGGCAGAAGATGATGCAATAGGACTGCTAGCAATCCATATCGCCTGCCTGCTCACCATAAGACAGTTCAATAGGACTGACTGCGGGACTAAAGAGAATGACCTGGTCAAGTCACTCCAAATTTAGTCCCTGTGCCCATGTCTGCCCAGGCGCTCCCAGCCGACGTGGCCAGGAGCACCTCGGACACGACGATGACGGCTACCAGTCATATTACACTGTCTGCTGCCAGAAGGCAATGGGTTGCTGCTGCTGTGTAGCAATGCTGTACCACGTCTGCCAGCACGCAGGAGACATACGGTGACGGTTACCTGAGCGGGCTCCATGCTTGCCGTGGTATGGCGTCTGCACAGGTAACTCAGGAAAAAAGGCGCGAAATGATTGTCTGCTCTTGCTTTCATGGAGGGAGGGAGGGAACGGGGGCCTGACGATATGTACCCAGAACCACCCGCAACAATGTTTTAGCCCCATCAGGCACTGGGATCTCAACCCAGAATTCCAATGGGCAGCGGAGACTGCGGGAACTGTCGGATAGCTACCCACAATGCAACGCTCCGGAAGTCAACTAGCCTCGGTACTGTGGAAGCACTCCACCGAGTTAATGCACTTAATGCACTTAGAAAAGGAGTACTTGTGGCACCTTAGAGACTAACCAATTTATTTGAGCATGAGCTTTCGTGAGCTACAGCTCACTTCATCAGATGTTTACCGTGGAAACTGCAGCAGACTTTATATACACACAGAAATCATGAAACAATACCTCCTCCCACCCCACTGTCCTGCTGGTAATAGCTTATCTAAAGTGATCAACAGGTGGGCCATTTCCAGCACAAATCCAGATTTTCTCACCCTCCACCCCCCCACACAAATTCACTCTCCTGCTGGTGCTAGCCCATCCAAAGTGACAACTCTTTACATAATCAAGTCGGGCTATTTCCTGCATAGATCAAGGTTTTCTCACATCCTCCCCACCCCCATACACACACAAACTCACTCTCCTGCTGGTAATAGCTCATCTAAACTGACCATTCTCCAGGTTTAAATCCAAGTTAAACCAGAACATCTGGGGGGGGGGGGTAGGAAAAAGCAAGAGGAAACAGGCTACCTTGCATAATGACTTAGCCACTCCCAGTCTCTATTTAAGCCTAAATTAATAGTATCCAATTTGCAAATGAATTCCAATTCAGCAGTTTCTCGCTGGAGTCTGGATTTGAAGTTTTTTTGTTTTAAGATAGCGACCTTCATGTCTATGATTGCGTGACCAGAGAGATTGAAGTGTTCTCCGACTGGTTTATGAATGTTATAATTCTTGACATCTGATTTGTGTCCATTTATTCTTTTACGTAGAGACTGTCCAGTTTGACCAATGTACATGGCAGAGGGGCATTGCTGACACATGATGGCATAGATCACATTGGTGGATGTGCAGGTGAACGAGCCTCTGATAGTGTGGCTGATGTTATTAGGCCCTGTGATGGTGTCCCCTGAATAGATATGTGGGCACAATTGGCAACGGGCTTTGTTGCAAGGATAAGTTCCTGGGTTAGTGGTTCTGTTGTGTGGTATGTGGTTGTTGGTGAGTATTTGCTTCAGGTTGCGGGGCTGTCTGTAGGCAAGGACTGGCCTGTCTCCCAAGACTTGTGAGAGTGTTGGGTCATCCTTTAGGATAGGTTGTAGATCCTTAATAATGCGTTGGAGGGGTTTTCTGTGGGGACACACACACTCGAATATATAAAACCGATTTCTAAAGAACCGACTTCTATAAATTCGACCTTATTCCGTAGTGTAGACATACCCTAACACAGCTGCTACTCTGAAACCTAGTTACAGTGACATTCTCCCGAGCAGGCACAAACTTAGGACCATTTCCTTTCTGGGATTTAGTTGAATTCAGAAACAACTCTGAGACAACTGCACTATCCTCAATGATCACAGGCTGAAAGGCCCCTTCTGTCTGCTCCACAGACAAAGAACTGGAGACACATTCTCCTTTTCCAGACACACAACTCGGGATCTCATTTCCCTTGTCCCAGCACACAGGGCTGTTCACAGTCAACTGCTTGGAGACCGGAGTGGCTCCCTCCATAGGCAAGTCAATACCCCTGACAGACACAGGCACATTCCCTTCACTGTTACAATTCTCCACCCAGGTAACAGGTAAGGTCCAGGGACACTCATCTCACACTCTCCTCGCCTTCCCAAACTGCTGATTAGACAAATCCATCAGCTCACAGGGCTGCCTAGGCCCATCCAAACTTTCCTTGCCTTCCTCAGCTAGGGCTTCAACCTGACCATCCACTTTAATCTGCTCCAGAGAAACATTTTCCTGACCAATGAGTTCTTTCTGAGCTTGATCTAATTCCAGATTCACTTCTGAGACACTAGACAGACATTCAGAAACTTCATTCACAGACAAACAGCTCTTTTCCTCAGACAAACATTTGGAGAAACCCGCCCCAGGCAAATCATTGCCCATAATAGACACAGGTTTAAGATCATTCCTTTCCTGTGACTGGTTACCTGGATTGAACAAAGCTTTAATATCATCTTCCCCAATCAAAAGATCCTTAGGCAACAACTTCCTTACACCAGCTATAACTTCATGCTTCGTACTATTCCATTCAAGGTGGATTCGGGCTAAAGATACGCTTACAGTAAACTCATAAAAAGAACAGGAGGACTTGTGGCACCTTCGAGACTAACACATTTATTAGAGCATAAGGTTTTGTGGGCTACAGCTCACTTCATCGGATGCATTCAGTGGAAAATACAGTGGGGAGTTTTATATACACAGAGAACATGAAACAATGGATGTTACCGTACACACTGTAACAAGAGTGATCAAGAAAGGTGGGCTAGTACCAGCAGGAAAGCATCCAGTTTGCAAATTAATTCCAATTCAGCAGTATCTCGTTGGATTCTGTTTTTGAAGTTTTTTTTGTTGAAGAATTGCCACTTTAAGGTCAGAAATCAAGTGACCAGAGAGGTTGAAGTGTTCTCCGACTGGTTTTTGAATGTTATAATTCTTGACATCTGATTTGTGTCCATTTATTCTTTTACGTAGAGACTGTCCAGTTTGACCAATGTACATGGCAGAGGGGCATTGCTGACACATGATGGCATAGATCACATTGGTGGATGTGCAGGTGAACGAGCCTCTGATAGTGTGGCTGATGTGATTAGGCCCTGTGATGGGGTCCCCTGAATAGATATGTGAACACAGTTGGCAACGGGCTGTGTTGCAAGGATAGGTTCCTGGGTTAGTGGTTCTGTTGTGTGGCGTGTGGTTGCTGGTGAGTATTTACTTCACCCATTGTTTCATATTCTCTGTGTATATAAAATCTCCCCACTATATTTTCCACTGAATGCATCCGATGAAGTGAGCTGTAGCTCACGAAAGCTCATGCTCAGATAAATTGGTTAGTCTCTAAGGTGCCACAAGTCCTCCTTTTCTTTTTGCGGATACAGACTAACACGGCTGCTACTCTGAAACCAGTAAACTCATAGAGGAAGACAACATTCACACTCTGATTTGGAAAGTAATCTTCCTCTTTGACAAGATCTACTTTAACAAGAGTGATGTTAGAAGCTATAATTTGCCCTAAACAGCTTTTACCATTGATTTTTACACTCTCTATGAATTTTCCATTATCACTCCCATACCGAGCATTGGCACAATTTATGGGGCCACCCTCTGCTGAACTCGCAGTAACAGCATTTACATAAAGGGTGGCAGTGTTGGGGTACATTTGGTTACACCCAGACAACTGCTCAGAGTTGTGCAACACACCAGCATTGTTATAAACTGGACTTCCAAGATGATACAGTTTCTGCTGTTCTTCCCTTGCTTTTTTGACTTGGAGCTGAAGTCTGGCAGTTTCTTGTCATGTCTGGCGAACCCTCTCCTCAGCAGCCAGCAGCTTAATATGCTCCCTACGAGCCCTTTCCTCTCTTTCTTTCATCAGCTTCTTTCTCCAGCTGGGCCTAGGCTTGCTTCTCTCTCATTCGAATTTCTGCCAGTTTTTGTTCATGCTCAAACTGCAGGCTGTCTCTCAGGGCTTGCAGTTTCATTGCTTCTGTTGCTGCTTTCTGGCTCATGGTCACTGATCTTTAACCAACAAAACTCTCAATACCAAAATTCAAATTTGGATAGCATGGGGTTCTGATCCAAAGCTTAATTGACCTGGTGTAACGGAGTGTGGGGGAGTCCAGGCCCTGCACCCCTCTTCCAGGGATTCACTGAGACTCTCAGCCAGCCAGTAAAACAGAAGGTTTATTGGACAACAGGAACACAGTCCAAAACAGAGCTTGTGGGTACAACCAGGACCCCTCAGTCAAGTCCTTCTGGGGGAGCAGGGAGCTTAGACCCCAGCCCTGGGGTTCCCTGTGTTCCTCCACCCAGCCCCAAACTGAAACTAACCCCCCCACCTCCCCGCAGGCTCTCTCCTGCAGCTTGAAGAAAAGGAGGACTTGTGGCACCTTAGAGACTAACCAATTTATTTGAGCATAAGCTTTCGTGAGCTACAGCTCACTTCATCGGATGCATACTGTGGAAACAGCCTATCTTCACATTCCTGGGCAGAGGTGTTACCTCCCCCTCCCCCTCCTGGCTCAGGTGACAGGTTCTCAGGTCTCCCATCCCCAGGGCACATTCCCAGGTCAACACTCCCCCCTCCCTGCTGCGTCACATCGTCACATCTCTCCCCCCTTCGAGACTGAACTGAGCGGGGTCACTCTGACCAGTGACCTGGGGAAGTTCGGGGGCCCCCTCTCCGGGACAGCGCATCCCCTATCAGGTTGGCACTTCCTTTCACGTGGACCACGTCCATGTCGTAATCCTGCAGGAGCAGGCTCCATCTCAGGAGCTTGGCGTTGGCTCCTTTCATCTGGCGCAGCCAGGTCAGGGGAGAGTGGTCGGTGTACACGGTGAAGTGTCGCCCGAAGAGATAGGGCTCTAGTTTCTTGAGGGCCCGCACCATGGCCAGGCACTCCTTCTTGATGGCCGCGTAATGTTGCTCCTGGGGTGGCAACTTCTTGCTCAGGTACACGATGGGGTGTCTCTCCCCCTTTTCATCCTCCTGCATTAACACCGCCCCCAGTCCCGTGTCGGAGGCGAAGGTGAACACCACAAAGGGCTTGTCAAAGTCTGGGTTTGCCAGAACTGGGCCACTGACCAGAGCCTCCTTCAGCGCCCGGAAAGCCTCCTGGCACTGCTCGGTCCAGACCACCTTGTCTGGCTTCCCCTTCTTGCATAGCTCCGTGATGGGGGTGGCTATGGCGCTAAAGTGGGGCACAAATCTTCGGTAGTATCCGGCCAACCCAATAAAGGCTTGGACCTGTTTTTTGGTGTGGGGAGCGGGCCAGTCTCTGATCACCTCCACCTTGGCTGGTTCAGGCTTTAGGCGGCCGCTCCCCACCCAATGGCCCAGGTAAGATACTTCCGCCATCCCCACCTTGCACTTCTCCGCTTTTACAGTCAGCCCAGCCCCCTGGAGTCGGTCCAGCACTTGTCTAACCTGGGACACGTGGTCCTCCCAGGTCTGGCTAAAGACACAGATGTCATCAATATACGCCACAGCAAAACTCTCCATCCCCCTCAGGAGCTGGTCCACTAGGCACTGGAAGGTGGCCGGTGCTCCCTTGAGGCCGAAAGGCAGGGTCAGGAACTCATAGAGCCCCAGAGGGGTGATAAAGGCCGATTTCAGCCGGGCCTCTGCATCCAGCGGCACTTGCCAGTAGTCCTTTGTAAGGTCCATGGTGGTGAGGTACCGAGCTCCTCCCAGCTTTGTCTAGGAGCTCATCCGGTCTGGGCATGGGGTATGGCACTGAGCTTCCGATAGTCCACACAGAACCGGACCGACCCGTCCTTTTTGGGGACCAGCACCACCGGCGAGGCCCAAGGGCTGGCAGAGGGCTGGATCACCCCCAAAGCCAGCATGTCCCGGACCTCTCTTTCCAGGTCCTGAGCAGTTTTTCCTGTGACTCAGAAGGGGGAGCATCTTATCGGTGGGTGTGACCCTGTCTGCACCCGGTGGACAGTCAGATTTGTGCGTCCAGGCTGGTTGGAAAACAGCTGTCGGGACGGATGCAGCACCCCCCTGACCTCAGCTTGCTGGGCAGGGGTTAGCTGATCCGAGAGGGGAATTGTTTCCAGGGCAGAACCAGCTCTGGTCCCAGGGAATAGATCTACTAAAGGGTCATCTCCCTGCTCCTCCCACTGTCCACACACGGCCAACACCACATTCCCCCTGGCATAATATGGCTTCATCATATTCACATGGTACACCCGGCGGTGGTGCGCCCGGTTCGACAGCTCCACCACATAGTTTACCTCATTGAGCTGCTTGACGACCTTGAAAGGGCCCTCCCAGGCGGCCTGTAGTTTGTTCTTTCTCACTGGGATGAGAACCATCACCGGATCCCCGGGGGCGTAGGCGCGGGCCCGTGCCGTGCGGTCATACCAGACCTTCTGCTTCCTCTGGGCTCTGGCCAGATTCTCCCTGGCCAGGCCCATGAGTTCAGCCAGTCTCTCTCGGAAGATCAGGACATACTCCACCACTGTCTCTCCATCGGGAGTGGCCTTCCCTTCCCATTCGTCTCTCATCAGGTCCAGGGGGCCCCTCACCCTCCTGCCATATAACAGTTCGAAAGGCGAAAATCCGGTAGACTCCTGGGGCACCTCCCTGTATGCGAACAGCAGGTGCGGTAAGTACTTGTCCCAATCCTGCGGCTGCTGGTTCATAAAGGTTTTCAGCATCATCTTTAACGTCCCATTGAACCTCTCCACCAGCCCATTGGACTGGGGGTGATAAGCTGAGGCCCAGTCGTGCCGGACCCCACATTTCTCCCACAAGCACCGGAGCAGGGCCGACATGAAGTTGGAGCCTTGGTCTGTCAAGACTTCCTTGGGGAACCCCACTCGGCTGAAAATGGTCAGGAGCGCATCGGCCACGGTGTCGGCTTCAATGGAAGCTACGGGCACTGCCTCGGGGTAGCGGGTGGCAAAATCTACCACCACCAGAATGTATTTCTTCCCCGACCGGGTCGTCCTGCTGAGAGGCCGCACGATGTCCATGGCCACCTTCTGGAAAGGCTCCTCTATGATGGGCAAAGGTCTCAAAGCCGCTTTCCCCTTGTCCCGGGCCTTCCCCACCCTGTGACAGGGGTCACAGGATCGGCAATACTGCCGGACCGTGGTAAAGACCCCGGGCCAGTAAAAGTTCTGTAGCAACCTCTGCCGGGTGCGCCGGATTCCCTGGTGCCCTGCGAGGGGGATGTCATGGGCCAGGTACAGGAGCCTGCGGCGATACTTCTGGGGGACTCCCAGCTGCCTCCTGACCCCACTGGACTCTACTTCCCTTGTGGGAGCCCATTCTCGGTACAGGAACCCCTTCTCCCACAGGAACCTCTCCTGGCAGCCTCTCCTCATGGTCCGTCCCACACCAAGGTCGGCCAGGTCCCTGAGCTTCCGCAAGGAGGGATCTTTCCTCAACTCGGCCTGGAACTCAGTGGCTGGGGAAGGGACGGGGCCCGGTTCCCCCTCAGTGGCCAGGTCTGAGACCACAGTCTCTCTGAGCCGTGCCCCTCGGCGCTCCCCCCCCACCAGGGTAGGGTCCTGCGCCTCCGGTGTGGTACCCTCAACAAGGTCAGGGAGCAGTGCCCCTCGCTGGCTCTGGCTACGGGTCACAACCAGGGCAGTCTGGGGGTTGCTTGGCCAGTCCTCTAGGTCTCCCCCCATCAAAACTTCAGTGGGCAAATGGTGATGTACCCCCACATCCTTGGGGCCCTCCTTGGCCCCCCATTTCAGGTGTACCCTTGCCACAGGCACCTTAAATGGGGTCCCGCCCACCCCTGTCAGGGTCAGGTAGGTGTTGGGAACCACCCGATCTGGGGCCACCACCTCAGGCCGGGCCAGCATCACCTCCGCGCCCGTATCCCAGTATCCATTGACCTTCCTCCCATCCACCTCCAGGGGAACAAGGCACTCTCTCCAGAGGGACAGCCCCGCGCCCACCCTGTAAACCGAGCACCCTGAGTCCAGAGCCTCCAGCCCTCTGGCGGAGCTGGCCGGGGATACTCTTCCCTCCGGAGCAGGTGGTAAACTGGCAGCCCCCCTTGCCTGGGCCATCTGCCCCTCGTCCAGCTGAGTCCCTACCCAGTTAACCCTGGGTAGGTTGGGTCTGCTCAGTCTGTCCCTGAGCCCGGGGCACTGGGACCGTACGTGGCCTCTCTGGCCACAGTGATAGCAGCTCAGGTCACGTTGGTCCCCTCGAGCGGGTCGGAGGGGCCCGACGCCAGGCGTTCCCCGTGGGAGGGGGTTCTCCCTATTTCCCCGCTGGGAGGCCCTATGGTGACTCTCTCTCTGCATCGGGGGGGGGGGGGGGGCTGTTCTTTTGGGACTCCTCCCGGCTACCCCCTGACCGACTGTTCACAAACTCGTCGGCCAGCTGCCCTGCGTGCTGGGGGTTCTCGAGCTTTTTGTCCACCAGCCACAGCCTCAGGTCGGACGGGCACTGATCATACAGCTGCTCCAGTACGATTAGGTCAAGCAGGTCCTCTTTAGCTCGGGCCCCAGCTGCCCACTTGCGGGCATACCCCTGCATCCGGTTGACCAGTTGTAGGTAGGTGATCTCAGGCGTTTTACGCTGACTCCGGAACCTTCTCCGGTACATCTCGGGGGTCAGCCCAAACTCACGGAGCAGGGCCTGTTTGAACAGTTCGTAGTCCCCTGCCTCCAGCCCTGTCATCCGGCTGTACACCTCCACGGCTTTGGGGTCCAGTAAGGGGGTGAGAAACTGGAGCCTGTCTGCAGGGTCAACCCTGTGCATCTCACAGGCATTCTCAAAGGCCGTCAGGAAGCTATCCATGTCCTCCCCCTCCTTCCGCTGGGCCAGGAAGCACTTATCAAAGTTCCTTGCAGTCTTGGGTCCCCCCTCACTCACCGCAGCCGGGGCCCCACTGCTCTTCAGCCTGGCCAGCTCCAGTTCATGCTGTCTCTGGTTCTCCTTCTCCTGACGCTCCCTCTCCTTCTCCTGACGCTCCCTCTCCTTCTCCTCCTGCTCATGTTGACGTTGTTTCTCCTTCTCCTCCTGCTCAGTTGACGTTGTTTCTCCTCATGTTGACGTTGTTTTTCATGATCCTCCAGCTCCCTCATTTTCATCTCCCTCTCCCATTCCAGCCGCCTCCGCTCCAGGGATGGGGAGCTCCGCCGGGAGGATCCCCCGCTGGCTGCCGGGGTCAGGGTGCCCTCGGTATTCGCTGGGCTTCCCCCAACCCCTCCCCCAGACATAGGTAGGAAGGGTCTCGGGATGTCCTGGGCAGCAGTCTGACCCCTCCCAGCTCGGTCAGGCCCCAGGGCCCACGCTGCGTCCGCCGGGCGGCTTCCCTCAGGGACAGGGATCGGGTCATCCAAGCGATCCCTCTCCTCCAACTGGGCAATCAGCTGTTCCTTGGTGGACCCCCCAATGTGCAGCCCCCTCTGCCTGCACAGCTCCACCGGGTCGCTCTTAAGGCGTTTAGCGTACATCTCCCTGCTGGCCACTCGCAGGCCGGGCAGCTTTCCACAGTTTCCAGGAAAAACCCCTCGTGTGCCAGTCCTTCTTGAGGTCACCACCTCTTTGCCAGGGTCGAGCTGCAGCCTCCTCTGCCCCTGGGACCGCTCGCTGCAATCCCCCGGGGAACTCTGTTACTGCAAAAGTCCTTCTCTCTAGTCACACACTCCCAGGGGTTAACCACCCCCTGGAACTGTCTCTCTTTGAATCTTCAGCACGCCCGGTCCCCGTCAATCCCCCTTCGTCTTACTGTTCCCCAGTCACTTACTGCAGGAAGCGCCGTTCACGGGGTGCAGTACATCCCACCGCTGCCACCAGTTGTCACGGAGTGTGGGGGAGTCCAGACCCTGCACCCCTCTCCCAGGGATTCACTGAGACTCTCAGCCAGCCAGTAAAACAGAAGGTTTATTGGACAACAGGAACACAGTCCACAACAGAGCTTGTGGGTACACCCAGGACCCCTCAGTCAAGTCCTTCTGGGGGAGCAGGGAGCTTAGACCCCAGCCCTGGGGTTCCCTGCGGTCCACCACCCAGCACCAAACTGAAACTAACCCCCCCCCCCGGTTCTGTGGATCCTAGCCCGACTTTGCCATTGTAACGATGCTGCCCTTGGTGGGACACTTCTGAGAGTATCAATTCAGGACAAATTGCTTAGAGCAGGGCAGTTACAGCCCAAGGCTGGGGTTCCTTTGCATACCAAGGCAAACCAAACCAGCCAGACAGAGAAGACTGAGATCAGGGCTCTGTTGTGGCACGTTGGGGTATGTGTCCCAGCATCCCTTGCCTGCAGGTTTACAACTTTGGGGGCTGTTTTGCAGCATCTTGCCCCCTCGTGCTGCCCCTTGCCCGTCTGCCAGGGAAGAGCTGGCTGGTTTCTGGGGGTTCTAGGAACAGAACCCCAAACCAGGGCCATGCAGGCTGCGATTAGCAGGGCATGTGCTCAGACCCAGGGGCTCCGATCTCCTCTGGGAGTGAGTTCTGGAGTCCAGCCCAATGTCGTCCCGGTGCCACGTGGCTGCAGCAGGAGCTCACAGGGAGACATGTCTCGGGAACATGGGACCTGTCCACGGGCCCTGGGAATAGCAGGGCAGAACGTGCCCAGTGGGGTGCACCAGGGAGTTCTTGGGGCTGGTTCCTGGGAGCAGTTGTTGAGCCTGGAGGTGATCGGTGCATGGATTGCTGTGTCCAGTTCTGTACCCAGGCCCTGATACCAGGGTGATTGGCGCAGCAAGCCTGTCTTGGTCTCAGATGGGAGTGGCCGTGTCTGTCAGCCTGGGTGGGTGAACATAACCAGCTGAGGGCAGGTGCCCTCCATAGCCCCATGCAGGGGCCAGACTGGCTGCCGCTCCATTTGCAGTGGGGCTGGAGTGGGTCACTGCTGGGCCCTGCCCCAGGGAGCATTGCCACAGGTCCAACCCGCTTGCAGGGCTGAGAAACAGGCTCTGGGCTTTGCCAAACTCGTTAAGGACCATGCCCATGTGGGGCCCCGAGATTTCTGTGAGTCAGGGCTGCGGTGTGTGGCTGATTAGTTCTCCAAGGGGCTGCGGCCAGGCTCAATGCTTTGTGTGAGTCCCACCTTGGCTGGGGATGGGGCACCCCACCCACACCCTGGGGCCCCGGCTCAGCATGGGTAAGAGGGGCCTGCAGCAAGAGCAGGGCAGGGATAAGGGTCGCTTTGGGGGACAGCTGGATCCACATGGGGGGTAGGATTTCCCCATTGCCTCTGCAAGCTGGGCAACCCCCATGGTCAGGGTATGGGGCCCATCTCCTGCTATGCTACCCCCTGCAGCAGAGAGGCTGGCTGGGCCATGGGGCCTGACCCCTACTCTGCCCCCTACCTGGCAGGACCTCCGAGAGCAGGACAGGGGAGCCTGTGGGCAGGTAGCGCTGCCCCTGGGTGATCAGCATGTGAATGGCCCAGGGCCCTGCACCCACCCAGCTGGCCTGCCCTGGAGCACAGAGGCACACCTTAGAAACCTGGGGCTGGAGGGTCCAGCTTAATGGTGGGAGCAGGCCGGGCAGGGGAGCAATGGGGGCAGGGCATAGGGCACCGTAGAGCTGATACTGAAGGGGGGATGGAATCCTGCCCTCTCTGATTTACAAGTGAGGCAGCTCTACCTATGTGTGTGGCGGGGGAGGGTTAGGAGTCAGGACTCCTGGGTTCTGTCCCCAGCTCGGGGAGGCGAGTGGGGTCTCATGGTTAGAGCAGGGGGCGCGGGGAGCCACGACTCCTGGGTTCTATTCCCACGCGGGGCTGCCTGGCTGCAGCATGGCCAGAGGGAAATAAAGTCACTGCTCCAGGCCCTCACTGGTAACAGGCTGGCACTACTGGGGGGCCGATCTGTAAGGACCCACATTGCATGGACCACACAGGACCTGCGGGGGATGGAGAAAACCTGGCTCATGGATCGCACTGGGGCATTGTTATGGGGAGCTATCAGTTGGGGGGGATGCTCCTAGCAGGGTCCTCCGGGGCTCAGTCCTTGGGCCAAAGCTGTTTAATTACCTCCCCGCCACCCCCACCCTAGTGGAGGCTCAGATCTTTGCGGGCACAGTTGGCAGGCGAGCGGGAGGCTGGGGTGGGTGTTGTCCCGGCGGGCTGGGTTCCTGCAACAGAGAGACCTGCCGCGCCCTCAGACCAGCAGCGTCTGAATGCAGCCCGAGGCCACAGGGAACCCAGACCCCGGGTTTTCCCTGCGGGCTGGGAGACGGCGCCCTGGTGAGCAGGAACTCAGACAAGGACCTGCGGGTTGTGGCTAATGAGTGCTCGGTGCAAGGCTGCGGATAACTGGGCCCCGGAGATCCTGAGGCCATGAGCTTCCCGCAGGACACAGCCCTAGTGAGACCATTACAGGAATCCCGGGTCCAGTGCTGGGGTCCACACCCCAGGAAGGGTGGGGAGATACTGGAGGGTGTCCCAACAATCACCATGGAGTGTGACTGAATCGGCCTATGGATGAGGAGATGGTGATGGGGCTTTGTGCCAAGGTCCTGCCAGGTGGATGAAGGTCTGAGAGCGGCTGGGGCATTCCCAACTCGTGACTGGAAGCAGGACAAACTCCCAGCAGTGATGGTTAAACATCAGGACAGCGCAGTGAGGAGGTGCTGGAGTCGCCATGGCTTGGAGTCTCAACACCTTGAGCCAATCACTTTTTAAGGGGTAGGCTGTAAGTCGAATCCTCAGAGGACCTCTACAGCCCATGGGTCGGGCTGCGGGGGTCCCTTCTGGCCCTGGAGTCTGCGAAGCTGAGTCTTCCTGGCCGTCGCCCTCTGTCGTGGCCCTCAACATGTGCAGAATGCCTTGCACCAAGATAACAACAGTAATCCAACCGCATGCTTCAGGGCTGCAGTTGATCACCTGTAGGGGTCAGGAAGGAATCTTTCTCCCAGTGCCCAACTGGTCAGACCCATCAGAGCTTGCCCACGGTGGAGCCAGGACACTGTGGGAGAGGCGATGCGGTGCACGTGTTTGGAGGTGGCACAGAGAATCTGTCCTAGATGCCCAGCGAGTATGCCTTTCCCCCAGGTCAGACTGGCAGGGACCTGGGGGGGTGATGGGGGGAGTATCGCCTTCCCCTGCAGTTGGGGGGAGCAGATTGCCTGCTGGCATCATCTGGGCATGTTGCACCTAGTTAAGTTCCTGCCCTCTCAGGGGCCTCGGGCATGGGTGCCCCTCAGTTTCTCCTGGTCTGGGCTTAGACTGGGTGAAAATTACTGGCCTGTGCTGAACAGGGGTCCTTCTGGCTCAAGAGTCAATGAAACAATTTCATCCCCAAGTGCTTAGCACAGGCAGGAATCCTTTACACTGAAATGCAGCTGCCTCCGTGGGGGAGCACAGCCGCTGTGCAGCAGCTGCACCAACGGCCCAGTGTGGGGTAGAGACGGAGGAACCCTGCCCCAGGGTTCCCATTTGCAAGGTTAAACGCAGACAAAGGCAGAAGGGTTAGAGCAAGGTTTAAATATAATTCAGGTAGGAAATTGTCTTGTAAACACTGAGAGGCGGGTTCCATCCGGCCCCAGGGCCAGAATCTGCCTGGAATTAAACACAGCAAATCAGAGCCCCCAGACTTCCAGGGATCAGAGACATGCAGGCCCCCCAGCTCGGCCTGTCCTAGGGGCTGACAACTCACTGGGCAAGGAAAGTGCATGAGCTCCCACAGGGGCCCGAGTGATGGGGTGTCTCGCTGGGGCAGCACTGAGTGTGAGGAGTGAGCGCCCCCTAGCGCTGAGCTAGGGCTTTGAGGTCAGTGCTGAAGGTGGGGAGCCCCCAGCACACTCCCTGAAAACACCCCTGGCTCTGCCCTGGGGCAGGCACTGAGTGCGTGGGGAGAGCGCCCCACGCTATGCAGGGTGCCCATCCCCCCAGCCCTGAGCCGCTGGCCTGGCCCCTCCAAGGCGGTGGTGGTAGAGGTGGGGAGATTTGAAGATTCAAAGGGTTGGGGGCTATCCAGCAGCAGAACCCCCCGACCCGCATTGAGTCAGAGAGGAGTGACTCCCCTGGCAGTAGCAGCAGCTCGGTGCCCCCTGGTTCTGCCCCTCAGAGGCGGTGGGAGGCCGTGGGGGGGTCCCCTGGTCCCTGGTCCTTGTCCTGGAAGCTGGGGTTCCTCACGGTCAGGCTGCCATCAGGGTGCCTCTTCTCCGGCTCCGGCTGTGGGGCCTTGGCCAGGGCTGTGGTGGGGCTGGCATTGGGCCCTAGGGTACAGGAGGGGCAGGTTAGAGCTGGGTGGGATGGCAGACGCCATGGCCAGAGGTACCACAGGCAGCTCCCCCCGTGCCAACCATGGTGCCCCTGTGCCCTGCCTCCTTCCCCCCAGCTCCGACCTCGGAGCAGGAGGCCTGGGTGTTGAACAGGTGGACATTGCAGGGTAGTGGGGCAGGCACTGTGGGGCAAGCGGGAAGCGCGGGGCGAGTGGGATGCTGTGGGGGAAGCAAGGAGTGCAGGGCAGCTGGGTTGGGCGCTGGTGGGCAGCACGGGGTGGATGGGGCACTGGGGAAGGCAGGACAGGTGCGATACTGTATGAGTACTGGGGGCAGATGGGCAGCGCGGTGGCTGGGGGGAGGGCGCTGGGGGCAGGTGGGCAGTGCGGGCGGCCGAGACGAACACTGGGGGCAGGCGGGCAGCGCAGTTGCTGGAGGGAGGGCGCTGGGGGCAGGTGGCCAGCGTGGGTGGCCGGGGTGAGTACTGGGGGCAGGCGGGCAGCGTGGCGGCTGGCAGGAGGGCGCTGGGGGCAGGCAGGCAGTGCGGCGGCCGGGACAAGCACCGAGAACAGGCGGGCAGCGTGGGAGGCTGGGACGAGCACTGGGGGCAGCCGGGCAGTGCGGGCAGCTGGGGTGAGCACTGGGGGCAGGCGGGCAGCGCAGCGGCCGGGGGGAGGGCACTGGGGGCAGTTGGGCAGCACGGGTGGCTGGGATGAGCACTAAAGCAGGCAGGCAGTGCGGCGGCCAGGGGTAGGGCGCTGGGGGCAGCTGGGCAGCGCGGGTGGCCGGGGTGAGTACTGGGGGCAGGCGGGCAGCATGGCGGCCAGGGGGAGGGTGCTGGGGGCAGACGGGCAGTGCAGCGGCCGGGACGAACACTGGGGGGCAGGCGGGCAGCGTGGTTGCTGGAGGGAGGGCGCTGGGGGCAGGCAACCAGCGCTGCAGCCGGGGTGCGGATGCTGGGGGCAGGCGGGCAGCGCATGTGGCCGGGGTGAGTACTGGGGGCAGGCGGGCAGTGTGGCGGCCGGGGGAAGGGCGCTGGGGGCAGGTGGGCAGCGCGTGTGGCCGGGGTGAGTACTGGGGGCAGGCAGGCAGCGTGGCGGCCGGGGGAAGGGCTCTGGGGGCAGCCGGGCAGCGTGGTGGCCGGGGGGAGGGCGCTGGGGGCAGGCGGGCAGCGTGGCGGCCGGGGGGAGGGCGCTGGGGGCAGCCGGGCAGTGTGGTGGCCGGGGGGAGGGCGCTGGGGGCAGCCGGGCAGCGTGGCGGCCGGGGGGAGGGCGCTGGGGGCAGCCGGGCAGTGTGGTGGCCGGGGGGAGGGCGCTGGGGGCAGGCGGGCAGCGTGGCGGTAGGCACCGAAGTAGCTGAGCAGCACGGGTAGGAAGACCAGGCCATGCAGCAGGCCCAGCAGCGTGATGAGCAGGTTCAGGCGGAAGAAGAAGATCTGGATGAGCTGGGCCTTGGCGAACGCCAGCACCACGATTCCCGGCAGGTTGGTCATGGCCACGCCAGCAAAGACCTGCAGGGAAGGGGGTTGGTCAGAGATGGCTCCGGCCACCCCCTCACAGGCCCTCCTTCCCCGGGGCTGGCCGGCCCCGACCCCCCACCTCGCCCCGCGGCCTCCCACTCACCGCGCTGCCCATGTTGACGGTGGCCTCCTTGGCCCTCTCCAGCCGGGTGGGCTGGGTGCTGACAGCGAAGGCCCGGGTCAGGTGGGACACGAATTCCACCGAGATGCCCACGGCCTGCAAGGGGCACAGGGAGTTAGCAGGGCTGGGGCTGGGGCAGGCAGGGCTGCAGCAGGCTCACAATGCCCCCCAGCACCCACACCCTCTGCCCACAGCACCCAAACCCCATGGCCCCCCAGCACGTGCAGCCCGCTCAGCACCCATACCCCATGCCCAGGATCAGAGACCCTGCCCCATGGGGCACAGTGGAAGAGGGCAGCGAGGGGGCACTGGGCCTGCTGGGTAACAGGCTCTCCATACAGCACTGAATCAAGGACCCACACACCCACCAAGTCCTGTCCCAGCATGCAGTGGGCTTCGGGACATCACAGCCATGCCCTCCCCTACCAGAGCTGGGTCCTGCGGCCACCTGTGAACGGCAGCATGGGAAGGGTGGGGGGATGCTGGGAAGCAGGCACCTGGGGCTGGAGGTCGGGAGCTGGGTGCCAGGTAGCCAGGGCTGGGGGTTGGGTTCCTGGGGATGGAGGCTGGAAGCTGAGTGTCCAGGTCTGGGTGCCAGACAGCTGGGGCTGGGAATCAGGGCTGGGTGCCAGGGGCTGGAGGCTGGGTGCCAGAGACTGGAGGCTGGGTGCCAGGTGCCTGGGACTGGAGGCCGGGTGGCTGGAGGCTGGGTAATGTGTGCCCAGGGCTGGGTGTGCAGGGCTGGAGGCTGGGTGGCTGGGTGCTGGGTGCCCAACACTGGATGCTGGGTGCCCGGGGCTGGAGGCTGGGTTCCCAGGGCTGGATGCCAAGGACTGGAGTCTGAGTGCCAGGTGCCTGGGGCTGGAGGCCGGGTGGCTGGAGGCTGGGTAATGTGTGCCCAGGGTTGTGTGTGCAGGGCTGGGTGCCGGGGGCTAGATGCCGGGGCTGGAGGCTGGGTGGCTGGGTGCCCAATGCTGGATGCTGGGTGCCCAGGGCTGGAGGCTGGGTGCCCAAGGCTAGATGCCGGGGCTGGAGGCTGGGTGGCTGGGTGCCAGGTGCCCAGGGCTGGAGGCTGGATGGCTGGGTGCCGGGTACCAGGGGCTGGGTGCCCGGGGTCAGCACGCACCGTCACCAGGTTGATGAGGGAGATGGCATTGTAGCTGATGCCCCAGAGCGTCATGGCACCCACGGTGTCCACCAGGATCATGACGATGGTGAGCAGGTTGATGAGGCCCGAACGCAGGTCCATGCCCAGCAGCACGCAGCAGATGGCGAAGGTGGGCACCAGGCAGAGCGCCAGGTTGAAGAGGCCCTCGCTGACGATGGTGAGGTACTGCTCGTAGAACACGTAGGTGACCCTGGGGGCCGGGCATGGCGTGAGACAACAACGAGCCCCCCCGAGACCCTACCCTGCCTCCGACCTGGGACACAGGCCTCTGGACAGTCCCCCCTGGATCCTCCCCTGCCTCCCCCTTGGAACAGGGCCCCTTGGACGGCACCCTGGGACCCTCCTGCTTCCCCCCGGGACACAGGCCCCTGGACGGTCCGTTCCCCCCCGCCTCCTCCTGGGATGGCCCCCAGGACCCATCCCCCTGTGCCTGGGACATGGCCCCCCAGATTGCCCTCAGGACCCCCACCTTGCCCAGGACATGGGCCCCTGGGACCATCCCCTGCCTCCCCCTGGGACATGGGCCCCTGGACAGCCCCCCAGGACCCTCCCCTGCCTCCCTCCTGGGACACGGGTCCCTTCCATGGTCCCCCGGGACCCATCCCCCTGTGCCTGGGACATGGGCCCCTGGACAGCCCCCTGGGACAATACCCTCCCTGCCTCAGGGACATGGGCCCCATTGTGCTGCCCCTCTGCCCCTGCTCTCACTGGACTGGCCCCAGCCCCAATCCCTCTAGACATGGGCCCAACCAGGCTGCACCCCACAGGGACCCAATGGGCATCCCCTCCCCCTTCTCCTCATGGGACAAGGCAGCAACATCCTTATGGGAAACACCCCCCAGAGCGCCCCCCCGACCCCTCTGTGCCATCTGCCCCCTCACGTGTAGGGGAAGACCCGGAAGCTGGGGTCGGTGCCCGGCACCCGCCGCATGGAGTGGGTGATGTTGGTTGCCAGTTCCCGCACTGCCCTCAGCGCGGCCGTGAACTCCTGGGAGTTAGTGAGGGGCGTGTGGTAGGCCATGAACCGCGAGGCTGGGGGAGATGGGGGGGTAAGACTACTGTCCCCTGGTTTGGAGAGCTCCCCTGGGACCCCCACTCCTCCCACTGTCCCTCTCCTCCCATATCCTGGGACCCCCTCCCCCACTATGCTCTCACCCCTATATCCTGGGACGCTCTCCCTCACTATGCCCTCCCAGTGCCCTCCTCCCCCATATCCTGGGAACCCCCCCATGCTTTTCTTGTACCCTCCTCACTACCCAGACTGCCGGATCCTGCCCCCAGTGTGGTCCCACAGGGCCCCCTTGTGCCCACTCTTTCCCTGGCATGCGACAGGCAGTGGGGCTGGACCCCCAGCGCTGTGTGGCGCAGGAGGGCAGTGTGGTCCTGATGCCCCCAGGAGGCAGACTGCTGTGTGCCATTCCCCCCTCCCCTGGGGGCAGGCCCTCCCCACCCATCTCACTGCAGAGGGGGTCTCCCCCGCCCCATGCGTGGGTGTGCCCAGCGCGGCTGGTACTTACCCTGGATCTCGCCGTCCGGGCCCAGCTTCACAGCGGTGTCGTAGGCACCCAGCCCCCTGGGTGGGGATAGGAGAGGGGTGGGTGAGAGCGGGGAGGGGCAGGGTGACCCCCCGCTACATGGGAAGCTCTCCTCTCACCTGAGTCTGCCTACAGTCTGAGCTGCCCACTATGGGGAAGGGGGTGCCTGGAGAGGTCCCCAGCGGGGCAGATGTGGGGTCCCTGTGTGGGGCAGGGCTGGGCCCCAGGGTGCTGGCCTGGGGCTCCGAGTCCAGCCCTATCAGCCAGGGTATGTGTGTCCTACACTGCTAGCCAGGCTGGGGGACAGAGGTGGGGTTGGGGGTACGGGCTGGGGGTGCTGCTAGCCGGTCCCAGAACGCCCCTAGAATGGCAAACTGGGGGGGAGGCAGAGTGAGGGGTCAGTTGGAAGTGTTTCCCTGTAGGTTGGCCCAGCGCTAATGGCCAGCGCCCATAGGTCCCGCCAGAAGGCTGCGCCCCGCCCAGCACAGCCGCGGGCCTGGCGAGAGCTGCAGGCGCCTGTGACAGTCAGTTACTCTGTGTGTGTGTGAGAGACACCCCTGGCCAGCAGGAGGCGCCGTCTGCCTGACCCCTCACCAGCAGGGGGCACTGTGCGTCTGTCTATCTGACCCTTCGCCGGCTGGGGGTGCTGCACATGTGTGTGCCTGTCTCACTCCTGGCCAGCAGGGGGTGCTGTGTGGGGCATGTGCTGCACCTCGATCCCAGCCCCGCTGCCCGCAGGGCATGTTTCCAGCCCCCGCCGCCGTCCCAGCGCCCGGCCCTGCCCCCACCAGCACCTACCCCTTGGGACAGTTGAGGTTGGGCATGTCATGCAGGAACCAGGGCAGGAAGTGGTTGAATTGCTCCACCGAGGGGCGAATGACCTCGCTCAGGTTCCTCATGCAGCTGAGCGGGCAGCTTGTGATGGCTGCGGGGTGAGAGGCCAGGATGGTGAGGGGGTCGCAGGGCGAGAATGACGGGCAGGTGGGCATGGGGGCTCTCCTCACCCAGAGGAATCCCCCGGGTGGATCAGACCTGGCTCTGCCCAGACCCGTCTCCTCTCCCACGGGGCCAGTCCCAGGGACGTGCCAGAGCCCCCATCCCATGGCTGTTCTGGAATCACCGGCCCCTTGGAGCTGTTTCTCCCAGACCCTGTCAGGCCAGGGCCAGCTCATGGCTAGGGACGGGAGGGCTCAGATCCCTGCTGCTGCTTTATCCCTCCAGGGAGCTCCCGCTGCAGTCGCGGCCCAGGTCAATGCAGGGCTCTGCTCAGCTCTCAGAGATCTAGTGGCCGGGAGTTCCACAGGCTGCACGGAATCGAAACCCAGAGTGTTGTGCCCTTCACTGCTTGTGCAGGATGAGCTTTGCACCCAGCCATGCCCTTTGCCATCCCACTCTGGCCAAACTCCCCCGCGCCCCTCCCAGCCACCTCCTGCCCCCCACTCCTGCCCCCCAACACACACTAAACAGAACTGAGTCTGGCAAGCGCTGGCAAAATCGCTTTGGGCTGAAACCTGCTTTCCAGTGTGCCTGCAGGGCTGGCCAGACCCCACTGACTCGCTGCCCCAGCCTGCCCCCACTGGGATCTCATGGCGATCTGAGGGGAAATCCAGCTTTTCCACCTGCCCCAAACCCCTGGGGTTCTGCCCGGCCTCTAGCATTGGAATCGCCTGGCCGTGGCATTCAGCAGTGGCAGCCAGACGCCATCGGGGCGCACAGGGCCCGTCTGTCCAAGGTGTGGCTGTGCCGGGACGGTCCTGTCTCGCTGCGGGGTGAGCCCCCTTCTCCAGCCTTCCCTCTCCCCAGACTGCAGGGGCCCTGTCTTGCCCTGCCCCACAGGGCGCCCCCCCCCCCCCACATCTCTGACCCCTCTCTCTGCAGTGACCACCTGCCCCCTTGTCTGGGGGGTCACAGTGCCACACCCGCTGGGGGAGCAGGGTCCTGGTGTCCCTTTCCGTGCCCAGCCCTGGGCAGCACAGTCAGGTTAACCCCCCAGCGAGACCTACTGTTGGTGGAGGGGCAGAACTGCCCCCCGCTGTGGCTGATGCGGCAGCATCTCGACAGAGGATGGAGCCAGTCAATAAAGTCATCCACCCAGGACGAAGCTGGGATGGCCAGGTAGGATCTGCACGAGAAGCAGGGGTGGCTGGTTAGTGGGGGCCCTGCCTGCGGTTGCAGGCCCAGCCGTAGGGCACCACGGGCCTACCCAGGCTAGGGTAGGGACAGAGCTGGACAGGAGGCAGCCGCCGGTGTGGGCTGGGGGACCCGGCTCAGATAATGACTTAGGTCCCAAGCAACCATCAGAGGCGCCCGCCTTTGTTCAAACCGAACAAATCCACACAGCGGGGCGCCCAGAAGACTTGGGGTTGAGGGTACCGGCAGAGCGAGGGGTACCGGCAGAACTGGAGGCATGGGCATTGGGGCAGAGCAAGGGGCCCTGGCAGAGATGGGGCGATGGGGCGGAATGAGGCTGTAGGGCGGAGCGAGGGGCCCTGTCAGAGGTGGGGGGAGGGGTTCTGGGGCAGGGCGGAATGGGGCTGTGGGCGGGAGCGAGGGCCCCGCGGAGCCGGGGGGAAGGGGCTGTGGGTGGGAGCGAGGGCCCCGCGGAGCCGGGGGGAAGGGGCTGTGGGCGGGAGCGAGGGCCCCGCGGAGCCGGGGGCGGGGGCTGTGGGTCGGAGCGAGGGCCCCGCGGAGCCGGGGGCTGTGGGTGGGAGCGAGGGCCCCGCGGAGCCGGGGGCGGGGGCTGTGGGTCGGAGCGAGGGCCCCGCGGAGCCGGGGGCGGGGGCTGTGGGTGGGAGCGAGGGCCCCACGGAGCCGGGGGCTGTGGGTGGGAGCGAGGGCCCCGCAGAGCCGGGGGCTGTGGGTGGGAGCGAGGGCCCCGCGGAGCCGGGGGCCGGGGCTGTGGGTGGGAGCGAGGGCCCCGCGGAGCCGGGGGCTGTGGGTGGGAGCGAGGGCCCCGCGGAGCCGGGGGCCGGGGGCTCTGGGTGGGAGTGAGGGCCCTGCGGAGCCGGGGGCTGTGGGTGGGAGCGAGGGCCCCGCGGAGCTGGGGGCTGTGGGTGGGAGCGAGGGCCCCGCGGAGCCGGGGGCGGGGGCTGTGGGTCGGAGCGAGGGCCCCGCGGAGCCGGGGGCGGGGGCTGTGGGTGGGAGCGAGGGCCCCGCAGAGCCGGGGGCGGGGGCTGTGGGTGGGAGCGAGGGCCCCGCAGAGCCGGGGGCGGGGGCTGTGGGTGGGAGCGAGGGCCCCGCGGGGCCGGGGCTGTGGGTGGGAGCGAGGGCCCCGCGGAGCCGGGGGCCGGGGCTGTGGGTGGGAGCGAGGGCCCCGCGGAGCCGGGGGCCGGGGGCTCTGGGTGGGAGTGAGGGCCCTGCGGAGCCGGGGGCTGTGGGTGGGAGCGAGGGCCCCGCGGAGCCGGGGGCTGTGGGTGGGAGCGAGGGCCCCGCGGAGCCGGGGGCTGTGGGTGGGAGCGAGGGCCCCGCGGAGCCGGGGCCTGTGGGCGGGAGCGAGGGCCCCGCGGAGCCGGGGGCTGTGGGCGGGAGCGAGGGCCCCGCGGAGCCGGGGGCGGGGGCTGTGGGTCGGAGCGAGGGCCCCGCGGAGCCGGGGGCTGTGGGTGGGAGCGAGGGCCCCGCGGAGCCGGGAGCGGGGGCTGTGGGTGGGAGCGAGGGCCCCGCGGAGCCGGGGGCTGTGGGTGGGAGCAAGGGCCCCGCGGAGCTGGGGGGCGGAGGCTGTGGGCGAGAGCGAGGGCCCCGCGGAGCCGGGGGCTGTGGGTGGGAGCGAGGGCCCCGCGGAGCCGGGGGCTGTGGGTGGGAGCAAGGGCCCCGCGGAGCCGGGGGCTGTGGGTGGGAGCGAGGGCCCCGCGGAGCCGGGGGCCGGGGCTGTGGGTGGGAGCGAGGGCCCCGCGGAGCCGGGGGCTGTGGGTGGGAGCGAGGGCCCCGCGGAGCCGGGGGACGGGGGCTGTGGGTGGGAGCGAGGGCCCCGCGGAGCCGGGGGCTGTGGGTGGGAGCGAGGGCCCCGCGGAGCCGGGGCTGTGGGTGGGAGCAAGGGCCCCGCGGAGCCGGGGGGCGGAGGCTGTGGGCGAGAGCGAGGGCCCCGCGGAGCCGGGGGCTGTGGGTGGGAGCAAGGGCCCCGCGGAGCCGGGGGCTGTGGGTGGGAGCGAGGGCCCCGCGGAGCCGGGGGCCGGGGCTGTGGGTGGGAGCGAGGGCCCCGCGGAGCCGGGGGCTGTGGGTGGGAGCGAGAGGGCCCCGCGGAGCCGGGGGCTGTGGGTGGGAGCGAGGGCCCCGCGAGCCGGGGGCTGTGGGTGGGAGCGAGGGCCCCGCGGAGCCGGGGGCCGGGGCTGTGGGTGGGAGCGAGGGCCCCGCGGAGCCGGGGGCTGTGGGTGGGAGCGAGGGCCCCGCGGAGCCGGGGGACGGGGGCTGTGGGTGGGAGCGAGGGCCCCGCGGAGCCGGGGGCTGTGGGTGGGAGCGAGGGCCCTGCGGAGCCGGGGGCTGTGGGTGGGAGCGAGGGCCCCGCGGAGCCGGGGCTGTGGGTGGGAGCGAGGGCCCCGCGGAGCCGGGGGCTGTGGGTGGGAGCGAGGGCCCCGCAGAGCCGGGGGCTGTGGGTGGGAGCGAGGGCCCCGCGGAGCCGGGGGCCGGGGCTGTGGGTGGGAGCGAGGGCCCAGCGGAGCCGGGGGCCGGGGCTGTGGGTGGGAGCGAGGGCCCCGCAGAGCCGGGGGCTGTGGGTGGGAGCGAGGGCCCCGCAGAGCCGGGGGCTGTGGGTGGGAGCGAGGGCCCCGCGGAGCTGGGGGCCGGGGCTGTGGGTGGGAGCGAGGGCCCCGCGGAGCCGGGGGCTGTGGGTGGGAGCAAGGGCCCCGCGGAGCTGGGGGCTGTGGGTGGGAGCGAGGGCCCCGCGGAGCCGGGGGCTGTGGGTTGGGAGCGAGGGCCCCGCGGAGCCGGGGGCTGTGGGTGGGAGCGAGGGCCCCGCGGAGCCAGGGGCCGGGGCTGTGGGTGGGAGCGAGGTCCCCGCGGGGCCGGGGGCTGTGGGTGGGAGCGAGGGCCCCGCGGGGCCGGGGCTGTGGGTGGGAGCGAGGGCCCTGCGGAGCCGGGGGCCGGGGCTGTGGGTGGGAGCGAGGGCACCGCAGAGCCGGGGGCTGTGGGTGGGAGCGAGGGCCCCGCGGAGCCGGGGGCCGGGGCTGTGGGTGGGAGCGAGGGCCCCGCGGAGCCGGGGGCCGGGGCTGTGGGTGGGAGCGAGGGCCCCGCGGAGCCGGGGGCTGTGGGTGGGAGCGAGGGCCCCGCGGAGCCGGGGGCCGGGGCTGTGGGTGGGAGCGAGGGCCCCGCGGAGCCGGGGGCTGTGGGTGGGAGCGAGGGCCCCGCGGAGCCGGGGCTGTGGGTGGGAGCGAGGGCCCCGCGGAGCCGGGGGCTGTGGGTGGGAGCGAGGGCCCCGCAGAGCCGGGGGCTGTGGGTGGGAGCGAGGGCCCTGCGGAGCCGGGGGCTGTGGGTGGGAGCGAGGGCCCCGCGGAGCGGGGGCCGGGGCTGTGGGTGGGAGCGAGGGCCCTGCGGAGCCGGGGGCTGTGGGTGGGAGCGAGGGCCCCGCGGAGCCGGGGGCTGTGGGCGGGAGCGAGGGCCCCGCGGAGCCGGGGGCGGGGGCTGTGGGTCGGAGCGAGGGCCCTGCGGAGCCGGGGGCTGTGGGTGGGAGCGAGGGCCCCGCGGAGCCGGGGGCCGGGGCTGTGGGTGGGAGCGAGGGCCCTGCGGAGCCGGGGGCTGTGGGTGGGAGCGAGGGCCCCGCGGAGCCGGGGGCTGTGGGTGGGAGCGAGGGCCCCGCGGGAGCCGGGGGCTGTGGGTGGGAGTGAGGGCCCTGCGGAGCCGGGGGCTGTGGGTGGGAGCGAGGGCCCCGCAGAGCCGGGGGCTGTGGGTGGGAGCGAGGGCCCCGCGGAGCCGGGGGCTGTGGGTGGGAGCGAGGTCCCCGCGGAGCCGGGGGCCGGGGGCTGTGGGTGGGAGCGAGGGCCCTGCGGAGCCGGGGGCTGTGGGTGGGAGCGAGGGCCCTGCGGAGCCGGGGCTGTGGGTGGGAGCGAGGGCCCTGCGGAGCCGGGGGCTGTGGGTGGGAGCGAGGGCCTGCAGAGCCGGGGGCTGTGGGTGGAGCGAGGGCCCCGCGGAGCCGGGGGCTGTGGGTGGGAGCGAGGGCCCCGTGGAGCCGGGGCTGTGGGTGGGAGCGAGGGCCCCGCGGAGCCGGGGGCTGTGGGTGGGAGCGAGGGCCCCGCGGGGCCGGGGCTGTGGGTGGGAGCGAGGGCCCCGCGGAGCCGGGGGCTGTGGGTGGGAGCGAGGGCCCTGCGGAGCCGGGGGCTGTGGGTGGGAGCGAGGTCCCCCGCGGAGCCGGGGGCCGGGGGCTGTGGGTGGGAGCGAGGGCCCCGCGGGGCCGGGGCTGTGGGTGGGAGCGAGGGCCCCGCGGAGCCGGGGGCCGGGGCTGTGGGTGGGAGCGAGGGCCCCGCGGAGCCGGGGGCTGTGGGTGGGAGCGAGGGCCCCGCGGAGCCGGGGGCCCGGGGCTGTGGGTGGGAGCGAGGGCCCTGCGGAGCCGGGGGCTGTGGGTGGGAGCGAGGTCCCCACTCTGAGATAGCGCGTGCCGGGGGCCGGGGGCTGTGGGTGGGAGCGAGGGCCCCGCGGGGCCGGGGCTGTGGGTGGGAGCGAGGTCCCCGCGGGGCCGGGGGCCGGGGGCTGTGGGTGGGAGCGAGGGGCCCCGCGGGGCCGGGGCTGTGGGTGGGAGCGAGGGCCCCGCGGAGCCGGGGGCCGGGGCTGTGGGTGGGAGCGAGGGCCCTGCGGAGCCGGGGGCTGTGGGTGGGAGCGAGGGCCCTGCGGAGCCGGGGGCTGTGGGTGGGAGCGAGGTCCCCGCGGAGCCGGGGGCCGGGGGCTGTGGGTGGGAGCGAGGGCCCCGCGGAGCCGGGGGCTGTGGGTGGGAGCGAGGGCCCCGTGGAGCCGGGGCTGTGGGTGGGAGCGAGGGCCCCGCGGAGCCGGGGGCTGTGGGTGGGAGCGAGGGCCCCGCGGAGCCGGGGGCTGTGGGTGGGAGCGAGGGCCCCGCGGGGCCGGGGCTGTGGGTGGGAGCGAGGGCCCCGCGGGGCCGGGGCTGTGGGTGGGAGCGAGGGCCCCGCGGAGCCGGGGGCTGTGGGTGGGAGCGAGGGCCCTGCGGAGCCGGGGGCTGTGGGTGGGAGCGAGGGCCCCGCGGAGCCGGGGGCCGGGGCTGTGGGTGGGAGCGAGGGCCCCGCGGAGCCGGGGGCTGTGGGTGGGAGCGAGGGCCCCGCGGAGCCGGGGGACGGGGGCTGTGGGTGGGAGCGAGGGGCCCCGCGGAGCCGGGGGCTGTGGGTGGGAGCGAGGGCCCCGCGGAGCCGGGGGCTGTGGGTGGGAGCGAGGGCCCCACAGAGCCGGGGGCTGTGGGTGGGAGCGAGGGCCCCGCGGAGCCGGGGGCCGGGGCTGTGGGTGGGAGCGAGGGCCCCGCGGAGCCGGGGGCTGTGGGTGGGAGCGAGGGCCCCGCGGAGCCGGGGGCCGGGGGCTGTGGGTGGGAGCGAGGGCCCCGCGGGGCCGGGGCTGTGGGTGGAGCGAGGGCCCCGCGGGGCCGGGGCTGTGGGTGGGAGCGAGGGCCCCGCGGAGCCGGGGGCTGTGGGTGGGAGCGAGGGCCCCGCGGAGCCGGGGGCCGGGGGCTGTGGGTGGGAGCGAGGGCCCCGCGGGGCCGGGGCTGTGGGTGGGAGCGAGGGCCCCGCGGAGCTGTGTGCGGCCCCACGGCTGGGCGCCCTCTCCCCGGCCCCAGGGTGCTCACACGTTGGGGAAGCTTGTGGCATACTGGATCTTCTGGGTCAGGGAGTTGTTGTCGCAGCCGGCGCTGGAGCAGGCCCCGTTCAGGCCAGGCCCCGTGGAGAAGTTGTAGCCGCCGGTGGTGACGAAGTAGGTGGGGAGGCCCACCGTGAAGTATTGGTTCAGGTACTCGAAGTATTGCACCATGTAGGAGTCCTGAGGAGACAGCGCAGGAACCATCGTGCCAGCTCCCTGCCCTGCCTCCCGGAGGGGGCAGCTCGGTTGGCTCGAAGACTGCGCCCCCCCTCGCCATGGCCCTGCCCACCGCCATCTCCCCGCCTCGCGCTGGGCACCAGCCGTGGCTAGCATGTCACCCCTCCACGGGCTCCACAGAACAGGGTTGGTGCCCCGGCATGGCCTGCCCTCCCAGGCACCCCCCAGACTGGCCCCCACAGAGCTGCCAGGCCCAGAGCTCCCAGTGGGGTCGCAGCCCCAGGAATCTCCTGCCCCAGGGCAAGCTGGTGTCTTTGAGTGGGAGATGGAGCAACTTCAGGGCTATGGGGCACCCCCACACCTCCCTAGTCCCCGCCCAACCCACCAGGCGCCTGTCTCCAGCCAGCCTCCTTGAAGCCCGGCACAGGGCAATGCCCCCAGGGGAAAGCGAGCCACACACGGCTGGAAGGTGCCCAGATACCCTGGTGATGGGGGTGGCAGAAAAGCCTGGGCGGAACAGGACAGAGTGTGACAAAGTGGGAACGTTCTTAATGTTTTCTCTGAATACTGTCTGGGTGCCTCAGTTTCCCCTAGGCATTTCTTAAGTCTCTAGGTGGTGGGATAAAGGTGTGCGATTGTTGCAGAGCCCTAGAGGGCAGGTGTGATGCTGTCTGCACAAAGAATGGCCGACACCCTGTCTCCTGGCCACTGATGGCCTGGGCCCTCCCCTGCAAAGGTGCCAACTGAAGGGGTTGGAGAACAAAGAGACCAGGTGACTTCCTGGCCCGGGAAAGGGACAAAGCCCAGAGGAGGAGAGGCTGGAGGGAGTTTCAGTTTGGGGCTGGCTGGGACATGGAGTGAAGGGCAGACATGGTTGTCTGGCTCACTGCCCCCCAAAATGGACCCGGCTAAGGGGTCCTGTTCTCTGCACCTACAAGGTCTGTTTTAGACCATGTCCCTGTCGTCTAATAAACCTTCTGTGTTACTGGCTGGCTGAGAGTCCCACTCTGAGATAGCGCGTGGGCAGGACACTCTGGCTTCCCCAGGACCCCGCCTGGGCGGACTCGCTGTGGGAAACGCACGGAGGGGCAGAGGAGGCTGAATGCTCCAGGAAGGTGGAGCCGGGGGAGCTGTGTGTCCTGCAGACAGGCTGCTCCCCGAGAGGAGACTGCCCCAGAGTCCTGCCTGGCTTCATGGGGAGCAGCTCCAGAGCATGGCCCAGGGACCCCGTGACACAGAGCTGCCCTGTTGGGGCTCCCGGGAAGCTGCCAACATGGGTGGGTGGGGTGCAACTGGCCAAGGGGCATCAGGGCCAGGCAGCGCCTGGACAGGGCCTGTAGCCCAGGCTCCAGGCGCCCTGTGAGAGCCGCGTGGCCCACAGGACCCGGGCAGACAATGGGCACGTGGGGGGGAGGGGGGGTTCTCACCTTGGGCAGCGCCAGCTCCTGGTCCAGCCCCACAGGCACCTGCAGCGCCAGGTAGATCCCGGCGCAGAACGTGAACAGGAAAAGCAGCATCTGGTGGGGAGGGGACACCGTGGTGAGAACAGCTCTACTGTCCCTCCCCCCAGCACCCTCCCCTTCCCCGCCTCCAGTCCCTGCCCTCTCCCTGCCGCACAGCACCCCAGCCCCAGCACAAGGGCCCAACCCCACCCTGGCATCCAGGCCCCCTCCCTGCCCCCTGCGCGTGGCCCTCGCTCACCACCAGGGCCCTGACGGTGCAGTTCAGCAGCGCGGGGGTGTAGACGCGCCGCATGAAGGGGCGCAGCAGCCCCTCGCTCCGCGCTGGGCACCCCGGCTTGCTCAGGCGGTGGCAGCAGCAGAGGTCGAGGCAGGCGGCCTGGGGGCAAAGGGGGTGTCAGCAGCACGAGGGCGCAGGGCACAGCCCTGCCAGGACGGGGAAGCCAGGGGACGTCTGTCCGGCCAGCGGCCTGGACGCAGGAGCCCTGCAGCCCTAGCCCTGGCCCGGCCCAAGGGGCACCCGGCCCTGCCCGTAAATCTGCCTGCTCGGTGCAGCCGGGGAATGGCCCCGCCCCTTCCCTCCCCACGCCCCTCGGCGGGCGCCCCTCCCCTCCTGCCCCCCAGCCCCCTGTCCCCCAGTGGGTGCCCCTCCCCTCCTGCCCTCCAGTCCCCTGTCCCCCAGTGGGCGCCCCTCCCCTCCTGCCCTCCAGCCCCGTGCCCCACGGCAGATGGCCCTCCCCTCGTGCCCCCCAGCCCTGTGCCCCACAGCGGGTGCCCCTCCCCTCCTGCTCCCCAGCCCCATGCCCCACGGTGGGCACCCCTCCCCTCCTGCCCCCCAGCCCCATGCCCCCCGGAGGGGGCACCTCACCTCCTGCCTGCGGGCGTCAAGGGAGACCAGTGCCACGAACATGGACATCTGGAGCAGGAAGTCAAAGAGCACAGCCAGGGCAGCATTGAGGGCGAAGGTGCGAACTGCGGGCATCCGTGTCAGGGAGCCTGTGGGCACGAGAGCTCGTGAGCAAGGGAGGGGTCTTTGTGCCTGGGGGAGCAGCTCGTGAGTGTGGGGGAGAGGCGCTGTGTGCACCCGGAACTACCCTGGCCAGACTAGCATTTCCCGGCACGGGTCCCGATGCCCCAGCCATGGCCCGGCGGCATTCCAGGAAGGGCACAAGCAGCCATGGCGCTGGGCACCCCCAGGTGCCCCACACCTGGGCCCAGCCCTCCCCCAGCTCAGGCCCCCCTACCCTGCGCCACGGGGCACTCACCCAGGAAGAAGCAGGTGGCCTCGGAGAAGCTGCACAGCAGCATGCTGGGGGCCACAGTGCCCAGCACCCGCCCGACGTGCTGCTCCCGCCGCTCGCCTGGCTCCCGCACCGACCTCTGCAAAGCACCCGCCAGGGTGAGGGGAGGGGCTGGGTGATGCCCCCCAACTGCCCCGCCCCCTGGTAGGGGCGTACCCCCTGCCTATTGCACCTCCCACCTGTCCTGCCAGTGGACCTCGCCCCCCAAACAGGACCTGCCCCAGCCTGGTTTTCTTCTTTACATCACCTGCTCCCACAGCCAGACGGGGTCGATCCCCATCCCCCCGCTGCTGTGGGAAGGGCCCCTCTGACCCCCATGCTCATGAGGGTCAGTCCCTGACCCCAGCCCCCTCAGCCAGGCCCCAGTGGGACACCCCAGCCCATGACCGATGGGATATCCCCAGCGGGCCCCAGGAGTGATGGGATGCTGCCCAGTAGGATGTGCCAGGAGGGGGCACTGCCCTTGGGTGTGGGGGATGGAAGGGATTCCCTGGAGGACTGGGCATTCTGGGGGGCTGGGCTGGGTGTTCTGGGGGGCTGGGTGCCCCAGCTCACCTGGTACTCCAGCACAAAGATGAAGATGTTGTCAGCGCCCACAGCCAGCACGAGGAAGGGCACCACCTCGAGGATGACGAGGGAGGAGGGCAGCCCCACGTACGCGTAGAAGCCCATGGAGGAGAACACGGCCCCCAGCACCACCAGGACCCCACCCAGGCCCAGCGTCACCTTGGAGTCCACCTGCAGGGGGCAGCGCAGCAGGTCAGGGCGACTGGCACCCGTGGGGGACAGGGACTCTCGGGAGTGATGCGGAGACGGGGTTGCAAGGAAGCGGCTGGGGGGCTCGGCAGGGGGCGTTCTGCCCTGGTGCTCAGGGAAGGCTATGGGGCTGGGGCTGTGCATGGCAAAGCCAGGGAGCACTGGGCTGTGGGGCCGGGGAGCCGGGGCTGTGCAGAGATGCGGGGTGCATGCAGTGGACCCTGGTCTTTCTGTGGCGGCTGATTGAGTCCGTTCCAAGCTGCGCAAAGAGACCCAACCAGCTCTGGAGACCGAGAGTCCCCCACAGGCAGCCCCAGCCCCCTACTCTGCAGGGAATGGCCAGCCCCCTCTCCAGGGCCCGCTCAGCCCCAGGGCGTGCCAGCAATGGGTGGGTGCAGGGGTGCTTGGCTACTAGAGACTGGAGTAAAAAGAAAAAGAGTACTTGGGGCACCTTAGAGACTAACCAATTTATTTGAGCATAAGCTTTCGTGAGCCACAGCTCACTTCATCGGATGCAGACTGGAGAGACTGGAGTGAGACACAGGCCAGCAGACAGACACTGCCCTCACCGCAGGCTCATGCCAGGGCCCCATCCCAGTCCCCTGCTTCCCAGCTGGCACAATGGGCCCAAAGCAAGCCCCAAAGCCTCCCACCAGCCCCGCTGCCCCCGTACCAGGATACGCCTGCAGCTGGAGTATTCGCCCAGGGCCAGAGCGATGTAGAGGAAGATCACCAGGTAGCTGATGGCGAAGATGGGGATGTCCTCGGCTGTGGTGCGGTTAATCTCATCCTCCAGGGAGCGCTGGGGGGCAGGGGGTTAGAGACAGGCAGTGCCACGGGGGGAAGGGGCAGCGCCCGCTTCCCATGGCCACTGGCTGGAACTGTGCCCGTTGGAGCCAAGAGCTGTGCCCTGGGGCCTCCTATGGGGCTAGAGGGCTGGGCTTCCCCCATGCACCCTGAAGTGCCCTCTGTTTGCCCCTGCCCTGGCTGTGGCTGTCCCTCCCCCATCCCTTCCTGCTGTCCCCCCTCTCCCCCCAGCCCCAGTCTGGCATCAGGAAATGCCCTGTGCCCAGCACCATCACCCGCGCATATGCCCCCAAACCAGAGCTTGTCCACTGTGCCAGCAGCAGAGGCTCATCCTTGGCCTTTAATGGAGCAAGGAGAGGGGGCAACAGGATGTGGGGGCCACTCTGGGCTGGGGGATACTCCAGGCTGGGGGGAGCACGCTGCACCCTGTGCAGTGTTGGGGTCCTGGCTCCAGAGACCCCAACAGACCTGAACAGCCCTGAGCCATAAGAGAGTTCCTGATGGGGGGGTCTTTGAGCCCCCATTGTCCAGGGTTGGCACCCCAGGCCCTGGCCCCCAGCCGGGTGTCTGCGATGCCAGGGCCTGTCGCTACCCCAGTACCTCGGCCATGTAGGCGACGGTGTAGTTGTGGGTGTGGGCCCGCTGGAACTCCCGCACCACCTGCAGGAAGCGCTGCTCCCACAGCAGAGCCCAGCCATACTCTGCCTGGCTCCGCAGGTAGTTGTTCAGCGAGAAGGTGAGGATCAGTGCCTGGGCCTCCGAATAATCTTCACCTGGCGGAGGAGGGCACTGAGAGCCGGCAGGCATGGACATCCCCCTCCTCCCGCCAGCCCTCGGCACTCAGCCTCCTGCCCCTGCCCACAGCAGCACCCGGCTCACAGGAAAGGAGCTGGGCTGATAAGGGAGATCATAAATATCCAGACTTTGCCATCCTGCCCCACCCGGGCACCTTCCAGCTCAGGATTTAGGGCCACTTCCCAAACACCAGCCCCCCGGGATCAGTGGGAGAGGGGCAAGGAGCCTTCCAACATCACTGACAGGCAGCGGTGTGGTAGCTGGCTAACCCCACACTGCAACACCTGCTGACCGCTTAAGACAGGAAGTGACAGTTCTGTACCCAGTTGATACTGCCACAGGGTGGAGGGAGTCGGGGGGCAGGCTGAAGTCCCTGGAGCACTGGCTAGGATGCCAGGGTCCTTAGCAGAGTCCTGGAATCTCCAGTGGCCCCAAGCAGCCAGAGCCTTGGTTCCGGTCTCCTCCTCCAGATGGCACCTCCAGGAGCACCGGGCTGAGGCACTGAACCAGCTAAGACGTGTGCCAGGGGCTGGGGGCTTCTCATCCAGATGCCGGGACGCCCCCAGGGCCGGCGATCCAGAGCAGACCTGGTGCTGGAGTCACCCTGGCTGGACTGGCACAATCTGTGCTCGGTCCCACCAGGCCGGATGCAGGCAAGGGGCTCCACGGCTCCCTGCTGCTTCCCACACCAGCCCCATCACCAGCTCCCCCTTGAGCCAGCCCCCAGAGTGGGATGCCTGCGAGGCTCAGCCCTCTCCTGCCCATGCCTTCTGCAGCCCGTCTCTCCAGTTCGGGCTGTCCTCACCCAGAGCTGGACCTTGGCCCCTCCGCGGCGGGCACAGCTGCTGCTCCATGCCCTCGCTGCGTGCAGCCCCGCCCCACTCGGATGCTGCTGCTCATCTCTTCGCCTCACACCTTCTCCGGTGCCTCGGACACCCGCCGCTGGTCTTCTCTTGCCAGGTCCTGCCTGGCTGTCCCCACCCTGCCCATCGCCTCTCCTGCGCTGGCGAGCCCCGCTGTGCTTTGCCATTCATGCCAGCTGGCACCGCTCACGTGGCACATGCCCAACAGATGCAGCTGTGCACCCGCTGCCCTCACGCTGGGGAGACGCTCCCTTTGAACATCCCCAGAGACGCCTGGTTATCCCCTCTCAGCCGCTCCGTCACTCTTCCCCTGGCCGTGGTGCCAGGCTGCTGGGGCGCTGTGCCAACACCTGCCAGCCAACCCACCACATGCTTCCCTTGTGCCCCCCTCCCCCACGGAGCCGTGAGCCCTGTGGAGGAGGTGGGCGGTCGCTGCCCATGAAGCCAAGGAGCTGGGTGCCCGCCTGGCACTGGTGTCCCTTACCTGTGTAGCCACCCACGGCCAGGAAGGGGAAGACAGGCACGCCGTAGTCAGCGATGCAGCTCAGCTGCAGGTTCGTGATGTCCTTGAAGGAGAGCGGCGAGCTGGGGAGGCAGAAGGAGTGAGTGAGAGCAGGCTGCCTGCCAGGGGCACTGCAGGGCCCCCGCACCCCGGGACTCCGGATGCCACGGTCCCATTGGCTCTGCAGCACTGTGTCTATGCTCACTCCTCTGCAAACTGCAGCCTGCCCCAGGAGCTCCCCCTAGGGATGGGCCTGGGGTGGGCGCAGAGAGAAGGGGGGCTGGAGGCACACCGCAGGGTGGGGAGGGGAACTGCGAAGCGGGAGGGTGGAGAGAAGAGATGGAGAAAGCCAGTGACAGGGGAGGAGCTGGCGGTGGGCATGGCAGGGGCAGCAGGAGAGGAAGGTCGGCACCCTCTAACCATCCCCATCTCCAGCCTTTCTGCAAGGGGCACCCAGCATGGCAGAGCTACTGCCTCGTAGGGAGCTCCCCACCCCAGGGCTGAGCCACTGCCAGTCCCCCACAGCACTCCAGGGAGAGACCCCCAGTGTAGATCCAGAGCCTCCCAGCACACATCCCAGCAGGGAGTCCCCCAGAGCCCAGAGCCACCCTGTGAGGAAGTGGGAATTTTTGGCAGTATTTTTGTGAGGCCTACCTGTGACTCAGTTTCCCCTGTACTTTTCATGGCAACCCCATGGGGGCGAAAGAGTTAAGACTGCCCTTGGGACCAGGCAGGAGCTGGGGAGGTGGGAGTGGCTGAGGCTGACCCAGATCTATGGGAAATCCAGGCAGAGAGCTGCACGTAGGAGGGGGCAAGGGATGGGTTCCCCCAGCTCTCACCAGGGACGCTGAGCAGAGGCAGCTGGAGAACAAAGCCCGAGGGGGCTGGGCTGGGGATACAGAGCTGGCTTCTGGGACAGGCAACAGGCCGGCGAGGCAGAGCCTGGCAGGCGCCCGTGGCCGTGTGGCTGGGGGGCACCAGCTTGGCCAGCAGGGTTATGTCTCAGCCTTCACGTCTCTGTGCTGAGCTCAGCCCGGCCTGCACCCCACCAATCAACCCTGCTCTGCTGGGACAGGCTGCCTGGGGTCCGTGCACACCCCACGGGGCTGCGCTGGGCCCCGCGAGGCTCTGCCCAGCGTCTGGCTCGGCCGCGCTCACTGGGCAGAGCTCCGGGTGCGAAGCAGGAGGGCTGGGATGCCATGGCCCACCCTGAAGGAAAAGGGGGACCCCTGGGGGGCTGGCACGCTGAAGTGGTCCCCCGGGGTGTACCCGGTGGAGCTCTGGAGAAGAGCACAGCAAATCTGATTGCCCAGGCATGGAGACCTAGCAACCAGTGCCCCAGAGAGCAGCACTGCCCGTTTCACCGCAGGGGCTGAGCTGCAGCTCGGGGAGCTAAAAGTGGGTTGTGGGAAGCAGTTGGGGCACCTGACTTGGGACATAGGCAGGTCAGAGTGATGGGGCTGAGGGCTCTGGGCTAAGCAGGATGGACGGGGCTGGATCTTTCTTTTCTCTGGGCTACCCGAGGCCTCCCTGTGCTGTGTCCAGCCGGGCGCCCACGCCGACTGGGTGTCCCTGCAGAGGCTAGTGGAGGGAATGTGCTGCTCCCCGAGATCGTCCCAGTCTCCCTCAGGGGCTGCCTTGGTGGGACTTGCTGAGAGGAGCTCACAGTGGGAAGCCAGGGGCTGATGGCCTAAGGAGGCGGTGAAGCTGCAGGGCTTGTCCTGGAGGAATAGCGAGACTGCCGGGAGTCTGGCTCGCTGAAGGGAGCCTCCCAGAGACTGTGCCATAGCCCCGGTCCCAGGGATCCATGACACTAAGATGTCTGGGAGCTTCCTCCCGGGGACGGACTGGGAAAGGAGAGAGGCACTGAAGAGCCTGACACCGAACTGTCACTGGATTGACTGTGACGTCCGACACTTCGCAGAACTCGGCAGCGCTGTAAGCACAAGAGGCAGCCAGATGGAGACATTAAAGCCAGAATAGCGAAGCCAGACATGATTCACAACCCAAACCAAACACCACGTGCTGGGCCCAGCTGCCTAGGACAAATCCACACTAGCAGACAGCCAGCAAAGCTCCCAAGCCCAGAACTTGCAGGGAGGATGAAAGGGAAAGTGACGGGCCAGGAAATGCTGGCATGAAAATGGAGGTGGTAGGAAATGCATGGAGGGGTGCGCTGAGCCAGGGAATGAGGCAGGAGCTGGGCCGGAATCCCGAGGCCGAGAGGCAACGGGGCAGACCGAGAACGGCTTGGAAACGCACGAGAGAAGCAGAGTGGAAAGCGACTGGTCCTGCTCTGGAAGGAATAGGCCACAGATGTGGGGGGACACAGGGAATAAAGGGGCATCAGTCAAGTCCAAGTCTCTACAGACCGTTAGCGGGTATGGAACCACAACCTTCTGTGTTGACTCCTACCCCCCGAGCCAAAGGGGAGAGCTGTGGGGGGCCCAGGGCTGGACGAGCGGAGGGCTGCAGATCAGGAATGGGGCATTGGCAGAGCTGTATGGGAAGCGTGCACACCACCTTTTCTCCCACACCGGGGCCTGGCACTTACTTGACACAGTAGAGGAAGTGGTCTCTCCAGTCCACCATGCCCGTCTGGCCCCCCTGAGTCTGGCTGGCTGTCATCTCCAGGCGGGTACGGTTGTTCTGGAAGTACTGCACCAGGCTGTTGACGAAGCAGTCAGTGGCGCGGGCGTTGTTGGGGTTCAGGGGGGCGTAGCAGATGTCCTTGAGCGTCACATTCCTGCCGTCCTTCTCCGACCAGACCTCGATCTCCTGCAGCCGCGTCTGCAGCTCCAGCAGGTCCAGCAGGACGGCCATGGAGAGGATCCCGCTGAAGTTCTTCTTGCCCAGGAGAAGGGAGTTGTAGGTGTAGCTAGGGAGGCCCTTGGCCGTGAGGATCACTTGGTTGGTCCTGAAGAAGGGCCCGAAGTTCTGGTCGTAGAAGTCCTTCTCCTGCCGGGCTTGGCTGTCAGGCGAGGACCAGAGCTCCACGGGGTCCGTGGTGAGCTGGATAAAGACCATCCCACAGGAGAGCCCCACCACCACCACGGCTGAGATCAAGATGACCGAGACCGGGTGGGAAGCCACCATGGTGCCCCATCTCCTGAACATCTTCCCCAGGATGCGGTGGGTGGCCTGGCTGAGCCTCTCCGAGCGCTTCGGCCGGTCCCTCGGATGCTGCCGCCCCTCACCGCCGGCCTGTTTGGGCCTGGAGATGCAGCGCCACGTCAGGAAGGCCCCGAAGAGCACGGTGAGCAGGCAGAAGAGCAGACAGCACACAAACAAGATCCCGTCTAGGCTGCCCACCTTGAAGGGTGGGGGCTGGAGCGTGGGGGTGGGGATCTGCGGGCAGGACTCGGCACAGTCCAGGCAGGAGCACGCCTCTCCCTCGTCACTGACGGCCCTGCCGCAGCGCCATGTCTTGCTGTTGAGCGGCACGATGCCCTCCCCGACGACGCCATTGGCGGGCACCAGCTGGAAGTCGATCTCCAGTGGGGCCAGCCCGTTGCTGCTGTCCCCCTGGAAGTCCAGCCAGCGCTGGCTGGTGCACAGGGTGGCACCGTACTTGCCGCACATGGCAGTGATGGCATAGCCACCGGTGGCGGGGATCCGGACGCCCTTGCAGGAGTCATAGGACTGGTCGGCGAAGGTCTGGTTGTAGAAACACTGGTACTCCAGCACGCCCACCTGGCGCACGCCCAGGGCAGAGGTGCGGTTGAAGAAGCGGGTGACGTTGGTGAAGAGGCTCTGGTCGGGGCTGCAGATGTTCTGGCAGTAGATGTTGGCGAAGTTCTCGGAGCAGGCAGGGCAGCGGGTCAGGACGGCCTGGGAGATGGCCAGGCTGAGCTGCAGGGCCACCAGCTGGTTATAGGAGCAGCAGGCATAGGTGGCGGTCTCGCCTGTGTACAGCCGGGGGCACACCTCCTTCAGCTTGCTGAGGGTGGCACCTCTGAGCAGCCGGGCCTGCGTGTTGGACAGGCAGGGCACCGGCGACCACAGCAGGCTCACGTTGACCTCGGGGTTCCGCCCGCACTCGCCGTAGAAGGAGCAGTACCCGGCCTGGTGGATTTCTGTCAGCGCCCCTGCAGCCTGTCCCTGCAGGAGAGAAGGGAGACGGGTTACCAGCAGCGCAGCTGGGGGGCTGGGAGTCACCGGGGATGGGACCTGCCCTGATCCCCCAGCCCCATGACCCAGGGACACCCAGGGCAAGACTGACCCCCACGACCCAACCCCCAACCCGGGGACACCCCAGTGTGAGCCGACCACCTGCACCCTGATCTCCAACCCAGGGACACCCTAGTGGGAGACTGATCCCCATATCCCAACCCTCCAACCCAGGGACACCCCAGTGCAAGACTGACTGCCACAACCCAACCACCAACCCAGAGACACCCCCAGTGTGAGACTGACTGCCACAACCCAACCACCAACCCAGGGACACCCCCAGTGTGAGACTGATCCCTTGCACCCCGACCCCCAACCCAAAACCCTCCCAGTGGGAGACTGACCCCCCCACACACCCTGACCCCCAACTTGGTGACACTCCTAGTGTGACTCTGACCCAGTGCCTTGACAGCACCGCATGACTCCTGCTAGAGTGCGACTGATCCCCAACCACACAACCCCCGACCTAATGAGACCGTCCTCCTCCCCTCAAAGTGAGACCAGCACCAGGCCCTGCACCTGCCCTGCCCTCTCACCCTGCTGAGAGCTGCATGCCCTTTTCACGCTGCCCAGCCAGCTGCTCCCAGCGCTGCCTATTCCCAGACTGCCCCAAATTCTTTTCCACCCCCTCAAGATCGTTTTTTGACCCACCATTTTTCTCAACTTTAAAATGGGGAATTTCCCAGATTTGAGTTTGGAAACCTGTCGGGTACCAGCAGCGGCCCCGCCCTGCCCAGCCCTGGACTCCTGGCAGGATTTCGGGGGAGCTAGGGGCTGGCCCTGGCTAGGTGCTTAATGACTTCCTTGTTTTGGTTTTCACCAAGAAGGTTGGTGGCGATTGGACATCTAACATAGCGACTGCCAGTGAGAATGAAGTAGGATCAGAGGCTAAAACAGGGAAAGACCAAGTTAAAAATTATTTAGACAAGTTAGATGTCTTCAAGTCAAATACATCCTAGAATACTCTAGGGCAAATCTAGTGCCCATCTATAAAAAGGGAAATAAGGACAACCCGGGGAATTACAGGCCGGTCAGCTTAACTTCTGTACCCGGAAAGATAATGGAGCAAATAATTAAGCAATCAATTTGCAAACATCTAGAAGATAATAAGGTGATAAGTAACAGTCAGCATGGATTTGTCAAGAACAAATTGTGTCAAACCAACCAGACAGCTTTCTTTGACAGGGTACCAAGCCTTGTGGATAGGGGGAAGCGGTAGACATGGTATATCTAGACTTTAGTAAACCTTTTGATGCTGTCTTGCATGACCTTCTCATAAACAAACTAGGGAAATGCAACCTAGATGGAGCTACTGTAAGGTCGGTGCAAAACTGGTACGAAAACCGTTCCCAGAGGGTAGTTATCAGTGGTTCACAGTCATGTTGGAAGGACATAAAGAGTGGGGTCCCATAGGAATCAGTTCTGGGTCTGGTTCTGTTCAATGTCTTCATCAATGATTTAGATAATGGCATAGAAAGTACACTTACAAAGTTTGCAGACGATACCAAATTGGGAGGGGTTGCAAGTGCTTTGGAGGACAGGATTAAAATTCAAAATGATCTGGACAAACTGGAGAAATGGTCTGAAGTAACTAGGATGAAATTCAATAAGGACAAATGCAAAGTACTCCACTTAGGAAGGAACAATCAGTTGCACGCATACAAAATGGAAAGTGACTGCCTAGGAAGGAGCGCTGCAGAAGGGGAATCTGGGGGTCATAGTGGATCATAAGCTACATATGAGTCAACAGTGTAACACTGCTGCAAAAGAAGCAAACATCCTTCTGGGCTGGATTAGCAGGAGTGTTGTAAGCAAGACACGAGAAGTAATTCTTCTGCTTTATTCCGCGCTGATTAGGCCTCAACTGGAGTATTGTGTCCAGTTCTGGGTGCCACATTCCAGGAAGGATGTGGACAAATGGGAGAAAGTCCAGAGAAGAGCAACAAAAATGATGAAAGGTCTGGAAAACATGAGTTGTGAGGAAAGGCTGAAAAACTTGGGTTTGTTTAGTCTGGAGAAGAGAGGACTGAGAGGGGACATGAGAACAGTTTTCAAGTACATAAAAGGTTGTTACAAGGAGGAGGGAGAAAAATTGTTCTTCTTAACCTCTGAGGACAGGACAAGAAGCAATGGGCTTAAACTGCAGTAAGGGTGGTTTAGGTTGGGCATTAGGAAAAACATCCTGTCAGGGTGGTTAAATCCTGGAATAAATTGCCCAGGGAGATTGTGGAATCTCCATCACTGGGGATTTTTAAGAGCAGGTTAGACAAACACCTGTCCGGGATGGTCTCGTTAATACTTAGTCCTGCCATGAGGCAGGGGACTGGACTCTCGAGGTCCCTTCCAGTCCTAGGATTCTATGAATGCACCCCCCACACACATGGGTCTGCCCACAAACATCCTAGCCAATGCCAGTCCCACCAGCCCAGAAACTGGGCACCCCTCAACCACGGAGCAAGGGCAGCCAGCTGAGCTGCCCCTCCACACAGCACCCCCGCCATTGCCGTTGGAGAGACCCCCTCTGGGGGCAGAGGCAGGCATCTTCGGCCAGCGGAGCTGTGATCACCCCCTGCCCACGAGTGATGGGCTCAGACCCCTGCGTAGGGACCCTGCAACTCCGTTAGACCTTTGGACACTGAAAGCCTTGGCTGGATTGGGGCCAGGGCCCCCAAGAGGGGAAAGGCCCCATGTTCTCTCCCCTGCCCCCCTGAGCCAGCCAGTCCCTGCCCTGGGGGTGGATTGGAGCTTGCCCATTCCCTGCCCATCCTTGAAGCTGCCCCAGACTGGCACAATCACCCTGATTTTGGAAGAGATGATGCCAGAGACACCAGCCCAGCCCAGTCCCCTGGGTGGCACCGGCAACCCTTCAGCAGCTGTTCTGTATAAGGGTGCCCTGCCCTCCCCGCACTCCCCAGACCCCACCAAACCAGCTGATGGGGTGGGGAGTGGCTGGCCATGCCCAGGACGCACTCACCAGGCCCAGGGTGGCGCTGAGCAGCACCAGGGTGAGCGCAAAGTGGCCTGGCATCCTCTCAGTGTCGCCAGCGCTGGAGGAGCAGCTGGCAGTGGGAGCCCAGGGCCAGGTCTGCCCCACCCCCACGGACCCTGCATTAATGCAGCTACTGCCTGCTATTAGCCCATCTGGCCTGATGGCCAGGAAGCCAATCAGACTGCACCACAACCGTAAATCCCTTGTATCATTAACTCAGGGGCAGGCCGGCTGGGCCAGCGACAGGAGCTGCTATTATACATATTGTAACGGGGTTTTTTTTGGAGTGGGGCGTGTCTTTAAAAAAACAAACTGAAAACTAGAGATCCTGGCGTGTGGGGTCACACTGACACCCCCCTGGGTTAGCAGCCGGGCTGCACCCTTCAGATCTCCGCCACCTGAGTTACTGCAGGAAGTGACAGCAGTAGTAGGTTGTCATCCTCTGCATGGACCAGCACTAGGGGGGACAGGACACACACTCCTCCAGGGGGTTTCATGGCTTTTTCCTGACAGCAGAGGAAGGGGGAGACTCAGGACTCCTGGGTTCCATGCCATGCTCTGGAGGGCAATGTCTGTACTGGGCACAGACACTTCTGCCCGTTTCTCCCAGATCAGATTTGACCCTTACTGCCTCACGCGCTCCAACTTGTCCTCAGTCCAGTCCTGTCTCCCCCACCCCGCCCAACTCCACGTACCAGCCCCCATCTCCCCCATCCTTCCATACACCCTCACAGGGTGAAGCCCCACAGTCACATCACACTGACCCGCACAAGGACTTCTCAGTCAGCAATTGTCCTCTGCATTTTGCGGTCTCCACAGAGGCTTGAAAATCGGGCCATGCTGCCTCCTGTCCAGCCAGCCGCATTGTCGAACTGCACACACCCAGGCGCCCCCTGCAAAATTTGCTCCGGGGATCCCTCCACTCATCCGGCCCAGGGGTCCTGCCCCAACACAAGTTGGCTTTGGCTGCTCATCTGGTTGATCCCAGGGATCTCCCCGGGGATGCTGCAGGTTTGGGTGACGAGTTTTGCGTTAGTCATGCGCAAAGTGCAGCTAAAGTGCAGCGATTGCCGGTTCCTGTGCCTCTTCGTTCGCGCCCTGTCTCGCTGCTCCCCTCCCGCCCCAGACCCCTTGTCCCAATCTGCGCAGGAGAGCCAGGCTCCCAGCCTGCCCTCGCGCTGGCCACTACCCCCGTCCCTGGGGGAAATGTCCTGCTCAGCCCCTGCAGCCCTGGGCAGGAACACGCTCAGTTGCTCTGCAGAAACCGAGCATGCTCAGCGCATTCAGAATTGTCAGAAGGGAGCAGCCAAACTCTCACAAGTCTCCATGGGGCACTTGCTGCAAAGGTTTTTCAAAGGCTCGTAACTTGGCCAAATGTGGGTGTATTTTTAGGAAAGCAGCAAAAGGCCCCTCCCAGCCACCGGGACAACCCCCTGCTCCAAAGCTTGGGGACGCTAGAGCTTCTCAACCAAGGTTATAAGGGGTTTTTTAACAGGGACCAAACAACGTATTTCCCCCCCGATCTCCTTCTTGGAAACATCTGGGCTGAAACTTTTCTGAACACACAGCTCAAGGCAGATGCTCGGCCTGGAAAATATCCACCCAAAAGCCCAACCTGAGCCAAAGCAGCTGCAAACAGGACCGTGCATTGGCAGGCGCCGGGCGACCTTGATGAGAGATGCTGCTACCGGCTCTGCCTGTGATAAAGAAGAGTGTGAGCCTGGTGGGGCTCGGTCTCATTCACCGCAGCGCATCTGCCCCAGGTGGAATTGAGCAGCCCACGTAGTCTCGCATGTTGGCAATAAAAGCTGACGAGATAAAGGTTATCGCTGAGAAATTAGATCAGGGTTCGAGGGCAACCTGAAGTGTTGTTTCCCTGAAGAGAGCAGGAACTCCCCTCCCCCTGCCGTGGGCCAAGTCAGGGGGTTCTGAGTGGGTGAGGGACATAGCCCACAGCTGAGAGGGTAGGGGGGTGGGTGAGGGGCAGTGGCTTTGAGCATGGGTTGGTAGGTGGCTGGGGTGTGTGATGGCTGGTGGGCTGGAGTCGGTGTGTGATGTGGATGTGCGGTTGTGGTGGCTGGGGGTAGGTGTGGGGCTGGGGGTGGCAGTGTGGGGGTGGGGTGGCTGGGGGTAGGTGTGGGGGTATGGGGGTGGGGGGTCTGGTTGTGGGGCTGGGGGTGGCAGTGTGGGGGTGATGGGCTGGGGTGGCTGGTTGGGGTGGCTGCGGGTAGGTGTGGGGCTGGGGGTATGGGGGTGGGGGGTCTGGTTGTGGGGCCGGGGGTGTGCAGTGTGGGGGTGAGGTGTGCGGTTGTGGTGGCTGGGGTTAGGTGTGGGGCCGGGGGTGTGCTGTGTGGGGATGACTGGCTGGGGGTGGGGTGTCTGGTTGTGGTGTCTGGGGGGGGGGGGTTTGGTGTATGGCTGGCAACTCCCCACACTGCTGAGGGATGCAGCGGCCGAGTCCCTGGGCGTTTCACCCCCTGGTGTAAGTGCAGAGCCCCAGCCCGGCCGTCTCGTGGGGTCCCCGGCACACGGACGGCGTGAGCGACCTGATCGCACAGAGCACGTGGGCTCCTGCTCAGCCCCTGCGCCCAGCGCTGACAATCAGCCTCCCCGGGGGCCGAGCACCATCCCGCAGAGCATCCCGGGGCACCCGGAGCACCCAGCCAGACGCTTTGCACAGAGTCTAACTTGTCATTTTGCTCTTCACTTAACAGCCAACCAGAGAGATCACCTGGAACCCGCCCCACGCAGGGCCCCACCTCGCCCCCCTTCCCTGCGCAGCGCAGGGGGGCCAGCTGTGGCCCCCTCTCCATGCAGCTCCTGCATGTGGCTGCACTCAGCGTGGGCAGGGGAGAATGGCTGAAGAGACCGAGGCCCGCCAGGGCCTGCCAGGACAAGCCCCACAGTGTCCTCCTTGTAGGCGAGCACTTAAGTCAATGACTCTTTTGTTAGCCCTTTGCCACCGGCCTTCGGGGTCTCTGCAGGGCTGCCAGCTTTCTAACTGCACAAAACCGAACCCCCTCTCCCCGCTCCCCACTCTGCCCCGCCTCCAAGGCCCTGCTCCTGCCCCGCCCCTTCTCTGAGGCCCCGCCCCTGCTCACTCCATCCCCCCTCCCTCTGTCACTCGCTCTCCCCACCCTCACTCACTTGCTCATTTTAACCAGGCTGGGGCCAGAAATGAGTTCAGGGTGCTGGAGGCAGGGGGTTGGGGTGTGGGGGGATGTGGCGGGGGTGAGGGCTCTGGCTGGGGGTGCAGATTCTGGGGTGAGGCTGGAGATGAGGGGGTTGGGGTGCAGGAGGGGGCTTTGGACTGGGATCAAGGGGTTTGGAGAGTGGGGCAGGGGCAGGGAGTTGGGGCATGGGAGGGGGTCAGGGGTGCAAGCTCCAGGTGGTGCTTACCTCAAGCAACTCCTGGAAGCAGTCCCTGCCCCCGCCCCCAATTCCCGGCCAATGGGAGCTGTGGGGGCAGTGCTTGGGGCGGGGCCAGCGCTTGGGGCGGGGCCAGCACGTGGAGCCGCCTGACTGCCCCTACGCACAGGAGCCAGAGGCAGGACATGCTGCTGCTTCTGGGAGCTGCACAGTGCCACGGCAGGCAGGGAGCCTGCTTTAGACCCACCGCTGAACGGAGCCACCAGGGTCCCTTTTCGACCGGATGTTCCTGGCAACCCTAGATCCCTGTCCAACATGGAGGCCCCCCACCACATTCCCAACAGGGTTTGCAGCTTTGTGGGGATCCATATAATGTGTTCACAATGGCCCCTGTACAAGTGTAGGCTTGGGGCGGGCTGGTTTCTTGTACGGTGTGTGAGGCAACAGGAGTGATGCAGTGGTGGGAGTCTGCTATAGACCACCGGACCAGGGGGATGAGGTGGATGCGGCTTTCTTCCGGCAGCTCACGGAAGCTACTAGATCGCATGCCCTGGTTCTCATGGGTGACTTTAATTTTCCTGATATCTGCTGGGAGAGCAATACAGCGGTGCATAGACAATCCAGGAAGTTTTTGGAAAGCGTAGGGGACAATTTCCTGGCGCAAGTGCTAGAGGAGCCAACTAGGGGGGGCGCTTTTCTTGACCTGCTGCTCACAAACCGGGTAGAATTAGTGGGGGAAGCAAAAGTGGATGGGAATCTGGGAGGCAGTGACCATGAGTTGGTTGAGTTCAGGATCCTGACACAGGGAAGAAAGATAAGCAGCAGGATACGGACCCTGGACTTCAGGAAAGCAGACTTCGACTCCCTCAGGGAACGGATGGGTAGGATCCCCTGAGGGACTAACATGAAGGGGAAAGGAGACCAGGAGAGCTGGCTGTATTTCAAGTAATCCCTGTTGAGGTTACAGGGACAAACCATCCCGATGTGTCGAAAGAATAGTAAATATGGCAGGCGACCAGCTTGGCTTAACAGTGAAATCCTTGCGTATCTTAAACATAAAAAAGAAGCTTACAAGAAGTGGAAGATTGGACAAATGACCAGGGAAGAGTATAAAAATATTGCTCGGGCATGTAGGAATGATATCAGGAGGGCCAAATCGCACCTGGACCTGCAGCTAGCGAGAGATGTTAAGAGTAACAAGAAGGGTTTCTTCAGGTATGTTGGCAACAAGAAGAAAGCCAAGGAAAGTGTGGGCCCCTTACTGAATGAGGGAGGCAACCTAGTGACAGAGGATGTGGAAAAAGCTAATGTACTCAATGCTTTTTTTGCCTCTGCCTCTGTCTTCACGAACAAGGTCAGCTCCCAGACTGCTGTGCTGGGCATCACATCATGGGGAATAGATGGCCAGCCTCTGTGGAGAAAGAGGTGGTTAGGGACTATTTAGAAAAGCTGGACGTGCACAAGTCCATGGGGCCGGACGAGTTGCATCCGAGAGTGCTGAAGGAACTGGCGGCTGTGATTGCAGAGCCATTGGCAATTATCTTTGAAAACTCGTGGCGAACGGGGGAAGTCCCGGATGACTGGAAAAAGGCTAATGTAGTGCCCATCTTTAAAAAAGGGAAGAAGGAGGATCCTGGGAACTACAGGCCAGTCAGCCTCACCTCAGTCCCTGGAAAAATCATGGAGCAGGTCCTCAAAGAATCAATCCTGAAGCACTTGCATGAGAGGAAAGTGATCAGAAACAGCCAGCATGGATTCACCAAGGGAAGGTCATGCCTGACTAATCTAATCGCCTTCTATGATGAGATTACTGGTTCTGTGGATGAAGGGAAAGCAGTGGATGTATTGTATCTTGACTTTAGCAAACCTTTTGACACGGTCTCCCACAGTATTCTTGTCAGCAAGTTAAAGAAGTATGGGCTGGATGAATGCACTATAAGGTGGGTAGAAAGTTGGCTAGATTGTCGGGCTCAACGGGTAGTGATCAATGGCTCCATGTCTAGTTGGCAGCCAGTGTCAAGTGGAGTGCCCCAGCGGTCAGTCCTGGGGCCAGTTTTGTTCAACATCTTCATAAATGATCTGGAGGATGGTGTGGATTGCACTCTCAGCAAATTTGCGGATGATACTAAAGTGGGAGGAGCGGTAGATACGCTGGAGGGCAGGGATAGGATACAGAAGGACCTAGACAAATTGGAGGATTGGGCCAAAAGAAATCTGATGAGGTTCAATAAGGATAAGTGCAGGGTCCTGCACTTAGGACGGAAGAACCCAATGCACAGCTACAGACTAGGGACCGAATGGCTAGGCAGCAGTTCCTGGGAAAAGGACCTAGGGGTGACAGTGGACGAGAAGCTGGATATGAGTCAGCAGTGTGCCCTTGTTGCCAAGAAGGCCAATGTCATTTTGGGATGTATAAGTAGGGGCATAGCGAGCAGATCGAGGGACGTGATCGTCCCCCTCTATTCGACAATGGTGAGGCCTCACCTGGAGTACTGTGTCCAGTTTTGGGCCCCACACTACAAGAAGGATGTGGATAAATTGGAGAGAGTCCAGCGAAGGTCAACAAAAATGATTAGGGGTCTGGAACACATGACTTATGAGGAGAGGCTGAGGGAACTGGGATTGTTTAGTCTGCGGAAGAGAAGAATGAGGGGGGGATTTGATAGCTGCTTTCAACTACCTGAGAGGTGGTTCCAGAGAGGATGGTTCTAGACTATTCTCAGTGGTGGAAGAGGACAGGACAAGGAGTAATGGTCTCAAGTTGCAGTGGGGGAGGTTTAGGTTGGATATTAGGAAAAACTTTTTCACTAGGAGGGTGGTGAAACACTGGAATGCGTTGCCTAGGGAGGTGGTGGAATCTCCTTCCTGAGAAGTTTTTAAGGTCAGGCTTGACAAAGCCCTGGCTGGGATGATTTAATTGGGGATGGGTCCTGCTTTTGAGCAGGGGGTTGGACTAGATGACCTCCTGAGGTCCCTTCCAACCCTGATATTCTATGATTCTATGATCCTAGGCTATGGGGGGTTGGTTTGTTGTCCAATGGGTGGGTGTGGGGCTGCGGTGGGTATGTTGGGGGTTGGGGGTTGGTTGCCCCTCTTGCCCCGGGCTGGTGCTAGTCTTTGGTTCATGTCCCTTCATGGGTGTAATGCACCACGCCCCTCCCCCGTCAGCAGGGCCAGATTAGGACATTCTGAGGCCCTAAACTCTGTCAAGTGTAAGAGGGTCCATACTATTAAAAAAAAATTAATTTCTTATTTTCACAGAAAGGACATTGAATACATAACACGAAGGCTTTATAGTTGCATATATACAAAGGCGAAGTTGTAAAAATAGAATAATAATCTAACTAAAACACGTCTTGCAATATTCCTGTTTGCATTATAAAAAATAGTTTCAAATTAACATATTTTCATCTTAATTAGTAGATATGAAAACTTTATATCTACAGCAACACAAAAGCAATTAGTTACACAGACCAGCTTACTTAATAGAAGCAGTACAACCTGCAGTATGTCTGTTTGCACATCACATTAATTTTAACACTGAAATTTAAAATATTTTCTTTTGTGATTCTGGGAAAGCAAAGTCATTGATGATGTCCTCAAATGATAAGCTATGGTGTTTGTCACTTTTGATGGCTGTATTATAAAGAATCCTTATTGAGGTTGCTGGAACAAACCTTCCCACTCTGGAGAAAGAACAGTAAACATGGCAGGCGACCAGCTTGGCTTAACAGTGAAGTCCTTGCTGATCTTAAACACAAAAAAGAAGCTTACAAGAAGGGGAAGACTGGACAAATGACCAGGGATGAGTATAAAAATATTGCTTGGGCATGTAGGAATGAAATTAGGAGGGCCAAATTGCACCTGGAGCTGCAGCTAGCGAGAGATGTTAAGAGTAACAAGAAGGGTTTCTTCAGGTATGTTGGCAACAAGAAGAAGGTCAAGGAAAGTGTGGGCCCCTTACTGAATGAGGGAGGCAACCTAGCGACAGAGGATGTGCAAAAAGCTAATCTACTCAATGCTTTTTTCATCTATGTGTTCACAAACAAGGTCAGCTCCCAGACTACTGCACTGGGCAGCACAGCATGGGGAGGAGGTGACCAGCCGTCTGTGGAGAAAGAAGTGGTTCGGGACTATTTAGAAAAGCTGGACGAGCACAAGTCCATGGGGCCGGATGTGCTGCATCCGAGAGTGCTAAAGGAACTGGCGGCTGTGATTGCAGAGCCATTGGCCATTATCTTTGAAAACTCGTGGTGAACCGGGGAAGTCCCAGATGACTGGAAAAAGGCTAATGTAGTGCCCATCTTTAAAAAAGGGAAGAAGGAGGATCCTGGGAACTACAGGCCAGTCAGCCTCACCTCATTCCCCGGAAAAATCATGGAGCAGGTCCTCAAAGAATCAATCCTGAAGCACTTACATGAGAGGAAAGTGATCAGGAACAGTCAGCATGGATTCACCAAGGGAAGGTCATGCCTGACTAATCTAATCGCCTTTTATGATGAGATTACTGGTTCTGTGGATGAAGGGAAAGCAGTGGATGTATTGTATCTTGACTTTAGCAAAACTTTTGATACGGTCTCCCACAGTATTCTTGCCAGCAAGTTAAAGAAGTATGGGCTGGATGGATGCACTACAAGGTGGATAGAAAGCTGGCTAGATCGTCGGGCTCAACGGGTAGTGATCAATGGCTCCATGTCTAGTTGGCAGCCGGTATCAAGCAGAGTGCCCTAAGGGTTGATCCTGGGGCCAGTTTTGTTCAATATCTTCATAAATGATCTGGAGGATGGTGTGGATTGCACTCTCAGCAAATTTGCGGATGATACTAAACTGGGAGGAGAGGTAGATACGCTGGAGGGTAGGGATGGGGTACTAAGGGACCTAGACAAATTAGAGGATTGGGCCAAAAGAAATCTGATGAGGTTCAACAAGGACAAGTGCAGAGTCCTGCACTTAGGACGGAAGAATCCCATGCACCGCTATGGACTAGGGACCGAATGGCTAGGCAGCAGTTCTGCAGAAAAGGACCTAGGGGTGACAGTGGACGAGAAGCTGGATATGAGTCAGCAGTGTGCCCGTGTTGCCAAGAAGGCCAATGGCATTTTGGGATGTAGAAGTAGGGGCATTGCCAGCAGATCAAGGGACGTGATCGTTCCCTTCTATTCGACATTGGTGAGGTCTCATCTGGAGTATGGTGTCCAGTTTTGGGCCCCACACTACAAGAAGGATGTGGATAAATTGGAAAGAGTCCAGCGGAGGGCAACAAAAATGATTAGAGGACTGGAACTCATGACTTATGAGGAGAGGCTGAGGGAACTGGGATTGTTTAGTCTGCGGAAGAGAAGAATGAGGGGGGATTTGAAAGCTGCTTTCAACTACCTGAAAGGGGGTTCCAAAGAGGAGGGATCTAGACTGTTCTTAGTGGTAGCTGATGACAGAACGAGGAGTAATGGTCTCAAGTTGCAGTGGGGGAGGTTTAGGTTGGATATTAGAAAAAACGTTTTCACTAGGAGGGTGGTGAAGCACTGGAATTGGTTCCCTAGGGAGGTGGTGGAATCTCCTTCCTTAGAGGTTTTTAAGGTCAGTCTTGACAAAGCCCTGGCTGGGATGCTTTAGTTGGGGATTGGTCCTGCTTTGAGCAGGGGGTTGGACTAGATGACCTCCTGTGGTCCCTTCCAACCCTGATATTCTATGATTCTATGATGCACAGAATGCTTAGGACAGAGAGCTTTTCTTGCAGCATTGTTGTCCACAGTTCATTCTTGATATATTTCAGTGGCAAAATGACCTTTCTCCTGAGCAGTTTACGATTAGACTAAAAAAAGCTGCTTCCAAAAACCAGTAAAAAATGTAATTTTATATTATAAATGTTGAGAGTCATATATCTATACAACAAATAATATTTTTGTGTATATATATATTATGCTGAAAACCTGTTATTTTAAACCTGTTATGTTATTTTAATTTTAGAATATTTCTGTGAAAGTTACTGCTATTTTGTTTATGTTCTCACAGGAAAACAAGAGAGGTTATATGATTTTTTTACACCATGAATAAATGAAAAAACGTTTGATTAATTTTGTTAGGGAAATACAAAGTTTATCCAGACTATATAAAATATATTTACAAATGTTTATTCCGATTAATTTTTGCTAAGAAACAATGAATTGTTGGGATTTTTCTTGCCATACTATAAAGATACAATGTATTATGCATATGGTATGTGATTTGTAAGTCTATATATTAATTTTTACATAGCATACCACCCATAATAAAATATTATCTTGTGCGCTCCAAACCTGTCAAGCAGAATATCCGAGTCTTTTTTCTAGGCAGACATCTCTCTTTGCGTTTGCTTCTCTGTCCTCTGTCTCCCCCAGGACGACTAATCAATCTCGAGCGAACTGCTCAGACACACAGAGTGACAACAAGCAATATGTGAAAGAGAAAGAATGTACCAGAAAGAAGACTGGTAATCTCTCGACAGGCATTGAGAAAGTCAGGAAAATCAAGCAAATATAATCAATATTTAATAGCCTGTAAATCATATATACACATAGTTTGAAATAACTTGCTCACCAAGTGCTCAGAATATTTTGATATAGATGTATATCTGCCTTCTCTTCTCTCAAAACCTTCTATTTATCCTTTCATCAGCACTCTCTGATATTTATTGGGAAGGTTCCCGAAACTGACGGAGGAAAGCCAACACAAATGTATCCTCCTCAAGATCCACTTGACCATAGTTCATAAGATGATCACCTGCAAACTCAATCATGTGAAGCATGGATAGCGCATGGAGCAGAAAGCGGTGTGCTCACTAAAATACTGTGGCAGGGTCAGGCCAGATGGCTACAGGAGAGTAATCCTATTGGGATCCGGGAAGTGCTAAAGGATCCCCTAAGAGGGGTCCACAGGACCTGGAAACCAAATGAGTAGCGGGGACAACTAATGAAATAACAGGGACAGGAGTGTGGTCAAAGGGTCAAACGAAGGGAACTGGATGGGGACACAGAGCAGAGAACCCCGGACAGAGCCCACTGCTCCTCAAAGAAGTCAAGAGAGTCAGTGGACACTGCCCAGAGGAACTCTGCCCGGAGGCGTGAACAGAAGGAGGATTGGAAATAGGCCCCACAGTCACAGCTACAGGAAAGTGATAGAAGGTAGATATATTAGCCCCAGATTAAGCTGATCCCTTTTCCTTGAGTAAGATAATGGGCTGTTCCAGAACAATCAGGAAGTTGCTGGAACCAATTAAGGCAGGCTAATTAGGACACCTGGAGCCAATTAAAAGCTACCAGAATCAATTAGGACAGGCAGGCTAATCAGGGTACCTGGTTTTAAAAAGGACCTCACTTCAGTTTGTGATGCATGCGAGGAGCTGGGAGCGAGAAGATGAGAGTGAGCAGGCGTACTGCTGGAGGACTGAGAAGTACAAGCATCTTCAGACATCAGGAGGAAGATCCTGTGGTGAGAATAAAGAAGGTGTTGGGAGGAGGCCATGGGGAAGTAGCCCAGGGAGTTGTAGCTGTCACACAGCTGTTCCAGGAGGCACTCTAGACAGCTGCATTGCACAGGGCTCTGGGCTGGAACCCGGAGTAGAGGGCGGGCCCGGGTTCCCCCCATCCCCTATTTGATATAAGAGGAGTCGACCTGGACTGTAGGTCCCACCAGAGGGGAAGGTCTCTGGCCTGTCCCCCAACCCATTAGGTGGGCCAACAGAGACTGCGGGGATTGTTCTCCTCCCTTTCCCCATGCTGGCCAGCGATGAGGTTAGCTGAGTGAATGGCAGGTTTGTGCCACTAACAAAAGGAGCCAAACTGAGGGCTGCCGTAAACCTCTGAGGCAAGCAAACTCGCCAGAAGTGCAGAACCACCAAGGCAGAGGAGGAACTTTGTCACAATACACAATGGTCCCTATGTACAGATCAGAAGAGGAAAGAATACACTAATATTTAAGAAAACGAAGAAAAACAGGAGCGAGGGCACTATACAACGGAGCGTGCTGGACCATAAGCAAAAGATGGTGGCCTTCCGGCTATTACCAGCCAGGAGGGATGCTGTATGTGACGTCACTCTTAGGACAAATCCCATCCAAGTAGGAGCGTGGCAGGATTGCTTCACACACGGCCATCTCCAACCGCACATTTTCCCCGATTTTATTGGCAGAGGGGTCATTTATTTATTTAAATAAGTTCTGAAGGCACGGTCAGAATTTTACCCGTAGCAGCTGGCCAACAAAACGCTGCCTTCGGAGACTGACAGCAGACTTACTCCTAGACATGCTAATTTTACAAGAGCAATTATGGCTTTTTTTCTCAGCAATGAACAATTAGTGAAGGGTGAGGGTAGGGTAAGGGTATTTGTGTAGCCATTGTGTACATTTGTCATATTTGCACAAAAATGCATTGAGAGAATCTTCTCTTCCCCTATGTCCTTTAGTTACCAACCAATTTTCATGAAATTGGAAATAGAGTCAGATTTTTCTTTTTAGAGGTCCCAAGCTGTAGTTTAGTTAGTTTATGCATTAATCTGGCGCTGCGTGTCAGGGACTGCGGGTGCCCTCTGCCCCATCCTGTTATCACCCAGCTAACCAACGCCTATGGCCTTGGAGCACAGTCCCAGGCCCCAATAAGGCTGATGCAGCAGCAGATATGGGGAGCCTGGTCGATGTGCCAAGGACACCGCTTGCTCTGTCAGACAACCTGTGAATATACAGACAAGGGCCCTGGGCAACCCAGACCCCGCCCTGCTGTTCCCCAGGCAACCCTGACCCCACCCACCCATCCCCCAGGTAACGGGAACTTGCCCTCCTGTCCCCCAGGCAACCCTGACCCCATCCTCCTGTTCCCCAGGTAACAGGACCCCCTTCTGTCCCTCAGGCGACTCCAACCCCACCTTCGTGCCCCCAGCACACTTCCCCCCCCTCCCCCACAAGACCTGTTGCTGTCTGGGATCTACCAGTCACCCCAAGCTGCAATATGGACGCAGAAAGCCCCATAGATTGGTTGAGCCCTGCCCAGCACATGCAGCAGAGTGGCCCCAGCCTGAGCCCTGGGCGTGTGGGGCTGAGCCAGGCCACGAAGCCAGCGCACCCCTAAGCATGGGCTTTCCCTTGTCAGGAAGGGGGCCCTGGAGGAGGCTCACAGGTGGTGAGCTGGGTCCTGCCCCCATGGACACCCCCAGTGCAGGGCAAGGCCCAGTTCCAGGTAGCAGAGCTCTGGCTTTCTGGGCTGCAGTTGTACTGGCCACCCCGGTGAGACACCCTGACCACAGAACCCCCAGCAGGACAGTGCCTTAACCTCGACCCCCAGCCCTGCCCAGTGATGAATGTGCCAAGGCCTGCTCAGGACACGAGCCTGCTGGGATCCCAGCCCGGACTGAGGGAGCCAGACAGGTGCCCCCGGCCTCTCTATCTAAACCAGGAGAGTGAAATAACCAGGCTCCCTTGGCAAAGTGGCCCTGGGGGATTAGCCCATGGGCCCTGTATTGATGCAAGGACTGGGGCCCTGTCAGCATGGGTGGGGGCAGGCAGCAATAATTTCCCTGAAAGCAGCATGGCTGGGGGGACAAAGAAAGGCCATGCAGGGCAGATGGAACATGCCCCTGATGCCCCCCAATCTCCGTAACCGTTAGAGGTACCCACCTGTCCCGGGGGACACACACTTTCAACGCAGTCAGAACAGCCCCCTGCACAAGCCAGAGAAATGAAGGGCTGAAAGGTTCAGTACCCTGATTGCCCCAAGAAATCCAGCCCAGCCCCAGTCCGCTGGCCTGCCGTACAGGTGAGGAGAGTCTGGTTCGTTCCTTCAATCCCAGCTCTTGTTCTGCAGCAAGCAGGGAAGGGGAAGGCCTGGGTGTACTCAGCTGGCCTGCACCCTGGGCACTGAACAGAGGGGCCGGTCTTCTTGCTGACTGCTGGCTGCGTTGGGCGTGATGGCACCGACCGGCCCAGGGGAGATACAAGCACCTGATGCAGTTTTGACTTTGAAAGGTGAAGACAACTTGCTCTAAAAGGTGGTGGTGGGCATCCTCTGGGGCCACAGAGAAGCACAATCCTTGGCCATAACTAAATGTGGAATCCTCCCCTACGGCTCACAGCTGCCTCCTCTGCCAGCCCCACCCCTCCCCCGACACCAGGGTATGAAACCCGAGGCCATCCTGCAAAGTGGGTTTGCCAAAGCCCCCAATGACATATGCTGCCACAGCAGGGTCCCTGGACGGGGCAGCACGCGCCCTGGCTTTGAACCAAGCCAGGCTCCGGGCATGTCCCCCCCGTGCGAGTCCAAGCGAGCGGGCCAGAGAGCCTCACACAGTAACCAGGAGCCACTGCAGGCGATGGCTTAAAGTGGAACCTCTTGTCCCCAAGTCCGGGGGAACAGGACCCTCCACCCAGTGCAGCCTGGCCCCTGCAGCAGGGCTTGCTGGGGCCAACACTAGCTGAGGCTGAGCAACCATGGTCAGAAAGCTGGGTCCTCTGTATTAGCCCGCGCCAGCTGCGGTCCCCACAGGCTGGGTAACTCTGGCCAGATGGCCCCTGGGGGTGATGCCGCACTTGCTTACTAACGGAGCCAAGGCCAGAGCCGCGGGGGCTAAGCAGAGCCAGGCGAGCCAGCGTGCTAAGGAGCCAGCGTTACAATTAGTGAGAGGCTGGACAGGATGAGACATGGAAATGCAGAGGCCTGATTCCCCAGCCTGCGAGGTGTTAGCCCTCACCCAACCTTGTGCCTGGGGTGGAGCCAGTCCTGCCCGTCCCTGGCTGTCAGAGGGAGAGGGGGGCCGAGACACAGAGCTGGCACAGGTAGGAGCAGCCCTGCCCTGGGGACACAAGGCCAGCCCTGACCAGAGCCCCCTCCTTCCTGTAGCTGTAAGGCCAGGCCTTGAGTCAGCACCAAGGGGTTGGGGGGCACCAGCAGGGCAGTTCATTAACTTCCAGCTCCCCTGTGCCCAGGGAGAGGTGCCCGCTCCTCATTAACCCCTAGAACACTAGGGGAGCCCTCGCCCCTCACCCTGCAGATGGCCAGTACCACCCCCTGTCGCTCTGGCAGAGGGAGCGCCAAGAGCAAGGGCAGCTGCCCAAACACCCTCCCTCACTTGGCACGTCCCAGTACCAGGAGGAGCAGGGGTTCTGCTGGCTGTGGAAAAGACCACCCAGGCTGGGCCTTCCAGATATGGTTCCACCCTCTATGGCAGCATAGCAGCCATGGGATGAGCATGGGCACTCTCAGCTGGGCAGGGGGCCAGCACTGCGCCAGGCCTGGCGAGACACCCCAGCAAAAGACGCATCCAGCCCCCGCCATCCCAGCATCCCAGCCAGAGCAGGCCGGGGGTGAGCGGACAAAGCAGTTTCCCCTCCTCCATGCTGCTCAGAGCAACCCCCAGCTGTTCCCTGGCTGGTGCCTCCATGGGAGCAGTGGGTGGCCCAGCCCCAGGAGAGAGACCCAGCCAAGTGGAGCCAGCATTGAGCTTTATTGGGGTCAGCTGCCGTCCGCAACCCTTCGGCCCCAGCCCCCTCTCCCCACAGCCAGACTCAGGCTCCTGGGGGCTGGCACCGGGATGTGGCTGATGCCAGCAGCAGAAGATGCCCACGCCCAGCCACAGGTGCCCCAGAAGATCCCTGTTTGGAGAGCGGAGCCGGGCAGGGGCGCAGGGGGAGCACTTGTCTCCTCTCGGCCCAGCAGGGGCATCGGCCCCAGCCACACAAGACATTGTCTGTTCTGAATCCAGCCAGGTGCTCTCACTGATGGGGGCCCACGGTTCAGGATGTCTCCCCTTTGCTGGCTAGGTGCCGGGGTCTCCTCCCCATGTACTGGAAGCTCCGCAGAGGGTTGCGCCCCCTCCGGGCCTAGGAGAGAAGCAGGGGGGGTTAGGGACAGCAGCTGGGAGTCGGGGGGGAGAGGGCGTCCATTTCCAGGCAATGCAGTGGGGCTGGCTCCCCGGTGACCCCTGCTGGCTGGAGGCAGCTCTGCCTCCCTGGATCAAGAAGAACTTGGGCTGTTGGGACCCACTGGCTCCCAGAATCTCCTGCTGCCTTGGGACCCCCCCCCGAATACTCCTCCACCCGCTACAATGTGGGTCTGACCCCCCCCATGCCCAGCACATGGCGGTGCCAGCTACGGAGCCCCAAGGATAAGGCTGTCTGGGGCTGGGTGGGCACCATCACAGCCCCTCCTGGGCCCGTGGGGCTCTGCCTTGGCCTCGACTCCATGCTGGGGGCACTGTGGGAAACCGCCCCTCCAGCCATCACCCCCAGCATACAGGGCAGTGCCTGTTGAGGGCAGCAGGCAGGGTGCCCCCAGCTCCCATGCAGTGGGAAGCGGCACTGCAAAGCTCCATCCCACCTCAGACTGGCACTGCTGTGGCCAATCCCTCCCTCCAGTCCCGGGACAGGGCTCGGAGTTCCCCCTGCGTGCCCTCACACTCTCCCTACACGGCCGCCCCCAGTGCTCTTGGGCTCGGGGAGGAGCCCAGCCCAGACACCCACCTGGAAGCCCCCCCTGGGTCGGCTGCTGCTGGGGGCCAAGTGTTTCCGTCGCTTGCGCTTGTTGAGCAGGGGCTGGGCGATGGCACGCAGGGTGGGGGGCACTGCCAGTGGAGAAGACGGGTCAGGAACTGCGGCTGGGGCTGGCTGGGCCCTGAATTTGGAACTCCCTGCCCCATCCAGCAAGGCCAGGACGGAGCTGGGGAATCCTACAGCCTGGATATCCCTGCTGCAGGGCCAGACCCCCCCCAGTCCTGCCCCAAACTGACAGGAGACTGTGCCCTGTGGCTAACAGCCCTCGCGCCCCACCCCAGATGGGCTGCATCTCGATGACGGTCCCTTTATAACCAGCTCCCATGCCCCACCCCAGCGGAGCTGGGTCTCAGTGCTGGGTAAGGGGTCGCTGTACAACCAGGGCAAGGGGTCCCTATAAAGGGTCTGGAGGACCTTTGGGATCATGCTGGGTGAAAGGCACTAGAGAGGCAACAAGGGACCCCAGAAGTGCCCCTGTCCCTGCTCCCCTCTTCCCCCGGCTGGGAACCTGTGAGAACAGCCAGCCCCAGGCCCGGGCAACCCCGCAGCGGGCGGCACTGACCCAGGTACTCGGGAACGTTGCGCAGGTGCGGTTTGATGATGGCCGGGTGCAGGGGCCGGTCGTGGCGCAGCAGCCGCAGGTCGTGGGGATTGTCCTCGAAGTACGTCTGAGGGGACACATTGAGTCTAGACCCAGCTGCAGAGACACAGGGCCCCTCTGAACTGCCCGCCCCAGGGTTCAGTGCACCCCGCCCAGAGCCTGTCACAGGAGTCAGTGCCCCCCAGGGGTTCCCTGCCCCCCCACCCCCTGCAGGTTACCCCACCCCACTCCATATGGGGCCAAGTGCCCACCCCCCAGGATAGAGACAAGGCCATGCCTAGGCACACCCCACAGCAGCCAGCCCGTCTGTGCAAACTGGGGAGCCGACCCCCCAGGGCAGTGGGTTCACTCCCTGCAGAGGGAGGGGCCGCACTCTGCTTCATTCCCAACCCCCCCCGACCTTCAGTTTTTCCGAGTTGAGTAGCTCCTCCTTGATCTCCCGCAGCCGCGCCTCCTTGATGGCCTGCTTGGTGACAGAGCGCATGGCGTCCTGGGGAGAAGGGGGGAGGTAAGAGCCCCCTGCACAGACAAGGCCAGAACCCAGCTCCCCCAGATCCCAACGCCTGCCCCCTCACCCACCCTTCTCCCCATGGCTCCCGCCCTCTGGTGGGACTTCAAGGCTGGAGTTGGGGTGTAGCTGCGCCAACCCCATGGGCCCTGGCAACTCCCCCAACCCCTGGCACCTGCTCCAAGCCCCCCTCCTCTGGCCAAGCTGCCTTGGGCCCCACTGTCCCTTCCCTGGCGCTGATATGGGGAGGGTCTCCCAGGTGCAGGGGGAGGCAGGGGGAGGGAAGGGGTGTTTCCCGCCCAGCCCCCGGCTACTTGGCAGGCTGGGCCCTGTTTTGAGCTGGTCTCTCTGCCCGTGCCCCTCTCCTGCCCACCCGCCCCCCTCCACTGACCCGGCATCTGTAGCGGAGCCCCTCGACTTCCTCCATCCGGAACTGGTAGGGGCGCAGCACGGGCTCGGTGCTCTCTGTGGGGACAGAAGTGGCCTGTCAGGCCCAGGGACCCTGGCACCATGGCCCAGGAGGGGACCCACAGCCCCTGACACCCTGAGGAGCAGGGGAGGGGCTGGGGCAGGACTCAGCCTGTGTGGTAGATACAGGGAGATGCCCCCCCACCCAGCCCCCACCTGATAGCCGTGCCCGTCCCCAAGAATGGCAACTCAAACCCTTTCCCAGCTGGGCAGCCAGTCGAGCTGCGTGCCCTGATCTCCCCACCCTTCATCGGACCTCAGCCCCAGAGCTCACTGACCTCCTGCAAGAGCCTCCTCGATCTCGGCCAGCAAGGGGCACTCTGGGTGTGTCACGAAAGTCAGGGCTGTGCCAGGGTTGTCAGCGCGGGCTGTCCTGCAGGGGGCAGAGGGGAGAACGTTGGGGGCAGCCGGGCAGGAGGGATCAGCAGGGGGGTTCTCCTGCCAGGCCTAGGACCCAAGAGCTCCCGCCTGCCCCACTGCGCAGAGGGGCCCTACCGCCCTGCCCCATGGGTAGGCAATCAGCCCCAGGGACAGGGACCGACGTGGGAGGTACCAAGGCCAGGGCTGTGCCCTCTCCATAGCGCTGGCTAGGCTGGACCCGTCCCGGACTGGGCCCAGTTAGCCAGGTGTCCTGGCCTCGCCGATGAGACAGGGCAGGGCCTGGGTCGCAGGAGACAGCCCTGGGGATTTCAAGAGGCCTCAGCGCCGGCTCCCGGATCCCCGGGCCCCCTTGCTGTCTCCCCCAGTCCCACCTGACCCGAGAGCCTAGAGACAGAACACCCTGACTTGGGGGCTGCGGCTAGTGCAGCCCCAGCGAGCTCAGTACCACCCAGGTGCCCTGCACACGTGGGCACCACAGGGAGAGCCAGAGAAGCCCAGCCTGGTGCCTCTGGCTGGAGGCCCAGCTGTGGGAGAGTGCCCCTTGGGGACACCCTGGGGCTCCACAGCCAGCTAGCTGGGCGCTACCAGCCAATATGGACCAGAGCAGAACCTCCCACCCCTCCCCTCAGCCCGAGACCCTACCTGCCGGCCCGGTGGATGTAGGACTCAACCGAGGCGGGCGGGTCAAAGTTGATGACTGTGGCGACATTCTGGAAGTCGATGCCCCGTGCCACGCCGTACTCTGGGTCTTTGCCCCTGCAAAGGAAGGGGCACCTCAGGGCACAGCCAACCCACCAGCCCAAGCCCAGCCTGCCCAACCAGAGACCCAGGAGAACAGCCCACACTGCCAGTGCAGGACAGCTCCCTAGAGCTCTTCCTCCAGGGCAGGGCTGGGATTGCGGGGAGCGAGGGGCCCCGGCAGAGCTGGGGGTGGGCTGGGACGGCAGGGAGCTGCGGGTCAGGAGCAAGGGGTACTGGCAGAGCTGGGGGTGGGGCTGGATGGCAGGGGGCTGGCAGTGAGGGGCCCTGGCAGAGCTGGGGGGCAGAGCTCGGAATAAGGCAGGGGCAGCACGGCACAGTCAGATGCCCCCTGCTGGTGACAGAGGCTGTTGCTGCCGGGCCTGGCTACCATGGACACGGACCAAGAGTCTGGTCTCTGTTGCCAGTGCTGGCCAGCCCAGGGGTCCTGACGGGTCCTTACTTCTCTGACTTGGCGCCCTTCTTCCTCTTGGCCCGCGCCGCGGGCTCCGCCAGAACCTGCTCGTCAGTGGCGACGATGTAGTCGAAGAAGCCCCGGTTGAACTGGCTGATGATGTGGCACCTGGAGTCCAAGCAGAGGCGCCAGTGAGAGCCGTAGGGACCAACCCCCGATCTATCCTGCCACAATGGGCTGCCCCTCCCCAGGGCTCACTCCCAATCCCCCAGGGCTGCATGGGCCTCCCCTCCCCTCCCCAGGACTCCCCCCCCGCCCCCTCACCGGGACTGCACGGGCAGCTCTGCGTTGAGCACGCAGGCCGGGATGCTGAACTGCTCCAGGAAGAGCTTGAGGCGGTAGCCGCGCTCCACAGTGCTGACGAAGAGGATGGCCTTGCCCCGCACCAGCCCCAGCTTGAGCAGTGCGTAGAGCAGCAGGAACTTGTCCTCCTCAGTCGCGCAGCGGATCTGGTACTGGCAGAGCTGGGCTGCCTCCGGCAGCTGGGACTCCCGCAGCTTCAGGGTCACCTGCGGGCGGGGCAAGGTTTAGCGCTCAGCCCATGGGGAGGGGGCCCAGCCCTCATGCGGCAGTGGGGGATCTTGCCCCCCCTCCAATCCCACAGACCCACAGGATAACAGGCCAGGATGGTTGAGTGAGGAGCCCCCCGCCCCCCAAAGGGATTTAACCCCTTGTGCAGCAGCCAGGCCGCAGAGCAGAGCTGCCCAAGGCAATGGGGGAAGACGCTGAACCTGCCTGGCGCCAGGCCAGCCGAGCCACCCCCGGGTCCCCCTTACTGGGTTGTGTAGCGCCAGCTCCTTTAGCGCCTGCACCTCCTCGCTGAAGGTGGCCGACATCAGGAAGCTCTGGTAGATCTTGGGGAAGTGGCTGCCAAGGAACCAGAGACCAGCTCAGAGCCTCCCCCTGGTCCCAGAGTGACACCCCCCACGGGCTCCAGGAGGGGCTGGCCACCCTGCTGCCAAGGCCTCTGTTCACAGCCCACACAAGAGGGGTCTGAACCTCCCGCTCCCTACAACAGCAGTCGCTGTCTCCTGACCTTGAGCCTTAGCCAGGACAAGGGAGCCTTGGCTGGGCCTTATAGGCAGTACAGACCCTCAGGCAACAGGCAGCAAAGCAAATTTCCCTCCCCACAGCCCCCCCCAATCAACCCCACTCACTGGGACCCCCCCGTCCCCCAGATCACATCCGTTCCCCAGGGACCCCCCGCCCCCAGAACACACCCACTCCCGAGGGACCCCCAACCCCGCAGAGCATATCCACTCCCCTGGGCCCCCTCACTCAGGCTGGGGGCAGGCTGGCCAGCCCTAACAGCTCACCACAACAGGTTCTTCAGATCCTCCTCAAAGCCAAAGGAGAAGAGTAGGTCAGCCTCGTCCAGGACCAGCACCTCCAGGGAGTGGCGCAGGCTCAGGCTGTGGCCCTGCAGATGAGCCAGGACCCGCGACGGCGTCCCCACCACCACGTCCGGCTTCTCCATCAGGATGGGCCTACCAGGGGCACAGAGCGAGCATGAGGGGCTGGGCCACGCGGGGCTGAGGGTCACCACCAGGCCAGGTACACAGTGATTGCCAGCACCTCCTACGAGGGCAGGAGGGAACGGAACTACCCCCGGGAGGGAACGGTCACACAGCAAGTCCGGGACAACCAGGAAAAAAACCCAGGAGTCCTGCTCCTTGTCCGCTACCCCAACCACTTTATCTTGCTGCCTGCCTGCAGGGTTCTAGTACAACAGCATTCCCCAGAGTGCAGCCAAGAGCCAGCCTGGGCACACACGCCCCCGGGCCAGGCCCCGGCACACACACGCCTTCGGGCTCTACCTCTTACAGTTGCAAAGAAAACCTTGTAGCCCAGGATTCCAATGCAACTGGGACAGCATCTGCCTGGGTTCGCAGGGAGCCCGACTGGCCCCGCTCCTTTCCCCAAGGATGACACAGCTATCAGGGCCTGGCTGTTCCCCACAGCTGGTCAGAGAGCAGGTGGGGCTGGAGCAGAAGAGGCCCCAGGCACTGGCAGCCTCTACCAGCTGGGGGTGGGTGGGGGGTGAGAATGGGGTAACTGCCCCAGGGGCTCCGCTCTCAGGAGCTGCTGGCCAGTGATCCTCACTGAGCAGAGAGGCTGTGCTCCCAGCCCCGGGTCCCACCCCAAGTGGAGCTGGTCAATAGCCTGGGCTGGCCCAGCCAGGTCCATGCTGGTCCCGGTAGCCAGCCTGGCTCTGATCACAGCTGGGCTTAGCTAGTCACTGCACCGCAGAGCCCCTACCCCCGACCAGGGAGGTGTCCCCGAAACCCCTTCATGGGGAGTCCGTGAGCCTACAGAGCTCCCAGGGCTCCTGCCCAGGGGGAAGGGAAGGGCAGGACCCACATCAGGGCAGGAAAGAGCCAAACCACATGGAGAGCAGCTGCCCACAGTGGGGCCCCAGTCTGACACATTGCCACTGGCTCACATGGGCCCTCTAGTCTCTCCAGGGCAGCAGGGCCCCTGGGGTTGGGAGGGGACAATAGCTCCCCGTCGTGTATCCCCAGATATTCTCCAAACCAGCCAGCCCTTTGGCTCCATGGTGGACCTGGGGTGCATCGGGTCCCACAAGTGACTGGCACTCGGGGCACAGGCTGCTCCCAGGGAGCAGGCAGCTTGGACCACTGACTATGGGTGGGCACCAGGCCCCCCAACCCCACTCCCTTCCCCCTCCCATCTGCCCCAGCCTTCCCCTTCTCCCCGGGGCTCTCACCTCTGGGCAGACATGTCCACCTGCCCGGAGATGTCGGCGACACGGACATCACGGGAGCAGTATGCCATCAGCTGCCGGATCATCTGCAGCACCTGCTGGCCCAGCTCCTTGGTGGGCACCAGGACCAGCGCGCGCACGGCCTGCTCTGTCACCAAGGGGGACTGGAGGATAAGGGGCAGGGTCAGAAGCCAACTGGGCACCTGCCGCCATACCCCGGTGCCCACAGCCTGCCATGTGCTCAGTGGGATGTCCCAGGGTATCACGCTGGAGAGGATACAATGCCTGTGCCCCAGAGATGGACACTGCCTTGAGCCATTCCAGGGCAGCCCTCCTAGGAGCTACTGTCTCCTGTTACACAACAACTGCCTTGAGGCTCGAGAGGGCCCCAAGGCTGCTGCCAGGTTCTGATCCGATGCACTGGGGCCCCCCATCCCTCCACCTGGGGCACCTTGGCATAAGCAGCAAAGGGGGCCCATGTGGGCTGAGAGGCAGAAGGGCCCCAGCTGCTCCCCCAGGGACTCAGGGTCCCACTGCCCAAGCCAGTGGGGTTCCTAACAGGATCAGGAGCCAGTGCAGTGTGGGGCTGGCTGGCCCCTGGCTCGGAGACAGTCCCGAGAAGGGAGCCCTACCCCCAAGAGGCAGACGTACCATTTTCACTTGGAGCAAGTGCTGGATGAGGGGGATGGCATAGGCGGCCGTCTTCCCAGAGCCTGTCCTAGCCCGGGCTAGCAGGTCTTTGCCCTCCAGGGCCAGCGGAATGGCCTTCTCCTGGATCAGCGTGGGCTTGGCCCAGCCCAGCTCAGCAATGGCCTGTAGGGAGGGATGGAGGGAGCCTGGTAGGGACCCCAGAGAGCAGCCAAAACATCTGGGGCACAAGGAGGGGTGGCGCTGCAGGGCCCTTCCAGCCCCTCGGTCGGCTGAGACTAGAGCACTCGGTGCCCTGGGTTCTCCCCACTAGGGGTTGAGGGTGCGCGAGTAACCAAACTCTATGCCCAAGTCTTGGGGTCTCCGCCACCTGCCAAGGCCAGCGGCTGGCAGCCGAGATCACATGGAGCTTTGCCAAGGGGATGAATTTCACCCCGGCCCCATCACCCTGTGCACAGAGTGGGGCACACATCCCCAGTCCCGCATGGCTGGGCGGCAGGGCCAGGAACAGAACCCGGTGCCCTGACAGCCAGGCCAGTGCTCGAACCACTAGGCCATGCTCCCCACAGCGCATCTGGGGGGATGCCAAGGGGAGCAGGGGTGGGGATGTCGCACCATCACCCCCCACGCCCCCCAGGGCAGCAGCTGGGCATTGCCAGGGGACCCAGACACCGGGCAGCGAGGGGCAATGCGATTGGTGGGACGCGCCTGGTCCCTCGCTGAGACACCCCCCACGGACACAGGGAGGGCAGGGGTCTCCTGGGGCCCCCAGCCCGGGGACCGCACAGCCTCTGCGGGGAGGGGGACTCCCGGCTTCGCGCCTCCCGCCCTGCGCTGGGGGCGGCACTGGCGGGACCCCGTGGTCCTCCCCTGGCTCGGGATGGGGGGCTCGGGATGGGGGGCTGGGAGCCGGGACTCCTGGGTTCTCTCCCCGGCCGGGGGCGGCGGGATCCTGGGGGACTCGAGTGGTTAGAGCCGGGGGGGCGGGGGGGGGAGCCGGGACTCCTGGGTTCTCTCCCCGGCCGGGGGGCGGCGGGATCCTGGGGGACTCGAGTGGTTAGAGCCGGGGAGGGCGGGGGGGGGAGCCGGGACTCCTGGGTTCTCTCCCCGGCCTGGGGGCGGCGGGATCCTGGGGGACTCGAGTGGTTAGAGCCGGGGGGGGCGGGGGGGGGAGCCGGGACTCCTGGGTTCTCTCCCCGGCCGGGGGCGGCGGGATCCTGGGGGACTCGAGTGGTTGGGGGCGGGGGGGGGGGAGCCGGGACTCCTGGGTTCTCTCCCCGGCCTGGGGGCGGCGGGATCCTGGGGGACTCGAGTGGTTAGAGCCGGGGGGGGCGGGGGGGGGAGCCGGGACTCCTGGGTTCTCTCCCCGGCCTGGGGGCGGCGGGATCCTGGGGGACTCGAGTGGTTAGAGCCGGGGAGGGCGGGGGGGGGAGCCGGGACTCCTGGGTTCTCTCCCCGGCCTGGGGGCGGCGGGATCCTGGGGGACTCGAGTGGTTAGAGCCGGGGGGGGCGGGGGGGGGAGCCGGGACTCCTGGGTTCTCTCCCCGGCCGGGGGCGGCGGGATCCTGGGGGACTTGAGTGGTTGGGGGCGGGGGGGAGCCGGGACTCCTGGGTTCTCTCCCCGGCCGGGGGCGGCGGGATCCTGGGGGACTCGAGTGGTTAGAGCCGGGGGGGCAGGGGGGGAGCCGGGACTCCTGGGTTCTCTCCCCGGCCGGGGGCGGTACCTGCAGCAGCCGCCCGTCCAGCCCCATGTGCGCGAAGCTCGACTCGGTCGCCATCTCCAGCCGGCGCGGGCCCGCCCGCCCCGACTCAGAGCGCATGCGCCGCTCGCCGTGCGGAAGCACCATAAAGGCGCAGCCGCGAGACTAGCGCGCCCTCCTCTTCCGTCTGCTGCCCCCTAGGCAGGAAGAGAGTCCTGCACCCCCGGGGGGCGGAGCCTGGGGGAGGGGGCGGGGGCAGGAGCAGAGCCCTGCCGAGAGCCCCTGGGCCAAGGAGGGGGAGCCCCCTGCTCTGACCCCTGGCCCCTACTCCCCTCCCAGAGCCAGGGAGAGAACCCAGGAGTCCTGGCTCCCAGCCCCCCCCTCTAACCACTAGACCCTCCTCCCCTCCCAGCACTGGGATAGTGGGGCTTGGCCCTTCTTGGCCTCAGTCCCCAGAGCAGGGCTCAGGAGGCAAAAGGGCCATTAATGACCCTTTGGCTCAGGCTTTGAGATCCAGGGATGCTGGGTCCCACCCCCAAACACAGCTGGCTGGGGTGGCATCAAAGGCATTGCTACAAGCCAGGGGCCACCCAGGGAGAAACCACAGGATGGTGGTTAGTTCTGATGCCCAGCTCCACCCCAGCCATTCCCCCAGGGCTGGTTCCAACACCCAGTTCCACCTTAGTTGCTCCTCGGGGGTCTGTTCCAACACCCGGCTCCAACCCAGCTGCCCCCACCCCCCAGGCTGGTTCCAGCACAGCCACTCCGCACTCCAGTGTTGTCAACTCTCAGCAGTCTGGTGATATCTGATGTTTAGTAAAGCACCTGCTCATGGAGTCAGGTGATTGTGTGAGTTCGTTTCTACCAGCCACGTTGGTAGAGAAAAACTGGGAAATGCCTTGCCTAACGGCTCAGAGATATGAGGGCGAAGAAAAATGCTCAGAGTTGGTTCTTTTGGTTAAGCTGGGGCCAGACTCATGGTTCTTAGGCACCAGGGGCTGACTCCAGGTGGATCCAGGCCATTTTACTAGTTTACTTGTTTTGTGGCAGTACCCAAATGCCATTATAAATCAGGGCCCCCCACTGCCTTGTAGATTTCAAAGCCAGAAGGAACCAATGTGAGCAGCTAGGCTGACCCCCGCATAACCCAGGCCCTAACACTTCCCCGAATTAATTCCTGTTTGAAATAGAGCAGATCTTGTAGAAACACATCCAGTCTGGATTTAAACATTGCCGGTGATAGAGAATGCACCATGACCCTTAGGAAATTGTTCTAGTGGTTAATTATCCTCTTCATTAAAAATGCGCATCTTATTTCCAGTCTGAATTTGTCTAGCTTCAACTTCCAACCCTTGCACTGTTACATCTTTCCCTGCTGGATGGACAAGCCCCATTGAATTTGTTCCCCATGTAGATGCTTATAGACTATGATCCAATCACCCCTTAGCCTTCTCTTTGTTGAGCTAAATAGATTGAGCTCCTTTAGTCTATCATTACAAAGCAGATTTTCTAATCCTTTAATCAATGTCTTGGCTCTTCTCTGACCCCGCTCCAATTAATCACCATCCTTCTTGAACTGCGGGCACCAGAACTGGGCGCTGGATTCCAGCAGTGCTCGCACCAGTGCTCTGTGCTCCAGATGTTTATTCATCCCAGGATCACATTAGCTCTTTTGGCCCCAGTGTGTCACTGGGAGCTCATGTTCAGCTGATTTTCCACCATGCCCCCCAAGTCCTTTTCAGTCACTGCTTCCCAGGATGGAATCCCCTGTCACGTAAGTATGACCTGCATTCTTTGTTGCTAGATGTAGGACTTTATATTCACTCATATTAAAATGTGTATTGCTTGTGTCCAGCTTACCAAGCAATCCAGTTGGCTCTGTACCAGTGACCTGTCCTCTTCATTACTTACCACTCCCCCACCCTTTGGGGCACCTGCAAACTTCAGCAGTGATTTTATTCTCTTTTCCAGGTCATTGATAAAAATATGAAACTGCCCAGAGCCAAGAACTGATCCCTGCAGGACCCCACAGGAAACACCAGACAGTGATCCCCCTCAAGGGGAAGATGTACTCTAGCATGTACCTCACCACGTACCCCCTTTGCTGTTCTTACTGTACATCAGTTATGAGTGATTCACACTTGGGGTCACAGTGGCTGCGAGTGTATCTACATTCAGGGGTCATGTCCGTAGGTGAGCACAGGCATCTCCCCTCTCTTCCCACATGCTTTATGGGCCAGCTGTTGAGCTCAGAATAGCTCCCGTTGTGACCCAAGACCTTCGTAATGGCACTGACAAGGGGGTTACAGGTATATCCTGACTGGTCTGTACATGCTGGTTCACCAACAGATGTCAGGTGCAGTTTCATATGAAAGCCAGGGTCACGCTGCTCCTTAGCATCGGCATGAAATGTACGCCCGGCTAGCCCCTAAGGAGTTATGTACATAGACTGAAAATATGTTCTCAGAGTCTGCAGCAAAGTATGAGTCACTGGCAGAGATGAAAAGCAGGACTGGGATGTAATTAAAGCATTGGAAGCTAACGCAATGGGTGCCCAGCTAAACACACTCAAATGTTAACAAACAGATGTGACCTCAACAGGAATGGAGCATGCAAGCCCGGTGGCAAAGGGAGATTATCCTGTCCATAAGCAAAGACAACTAACTTGGGGGGGATTTCTAGAAGGCAAAGAACATTCCCCACCTAGGAAGTAAACAGACAGCACGATTACAATCATGAAAACTGGCTCAGCCAACCTTGGCTGAAATGCTGCAGAGGGCTTTGGGTGAGAGAAACTTCTCTAGAGAGGAAGTTAAGCTGGTGGGAGGCTCTAGAAAGCAGGTTATGATTGTGTTGCGTGTGTAACCATTTGCTCCCTGTGTTCTTGTTCACTGTCACCTGAATCTCACATCTTTGAAAACAACACCATCTTTACAAAACCTAGATCCATTTTCTTCACAGCATGTTGGGGTGGGGCTCGGTGCTAGGCACTGTACACATGGGCCTCCCCAAAGAATTTACTGGGGTTATTTTTCTAGGATCTCCCCCATTTCCCCACCAGTAGAAGCAGCCAGACAGAGAGCTCAGAAACCGGCCCCAGTCCAATAACCATCCCCCAGCACAGGAGTTACCAGAAGAGGTTTTATTTCACTCCAAAATTGTAACAAAGAACATCTGTTATGAATTCTCCCTGCAACACAGGGGCTGGGCCCAGACAGAACCAACCCAATTTGGTAGTACCATGGGGGAAGGAGAAAACAACAAACTGCATTTCAGATTTACTGCATCTTAACTATACCAGGTCAGCCCCACATCCATCTGCCTTCACCACCATAAACACCAAAAGGGAGGGGGGTGTCCACTGGCACCAGCCGCTTCCCCCTGCCATGCAACAAAGCTGGCAAAGCACCCACCACAATGTACTTCACCCCCTGAATAGATCCAGCTGAGGGAGGGTGCGTGGAGCCTGGGATCTCAGACAGAACTGAACAGGTCATGTGCCGGGGGGCAAGACAGGCCGATACAGCCTGGCATGTGGCCGGCCCCAGAGGGCTAAATTCAGCTCTCCCTTCCTGAGCGCTCCTGGCCAGTCAGAGCATCTCTGGTCTCCTATGGGGGACTGGAGCAGATGAAGGGGAGAGAGGAGGTGGGGTCTGGCCTCCCCTGCAGGTAAGGGGCAGGGCACCAGGGGAAAGAAGACGCCGGGCCACTGTCTTGGGCTGCAGTTATCAAAATAGATTCTGGTATAAAATAGCGGCTGCCCCTCACCTCTCCTCGCACCCAAGGGCTGAAACACACACGCTAGGTGCAGAGCCGCCGACCAAACGCACCCCACTCCCGAATGCCTCAGCTATCGACCACAGGTGGGATGAACCAGAGCGAAACAGGTGCCAGGGGGGTAAAGGACAGGGCAGCAGGGCCCCAGCAACTGGAGGGAGAGCAGCACCGATGGCACTCGTGTGCGAGGACAGAGCGGCCTCTGACCAGGCTGGCACACCCCTGATGCCCTGTCAGTAGCAGGGCAGATCAGTGCCAAGCCCCCAGGAGGGGCTGCTAGCCCCAGCTGGCGAAGCACCAGAGGCACCTGCTGGAGTCAGCGAGACAGCCAGGATCTGGCCTCCTCCTGTCTGTCTGCTGGCAACACAGCAAGATGCCTGGTGGCCAGGCTGGCTAATCATGGCCCCCCAGGGGCTTGGGAGCACGGTGGTGTGACAGCCAGCAGGTACCCGTGCTTCCCAGTTCCAGTGCAATTCAGTGCCTACCTATGCCCAGAGGGGGAGGGGCAGCGAGGGGCATGCCAGTGTGGGGGAGAGTGGAGGGCGCTGCAGTGGCGATTGGAAAGGGAGGGGATTAAACCAGTTTCTTGGCCTCGAAGAAGCTCTTGAGGTGTCTCATTTGCCAGATGCCGGTGAGGATGAGGATGATGGTCTGGGCGATGGACCACCACAGCACCCGCTGGTTGGTGCTCTCACTGGTCATGCGGAACCGCTCCTCCCGGTACTGTGCAGGGAGCACATGGGAAGAGGAGTCAGAGCGGGTGGGGAATCCTCCTCAATCCCTGCCTCCCAGGCACAATGCCACCCCCTGTTGGCAGGCCCCTCTCCATCTTGCTCTAAAGGGGATCACGACCCCTGCTACTGCGCAGCCAGCGTATGGCGCCCTCTTCACGTCCACAAGCAGGCACACACCCACACTTACTGCCCCCCACCAATGGCTTCCAAACCGGGCAGGTCTCCCACACGCATACTTACATCCCCTGCCAACAGCTTCCAGATTAGGCAGGCACCAACCCACTCAGTCCCCAATGGTCCCAGGTGTGACACAGACCAGGATCAGGTGAAGCAGAGAGGGTGGCCATGGACATCCTATGCCCAGCTGCCTCATGACACCCCCACTCCTCACAAATCCCCCCTCACCCAGCCACAACCCGAAGCACATCTTGTATTGCCCCTTTGGCAGAACATGAGGCCAAGTGTGTGTTTTCAGCCTGTACGTCCCCTGATGAGCCCTCTCTGCCACTGGGATGGCTTTCCTGCCACGGTTCCCTGTCCCAGCCCTGTGCAGATTCCAAGAATGCGAACCAGCACTCAGCAAGCAGGTCTTACAGCCCTGAACTCTTTGGAGAGGATTATGGGGAGAATGGACAGTCACCTCAGGAACCCTCAAGAGCCCCACATCCACGTACCCCAGGGCCCCTTACCCTTTGGTAGTTCTGCTCCTTCTGGATCTGCTCCACTTGGTCCAGCAGCTGCCGGGCTCGGAGCTGCAGCTCTGTCAGCTTGTCCTTCGCTGCAATCTCGGGGTAGTTGTTGGTGTGTTCTCCAACCTGGATGTCCAGGTGCACACGCTGCACATGGCACACATGGGGTCAGAGGCACAGGGCTCCCAGCAACACAGCACACGCGGTTACAGGTTAAGGCCCCAGAGAATCTGTCTTTCAGCTTCCACACACCCCCTGGCCCCCTCCCTCCAGCATCTGAGAGCACTTTACACATATCAGAGAGACTCACTTCACCTTCCCACAAGCAGTAGGCATTATCCCTGTGCTATAGCTGGAGAAACTGAGGCACAAAGAGGGCAGGCAATGGCCCATGGTGATCATCCTGGGAGAGAGTGGCAGAGCCAGGATTGGAGCCCAGGAATCCCAGTCAGGCACGTTAGGCAGACAGCCCTTCCTCTCAGCCAACAGGCAGTGTCCCAACTGCTTTCCCGGAAGAAACAGACAACCTGCACCCTAAGCCCCCCACCCCCCCGGGTTCAGGGGCAGAGGTCGGGTGAAGCACTGGGGGATTCTCTTACCAGCTTGCCACCTGCGAAGAGCGCCATGCGCGTGGAGTTGGAGTGCAGGCAGATCTGGTGCTCGCCTGGGGTGTGCGAGGTGAAGGTGAAGCGGCCCTCTGAGCCATACTGCCGGGACAGAACCACCTGGAACCACCAGCGACAGAGCTGTGAGTGCCAAGCAAGACACACCATCCCACCCCACAGTGCCAGCATGCTGCTGATGTCACTTTCCTAGGGCAAGGGAAACCCTGGGCCAACAAAGGGTTGCAGCCCCTGAGATCTGGCCCCAAAGGCCTTACCATAGGGAGGCACCAGGATCTGGGCAGGAGGAAGGGAGAGGGCACACAAAGATGCCCCGGTGCAGGATAACTGGGCTCTGCCCAAAGCAGCAGGGCAAGTCCAGGCACGGGGCGCTGCCACCCCCAGCCCTGCGCCCACCGGCAGCATTACCTTTCCATCAGGATCCTTCACTTCCACGTGCATGCCCAGCCCCGGCGTGGAGGGCAGGAACGACTCTGACTGCTTGTCCCACAGCTGCGTGCGGTAATTCCCTGCACGCCAGAGACGGGGATCAGGGCGGGGGGCTGCCGTCATACCCCCAGCTAGCCCTGACCCCACCCCCAACTCCCTTATCCTGCACTGCCCTGTGCTACTCCACCCCCACTGCCCTCTCACCCCCTGCTGCCCATCACGCCAACCACCCCATCCCACATCAAACCCAGCCCCCCGCCCACTTCCCCTCCTCGTGTCAAGCCCCCTGCCTCCCCCCGCCGGCTGGTCTCGCCCTCCTCCCCCATCGCCCTGCCTCCCCCACCCCTCCCGCCGGTTGGTCTCGCCCCCCTCCCCCATCGCCCTGCCTCCCCCCCCCCCCGCCGGCTGGTCTCGCCCCCCTCCCCCTGCCTCCCCCCCCCGCCGGCTGGTCTCGCCCCCCTCCCCCTGCCTCCCCCCCCCGCCGGCTGGTCTCGCCCCCCTCCCCCTGCCTCCCCCCCCCGCCGGCTGGTCTCGCCCCCCTCCCCCTGCCTCCCCCCCCCCGCCGGCTGGTCTCGCCCCCCTCCCCCTGCCTCCCCCCCCCCGCCGGCTGGTCTCGCCCCCCTCCCCCTGCCTCCCCCCCCCCGCCGGCTGGTCTCGCCCCCCTCCCCGGCTGGTCTCGCCCTCCTCCCCCATCGCCCTGCCTCCCCCCGCCAGCTGGTCTCGACCCCCCTACCCATCGCCCTGCCTCCCCCACCCCTCCCGCCAGCTGGTCTCACCCCCTCCCACCCATCGCCCTGCCTCCCCCCGCCGGTTGGTCTCGCCCCCCCACCCATCGCCCTGCCTCCCCCACCCCCTCCCGCCAGCTGTTCTCGCCCCCCTCCCCCATCGCCCGGCCTCCCCCCCCGCCAGTTGGTCTCTCCCCCCTCCCCATCGCCCTGCCTCCCCCACCCCCTCCCGCCAGCTGGTCTCGCCCCCCGCCGGTTGGTCTCGCCCCCTCCCCCATCGCCCGGCCTCCCCCGCCGGTTGGTCTCGCCCCCCTCCCCATCGCCCTGACCCCCCTCACCGATCACCATGGTCTCGTCCGGGATCTCCTCGATGAAGCAGCGCTTCTCGGTCTCCCCAATGTGGAAGTAGAGCGCATGCGCCCCCCGGCCCGCCAGCTGCGCCAGCAGCACCAAGGCTGCCACTGTCCGCAGCATCCCGGGCACCCACTCCCCACCGCCGCCGACCATAGACAGCCCCGCTCCCTCTCCCGGCCTACCGCGCATGCGCTGCCACGGCTCCCTGGGGATTGAAGACGACGCGCATGCGCAATCACTCGGATGCCCGGCCCTGGAGGAGAACTGCGCAAGCGCCATGCCTGGGAGAAGGGCTCTGAGCATGCGCAGCGTACAACCACCAGTCACGCACCCACACGCCACAGGTACGGGTGCGCGCGCGCGCGGGGATGCGGAGCGTCCTTCAGCCCCACCCCTAAACCTGTTGAGGGAGGGCGTCGCGCATGCGTATCAACTGTTAGCGCCTGAGCGTGGTGAGCATGCGTCCAGTAAGCTCGCTGCCTGGCGGGTTGGTTTAGTGGCTGTAACCCCCTGCTCACAACGGGGGAGCTGCGGGTTCGAGGCTGCTGCTACCGGCCAGGGCGCCTGGCTCCTGTCTGCAGGGCTCCTAGATCCCATACCATCTCTGCTATTGCTCTGCAGCCTGCTAGCAGGGGAGCGTGGGGTCAGAGTTAAGGTGTTCCTAGTCTGGAAAGCTGCTTGTTGCTCACTGATTTTCCTGCTGTTGTCATACCCTGCCAGAGTCCAACCAGCTGGCCCAGGGTAGACTATTCCTGGACACTTGGAGCCAAACCAGAAGGGGGGTGGGGCTCCATTTTGGAAGCTCTTCCCAAGGTTTTATTGACTCAGGCAAAGCTGCTTGGCTGAGAAACTCTGATCTTGATCTTCCTGGCGAGGGACGTTGACCAGGACCGGGGAGGGTGTGTGGCCCAGTTAAAGTCAACAGGGGCTGGTGCAGACTTGTGAAGTACACGTGGCCCAGAAGAGGCTCTGCTATAAATTCTGAATGGCCTAAATGCAGACGGGGTGGAATTACACAGGCACCAGCCTGGAAGGAACAAGAAGAGGACTAGCTTATAGGAAGCGCAGGGTTGGAACTGTACAGGCAGGAAATTGTCACATGGAGGTTGGGGGGGGTCCTGCAAAGGAATGGGTTCAATCCAGCATGGGTACTGCATGGCTAAGAGGCCACTAGGATCCGTGAGTGAGTTGGAAGATGTAGTTCATGGGAGGCAGTGGGGTGTCCAGTGCCTGACCTTACAGCACTCAAACGAATGTTCAATTCAGGATGGCCACAAGGTACTGTTGTTGTAGGTTTTAGGTATGTGGACACAGATGTGACTACATGTCTCGAACACCAGATCTCCCAAGTACTAGGGAGCAAATTACCCCCCCCCCCCCAGTGGACGACGAGGCCAAGATGACAGGCACAGTCACACAAATAGCTCATAAAAATCTTACAGAATATTTCCTCCTCTGTCACAAGTCAATCAGGGCCCAGCAGGCAGGATTAAAAGGATTGGCTGCATCTTCTAGGGGCCTGTTCTGGGTGATGCTGGGACAGGATAGGCAGTATGTCTTCTGTCTTAACCCAAAACACCTGCCCTGGCCTGCTCAGAACCGAACCCTAACGGCACCTTAGTGGCCATCCTGAACTGAACATTCGTTTGAGTGCAATATTTGGCTTTGTTGCCTGAGCAAACCCAATTTGTCCTGGTGTGTTTCCCGTTGATCCTATTGTCTTTCCTGCAGCAATAGCTCTCTCTAGCATTGGTCCTTCTTAATTGTCCTCTGGGCAGCTTAAACCATGGTGAGAATGGCCAGACGGGGCGGTGGGAGTGTTCTGTGGTATGGAAGCTGTAAACATTGGGCATCCCTACCTGGGTACGGCCATAAGGCAAGTGCAGTATATATTGGCACTGGTTTACAGGCCATGGTGATTCTGGTGTGGGTAACAAAGCCAGAGTACCCAGTTTATGCCACTCACCTGTTTGCTGCTGTGGCACTATGGTGGGGGAAGAAACAAGACTGCATTCCCTAGCAGAGAGGGTCATGGAGGATCTCCATGCAAGCTTCTTGGAGATCTCTCAAGATGACCCAAGAGACAAAGGAATGAACAAAGCGCTTCACACAGCACCCCCAGTCTGGCTCAACAAGCCAAAGAACTGAAAAGCGGATGGGGACTCTACCGTGGGTCTCTGCCCGAGCACAGGACTCTGTGCAGATGTGGGCTGTGTAATCGGGCTGCCATCCTGCCCTTTTTGAATGTATTCCCTAACATTTCAGGGTAACATGAAACCCATAAAGCAATCCAAATGCAACACCTCTGTGATAAATGAAAAGGGGTGGAGGGTAGCTCCCTTTTATGGACACCCAGCCAGCCAGTAGCTATAAAATCCCTCTTAGTAGCTGTTCTCTAATTGTGTTACCTGTAAAGGGTTAAAAAGTCTCCCTGCTATTCATAGGTAAAAGGAAGTGAGTGAGCACCTGGCCAAAAGAGCCAATGGAAAGGCTAGAACTTTTTAAAATGGAAACAAGACTCCCCTTTTGTCTGTGTTTGCTCTCTGGGGAGAGGTGGCCAGGGAGCAGCTATGCTGTAAGAAACTTAGACCAGGTATGAAAAAATCATCAGTATCATACCTACAAACTACTCATTTAAAACCCCAAATATGTAAGTAGATGAGGAAATGTTTAGGAAAACACGGTTAGGTTTATTCCTTTTATTTTGTTATGGCTTGTGGATTCCTCTGTGCTAACCCCAGGTGCTTTTGTTTTGCTTGTAGCCTTTAAGCTGGACCTCAAGAAAGCGATTCTTGATGCTTAATCCTTGTAGCTGTGTGACGTTACTGACATAACCTGTGACCGTATAGATCATTGTTGCAACCACTGTTATATATTTGCAGCAAATATTGTACAAAGGCTGTCATATAAGGAGTCTATGGAGAGGTTATGATTTGCTAATTATGATTATGCTATCTGTATGGTGTATCATTTTTGTAGTTGAAGTTATGAATATTAGCTATGTACTTGTAAATCAATGTGTTCTGATTCTAAGTAGCCTCAGTGAAGCATTTGGTCAGCTTCTTGAGAAGGGACTATTCTCAGTAAGTGCCCAATCAAGAAACACTTAACTGACAGTGGACTTTGGGAGACTCCAATCCATATCTGAGCTTTCATGGGAACATTCAAACTAACAGGTAAACAATGGCGTTGGCCTGTAAACTGAGTCATGCATGGACATGTGACTTGCCCATGTGACTCCGAGCTCCATCTTTCTGCTGTAATTTTCCACAGTAAGAACAAAGGGGTGTCCTTCCACCTGGAAGAGACTATAAAAGGCAGCTGCCCTATCTCCATTTTGTCTTGAATCCTGCTTCATACCCTTGGAGGAAGCTTGCTACAAACTGAAGCTCTGAACAAAGGACTGAATGACCTATCCCAGCTGTGGATGTTCTCCAGAGACTTGATTTGAACTTGCAGTTTATTCCATCACTACTACAAGCCTGAACCAAGAATTTGCCATCACTGTATGTCATTGATTCCATGTAACCAATTCTAGCTCTCATCTGTATCTTTTTCCTTTTATGAATAATAAACCTTTAGATTTTAGATTCTAAAGGATGGGCAACAGTGTGATTTGTGGGTAACATCTGATTTGTATATTGACCTGGGTCTGGGGCTTGGTCCTTTGGGATCTGGAGAACCTTTTTCTTTTACTGGGGTATTGGTTTTCGTAACCATTCGTCCCCATAATGAGTGGCACCAGTGATAATACTGGGAAACTGGAGTGTCTAGGGGAATTGCTTGTATGACTTATGGTTGGCCAATGGTGTAAAACCAAAGTCTTCTCTGTCTGGCTGGTTTGGTTTGCCTTGGTGTGCAAAGGAACCCCAGCCTTGTGCTGTAACTGCTCTGCTCTAAGCAATTTGTCCTGAATTGGCTCTCTCAGTTGGGTCCCACCAAGGGCAGCATTGTTACAGTGGCATAGTCCTGCTTGGCTCCACAGGTCAGTTAAGCTTTGGGTCAGAACCCCACACTATCCAAGTTTAATTTTGGAATTGAGAGTTTGGTTGGTTAAAGAGCACTTGCAGTGAGTGAGCAAAGAGCATATGAGGGTCCTGACAAAAAAGCCCTGGAAGATTTGTGTTCAGAAAAGGAGATAAGCTTTAAAAAGAAAGCTACAAATCAAGAACTGAGAGATCTGTTAATGGCCAGTCATCAGAAGGCAGGAGCACAGCCCTTCCTGATGCTGCAGAAGCAATTAGAATGCAAAAGGCAGCAAATAAACTGCAACTTCAGCATGAACAGAAACCAGCAGACATTTGATTTCTGGAAAAGGAAAAGAATTCTGAATTAAAAAGAGAGGCTTCTGAGAGAGAGGAAGGACTCGTAGAGAGCGTATTGAGCAGCTCACTGCTGAGGAGACAGCTTACCAAATCATAGAACATCAGGGTTGGAAGGGACCCCAGAAGGTCATCTAGTCCAACCCCCTGCTCAAAGCAGGACCAATCCCCAATTAAATCATCGCAGCCAGGGCTTTGTCAAGCCTGACCCTAAAAACCTCTAAGGAAGGAGATTCCACCACCCCCCTAGGTAACGCATTCCAGTGTTTCACCACCCTCTTAGTGACAAAGTTTTTCCTAATATCCAACCTAAACCTCCCACACTGCAACTTGAGACCATTACTCCTTGTTTTGTCATCTGCCACCACTGAGAAGAGCTGAGCTCCATCCTCTTTGGAACCCCCTTTCAGGTGTGGAAGTATAACATTGTATAAGTATAACGTTGTATAAGGGGACATGCTGGATACATTGTATATGAGAGGGCATGCCAAAACATGTTACAAAGTATCGGAGGGAGCACACGTAGGGACAGTTAGCTTATGAATGGAGAAGCAATTAAGATAGAGCCAGCACGTCTAAGAAGCAGGCATCAGAATAGAAGGTGTGAAGGGCAATTAGTTAAGTTAACTGGAAGCTGTTAAAGGAGATTGTTAAGGGTGGCAGGTAATTGAAGATACGTGACTGGTCTCAGGGATCTCGAAGGGTGGTGACTAAAATCTTTTTCTTCTTTTGTCTGTAACTTCTCTGTAACTTGTTCTCCAAAAACTGTATAAATTAAGAGACACAAGCCCCACTCAGGGGGCTCACTACTAAATGTATTAGCAGAGCAGCTTTGCTAATAAAACAGAGAGGTCTGATAAATTGTGAGTCTGAGTCAAACTTTGACAATTTGGAGGTTCCACCGAGATGGCAAGCGGCTCCACCGAGATGGCAAGTGGCTTCACTGAGGCTGTGTGATCCCTGACTGCTTTGCAGGACAATCGTGGCAGCCGGCGCCTGGACGCTTAGTCCAAGCGATCCTCCACAAGACAGAAAGGTACACAGCAGCAGCGCAGTCTACGCCTTTGAACTTGTTGGTTCCCACTCTGTTCGGGTAGGGGTCTTTGGATCCAGCTTCTGGAATCAGACGTCTCAGGTAATTATTATTTTTGTGCTTTAACCGGTTTGAGGACTGTCTTGTCTTTGTGTCTATCCGTCTTCCCTGTGGTGTGTGTGTGAATCTGGGAGCCATCTCTGTCCGGAGACTGGCTGACCAAGGCGTCCCCGTCCCCACGGTCTGAATAAGTGGAATCTGCACAGCTGCAGCCGCACCACACCTTGGGTATAACCCCTGGTGTGAAAGCAAGGGCAGTTGAGGCAGTAGCCTGTGGGCTCCTTTCTGTGTGTTGCACTGGGTACCGCTCTGCTGAGCCCGAATTTCCTTCTTGTGTGAGTGCTGTGTGAAGTCCTCCTGGATGGGTAATCAGAAGTCTAAGGTAGAACAGTTCCCTAAGGGAACTCCAGCTTATTTTATGTATTTTAGCAGGGGTCCGGACTCTTGTAGGTTTCTTGAAAAATGGTCCAAATTAGCTCTAGAGAACCCCAAATTACAGTGGCCACTGTTAGGTTCTTGGGACAAGGATCGAGTGGACGCTTTAAAAAGCAAACTCGTCCTCCCAAAAACCAAATTGGAGAGAGGAGAAGTAGACTGCTTCATGCAGTGGTGGGAAGAGGCAAATCACAGATGGACTGAGTCAAAACTCACCTCTCTTAAAAATTCTTAAAAAAACTAACAGTTCAATTGGATGCAGTCTCTCCCACCACTAGTCCGAGCGCTCTCCTTTGCCCAGTCCTGTGCAATGATCCGGATCAAAGCATTGGCCTGCTAAACCTAGGGTTGTGAGTTCAATCCTTGAGGGGGCCATTTAGGGATCGGGGCAAAAATCGGGGATTGGTCCTGCTTTGGACTAGATGACCTCCAGAGGTCCCTTCCAACCCTGATATTCTATGATTCTATAAACCCGACCCCCACCATACACCTGCGCAAATAAGAAATCAGAAAAGGAAAAATCTTCAGTGACTACAGATAATGAAAGCGAAGAAGATACCCTCATTGGCCTCGCAGCTCTGCAAAATATTATGAAGAAGAAATCCAAAGCAGACTGCAAAGATTCTCTTGACATCTCTTCTTGGAAAAGAGAACCTGATGGGAGGTTAATGAGAGACTCTGATCAAACTGTTGTGGCACCCTTACGAGTCCTTAAGATGGGAGAAAGTGAGTCCATATGGGATTATAAGACCTGGACTCGTACGGAACTTTTGTCTATAGTTAAAAGTTTTCCCAAACCACAGGAAAACTCTGTCAAATTTGCTGAGGAGTTTCTGTTAATCTGTGAAACCTATGAACCCTCTGAGACAGATCTCCCCTAACTGTGTAAATTGTTAGCTCCTGCCAGTTATTATGAAAAATGGTTGGCTGCCGCAGACTGGCGTGCCTCAGCTGGCCACTCAACCATAAAAAGTACTGGCCCAGATTCGGCATACAGAGACCGGTGTATGGCTCTTTGGAAGCGCCTGCATCAAGCCATTCCCAAAGCGTGATCTCCTAAAACAAACTGGACAGCAATACGTTGCTGTAAGCAAGGGCAAGGAGAAAGCCCAGGCGACTATAGGTCCCGGCTAACTGATATTTTCCTACAACATTCAGGAATACAAGAGCCCGATGTAAATGGGCAGAGGGCCTTGGCACATGCATTTGTTGATGGTCTTCTCCCTGCCACAGGCAGCATGTTAAAACGAATAAGTGTGGGATGGGAGACTGAAACCATGGACAAATTGCTGGCAGTAGCAGAGCATTGCCACCGCACTTTAAAAGGAAAGGAGGAACAGTCCTCCCAAAAGTTAATGGCTCAGCAGATACAGCATTATTCAGGACTAAGCAGACCACACCGGGGACAGGGATGGGGTTGCGGAAGTGGGTGGGGGGCTGGATTAACTGGGGTTTGTAACTACTGTAAACAGCCTGGACACTGGAAAAAAGAGTGTCCAAGATGACCTAATAATTGTATGGGAAATCAAGTGAACCCCCCGCTGGTTCCTCCAGCTGATCCCCAACCCTATTTTTCACCCCAACAATGACGGGATGCTGGGGAACCTCACAAAGTTTTAGCTCCCTTATTACCTCTGTCCCCTACTGGAGAATGTGTCCTGACTGTAAATGATCTCTCTCTCCCTTTCCTTGTTGATACTGGAGCTTCTCTTTTTACAATCCGCACCCCTGACTTGCCTGAGGTTCCCCGATCTGGAAAATCTGTGTCTGCTGTTGGCATTACAGGGATCCCTACCTCTTTTCCCCTCTCAAAACCTTTGTCTGTTCAGGTTGGTCCCCTCTCTGAGGAGCATGCATTCCTCCTCTCTGATTCCACCCCTGCAAACCTTCTGGGACGGGACTTGCTATGCAAACTTGGCTATTCTATTTACTGCTCCCCAGATGGTGTCTATCTGCAAATCCCTCAGTCTTCCTTATGTGATTCTGTAGCCTCCCTGCTGTCTGAAACTTCCCTCTCCACTCCGGTCCCTTGCTGTCCCTTAACTCCGTCCCTAGAGCACCTAATCTCTCAGGTTCCTTCCTCCCTATGGCCATCGCACCCATCTGAAGTGGGCCGATTAAATACTGACCCAGTTCGGATTACTGTAGACAATTCCAAACCTCTGCCTCGCCTGTCTCAGTATCCTTTGAATCCTGAGGCAGAGGCTGGGATTGCTCCAGTTATATCTGCATTAAAAGAACAAGGAATTATTGTCCCTTGTTCCAGCCCTTGTAACACCCCTGTCCTCCCAGTTCAAAAGGCTGACGGCTTTCTTCTCTGTCCCAGTTCACTCTGAATCCCAGTATCTCTTTGCCTTCTCCTACAAGGGTCAGCAATATACATGGACTACCCTTCCCCAGGGGTATACGGAGAGTCTATCCTATTTTTCTCAAGCCCTAGCCAGGGATCTCGCTGATCTGGTTTTCCCATCAGGATCCACACTGATCCAATATGTGGACGACTTACTCCTGTGCTCCCCCTCTCTGTCTGCCTCAGAAACTGATTCACTATCACTTCTCACAGCTTTAGCAAACAAGGGTCATAAGGCTTCTCGCACAAAATTGCAGCTCTGCCAAACCTCTGTCACATACCTAGGCTTCCTTCTCTCCCAGGGCTCCCGTACACTCTCTCCAGCCCGGGTACAAGCCATCCTTAGCTTTCCCCAGCCTTGCTCTCCACGCCAGGTCAGAAAATTCTTAGGCATGACAGGGTTCTGTAGGCAATGGATTCCCCAATATGCTTCTCTGGCTAAACCACTCCAAGAACTCACTCGATCCTCTGTACCTAACACCATGCCATGGTCACTTGAAGCAAATGCTGCTTTCATCTCCCTTAAGCAGAATTTAGCCTCTGCCCCTGCCTTAGGGTTACCTAACTATGACAAGCCTTTTACCCTTTTCTGTCATGAACAATCTGCTTGTGCCCTCGGGGTTCTTACTCAGGAGCACGGTGACAGAAATCACCCGGTGACTTATTTTTCTGCAACCTTGGACCCTGTAGCCCAGGGTTTACCCCCTTGCCTACACGCTGTAGCTGCTGCAGTGTGCCTGGTCGAGATGTCTGAGTCCCTTGTCCTCCGCTCTCCTCTCACTCTCATGGTTCCCCATTCTGTGGAAACTCTCCTTCTGCAACGCAACACGGCTCACCTCTCCTCTGCTCGCCTCACTAGGTATGAACTTTTGCTGCTTTCAGCCTCACATATCACTATTAAGCGCTGCTCCCGGTTAAACCCTGCTACCCTCCTTCCTTTACCTAGTGATGGTGAACCCCATGACTGCCTTGTAACTGTCTCCGCTATCACTCTCCCGCGCCCCGCCCTTTCAGATGTAGCTCTCCCTAACTCTGACCTGGTATTATTCACTGATGGGTCCTGTTATAGAAATGACCAAGGCCACCTTCTTGCAGGGTATGCTGTGGTCTCTCTCTCAGAGACCATAGAAGCTGCGCCCTTACCCTCTGTGACCTCTGTCCAGGTGGCTGAACTGATTGCTCTAACCCGTGCCTGCTTTCTAGCCGAGGGGCTCTCTGCCACTATTTTTACTGATTCTCGGTATGCCTTTGGGGTTGTGCATGACTTTGGCACCCTCTGGCAGGCTCAAGGTTTTCTTACCTCTGCTGGTACCCCTATCAAGAATGGCCCCTACATTGCCGCCCTCCTGTATGCAGTTTTACTACCATCTGCCTTGGCAATTGTTAAGTGTACTGGCCACTCAGCGGCAGACACCGAGGTGGCAAAAGGTAATGCACTTGCTGATGCTGCTGCAAAACATGCCGCCACTATAAAATCTTCACCAGAAGCGTTTCTTGGTCCCCTCTCTGTCTCTGTAACGCCACCATCCCTGTCTCATCTCGCTCAGCTCCAGGATTCTGCCCCAGAAACAGAGAAAAACTCCTGGAGTGCTTTGGGTTGCTCTTTGCATTCTGATTCCCTTTGGCGATCGCCCACCGGTACCTTTGTAGCCCCCCTCTCACTCTACCCGTCTCTAGCCGCCCTGCTACGTGGTGTTTTGCATGTTGGCAAGGAGGGGATGGTCTCTGCTATGAGTAAGGCGGGGTGGTGGGCTCCCCATTTCAGCCCCTTTGCAACCCGCCACTGTGCCACTTGTGTTACTTGTCAAAGCCACAATGTCGGCAAATCTGTAAAAGTAACACAAGGGTTCCGGGGTTTGCCTCAAGCACCTTTCCTACACTGGCAACTCGATTTTGTACAAATGCCAAAGTGTCAGAAATATGAATTCATTTTAGTTATAATATGTCTGTTTTCAGGTTGGATTGAAGCCTTTCCCTGTCGCAAAGCTGATTCATTGTCTGTTGCAAAATGTCTGTTAAACCACATTATCCCTACCAAGGGAATTTCTGCCCCTTTGTCTAGTGACCGGGGAACACATTTTACTGGAAAAATTGTTCAACATCTAAACCAGGTATTACATGTCACCCCCCTGTTGCACTGCCCTTACCGTCCACAGAGTGCAGGGGCCGTGGAAAGGCGAAATGGTGTGCTTAAAAATAAGCTGGCAAAAATCTGTAGTTCCACAGGGTTAAACTGGCCAGCTGCTTTACCACTGGCCCTTATGGAAATTCGGTCATCCCCATCCCAGAGACACAAATTGAGTCCATTTGAAATCATCATGGGACGCCCTATGCGAACAATGGCTACTATTACCCCAGCCCCAGACCTAAACCTAACTCACAGCACGCTCCTCCAGTACTGCAAAGGGTTAATGCAAGCGGTGAGCTCCTTCCATTCGCAGGTGGGAGCAGCTTGGCCGAGGGAACCCACCTCCGCTGCCTGTCACACCCCTGAGCCTGCCTGCGGCACCACCTTCGGAAGCACGCCTTGGAACCCCGGTGGGAGGGTCCGTACCAGGTACTGCTCACCACCCAGACAGCAGTGAAATTATCCGGCATCGCTGCATGGATCCACACCCCACAGTGTAAGCCAGCGCCACCTCAAGGGGACCCAGCACCTCTGCAAGACCACGCAGAACCAGCTTCAACCCCAGAAGACAAAGAGGAACAGCCTGCAATACCTTACAATCTGCGCTCTCGTAAGGGTTGCCAGAAGCAGAGGGTAAGCAGACAGCAGGACCCAACAAACAAGAAGCAGTAGTGAGCCTAGCGTCTGCTGCCTGGTGGACGTAAAACCATGACTGCGATTCCCTCGAAAGGGGTTGTCGGAACCAGAAAGGGTCCTGCTTCCAACATGTGTCCTTTGAGAAGCTTAATCCTCAGCTACTGTGTCCTGAGGATCTGGGCAATCCAGAGTGACAGTGACAATTCTTTCATCCAACAACAGGTGCAGATAGCCCAGATCCTGAATATTTCTAATTGCTGGGTCTGCAGCCACATCCCAGCTCACTCACAAGCTAGTATCCCCACCATGGCGATCCCTGTGAATTCCTCAGAGCTTGCTGGAGAACCCTATCCACTTGAAAGGACATGGAAGGAAAATGACACTTGGGGGCTGGGAAAAACATATGTTCCTAAATTTATAAGTGTGGTGAAAGGAAAGGGCCACTGGTGCTGGGTGTGTAATGGGACAGGGCTGAATCTAGGGAGGAGCAGCTGTCTCCAATACATCGTGTCCCATGGTGTATGGGACGATTCAAACAAGGTTGGAGAATGGCGAACCGGGTATAGAAAGATAAACTTCCTCTCAACCTGGGATCAAACCAAAGATTCAATCTCTTGCTCCTCCTACAGCCTCCCTGAGAAAAACAGCACCATCTACAAATGTCGTGTGAATGCTACCTCTTCTCCCAGTGAAAATCATCCTGTGCCCTTTGGGGGATACTATTCCTCCTTTGTAAATTCTTACATGTCAAAGGGTTGCAGTCAACCCTTCCCAGCTTTAATGGGACATCATTGGGTTTGTGGGGAAAATGCTTACACTGTGTTACCAGCAAATTGGTCAGGTATCTGTTATCCTGCTCAGCTTTTCCCACAATTCCGGGTGCTTCAATCCCTCCCACAAAAACACCTCCGTAATTTCAGGCAAAAAAGGAGGGACTTGCCAGATGCTAAATGGTATGTGGAGAACATAAGCCCCCTAACTTGGGAAGAAGCTGTTGGCATTTCTTTAGTCCCAGTAGGGGGGGGTAATCCACCATGCAAAAAGGCTTTTAAGGTTACAAGCGGTGGTTGAGATCATGGCCAATGAAACAGGAGAGAGCTTAAAAGCTCTAGCCAAAGAAGCAGGAGCGGTCCAACAAGTGGCCCTCCAAAACCGTCGGGCATTAGATATAATACTGGCAGCCAAAGGAGGGACCTGTGCTCTAATTGGAACAGAATGCTGTGTATACATACCTGATAATACTAATGAGGAAATAAATCGTGCTAGCCATCTGGAGCAAATTGCATACCTTCCCCACGAAGAACCAAGTTCCTTGTGGAAATGGATAAGTAACTTATTCAATTTCTCTAGTCTGGGAAACTGGTTGTTTCAAGGAATCCTAACAATCCTATTTGGAATTCTAATAATCTTTGTGTGTTTTCAATTGATTTCTTGTTGTATCCAAAACTGCACAAGACACACCATCCATCAGGTTACCCCTAACCAGAGTGCTAATCTAATGTTGTTAAATGTCACCAGTGAAAGTAATGAAAAAGAACGATTGATGTATGGAATCCAGTAAGTCATTGGCCATGGGTGTAGCCTTGACCAAAAGGGGGGATTGTGGAAGTATAACATTATATAACGTTGTATAAGGGGACATGCTGGATACATTGTATATGAGAAGGCATGCCAAAACATGTTACAAAGTATCTGAGGGAGCACACATAGGGACAGTTACTTTTGAATGGAGAAGCAATTAAAATAGAGCCAGCACCTCTAAGAAGCAGGCATCAGAATGGAAGGTGTGAAGGGCAATTAGTTAAGTTAACTGGAAGCTGTTAAAGGAGATTGTTAAGGGTGGCAGGTAATTGAAGATACGTGACTGGTCTCAGGGATCTCGAAGGGTGGTGACTAAAATCTTTTTCTTCTTTTGTCTGTAACTTCTCTGTAACTTGTTCTCCAAAAAACTGTACAAATTAAAAGACACAAGCCCCACTTGGCGGGCTCACTTCTAAATGTATTAGCAGAGCAGCTTTGCTAATAAAACAGAGCGGTCTGATAAATTGTGAGTCTGAGTCAAACTTTGACAATTAGGTAGTTGAAAACCGCTATCAAATCCCACCTCATTCTTCTCTTCTTCAGACTAAACAATCCCAGTTCCCTCAGTCTCTCATCATAAGTCATGTGCTTCAGCCTCCTAATAATTTTTGCTGCCCTCCACTGGACTCTTTCCAATTTTTCCACATCCTTGTTGTAGTGTGGGGCCCAAAACTGGACACTGTACTCCAGATGAGGCCTCACCAATGTCGAATATAGGGGAATGATCACATCCCTCGATCTGCTGGCAGTGCCCCTACTTATACATCCCAAAATGCCATTGGCCTTCTTGGCAACAAGGGCACACTGCTGACTCATATCCAACTTCTCATCCACCGTAACCCCTAGGTCCTTTTCTGCAGAACTGCTGCCTAGCCACTCGGTCCCTAGTCTGTAGCGGTGCATGGGATTCTTCCGTCCTAAGTGCAGGCCTCTGCACTTGTCCTTGTTGAACCTCATCAGATTTCTTTTGGCCCAATCCTCCAATTTGTCTAGGTCCCTCTGTATCCTATCCCTACCCTCCAGCATATCTACCACTCCTCCCAGTTTAGTGTCATCTGCAAACTTGCTGAGGGTGCAATCCATGCCATCCTCCAGATTATTAATGATAGTGAACAAAACCGGTCCCAGGACTGACCTTTGGGGCACTCCGCTTGATACCGGCTGCCAACTAGACAATGTAGAACTGATCAATGAAATTGTTTTTAATTGTTCACTTTATTAATATAACTTCATAAGCAAAGTTTTATGAATGAAACAACATTCATTCATAAAACCGGTTACCCCAATAACTGTCTAATTGAGTTTCACTTTCAATTCAATTGCTGCTCAAATCACTGAAACTTGCACTGTTTCAACATCAGAGGGGTAGCCGTGTTAGTCTGGATCTGTAAAAGAGGCAAAGAGTCCTTTGGTACCTTATAGACGAACAGACTTATTGGAGAATACCCACTTCAAGCTTATGCTCCAATACGTCTGTTCGTCTATAAGGTGCCACAGAACTCTTTGCCGCTGTTTCAACATTGTAACTTCTGCTCACTGTTTGCCATTCCTTACACTTGTCCATATTGTAACTCAAACTCCATTTTAACTTGTCCCAAACTCCATTTTGTAAACCCTGCTGCACCCTTCATTTTGCAAAACCCGGCTGTAATCTGATTAGTGTAGTTTAGATGTGGGAATGAGGTATGGATGGATGGGTATGGATGGATGATGGACTCAACCTCCAGCCCCAGCCTGTCCTGATGAAATAAGTGTAAATGCCAATGGCTGAAGATGCAGACAACAGCCCTGACAAAGCAAGAAGAGACCACCCTCAAAAGAAAAGGACAAAAGTACAACTGAAGAAACATCAAAGCTGAAAGTCATGTCTGCAATTGACGGGTGATCAGTCACACCGACCCCAGAGGCAGCGTGACACAGCAAGACCTATAGACTCTGGATTCAAACTGAAGCCTACAAAAAGGATGGATGAGATGGAAGACTTTGGAGGGTAACATTCTGCTGCCAACATGGAAGGGCATCAGTGCACGCCCCACAGAGACCCAGCCCTTCCTTGTGCCCAGCTTTCCTGGCCAGGTAGCCACCACAAGCTACGAACCCAAGCCACGAACTCAAGCTACATTCAGGACTGGTAACTATACAGCGGCTGCAGAACATTTGGGATGTGTGGGGGGGTGTGTGTGTGTGTGTACATAGGTATTAGATATTAGTTATTGGCCATAAATCAAATTGTGTTATAATAAACGTGACGTCTTGTCTTGTCCCCTGAAACGATCCTGTGTAGTTTTTGTCTGCATAACACATGGAGCCATTAATCGCTACCCGCTGAGCCCGATGATCTAGCCAGCTTTCTATCCACCTTGTAGTCCATTCATGCAGCCCATACTTCTTTAACTTGCTAGCAAGAATACTGTGGGAGACCATATCTAAAGCAGATGCAACAGAAGATTCACCAGATGCAACAGGAGACAGCCAGACTTCAGATCCAAGTATTGGAAGAGCAGAGAGAGTCCTCGCCACCTGGTACTCCGCTTCCCCACCATAACGAAAGAAACTGGGAAAGGATCTGTCCCATTTACAAAGATACTGAAGACACAGAGGAGTTTTTGTCTACCTTCGAACATCTGTGCACTCTGCATGGGATCCCAGATGAGCAGCAAATGCCTGTCCTGCTGACCAGATTGACTGACTGGAAAAGCCAGGGAAGTATTTAATTAATTGAGGGAGCAAGAAGCCTTAGATTATGTGCTGTTTAAAGATTCTGTGTTAAGGCGATTCAGGGTCACTCCTGAGTCTTACAGGGTTAAGTTTAGAAATTTTAAAATGTCTCATGCTTCTACTTTTGTATCATGTGCTCATAAGCTGATGGGTTTTGTTAAAAAGTAGATTGTGGGAACAAAGGAGCTTGGGAGTTTTGAAAAACTGCTGGATTTAATAATTTTAGAACAGTTCTTGGACATTGTTCCTGACCATGTGAGAGCAGCTGTGTGAGGGATAGGAACCCTGAGTCAGTCCTACAGGCCGTGGAATTTGCAGATGCGCATACTCAAAACGGGGCTCAGGAAGGGTATAAACCCCAGGGGAAAATTAATGACCGTTCTCCCCACTTCAAGGGTAGGGAAGGATTTAAAAGTAAACCTGGCCCTGACTCTTATAAAGGAGCTCAAGGGGGCCCAGAGGGTAGGAACTCTCACCACAAGAATAAACAGGTTAAATGTTATCACTGTGGTGTGCTTGGCCACATGAGACCAGATTGCCCGACCAGCAGCCCCAAAAGCCACGGTAAATGCCAACTCCATTACTCTGAGAACCCAGGCTGAACCAAGCCACAACAGCACCACCTTGAGTCCAGGTGCAAGCATAGCAGTGACTAATGACAACCCCTGAGTCTCTAGTAGCATGGGAGGAGGCGGTGAGCTCACCAGTTATGTTAGGACTGAGGCATGGCAAGGGAGTGAGCGATTTATTAAGGAGGCAAAGGTCAATGGTGTTGAATGCATGGGATGGCGAGATACTGGCTCTGATGTGACTATAGTTAAGGGACATCTGGTGAAGCCAGAGGACATAGTGCCATTACCGTCCCATACTCCCCTGGCAACATCGGAGTACTCTGTGGACCTGCTGAGGGCTAGAATCCATCTTGAGTGGTATGGCTTTACAGGGGATGTGAATGCTGCTGTCTGGGATTTAATTCCGGCTGATGTTTTGGTAGGAAATAACCTACTGAAGGTGCCTGTCCGAGTTAATGTGGTAACCAGGTCACAAAGAGAGTTTGGGTCTGTGCAGATACCCTAACTGATGACAGTGAGGGGGACTGCAAACAGAGAGAGTCTCCCAGGATGGATCAGGTGAGGGTTTATCTGAGGTATCAGAGATGGTTCTGAATTCGAATGAAACCCAGAAGGAATTCATTATGGCCCAGCAGAGTGATGTATTACTAGAGAGAGCCAGGAATGATGCTCAGAGTCAGATCCCAGCTAGTGAAGAGAGAGGCAGGTTTTTCATGCAGGACGTGTTGTTGTATAGGGAGCCTCCTAGGGGAAGGAAGCATTCCCAAGCAGCAGTTCGCAAACAGTTTGTGGTACCTGAGAGTTATTGCAATGATTTGTTGAAGTTGGCTCATGATGGTCCATTTGCAGGACAGCTGGGTATAGGCAAAACACATGACAGGCTAGAGCAAAATTTTCACTGGCCCCACCTCTTTAGATCAGTGAGAGAGTACCGCAGGAGCTGTGAACTGTGCCAGAAGCGTAAGGGGTTAAGGCGGCCTAGCAAGGGGCCCCTCCAGCCTCTGCCCATTATTGGGGAGGCTTTTGCCAGGGTGTCTGTGGATATTGTGGGACCACTCCCAAAACCTTCAAGGAATGGGAAAAAATACATCCTTGTATTGTTAGATTTTGCTACCAGATACCCTGAGGCTGTAGCATTATCTAATATTGAGGCAGAGACAGTGGCAAGAGCCTTGTTCTCTATTTTTAGCAGGGCGGGTTTTCCCAAGGAAATATTGTCTGACCGTGGCTCTAATTTTATGTCTGTGGTTTTCAAGCAGTTGTGGGAGTTATGTGGGGTGAAACACCTGAAAACTGCTCTTTACCACTCTCAGACTAATGGTCTGGTGGAAAGGTCCAATGGAACCCTGAAGTCAATGTTGAAAATGTGTATGGATAGATGCCAGAATGACTGGGATGTTATGCCGTCATATCTATTCTATGCATTGTGATAAACTCAGGACAGATGGCTGCAAGGGGAGGTGGGGTAGAAAACAGTCCCAGAAGATTAAAAGGCCCTCCTCCCTATCAACTGGGGAGGGGTGACTACAGGTCAATCAGGTTCACCTGAGAAGAGGGTTAACAGAGATCAGGTAGGATCAGCTGAGAGGGAATTAACCTGAGGTCAGTTAGAATCAGCTGATTCCAACTAAGGGCTGTGTCAAGGTTCCTTCCCCACTCTGAACTCTAGGGTACAGATGTGGGGACCTGCATGAAAACCTTCTAAGCTTACTTTTACCAGCTTAGGTTAAAACTTTCCCAAGGTACAAACTATTTTACCTTTTGCCCTTGGACTTTTGCTGCCACCACCAAACGTCTAACCGGGTTTATTATTGGGAAAGAGCCATTTGGAAACATCTTTCCCCCACAAAATCCTCACCAAAACCTTGCACCCCCCTTCTGGGGAAGGCTTGATAAAAATCCTCACCAATTTGCATTGGTGACCACAGACCCAAACCCCTGGATCTTAAGAACAATGAAAAAGCAATCAGGTTCTTAAAAGAAGAATGTTAATAGAAGTAAAAAGCATCACCTCTGTAAAATCAGGATGGTAAATACCTTACAGGGTAATTAGATTCAAAACATAGAGAATCCCTCTAGGCAAAACCTTAAGTTACAAAAAGATACAAAGACAGGAATATCCATTCTATTCAGCATAGTTTATTTCCTCAGCCATTTAAAGAAATCATAATCTAACGCATATCTAGCTAGATTACTTACTAAGTTCTAAGACTCCATTCCTGTTCTGTCCCCAGCACAAGCATCACACAGACAGACAGACCCTTTGTTTCTCCCTCCCTCCAGCATTGAAAGTATCTTGTCTCTTCATTGGTCATTTTGGTCAGGTGCCAGCGAGGTTATCCTAGCTTCTTCACCCTTTACGGGTGAAAGGGTTTTTCCTCTGGCCAGGAGGGATTTTAAAAGTGTTTACTTTTCCTTTTATATTTATGACAGGCTGCCTGAGACCTATTTAAACCTGCCCCTGGTGGGAGAAGAGTGGGAGAGAGAGAAGGAGTCAAGTTGCCAGTAGGAGCAGCAAGACAGCAAGCCCCACCATGGGGGAGAGAGGCTGCATTCCCTCCTATAAGGGAGAAAAACAAGCCCAAAAGACTGGCGGAGAGAAGGAACAGATTGCCCCTGTGCAGCCAAGAGGAACTATTTTACCCCAAGCCCATCTCACCAAGGCTAGAAACAGCTGAGTGAGTCTGGTGCCACCAAGAAGGTGCCTTGCCACAGCATACAGAAGCGTGCCCCAAGAGTCTATAGGGTTTGGGAGGCAGGTCTGTGGGCCCCTAGATCTGATTCGTGACTCATGGGAAGGAATGTTGAGAAGGCAGCGCAGCCAGGGGCTGAGTATGTGGCTCAGTTCAAGGAGAGTTTGCAGGAGATGATGAAGTTGGTTCAGCAGAATCTGAAGGAGAGCTAGGGTACTCAGAAAGCCTGGTATGATGGAGATGCTAAGGAAAGAGCATTTGAAATAGGGGACATGGTGTTGGTGCTAGATCCTGTCGGGAAGAACATAGTGAAAGATGTTTGGACTGGACCCTTGGAGATAGTGGAAAGGATTAATGAGGGCACCTATGATGTGAGGAAACCCCAGGGCCGGGGAAGTGTGCAGATCGTGCGTGTGGACAAAAGAAAGGCCTACCATGAAAGGGAGGTAAATGTGAATGTGATTTGTTGTGCTGAGGAAGAGGCAATGTCCGTCCCTTTGACTGACGTGTTGGTGGAAAGCCAGGAGGAGACACCCCTTGAGAGCACTGAGATGGGAGAGGGTTTGACCGCCTCCCCCCCCCCCCCCCCCGCCCCAAAAGGAAGGAGTTGCTAATGATGTGGAAACACCACAAGCAAACATTCTCCAACAGGCCGGGGCTCATTGATAGGATGACATGCTCCATTCAGACAGTGGGTCCCCGCCCAGCTCCTAGCAGGGCTTACAGGGCTAAGGGAGAAATGTAGAGACCGATCCAGGAGGAGGTGGAAAGCATGTTAACAATGGGAGTAATCACCAAATCCAAGAGCCCCTGGGCTTCTCCCATTGTGATGGTGCCCAAAAGGGATAAAACCATGATATTTTGTGTGGATTTTAGGAAGCTAAATCCTCTAACTCAGCCTGACCCTTACCTCACACCCAGAAGAGAGGATCTATTAGATACACTGGGGAGGGGGGTGAAGTTTATAAGCACCCTGGACCTGACTAGGGGGTACTGGCAAATACCCCTAGATGCTGATGCAGGAGAAAAGTCCGCTTTCATAGAGGAATCTGGCCTGTATGAGTTCAAAGTGCTGCCCTGGGGATGTGAAATTCAGGGGCTACTTTCATGAGACTTATAAACAAGGTCCTACAGGGATTTGAATCTTTTGCAAGGGCATATATAGACGACCTAGACATCTTCAGCAATTCGTGGCAAGTTCATCTTAACCACATAGGGATTGTGTTGCACTGGCTCAGGGAGGCCAACCTAACTGTTAAAGTTTCTAAATGCAGAGTGGGAGCTGCTGAGGTGACCTACCTGGGGCATAGGGTGGGCAATGGGCAACTGTACCCTGAGCCTTTAAAGGTGGAGGCCATTAAAAATTGGCCTACCTCTAGAATTAAAAAGCAGGTCCAATCGTTCATTGGTCTGGCCAACTATTACAGGAGGTTTGTAAAAGGATTCAGTGACATTGTTGCATCCATCGCAGACCTGATGAAAAAGGAAAAGCCAGACTGGGTGCAATGGATGGAGGCCTGTGAGCAGGGATTTCAAAGCATAAAGAGTGCTTTGGCCAAATTTTGCTGATGCCAGATGCTGACTCAGGCCACGTCTGATGCTACAGCACTGTAGGTGCTTCCTGCGGCAACAGAAGGGGTAATCCACCTCTCCACACCTGTGCCAGCAGCTAGGCTGGTGGAAGTGTTCTTCTGTTGCCCAAGCCATATCTGCAGCGGGGGTGAGATTGGCACAGCAGGGGAGTGCTGTGCTATGGCACCCTAACTTTTAAGTGTAGACCAGGCCTTGGGGCATTGGGCCCGGAAAGAGCAGAACAGGGCTCCCGCAGGGGTCTGGCCTGCTGGACTCACGGTCAGAGATAGGGAATGCTGGCACCAAAGGCCCTGTGGTGGAGGCCATGGGCCTGCCCCTGTGGAGCTGTGTGGATCCCTGGGCCCTGGTACACTAAACTGATCACTCCCAAAACTGGTTACAGGCCTGGCATCAACCCTGTGAATCCAGCCAGCTGGCTCCCAGGCCTTCTAGTTACTGGAGGAATAATACTCATTGCTAGGGTTGCCAGGAGTCCAGTTTTAGACCGGAATGCCTGGTTGAAAAGGGACCTTGGTGGCTGTGGTCAACGGCGCTGTCCGGGCCATTAAAGGTCCAGTCGGCGGCTCAGCAGGCCTAAGGCAGGCTCCCTGCCTGCTGTGGCTCCGCGCAACTCCCAGAAGCAGCAGCATGTCCCTGATCCAGCTCCTGCACATAGGAGCAGCCAAGGGGCTCCGCATGCTGCCCCTGCCCCAAGCACCACACCTGCAGCTCCCCTTGGCCGGGAACCGCAGCCAAGGAGAGCTGTGCGGGCAGTGCCTGCGGGCAGGGCAGCATGCAGAGGTGCCTGGCCGCGTCTCTGCATTGGAGACGGAGGGGGGACATGCTGCTGCTTCCGCAAGCTGCTTGACATAAGTGCCACCCAGAGCCTGCACCCCTGAGCCCCACCCGTGCCCCGACCCCCTGCCCCAGCCCTGATTCCCCCTCCTGCTCTCTGAACTCCTCTATTCCAGCCTGGAGCACACTCCTGCACCCCAAACCTCTCATCCCCAGCCCCACCCCAGAGCCCTCACCCCCAGCCAGAGCCCTCACCTCCTCCCACACCCCAGCCCCCTGAGCCAGCCCAGTGAAAATGAGCAAGTGAGTGAGGGTGGGGAATGCGAGCGACAGAGAAAAGGGGGAGTGGAGTGAGCTGGGGCGAAGCCTTGGGGCAGGGGCGGGGCCTCAGAGGTGGGGCAAGGGTGTTCGATTTTGTGCAAGTAGCCCAGGAGTGGCCAACCTGTGGCTCCGGAGCCATATGCGGCTTTTCAGAAGTTTAATAGGTGGCTCCTTGTCTAGGCACCAACTCCGGGGCTGGAGCGACAGGTGCCAACTTTCCAATGTGCGGGATGGTGCTCACTGCTCCACCCCTGGCTCTGCCACAGCCCTGACCCCACTCACCCCTTCCCGCCCCCTCCCCGAGCCTGCAGTGCCCTCACTCCTCCTCCCCAGAGCCTCCTGCATGCCATGAAACAGCTGATCTGGAGGTGTGGGGTGGGAGAGGGAGGCGCTGATTGGTGGGACTGCTGGTGGGTGGGAGGCACTGGGAGCCGGGGGGAGTGGGAGCTAATGGGGCTGCTGACATATTACTGTGGCTCTTTGGCAGTGTATAGTGGTAAATTCTGGCTCCTTCTCCGGCTCAGGTTGGCCACACCTTGAGTAGAAAGTTGGCAACCCTACTCATAGCTGATGCCCGATGTCCTTTCTGGGCAGATCTTGGAGGACTAAATTCACTGCTCTTTTCCACCAAAAGGACATCTCCTCCGGGCAGGGGGTGCCAAGGCAGCAGGGCCTCACGTGGGGGCTAGCCAGCACCTGCTCTGCCCTGTTGCAATGTCACCTGGGCCCTCACAGCTTGTGTGATCCACCCACGTCCCAGGGTGGTTTACAAGACCCACTGAGGTTGCTGCCAGGCAGGTCCCCATGCAGCACACCAGGGTCGGGCTCTGTCACTGAACGAGCCTGAAATATTTATTAGAAACAAAGGGAATTTCCTGGCCCACAACTCCGCTCCTCCTGCATTGTGACTGGCCAGAGCTAGCCGTCACCTGGAGAAAGGGGACTGAGACAGGGGCTGTTTAAAATGAAAGCTGAACTTTGCAGGTCTGGAAAAACAATATTAAGGTTCCTAGTTACACAACCCCCGAACCCTGGGCGGGCTGGGAATGCCCCATTTGCGCCTGCAACACAAAGTCTGGATCTGGTGTTTCCCAGTCTTCACTAGCCCACCCTGTCTTCTGTTGAGAAGGATACACTTCAACCTAGCTGGAAATAACCTCCAACCAGTGGCGAAATCGGATACTGCTCCTGCTTCCCTGGAGAGTTGTTTAAGAAACTAGCTGTTTTGCCCCAGAATGGCTTCACTCAGGAAACACCCAGGGGGCAGTCTCCTAGGGGAGAAGTTGATTTGCACCCCTGCTGTAGCACGTACAGTCGGCAAGCTTCGCGGGTGACTCTGTGCTTTGCAACACAATAAAACTTCAGTCCCCTCTGCCTGGAAATCAGCAACGTTCCCTAGGCCTCCAATGTCTGGGGCACAGTCATAGTTACAGTCATGGCCTCGTGCAGGGCCTGATGAGACACTTCTCACAGGATGTGACGGGCGGATGCAGCAGTGACTGCTGTGGCAATCTCAGTTCCTGTAGGACCAGGCCAGCTCTTCCCCTTTGGGCAGGAGCAGCAGACAAGGCTCTGCATAAATAAGACATTCCTTTTGCATCTGTGTTGCTGGGGAATTGAGGGTCGGGTAGCAGGTTCCCAGCCGCTCTCCTGGGAAGAAAGTAGCAGCCGTGTTAGTCTGTATTCACAAAAAGAAAAGGAGGACTTGTGGCATCTTAGAGACTAACAAATTTATTTGAGCATAAGCTTTCGTGAGCGACAGCTCACTTCATCGGATGCATTCACGAAAGCTTGTACTCAAATAAATTTGTTAGTTGCTAAGGTGCCACAAGTCCTCCTTTTCTTTCTCCTGGGAACATGTCACATTTCTAGATCTCAGGTCATTTATTCATAAGTCAAGGCAACATTCTGAAATCGAGCCAGAGTCTTGTACTGGCTCATCTCTCCCCCTTTCCCCCCCGCCTCCCCTCACCCCGCCACTTTTGATTCATCCCCCACTGGCTCTTTACAGCCCTGCCTTGAATCATAGCCTCAATCCCATTTCCTTCCTCTGTGCCCCTGCCCAGGTCTGATTCATGGCTCCGCTCCTGCTCGTGGCAGGGGGCCACTGCTGTCCAAACAAATCTTCCACCCGCCCACTAGGGAAGGAGATTGCTCAGACAGAGAGGAAGACTAGACATGGCAAGGAGGGCTCGATCTTGCACTCACAGATGTCAGTGAGAGCTTTGACGCTAACAAATTGGCTGTCTGAAATTCCCAGGCCCCTTGTGCCCCTCACCCCTCTGGCAGATGGGCATCGGACAGAATCACAGCTGTGTTCATCTGGAGGACATCTAGCTTTGCTGATATGACCGCTATTATCTGGATTGGGGTAGCACCTAGTTACGGACCAGGCCCCCATGTGCCAGGCGCTGTACATTATTAGGTGTATTACGGTAGAGCCTAGGTGCCCCAGTCCCAGAGAGAAAACCTCAAAGAAGCTGAGGCCTGACTATGTGCCTCCCAGCCGAGTTCTGCTGCTTCTTCCAAGCTCTGAAGCAAAGATAATGGCCCAGTGGCGAGGTCCTTCCACAGCGGTGACGACAGTAGGAACTAGGGACTATTTAACCAGACAACCAGGGGAAAAAAGAACAGCAAATTTAGCACATACATTTGCTGAAGTCCTGGAAAGCCAGGGAAGGCCTCTTCATTCTGCCGCATCCTGAGGAACTGGATCCGGGACTCCAAATTAACAGCTGCCTGCAAGGAAGCTCAGTGCCCCTCAGAGAGAAGCAAAAGGAACAGGTGCTCCAACTGGTGGCCACTTTTCCAAAGGTATTCTCAGCTCGTCCATGGCCCAGCATCACATTAATGCAGAACCTGGTAAAGTAATACAGGACGGGTTCCAACCAATCACCGACAAATTGAGGGGGGCTGTCAAGGCCATGTTAGAACTCGGGGTAACAGAGGAATCCCTGGAGGAGTCCTGTTGTGCTGGTTGCAAAGCCGGATGGCTCCCTGTGTTTCCGGGAGGACTTTGTTCCTACTCCATGTTGTGGATGGACGGACTCTTAGGCCAGCTGGGAGAAGCCCAGTGCATCACCACTCTGGATTTGACAAAGAGATACTGGAACATCCCCTTATCACTGGACTCTCGGAAGAAGACGGCTTCCCCTACACCACTTGGCCTAATTCATTTTAAGACGATGCTCTTTGGGTTACAGGGGGCAGTGGCCCCCTTTTCAATGTTTAGTGGACCAATTACTCCAACCACATAATCAACATGCGGCTGCATACTTCGACAATGTAGTCATCTCCAGCAAGGATTGGGATTCCCATCTGGACAAATAGCTGCCCTTCCCCGATCACTGAGGGAAGCTGGGTTAATGGCTAACCCAGTTTGTAATAGGGAAAACAGGAATCTCATTATCTGGGATACATGGTCGGTGGAGGGCAAGTCCACCCCTAGATGGATAAGGTCTATGCCCAATGGGCACACAAGTTTGGGTCTTCCTAGGCCTAGCTGGCTACTATGACCGATTCATACCACGTTCACCACTATAGCAGCCCCACTGACTGACCTAACCAAGGACACTGCCACCAGGGTTGGAGCAGTGCCCGGAGGTGCCGGGGACATGCTCCGAATGGGGGCGGGTACCCGAGAAGCAGTGGGCGGTCCCAGGCCTTCCAGCCATTGGGACGACTGTTGCTGGTGTGATGCCATCTCCGTGAGCAGTTGTGCTGGCGAGTCAGCCGGCCAGTGCAGGAGCCGGTTCACCTCCGTCGCTCTTTGCACTGCAGTGATGGTTACAGTCCTCCCCACTTCTGGGATTGCCTCGTCAGCTGCTCTCGGGCCGTCTCCTAACTGTCTCCCTCTGGCCACCTCCAGTTGGCCCAGCCCTAAAATGGGTCAAGTAGCCCTTAAACTCCAGGGCGTTTGTTGTCTCCCTATCAGTTCCTTAGAGGCAGCCTGGCCCGGTTGTTGCCCCTCCACTATCCCAGGCCTTTCTGCCTCCCCATCTCGCTCTGTCCTCCCTCCTTTATAGCTGTGGCTGCCTGCGAGCCTCCGTGACTGTCAGCCTGGTGCCTCTCTGCCTGGGCTCCACCTGGTCACCCGTAATGGGGCTCACAAAGCCCAGGGCTGTGCTGCGTGGCGGGGGCTATGCCGGAGTGCTGAGTGTATTGTCTTGCGGCCCTAGTGCCTGGGGAGAGGAGCCTAACTGCCGGCCCCAGTTTGCCAGCCTGGGAGATTCTGGCAATGTCTTCTCCCCGAGTTGGCAGCTCTAGCTTCCTGCCCAGCATGGTTTGCATGTAAAGCTGAGTGTGCTCAAACACAGGCTGGTCACGCTCAAAGGCCTCCCTCCTGCCTGGAGCAGCATTGTGCAACAGCAGCTCCCAGCCGAGCCAGCCTTCCCAGGTGTGACCCCGCCTCCTCTCGCTCCAAGCAGCATAAATAGGCGGGCGAAGCTCAGCAAGAAATCAAACAAGAGGCAGGTGAAGAATGGGTGACTCGGAGCCACGGGCGGGCCTGGGTACTGTATTGCCATCAGCAAGCTACGGCTGCGAAGGGCTCTCTCTTCTGCTACTGCTCTGCTGGGCCTTGCGGCTCTCCGGGGCTTTTCTCCTTCCTCTTTTGCCGAGAGTGCATTTGATCTCCTTGTAGCTGGATCCCGGAGGCAGGCTGCCCCGCCCGCCCGAGACGCAGCGCCCAGGCAGGACAGGCGTTTGCAGCGCGATCACTGTGTTTTCAAGCCAGAGAATGGGCTGATATATTGAGACCTTGGTGGCGGGCAAGCGAGCGGCTCCACAGAGCCAGCCCGCGGCCAATCAGGGTCATTTGATTTTCTTTGAATAAGTGACCTTTTAGTTGTAAACAGGTGAAACCCCAGCTCATTTCTAAACAAGTCCCCTCCAGCTTGAATTTGAGTTGGGTTTCTCTGACCATAGTTTTCATTCCCTCCAAGGCGACACACAGGAAACAAGGTCACCGCAGTACGGAAGTTGCAGCGCAGCTGGTTACGACACCGGCTGCAAGGCGTGCAGGTTGACAATTACGCTACTGGAAATTTTGATACCACAGAATGAGTTACGCTATAGAGCAATGATGTACATTGCGGGCATGCGGGAGCATGTGACGGCCTCTATAAAGAGACCCATACTGGTCCAATGGCAGAGTAGATCCACAGAGCAGGGGCAGCCGGTGCAGGATGGGTTGTCCGGTGTGTTGGCTCAGTTACCTGATAGTGCTTTTTCTCTGCGGTTTCTGTTCAGAGGCACATCCATCTGAGATTCATGAAAAGCCAGCCGCCCAGATGAAAGTCTTCAAGTACCGGTAAGTGATTTCTGCTTCCTGGCAGCACAGGGCTGCAGAGTTCAGATCCGTGGTCGAGCGTCAAATTGGCCGATTGCGAGGATTTTCACAAGGCGGACTGGTTCCCTGTGGTGGTTGCTCTCTGTATTGTGGTAGGGCCTTGGAGCCCCAGTCATGGAGCAGGGCCGCGTTGTGTGAAGTGCTGCACAGACACGGATCAAAAAGATGGTCCCTGTCTCAGGTGGTTCACAAGGGACTGGGCGGCTTGTGAAAGCGAGCGCAGATCCTAGAAGTGCAGGGAATTTTGGTCCCCACCGCCTCTGAAACTTTGTGCCATTTACTGTCCTGTGGTGTTCAAAACCAGTCTCAGCCTCCCAGGCAGGGTGGGCATGGCCCCACGCAGCATAGGCCGCCGAGCACACAGCTCAAAGAGCAGGTGAGGGGGGGAGGTAGGCGTGCGTTGGCGGTGACAGGCGGGACGGGTTGGGTGTGACAAGGGATGTTCAGTGGGACCAGGCACCCATCAGCTCCTCAGCAATCCAGGAGCAGGATCCCTGAGCTCACTGCCAGCAGAGTGGGGCCTATGGGAGGCCCGGGGCTGGCGGGTTTATGGGGCCATCGGCCCGTGTTGTCTTGTGGCACTGCTGGGTCCAGGGGCACTGAGGGCTGTGCAGAGAGAGGCTGGCACGGCCCTGCGTGGATGCTTTCATTTGGGCTTGGAGCAGGTTATATCTGTTTAGTTTAGATCAGTTGGGAACTGGTGCTGGGGCTGGGTATGGGGGGGGTAGGGGTTTGGAGGGGCAGCGCAGGGTGCTGGGCATTGGAGGGAATGGGCAGGGTGCTGGGGGGGTTCAGTGCTGGGGCGGGGTGTTGGGGGGCTCAGTGCTGGGGATGGAGTGCTGGGGTTTGGATGGTTGGGGCACTGGAGGGTTGGAGGGGCAGGGCAGGGTGCTTGGCGTTGGAGGGGAGGGGCGGAGTGCTGGGGCTGGATCTAGATTGCGGCTTGTTGGCTCACACTCGCTGCCTTTCAGCCTTTGGGATGTGGCCCAGAAGTCTCTCTACCTGCGGAACAATCAGCTGGTCGCTGGCTATTTGCAAGGGCCCAACTCTGCGCTGGAAGGTGGGTTGCACCCGTTGCCCCCTCCGCTTCCCCTGCCCTGGGCGGGCGAGGGGCTGGGATCCTCCCGGGCAGATCTTCTGCTGGGCACCGTGCCACCACCCTCGCCTGGCAGCCAGAGCCTCCAGCTGGGCCTGGCCAGGCCCGCCCTGCCCTGGGTGCCTCAGCCTGGCTCTATCTCCCCGAGCTCCGTGCAGTTTGCAGCCATTGAGCAATTACGCTACAGCTCTAGGCCTGTGGCCCCAGGGCTGGCAACGCAGACCCCCCTCTCCCACTTGCCATGCTAAGTGCTAACCAGGCCAGTCTGGTTTTATTCCCTGTGGGCCAAATCCGGCCCCTTTGGCATGCTGGGGGCTCTGGCAGTTAGGTCACCGGGGTGGTCTGAGAGCTAGTTGGGCTCTCCCACCCTGGGACTCGCCGGGGCGGTAATTTCATCTGATGGGCAAGGGGCCTGAGCCGAGTGGGGCCTTGTGAGGGGCAGGAGGATCTGTCCTAGGGCTCACCCTCCCTCCCTTCTCCCCACAGAGAAAATTTGCTGGGTCCCCAACCGCTCCTTCGAGCGGGAGAAGTTCCCCATCATCCTGGGCGTCCAGGACGGGCGCCGCAGCCTGGCATGTGGGACGGGCGCCCTGCCCGCGCTGCAGCTGGAGGTGAGTGGGGACCCCACCTCTGATCTCTGTGTCCTACACCCCCTTTCCCTTGCCACAGGACCTCTCCCTGCCAGGGCTCCATTCCCCCGGCCCAGGCCTGGCTGCAGCGCAGGCTGGTAGAGGGTGCTCCCATCCCGCCCTGCTCCACTGGAGTCCAGATCTCTGCCCACCCCATTGGTGACCTCCCTGCCCGGCACCAGTCCGAGCCCCTCCCCACTCAGTACAGACCAGCCCCAGGCCCTGGCTGGCCCCCGCGGGAGAGTCTCCGTCCCTCACCAGCCTCTCCCCTCCTGCGCAGGACGTGAACATCACGGAGCTGTCCCGGGGCGGTGAGGAAACCACCCGCTTCACCTTCTTCCGCTCCTACAAGGACGGCATGTGGCGCTTCGAGTCGGCTGCCAACCCAGGCTGGCTGCTCTGCACCTCCGCCCAGTCCAACGAGCCCCTGGGCCTCACCACCAGCCTGGACGCTGCCCATATCGTCGACTTCTACTTCCAGCTGTGCTGAGCCAGCCGCCCGGGATGTGTGCCCCGGCCCAGCCTCCCCCCGGCTGTGCAGGAGGAGACCAGCTGGGTCGGGAAGGGCTGCATGACCTCTCCCTGACCCAGCCGCAACCTGCTGGGGCGCAGGAGACAGAGCCATGTCCCTAGGACTCCTGAGTCCCAGCAGGAGGGCACCGGGGCCTGATCCTGCCAGGAACTGCGCCCCTCCCGGTGGGGGTGTTTCAGGGCACCCAGCCCCTTGTAGAGCCAGGCCGTGCGCTTCAGCCAACGTGCCCCAAAGGGGGCCGGTCCTGGGGGCCCCTCTCCAGAGCCGTGGAGCCTTTCCAAAGGGGTCTGCAGGCGTCCAGTGGCAAGATGGCCCAGCGGTTCGAGCACTAGCCGGGGACTTGGAAAACCCTGCTCTGCCAGACTCCCTTGGGCAGGTCCCGGAGCCACTCCGTGCCTTAATTTCCCCCCCTGTACAATGGGGACACCAGCCCTGCCCCCCGGGGTGTGTGAGGGTAACTCCATGGGGGGGGGAGGGATTTCTCAGTGGTTTGAGCATTGGCCTGCTAAACCCAGGGTGGTGAGTTCAATCCTTGGGGGGGCCATTTAGGGATCTGGGGCAAAAAGTGGGGATTGGTCCTGCTTTGAGCAGGGGGTTGGACTAGATGACGTCCTGACGTCCCTTTCAACCCTGGTAGTCTATGATTCTGTGATTCATTAGCCGCAGGCTCTGGTGCTGGGGGCCAGACAGGGCTCCCAGAGCATGCGGGTGTCTGGCCGTGGGCCCGACAGAGCTGCAGCAGGATGTTGCCATGGCAGCACTGTTCCGGCTGGGCTCAGTGTCTCCCAGCGGTTCTGCTCTGCATGGCTGCGGAAGGGCCGGCTGCCCTGGAAGGGGATCTGGATGCGCGCCCTCGCTGTGTGACTAGCTCGTCCCACTGGAGAGCTCTGGCCCCATGGATCCCCCCAACCCCAGCCTGGCTTTGAATAAACGTGGAAAGTAGCTACCCATGCCTGAGTGACACTGTTGAGTTGAGATGCACCTGCCACCCTCTGGGCCCAACTCCCATCAAACGCCCCAGCTGGGCCATGCTGGAGCCCAGGGCTGGCCCCCCTCCCCCAGCCTGCTCCCCACGACTTCCAGGCTGGATAAACACAGGGGCTGATTCCCTGCAGGGCTTTGCTGGAGTAAGGAATGAAAGAGGCAAAGACAAGCAGGACTCCTGGGTTCCATGCCCTACTCAGCCACCCACTTGCTTCCCCACTCAGTGCCTCAGTTTCCCCAGCGGTCACATGAGACTAGTGCTCCAGGTCTATAGCCAGGTCCTGAGCTGGTGTCCATGGTGCTGCTCCATCAGAGTCTAGGGAACTGCGCCAGTCACAACTCCCACACATACAGTGCTCACTCCATGTTACCATCCCCCCCCACCCCCCAGGGGGATCCCACGTGCAGAGGAGAGCTGGCATGTTCCAGCTCTCCTCGCTCCCTGGGCCCATGTGGGATATGTTCCCCCTGCAGGGAAAGCGCCCTGTGCACTCTACCATCCCAGCTTTACAGGCGGGCATGGGAGCACTGTGGAATACGCCTGTTGAACACGGGGGCTAGTGCATGGTGGGGGGCAGAGGAGCTGCCCCAGGGAATGGGACTGTTCAGGTACCGAAACCAGGGGAAGGGATTTTATACAATGCACCTTCAGCCTGGGGAACTCACTGCCACATGATGTCATAGAGGCCAAGAGCTTGGCGAGGTTCCACCAAGGATCCATTTATCCTGCGTGAGACTGTTCAGAGCTACAGAACTGAGCCACTTCAGGGGCTGGATTCATCCAGGAGAGGGGCTAACACAGTACCTGGGATCTGAGCCCCTTGCCCCTGGGTCTGGTAGCTGGGATCTGAGCCCCTTGCCCCTGGGTCTGACAGGGTCAGGGGGAAACGGCTCCCGTGGGCGGGTGGTCCGGAATGGCCCCTGGAGTGGCTGGGAGTGGCCCCATGGCAGACAGGCCCCGGGGTGGACTGGGCATGGGTGCGATGTCCACGCCCTTTGTGGATAGAGTTTGCAGGCAGGGGACTGGGGCAAGAGAGGAGAGCATGTGTGCCACACCCAGCCCCATAGCGTCAGTGGGAGCGCTGGGCACGTGAGGAGCATGGGGGGTAGCACTCCCAGTGAGCTGTGGGGAGTCCCTGGGACACTGGGCGCCCAGGTGCCTAAGGCTGCAGACTGACCTTGTTGCTGGGCAGAGGCTTCCCAGGCCTCCCTGGGACACACACGTCCTTCCTTGTGTGTTTATTCCCCTCATGGGCTGCTCCTCCAGCCCCCCATCCATGGGGAACCACTGAGCCTGCCCCAGGGTTTGGAACAAAAGTCCAATGGCTCCGGGAAACCAGGAGTCTTTCCCAGCCAGCTCTGCCCACAGCCCGGGCACCCATGACTCCTGGGAACCAGGGCGCGGCTGAAATCTATGAGGGCCTGGGGTCACTCCCCACCCTGGCAGGGACTCGATGCACCCGCCTGGGGTGGGAGCGCAGATTCATTTGGGGAGGGGCCTCTACTTGTGCTGTGCATGGAGGGCCAGCCCCATGGCAGCTGGGGCATTTCACCCATCATTGCACCCTGATCCCCCTGGGGCAATGCTACCCACGGCTCTGGCATCACACCAGGGCCAATCTGCATGCCCAGCCTGCTTGGCAGGTTCCATTAATTCCACCCACTGATGCGTCAACAGCAAGATTTCAACATCCCCCAGCTTTCGCAGCTGCCTTCTCCTGCCCTGAGGCGGGGACTGGCCCAGCATGAGTATGCCATAGCTCCCCAGAGCCAGCTGCACAACACTGGACTCCCCAGCTCCGTATGCTTCTGACACCCCAAGTACCCCTCCCCACAGATCTGCGATAGCACCAGCCACAAAAGGACAGCAGCTGTCAAGGGACACAGCAGGGACAGCTGGGTTCGTGACTCAGGCGTTGGGCTGCAGCTGAGGTGAGCTGGATTCTGTGTTGGTCTGTCTGGCCTTCAGCTTCCCCATCTCAGTTGGGGTCTGTCACGGAGTGTGGGGGAGTCCAGGCCCTGCACCCCTCTTCCTGGGATCCACTGAGACTCTCAGCCAGCCAGTAAAACAGAAGGTTCATTGGACAACAGGAACACAGTCCAAACCAGAGCTTATGGGTACAACCAGGACCCCTCAGTCAAGTCCTTCTGGGGGAGCAGGGAGCTCAGACCCCAGCCCTGGGGTTCCCTGCGGTCCACCACCCAGCCTCAAACTGAAACCAACCCCCCCTCCCCCCTCCCAGCAGGCTCCCTTCTGCAACCTCTGTTCACATTCCCAGGCAGAGGTGTTACCTCCCCCTCCCGCTCCTGGCTCAGGTTACAGGCTCTCAGATCTTCCCTCCCCTCCCCCAAAACTCCCCTGCCACATTCCCAGGTCAACACTCCCCCCTCCCTGCTGTGTCACATCTCTCCCCCCTTCGAGACTGAGCTGAGCGGGGTCCCTCTGACCAGTGACCTGGGGAAGTTCGGGGCCCCCTCTCCGGGACAAGGCATCCGCTATCAGGTTGGCACTTCCCTTCACGTGGACCTCAGGAGCTTGGTGTTGGTCCTTTCATCTGGTGCAGCCAGGTCAGGGGAGAGGGGTCGGTGTACACGGTGAAGTGTCGCCCGAAGAGATAGGGCTCTAGTTTCTTGAGGGCCGCAACCATGGCCAGGCACTCCTTCTCGATGGCCGCGTAGTGTTGCTCCCGGGGTAGCAACTTCTTGCTCAGGTACACGATGGGGTGTCTCTCCCCCTTTTCATCCTCCTGCATTAACACCGCCCCCAGTCCCGTGTCGGAGGCGAAGGTGAACACCACAAAGGGCTTGTCAAAGTCTGGGTTTGCCAGAACTGGGCCACTGACCAGAGCCTTCTTCAGCGCCCGGAAAGCCACCTGGCACTGCTCGGTCCAGACCACCTTGTCTGGCTTCCCCTTCTTGCATAGCTCCGTGATGGGGGTGGCTATGGCGCTAAAGTGGGGCACAAATCTTCGGTAGTATCCTGCCATCCCAATAAAGGCTTGGACCTGCTTTTTGGTGTGGGGAGCGGGCCAGTCTCTGATCACCTCCACCTTGGCTGGTTCCGGCTTTAGGCGGCCACTCCCCACCCGATGGCCCAGGTAAGATACTTCAGCCATCCCCACCTTGCACTTCTCCGCTTTTATGGTCAGCCCCCTGGAGTCGGTCCAGCACTTGTCTAACCTGGGACACGTGGTCCTCCCAGGTCTGGCTAAAGACACAGATGTCATCAATATACGCCACGGCAAAACTCTCCATCCCCCTCAGGAGCTGGTCCACTAGGCGCTGGAAGGTGGCCAGTGCTCCCTTGAGGCCGAAAGGCAGGGTCAGGAACTCATAGAGCCCCAGAGGGGTGATAAAGGCCAATTTCAGTGGGGCATCTGCATCCAGCGGCACTTGCCAGTAGCCCTTTGTAAGGTCCATGGTGGTAAGGTACCGAGCTCCTCCCAGCTTGTCTAGGAGCTCGTCCGGTCTGGGCATGGGGTAGGCATCAGATACTACCCCTTCCGATAGTCACGGAACCGGACTGACCCGTCCTTTTTGGGGACCAGCACCACCGGCGAGGCCCAAGGGCTGGCAGAGGGCTGGATCACCCCCAAAGCCAGCATGTCCCGGACCTCTCTTTCCAGGTCCTGAGCAGTTTTCCCTGTGACTCAGAAGGGGGAGCATCTTATCGGCGGGTGCGACCCTGTCTGCACCCGGTGGACAGTCAGATTAGTGCGTCCAGGCTGGTTAGAAAACAGCTGTTGGGACGGATGCAGCACCCCCCTGACCTCAGCTTGCTGGGCAGGGGTTAGCTGATCCGAGAGGGGAACTGTTTCCAGGGCGGAACCAGCTCCGCTCCCAGGGAATAGATCTACTAAAGGGTCATCTCCCTGCTCCTCCCACTGTCCACACACGGCCAACACCACATTCCCCCTGGCATAATATGGCTTCATCATATTCACATGGTACACCCGGCGGTGGTGCGCCCGGTTTGACAGCTCCACCACATAGTTTACCTCATTGAGCTGCTTGACGACCTTGAAAGGGCCCTCCCAGGTGGCCTGTAGTTTGTTCTTTCTCACTGGGATGAGAACCATCACCGGATCCCCGGGGGCGTAGGCGCGGGCCCGTGCCGTGCGGTCATACCAGACCTTCTGCTTCCTCTGGGCTCTGGCCAGATTCTCCCTGGCCAGGCCCATGAGTTCAGCCAGTCTCTCTCGGAAGATCAGGACATACTCCACCACTGACTCTCCATCGGGGGTGGCCTTCCCCTCCCATTCGTCTCTCATCAGGTCCAGGGGGCCCCTCACCCTCCTGCCATATAACAGTTCGAAAGGCAAAAATCCGGTCGACTCCTGGGGCACCTCCCTGTACGCGAACAGCAGGTGCGGTAAGTACTTGTCCCAATCCTGTGGGTGCTGGTCCATAAAGGTTTTCAGCATCATCTTTAGCGTCCCGTTAAACCTCTCCACCAGCCCATTGGACTGGGGGTGATAAGCTGAGGCCCAGTCGTGCCGGACCCCACATTTCTCCCACAAGCACCGGAGCAGGGCCGACATGAAGTTGGAGCCTTGGTCTGTCAAGACTTCCTTGGGGAACCCCACTCGGCTGAGAACGGTCAGGAGCGCATCGGCCACGGTGTCGGCTTCAATGGAAGCTAAGGGCACTGCCTCGGGGTAGCGGGTGGCAAAATCTACCACCCCCAGAATGTATTTCTTCCCCGACCGGGTCGTCTTGGTGAGAGTCCCCACGATGTCCATGGCCACCTTCTGGAAAGGCTCCTCTATGATGGGCAAAGGTCTCAAAGCCGCTTTCCCCTTGTCCCGGGCCTTCCCCACCCTCTGACAGGGGTCACAGGATCGGCAATACTGCCGGACCGTGGTAAAGACCCCGGGCCAGTAAAAGTTCTGTAGCAACCTCTGCCGGGTGCGCCGGATTCCCTGGTGCCCTGCGAGGGGGATGTCATGGGCCAGGTACAGGAGCCTGCGGCGATACTTCTGGGGGACCACCAGCTGCCTCCTGATCCCACAGGACTCCACTTCCCCTGGGGGAGCCCATTCTCGGTACAGGAACCCCTTCTCCCACAGGAACCTCTCCTGGCAACCTCTCCTCATGGTCTGTACCACACCGAGGTCGGCCAGGTCCCTGAGCTTCCACAAGGAGGGATCTTTCCTCAACTCAGCCTGCAACTCAGCGGCTGGGGACGGGATGGGGACCAGTTCCCTCTCATTGGCTGGGTCTGAGGCCACAGCCTCTCTAAGCCAAGCCCCTCGGCGCTCCCTCCCCACCAGGTGTTAGCCGACGGCCAAGGATGTTTGGTGAGGTGCCAGCTATGCCCGTTTATACCATCCGTGACTTTAACCGCTAGGACGCACTGTCCCTTCGCGGCGGGCAGCCCGGGCTAGGCTGATGGATGCCCCAAGGTCCTAACCACCCGTGACTTTAACTGCTAGAGCTCAGAGCTCCTTCGCAGGGGGCAGTCAATACTGACTGACAGGTGCCCCAATGGCAGCACTAAGCCTCTCCACACCCGTGACTTTAACTGCTAGAGCTCAGAGCTCCTTCGCAGCAGGCAGCCCGGGCTAGGCTGACGGATGCCCCAAGGTCCTAACCACCCATGACTTTAACTGCTAGAGCTCAGAGCTCCTTCGCAGGGGGCAGTCAATACTGACTGACAGGTGCCCCAATGGCAGCACTAAGAGCCTCTCCACACCCGTGACTTTAACTGCTAGAGCTCAGAGCTCCTTCGCAGCAGGCAGCCAGGATTGACTGACAGGTGCCCCAAGAGTTTGCCCCGTGGAGGCGGCACAACTCAACGCTAGGCTCTTAGTACTCTCACCTAATGGCCAGGCTTTAGAGCCAAAACGGCTGAGGTTCTTTAATTGTGTTGGCTGCTTTACAGTAAACCAGAGAAAACAAGTCAGGCTTATGCACAAATGGTTACCAAAATTTATTAAGCTAGATTCTAATCATGTGGTTACAAAATTGCTAGTGCCTACTTATTTAAATGTAGAGATGTTACACACACAAACAAGTTACAAAACTGAAGCCACAATCCCAAAGAAAGAAAACAAAGTATAGAGCTCTATTTCAAAATATGTGTACACTAAAGATAGGAGATCAGGTGTGGGTGCTTCTTACCCTCCTTGCATCTCTCGATTCCAGCGGTGCCAAGCCAGGATCGGTCACTCAATTCCACGGAAAGACGAATAAGGGACAAGGCTTAGGGACCCTCTTAGCTGCACAAGCCTTGGGAGGCTGTCACTTATCTGACCAGCAGATAGATAGTGAAAAGCACTCAAAAATCATGGTGCTGTAGGTCCCCTACTTATACCTCTGTACTCCTTTCTTCTCTTTCTCCTTTCTTATGCCAAATTGGGGCTGGTCTGTCTGGGTGACGCCAGCTTTCGCAAGAGTAGTTTACACTTGCAAGGGAGAGAAACAATAAGTTTCGACTACTGGACATTTCTTTTATCAGGGTAAATATTTTCCCACCTAGGATGTTGGGGTGTGTGCATCACGCTATTTAGTAGGGGCTAAGAGCCATGTCTGTCACAGGGCCTCTGCCTGCTGGGAGCTTAATTGTTGTATCTGTTCCCAGAGGCACATTGTAGCAGCACACCTGTGCTTTCACAGCTTCAAAGGCTGTGCTGGAATATATGTTAAGTGCCCTGTTCCGGCTTCCTCCTGTGTTTCCAGCAATGCTGGTCTGAGAGGGGGGGCGGCTGGCTGTCTGGCTACATTCCACCCCTGTTGCACCACACTACATCCCAGATTGCAAGGTGGCGGTGATGCCAGCACCTCTTGCCCTCCTTGGGGAAATCTAGAAATACCCAACAACCAAATTAGAGGATGAGGGTTCGCGGAATTGGGTAGGATCCCTTTTTAGCTCTAGGTATCTGATTTGCGTGGAGGAAAGAGCAGTTTGAATCAAACGCTTCATAATACATAAAGTTACACAAAAAACAATTACAATAATTAAAATGGTTAAAACAGTTTTCACAACCGAATGTAAAACGGGGAGAGGGAGAATCCCAAGTGTTGAGCGAACCATTGCATCCATGAGGTTTGTCCATTCTCAGCCACTGCATGTAGTGGTACCAATTCAAGTCCCAGGCCATTGGTTGAATCCAGCAAGGTGCACATCCAGCCATTGGTAGCACCAGCAGCTGAGGCGATGGTTTGGATTGCTCCCCGAAGAGGATGTTCTGGTATTGCCAAGGTGACTGGAGCCAACAGAAGGATCGTGAGGGCTTGCAGGAACATATCTCTGGTGGGTCGTGTTCTAGCTAAAAAACTTATTTTAAAACCAAAAGCAAAAATTACACCTGCTATTATAAGTAATGGCAAATATATCAACAGTCCATAGTAGTCTCTAGTGATCACACAGGTCTGCTGCATGGTCCATTTTGCTGACAGGTTAGCTGGCAGGTTGCTCGGAACCATGGGACCATTCCTGCAATAAATCACATGGTCAGCCGGTCTTGGATGCAATCCAAGCCTCTGTAATGGTTATTAGCCTTTTATCAGCATTTAAGGCACTCCATACACCTTTCTCTTTATAGGCATGCAAAACGCAGGTAAAGGTTCCCAGGGCTGGGTGTTTAATCACAACAGTATCTCCGGGAGCATACTTGGAACTGTGCAGTGGTGTTCTGGCAGGGGAGATAGCTTTCCCTGTAGGGAAGAATCCCCTGCTGATTGGACTTCCTGTAGGAGTCTGTCTGTTGTTTAATCTCTGCACCACTTCGTCCAGTCTGTCTCCCCATGTGCCATCAGTAGGCTTCAAGTGATTCTTTAGCAACCCATTCCAGCGCTCGACCATGCCATTAGATTGAGGTCGATATGGAAGGTGGAAGGTCCATTGGACTCCATGGTTAAGGGTCCATTCCCTTACAAGTTTATTCTTAAAATGCGAACCATTATCTGATTGGATTTCTTGAGGCATTGGGACAATTGCTGTTAAGCGGTTTAGTCCCATAACTGTGGACAACCCTGTTGCCAATCGGGTTGGATATGCAAAACCAATTCCTGAAACAATTTCTACCCCAGTCAAGATGTATTTCCACCTCTGCCTTGTAGTGGGCAGTGGTCCGACATAGTCGACCTGCCAGGTTGCCCATAGTGTTTTTCCATCTCTTAGCCTGGCAAACCTTTGTCCTTCTGCTATATGTTTTCTAGTCTCAGCACAAATAGTGCAGGCTTGCACCAGGTCTCTAGCCTGTCTGTGGGTGATAGGCCACCCCCTGATATGTGCTTGCCGCACTAACTCATCACTTCCTGTGTGTCCTAAATTATCATGTAACCATGAATATAAGCGTTCCCATTCTACTTGTGTGGTAAAGAGCTGGGCAGCTGCATCGGCTAAATCGTTTAACTGTGCAGCTGGGGTATTATTCCTCTGATGAGCTGAGACATGTCCTATAGACAGGGGTTGTTGCAGGCCATGCTGATATAACCACTGCCAGTATTCCAGTCCCCAGACTGGTTTACCTCCTATTTCCCAGTGGTTATTTTTCCAGTTAGTGATCCACTGAGTGGCACCTGCCCATACCGCATAGGAGTCCGTATATACTGCGGTGGCTCCTGCTTCACAGGCCAGTTTAATTGCAGCCAATTCTGCAAGTTGTGCTGACCCATCAATTCCAGCAGTTAGGGGTGCTGCAGAGGTGTCTGCAGGCGCTGCTGCAGCTTTTCCCTTCCATTTTCCTTTGACCAGCCTGGCACTGCCATCAGTGAACCATACTCCCTCAGGCTTAGAAGGATCAAATGGGGCAGCATCCTTAATGGGAGACTGCTGTGGAGGCAGGCGGTATTCATCAGGCATTCCTACTTTCCATAGGGATTCCTGAATCATAGTGGGGTTCTGTGCAGTGTCTGCACTCCTTACCCTGTGGTGTATGTAAAGTGCCCATCTTTGGATAGTCATCTTTTGTGCTACACCAGGTGGTAACTCTTTCCCTTCCAATATAGGTGTAATGATTGGAAGAGGAGTGTGAATTGTGATGTCCTTATCCTGAGTTAATTCCTCAGTTTCTCTCAAGGCTGTGTAAGCTGCCAGAAGCACCTTCTCATAAGGCGTGTAGTTAGCCTGTGACCCTTGCCATGACTTGGAACCAAACTGAATTGGTCGTCTGGGAGCAGTGTCACTGTCTTGCCAGAGAGCATAAGACATTCCAGTGGCTCCCACAGTTAGGTACAAATGGAGTGGGGCTTCAGGATGTATGGGACCCAGAGCCTGATAGGTGTGTATCTCCCCTATCAGTTGCCTGAGGGCTTCCTCATGGGCAGGAGCCCATTCCCAGGCAGCACTTTTCTTTAACAAATTGTACAATGGTCTGGCTATAATGGCAAAGCCAGGTACATGTTTTCTCCAAAACCCCAGGGTTCCCAAAATCTGTCTCAATTGATCTTTACTTTCAGGGGAGGTGCCTGATTTAGCTCTTGCACAGTGTCATTAGGCACAGACCTCCGACCTCCCATCCATACAGTACCTAAGAATTTTATCTCTTGGGAGGGACCTTGGCATTTCTCAGCTGGTAACTCTAAATTAAGGAAAAAAGAAAAGGAGGACTTGTGGCACCTTAGAGACTAACCAATTTATTTGAGCATGAGCTTTCGTGAGCTACAGCTCACTTCATCATGGATGAAGTGAGCTGTAGCTCACAAAAGCTCATGCTCAAATAAATTGGTTAGTCTCTAAGGTGCCACAAGTCCTCCTTTTTCTTTTTGCGAATACAGACTAACACGGCTGTTCCTCTGAAACCTATCTAAATTAAGGGCTTCTAGTGCTCCTTTGATTTGATTCATAGCCTCCTGTACCTCTTCTGAGGTTTTCCCACCTATTAAGATGTCATCAATGTATTGCACAGTTTGTACATTGGGTGGCAGGATAAGGTCATCTAGGACCTTTGCCAGTGCCCCATGGCAAATAGTGGGTGAGTGTTTAAACCCTTGTGGCATTCGGGTAAAAGTGTATTGTACACCTTTCCAAGTAAAAGCAAATCTTTCCTGGTCAGCTGGTTGCAAAGGGACCATGAAGAACATGTCCTTTACATCTAATACTGCTAGCCAGGGTTTATCCCAGGTTTGTATGGTGTTTACAATATCTGTTATGCTAGGGACTGCTGCAGTTAATGGTCCAGTGTTACTGTTTAGCTTCCTATAGTCTATAGTGAGTCTCCATTTGCCATTTGGTTTCTTGATGGGCCACACAGGAGAATTAAAGCGAGAGTGAGTACGAATTAAAATTCCTCGCTGTTCCAAATCTTTGATCAGGTCAGTAACAGGGCTTATGGCCTCAGCTGGGGCATTATACTGCTTTGTGTTTGTTACTGTTGAGGGCGGGAGAGCAGGTGCGCTGCTAAGTAAGTTTACAGAATAGTGGGGAGGGCTTTCCTCTTCCAGGTGGGTGGCATGAGGAACAGAACTGACTCCAAAAGCCCATCTTTCCCCATTCATCCTTCCCTTCTTTCCTCTTAAAACATCCATGCCCAGTATGTTGGCATTGCCCAAAATCACCTCATATTTTCGGGGCTGATGGTGGGGTTGCAAGGGGATATCCAGTTTTATCTTAACTAATGGGTAAGTTATGGTACTGCCATTTACCCCTGTAACAAGTACCTGCTTTCGGCCAGTAGGTGGCGAGCCCTGAAAACTTTCTCGCTTAATCATGGACCTTTGAGCCCCTGTGTCCATTAAGAAAGGAATAATGTGTTTGTCATTTACAGTTACATGTATCCGGGGGTCTTTTGCTGTTGTTTTCTCCTCTTTGGATTTAAGCTGGTTTATTAGGAGAGGAGATTGACCCCCGCAAGCTAGTTTCCCTGCTCTGGTAACTCTTGCAGTTGCCGCAGCAATGGAGTATACCGGGTGTCTGCAGGTGGGGAAAGAGGAGAGAGCTGCAGAGGTGCACTGGGAGTAGCATGAGTTGTCTCCCAGTCAGCTCTTTTAAAGGTGGTTAATAATTTTAGCCGCTCTGTGGACAGTCCATTTATCACATCTCTGGGATAACCTAAAGCCAGACATTGTCTCCACAACTTGGCTCTAAGCTCCTTTTCCTCCTGGGTTGGCTCTCGCTTGTTTTTATGTCCTTTAGATGGTGCCCCCTTGTTTCCCTGAAGGGAACGCATCTTAGCTTTGCCTGTCAGTGCTCTGATGTCTCCGAATTCTCTAAAGTATGACACCAGAAGGTTTAGCAGTGCCCAAAAGGTACTGTTATGTGCTGCAGCTTCTGATCTAAGGGACAGTGCCATAGCCCTGTGGTTACTCGGAACTCCCTTAAGCAGGGGTCTGAGATCATCTACATCTACCTGACCCTCCCATGGGCTTTCATAGGCTAACTCTTGAGGGTTTTGGCCAAGCATGCTAATGACAGCCACAGTTAATAGAGCTGTTTTTACCTCATCTATGTTGGTCCAGTGCATTACTGTGGGTTCATCTCGGTCTGCTGGGTAAATTCCTCTTGCCCATCGACAAGCCAGAGACCAAAGTGTTTTAGGGGTGTTCCCCTCTGAGTGTTCCAGGAATATTCCTGCACCTAAGTTAAGGCGCTCAGTTTCTTGGGCTGTCAGGCGTATATATCCACCCCCAGTGTCCCAGAGGCGGACCAGCCACTCTATTATACCTTCCTCAGGCTTTTTAGCAAAATCTCCCTGGATTGTTTTTAACTACATGGGAGTATATTGGCGGGTGGTAATTTTGGTAAAGTGTGTTGGAGCTTTACTCCCTTTTCCCTTTTTACCTCCCTTCTTTGTTTTTGAAGAGGTGGATGGATAATTGTCATCCCCTTCTTCATCCAGCTCTGCCCCACTCAAATTTTCCTCATGTTCTTCTGATTTGTGATGTGTGATAGCTGGTCTTAATTTTACAGAGGGACCTTCCTCCTCAGAGGAGGGGAACTCATCTGCTGAATCCCAAATGTCTCCATCCCATTCCTCAGGGTCTAGCCAGAGAGCAGTCTCAACTTTAGCCCGGTTGATTCTGCGTGTTTTAGTCTCCAGCTTTTCCCTTCGTTCTATCCCTTCTTTCTCAATTAAGGGAAGTAATCTTTTCTGAAGATGTTCCATATCCCTATTCAGTGTTCTTACTCTGGTATCTAAATTCTGGCATTCCTTGCGCAGTGTGTCCCTTTCCTGTTGTAGCCTATTAAATTCTATTGCCAGACTATGATAATCCTTACAGGCAGCTTGCCAAATGTTAGTAAGCAGCCATATACAAGCACCTTTTCCTTTCCCTTTCTTCATCTTGCAGGCAGTTCTCCAGTTACAGAAATGCTGCCAGATCTCTGCTGGTTTTCCCCAATATTTCTCCAGCAGTTCTTTGCTCCACAGAGGATTTCCCCATCCCTCTTGGGTCAAACTTTTCTCTAGCTCAGGGAATTCTGTGGTGTTTATCATGACTGGTTTCATTGTGTTACTGTAGTGCAGCCTATATCACAATCCTGTTCGTGACGCCAATTTCTGTTAGCTGACGGCCAAGGATGTTTGGTGAGGTGCCAGCTATGCCCGTTTATACCATCCGTGACTTTAGGACACACTGTCCCTTCGCGGCGGGCAGCCCGGGCTAGGCTGACGGATGCCCCAAGGTCCTAACCACCCGTGACTTTAACTGCTAGAGCTCAGAGCTCCTTCGCAGCGGGCAGTCAATACTGACTGACAGGTGCCCCAATGGCAGCACTAAGAGCCTCTCCACACCCGTGACTTTAACTGCTAGAGCTCAGAGCTCCTTCGCAGCGGGCAGCCAGGATTGACTGACAGGTGCCCCAAGAGTTTGCCCCGTGGAGGCGGCACAACTCAACGCTAGGCTCTTAGTACTCTCACCTAATGGCCAGGCTTTAGAGCCAAAACGGCTGAGGTTCTTTAATTGTGTTGGCTGCTTTACAGTAAACCAGAGAAAACAAGTCAGGCTTATGCACAAATGGTTACCAAAATTTATTAAGCTAGATTCTAATCATGTGGTTACAAAATTGCTAGTGTCTACTTATTTAAATGTAGAGATGTTACACACACAAACAAGTTACAAAACTGAAGCCACAATCCCAAAGAAAGAAAACAAAGTATAGAGCTCTATTTCAAAATATGTGTACACTAAAGATAGGAGATCAGGTGTGGGTGCTTCTTACCCTCCTTGCATCTCTCGATTCCAGCGGTGCCAAGCCAGGATCGGTCACTCAATTCCGCGGAAAGACGAATAAGGGACAAGGCTTAGGGACCCTCTTAGCTGCAGAAGCCTTGGGAGGCTGTCACTTATCTGACCAGCAGATAGATAGTGAAAAGCACTCAAAAATCATGGTGCTGTAGGTCCCCTACTTATACCTCTGTACTCCTTTCTTCTCTTTCTCCTTTCTTATGCCAAATTGGGGCTGGTCTGTCTGGGTGACGCCAGCTTTCGCAAGAGTAGTTTACACTTGCAAGGGAGAGAAACAATAAGTTTCGACTACTGGACATTTCTTTTATCAGGGTAAATATTTTCCCACCTAGGATGTTGGGGTGTGTGCATCACGCTATTTAGTAGGGGCTAAGAGCCATGTCTGTCACAGGGCCTCTGCCTGCTGTGAGCTTAATCGTCGTATCTGTTCCCAGAGGCACATTGTAGCAGCACACCTGTGCTTTCACAGCTTCAAAGGCTGTGCTGGAATATATGTTAAGTGCCCTGTTCCGGCTTCCTCCTGTGTTTCCAGCAATGCTGGTCTGAGGGGGGGGGGGGGGGGCTGGCTGTCTGGCTACACCAGGGTAGGGTCCTGCGCCTCCGGTGTGGTACCCTCAACAAGGTCAGGGTGCAGTGCCCCTCGCTGGCTCTGGCTACGGGTCACAACCAGGGTGGTCTGGGGCTTGCTTGGCCAGTCCTCTAGGTCTCCCCCCATCAAAACCTCAGTGGTGCACCCCCACCTCCTTGGGGCCCTCCATGGCCCCCCATTTCAGGTGTACCCTTGCCACGGGCACCTTGAATGGGGTCCCGCCCACCCCTGTCAGGGGCAGGTAGGTGTTGGGCACCACCCGATCTGGGGCCACCACCTCAGGACGGGCCAGCGTCACCTCCGCGCCCGTATCCCAGTATCCATTGACCTTCCTCCCATCCACCTCCAGGGGAACAAGGCACTCTCTCCGGAGGGACAGCCCCGCGCCCACCCTGTAAACCAAGCACCCTGAGTCCAGAGCCTCCAGCCCTCTGGCGGAGTTGGCCTGGGGTACTCTTCCCTCCTGAGCAGGTGGTAAACTGGTAGCCCCCCTTGCCTGTCTGCCCCTCCTCCAGCTGGGTCCCTACCCAGTTAACCCTGGGTAGGTTGGGTCTGCTCAATTTGTCCCTGAGCCCGGGGCACTGGGTCCATATGTGGCCTCTCTGGGCACAGTGATAGCAGCTCAGGTCACGTTGGTCCCCTCGAGCGGGTCGGAGGGGCCCGACGCCAGGCGTTCCCCGTGGGAGGGGGTTCTCCCTACTTCCCCGCTGGGAGGCCCCCTGGTGACTCTCTCTCTGCATCGGGGGGGGTGGGGGGGGCTGTTCTTTTGGGACTCCTCCCGGCTACCCCCTGACCGACTGTTCACAAACTCGTCGGCCAGCTGCCCTGCGTGCTGGGGGTTCTCGAGCTTTTTGTCCACCAACCACAGCCTCAGGTCGGAAGGGCACTGATCATACAGTTGCTCCAGTACGATTAGGTCAAGCAGGTCCTCTTTAGCTCGGGCCCCAGCTGCCCACTTGTGGGCATACCCCTGCATCCGGTTGGCCAGTTGTAGGTAGGTGACCTCAGGCGTTTTACGCTGACTCCGGAACCTTCTCCAGTACATCTCGGGGGTCAGCCCAAACTCACGGAGCAGGGCCTGTTTGAACAGTTCATAGTCCCCTGTCTCCGGCCCTGTCATCCGGCTGTACACCTCCACGGCTTTGGGGTCCAGTAAGGGGGTGAGGAACTGGAGCCTGTCTGCAGGGTCAACCCTGTGCATCTCGCAGGCATTCTCAAAGGCCGTCAGGAAGCTATCTATGTCCTCCCCCTCCTTCCGCTGGGCCAGGAAGCACTTATCAAAGTTCCTTGCAGTCTTGGGTCCCCCCTCACTCACCGCAGCCGGCGCCCCACTGCTCCTCAGCCTGGCCAGCTCCAGTTCATGCTGTCTCTGGTTCTCTTCATGCTGTCTCTGTTTCTCCTTCTCCTCCTGCTCATGCTTACGTTGCCTCTCCTTCTCCTGACATTCCCTCTCCTTCTCCTCCTGTTCATGCTGACGTTGTTTCTCCTTCTCCTCCCGCTCATGCTGACTTTGCTTTTCATGATCCTCCAGCTCCCTCATTTTCATCTCCCTCTCCCATTCCAGCCGCATCTGCTCCAGGGATGGGGAGCTCCGCCGGGATCTTCCCCCAACCCCTCCCCCAGGCCTAGGTAGGAAGGGTCTCGGGATGTCCTCGGCAGCAGTCTGACCCCTCCCAGCCCGGTCAGGCCCCAGGGATCCACCCTGCATCCGCCGGGCAGCTTCCCTCAGGGACAGGGATCGGGTCATCCAAGCGATCCCTCTCCTCCAGCTGGGCAATCAGCTGTTCCTTGGTGGACCTCCCGATGCGCAGCCCCCTCTGCCTGCACAGCTCCACCAGGTCGCTCTTAAGGCGTTTAGCGTACATCTCCCTGCTGGCCACTCGCAGGCCGGGCAGCGTTCTACAGTTTCCAGGAAAAACCCCTCGTGTGCCAGCCCTTCTTAAGGTCACCACCTCTTTGCCAGGGTCGAGCTGCAGACTCCTCCACTCCTGGGACCGCTCGCTGCGATCCCCCGGGGACCCTGTCACTGCAAAAGTCCTTCTCTCTAGTCACACACTCCCAGGGGTTAACCGCCCCCCGAAACCGTCTCTCTCTGAATCTTCAGCACGCCTGGTCCCCGTCAATTCCCCTTCATTTTACTGTTCCCCAGTCACTTACTGCAGGAAGCGCCGTTCACAGGGTGCAGTACATCCCACCGCTGCCACCAGTTGTCACGGAGTGTGGGGGAGTCCAGGCCTTGCACCCCTCTTCCTGGGTTTCACTGAGACTCTCAGCCAGCCAGTAAAACAGAAGGTTTATTGGACAACAGGGACACAGTCTCAAACAGAGCTTGTGGGTACAACGAGGACCCCTCAGTCAAGTCCTTCTGGGGGAGCAGGGAGCTCAGACCCCAGCCCTGGGGTTCCCTGCATTCCTCCACCCAGCCCCAAACTGAAACCAACCCCCCCTCCCCCAGCAGTCTCTCTCCTCCAGCTCTTGTCCAGTTTCCCAGGCAGAGGTGTTACCTCCCCCCTCCCCCTCCTGGCTCATGTGACAGGCTCTCAGGTCTCCCACCCCCAGTGAAACTCCCCTGCCACATTCCCAGGTCAACACTCCCCCCTCCCTGCAGCGTCACAGGGTCTGCACAGCCCCCAGGACAATGGGTCCCAGATCTCAGTTGGGGTTTTGCCTGACACGATGGGGCCCTGATCTCGGTCGGGGTCTGGACAGTGCCCGGCCTGACGGGGCCCCAATCTCAGGTTTCTATCTGAGGATTCCTGCATTGGGGTTTCCAGACTGACCCAATCCCTGCCCATACGTCACTCAGTTCATGGGCTCTCCCCAGCTTTATTGTCCGGGACTGGGTGTTGCCCCTTCCTGGAAGCCACCATGTGTCAGCTGAATTTGCATGTTACATCAGCGCTGTCCTCTCCCGGCCCATTATCCCAGGTGTAACCGACACTCCCTGTGCAGCAGGGCCCCATAAGTAGCTGTGGAGCTGCCCGGCTGGTGCGACTGGTGCGACGGCACGCTCCAGAACTCACAGGAACTTGTGGACTGCAGGTACCGCTCTCCCACCGGGTTCCCAGTGCCACAGGCCTCCTCTGCCAGCTTGCTGCCCTAGCACCCGGTGGGTCCTCTGCTTTCTCTTCTGGCTGGGATGGGGCTGATGGGGTATGGGCATATTCCCAGGGGCAACAGGGAAGGGCAGGAATCCAGTGCTTTACCAGGTGGGCCCTGGGGCTGGGTTCAGCTAGGATTTACCAGCTGCTGGCTGAACAGAGAGCCCTTTGCAGCCTTCATGCCTGGGGAGTTACCTGGGTACAGGGGCCTGCCAGGGCTGGCCCAGGCCCAAGCCCAAAGCCTTTGGTGTCACCGGCAGGTCTCCCCTTGGGTTGGCACCTCAGCTGCTGTAAAGCAGCAGAGCTCCACCGACTCCTCTGGGCTCAGGCCTCCATGGTCAGAAAGAACGCCTAGGAGGACTATGACCTGCCACCATCCTGCACAGCCAGGCATTCACTCTGAAACCTAGTGATGACCGCAGGCATGTCACCATTGCAGACTAAAGTCTCTGCTGCTGCACATGTGGCCGTCCTGGGACTGTGGGCAGATCCTGGCACTATAGGCTGTGTTGGAGAAGGATGCCCCCCTCTGCCCCAGTCTGAATCCCGGCTCCCTGGTTAGAGACACACTGATGTGGCCCATCTCGAAGCCCCACTGTTGTGGCTTGGTCCCAGCCACAGGCAGGGTCAGGCCTTTGTGATAGCCAGGAATCCTGCCCATTCCAGACCGACGCCAGGTGCCCGCCTCTCCCCCCAAGGCTCAGCCATGTCTGGCACCCCAGAGTCACATGTGGGTTGGGGGACACCCCACAGGTGAGTCCCAGCCCCCAAGCTGTACATGGACGCTGGCCACGTGTGGGATCCCTGCCTTTCCGGGCTCCACGGGGCATGGGCAGGTGACTGTGAGCACAGCTCGTGAGCCGTGTCTGCACCCTCCACCCACGCGCCCCGGGAGAACCGGGCTGGCTGGAGCTGTAAGCTGGACGCGCCCGCACCTGGGCTTGGACTGGCCTTGGGAGCCTTCCAACATGGGCTAACACTGAGGGATGGCACCAGCAGGCCCCACCTCCGTGCCCAGTTCACACCGCTGGCGATCAGCAGTGGCTCCATGGGCATCAATGGTCCAGATCCTCTGCTGGTGTCAATTGGTATCGATCCACTGCTGTGTGGGGAGTCCAGGGCCGGGCTAGCAGGGGCTGCGGGTCGGGAGTGAGGGGCACTGGCAGGGCTAGTGCAGGGAGCCCAGGGCATCCTGAGAGGTCAGCAGCCCGGGGCAAAATCTGGCCGTGATGCTGCTGTCTCTGGTCACCATCTCCCTTTGTTGATAGTGAAGCCACAGGAGGAGGGGAGCCAGCTGCAGACTGTGCATGTGGGGTAAGGGCTGGGGTTGGGCTGGGGTCTCCCTTTGGCGGATACATTGTGCCTGGGGTGGGGAACTCAGCGTTTTCTGCCCTGTCCCAGCCGCCATCGCCCCCAAGGAGCTCTGCCTCCCCTTCAGCTGGGGCTGAGAGTGCAATGGTGTTGACAGCCAAATAGTTTGTGGAACTCCCTGCTACTGGATGTCAGCTAAGACCCCCAGCTGCACAAGCTGCTGCCCCCTGAATCAGCCAGGTGCCCCCTGTGTGCTACAGAGTGTATCTGTCCCCCATGGCCAGCCCTTCCAGGGGCACATTGGGGTTGATGCTTTTCCCAGGAGGCTGTGATTGGGAGCGGGGGTGCAGAGAAGGGGGTGAGAATGCCCCCCTGCCAAGCTTGTGAGTCAAATGTGGGTAGGTGACTCCCTGGGGCAGGGTCCCCCGCAGCAGGATCTAGCTCTGAGACCGCTGATCTGTGCACGGGGGTGGCTACGGTGTGGGGCAACTGAGATCACTGACCTCAGTCTCTCCTCTCCAGCTGGAGAGCGCTGCAGGAACACCGCTGTCCAGGCTGGGCTCAGGGGAAGGGCTGAGGATGGAGCCGGTTTCGGAGTCGGTCGTGGACCCCGACATGGAGGAGCTGTTCAGACTTTTCTTGGATGAAGGTAGCGACCCAGGGGCTAAGGGCAGCTGTGCCAGAGGGGGAGACGTGGATGCTGCTTAGCAACTGTCACGGAGTCCCCGGGCGATGCTCAGGAACTGCTCCCTACGAAGCCAGGCAGGACTCTGGGGAAGTCTCCTCCCTGGGAGCAGCCTGTCTGCAGGACACACAGCTCACCCGGCTTCCCCCTTCCTGGGTCTGACCTCGGAGCATTCAGCATCCTCTGCCCCTCTGTGCGCTTCCCACAGCGAGTCCACCCAGGCGGGGTCCTGGGGCAGCCAGAGGGTCCTGCCCCCCAACTTCACAGTCAGATGTGACTCTTAGCCAGCCAGTAAAACAGAAGGTTTATTAGACAACAGGGACATGGTCTAAACCAGAGCTTGTAGGTGCAGAGAAAAGGACCCCTCAGCTGGGTCCATTTTGGGGGACAGTGAGCCAGACAACCATGGCTGCACTTCACTCCTCGTCCCCAGCCAGCCCCAAACTGAAACTCTCTCCAGCCCCCCTTCCTCTGGGCTTTGTCCCTTTCCTGGGCCAGGAGGGCACCTGATTCCTTTGTTCTCCAACCCTTTAGCTCTCACCTTGCAGGGGGGAAGGGCCCAGGCCATCAGTGGCCAGGAAACAGGGTGTCGGCCATTCTGTGTCCAGACCCCTGACACCCCTGCCCTCTAGGGCTCTGCAATGATCATACACCCTTATCCCACCACCTAGATACTTAAGAACTGCCTAGGGGAAACTGAGGCACCCCCACACTATTCAGAGGAAACATTAAGAACAGTCCCACTTTGTCACATCTCTCCCCCCTTTGAGACCGAACTGAGCGGGGTCACTTTAGCCAGTGACCTGGGGAAGTTCGACCCCACCAACGTTTCCATGGATGTCCCAGCTTTTCTCCCATTCCTTAGCATCGGCTTGCATCAGCACCACGCCCAGCCCTGTGTCTGAGGCGTCGGTGATCACTGTAAAGGCCTTGGCAAAGTCTGGGTTTACCAGATTTACTGGGCCCTGGATTAGAGCCTCCTTCAGCGCACAGAGAGCCCTCTGGCACTGCTCGGTCCCGACCACCTCGTCTGGCTTCCCCCTCTTACACAGCTCAGTGATGGGGCAGCTGGGGAGCTCAAGAGGGGTACAAACCTCCAGTAGTATCCCACCATCCCGATAATGGCCTGGACCTGTTTCTTGGTCTGGGGAACAGGCCACTCTCTGATTGTCTCCCACCTTGGCCGGCTCTGGGCTTGGGCATCCACTCTCCACCTTTTGGCCCAGGTGCGACACCTCTGACATCCCCACCTTACACTTTGCAGCTTTTACCATCAGTCCTGCCTCCTTGGGGCAGCCCAGCACCCTCTTCATCTGGGACACAGACTGTTCACGTACAGAATCAGCATGGAGACATTCCTTTCTCAACAGCCTTGTCTCCCCAACAAGCTGGCCAAACACAGCCACTTGGTTATAGGACTGTTTAACTTTCTTAACAGCTTTCACTCCATCTGAGACCTTCTCAAAGCTATCCACACTGGATCTTTCAACAGGACAGTCAGTGGATCCATTTACAACAGAAAATTTCTGGCTGTTAGGAACTGAAACTTTCTTGATTAAATCACTTTCACACCCTTCAGTTGCACTTTCCTGAGCAACAACAGACTCTTTCTGGGTCTCCCTTACATCCAGAATTACCTCTGGCCCATCAGGCGGATTCTTACACAATCCCCTCTCAGGCAAACTTACAGACTTCCTAGATAAAAGGTTAGAAGCCTTCTCCTTCCCTTTGCCACACACAAGTTCAGGAATCTTTTCCTTCTTGCTACAGGTTTCCACACACTCAGTAGGTAACACAATCACACACCTTCATGCTCTCCTTGTGCCCTGGCTAGGATCTCACCCTGATTAGACAGAGTTGCTCCACCCTTTCCAACAACACACTAGCAACAGGCAAAATACAAGCACCAGAATTGTCTGGTCTTTGGGATTTTGCATAGACACTAACTGGATGCGACCTAGTTACAGGGCCATTCTCCCGAGCAGACACAAACTTAGGACCCTTCCCTTCCTGGACTTTAGCTGAATCCAGAACCAACTCTGAGACAACTGCACTCCCCTCAACCGGCACAGGCTGAAAGGCCCCTTCTGTCTGCTCCACAGACAAAGAGGAGCCGGACACACTTTCTCCTTCCCCAGACACCCAGCTTGGGATCTCATTCCCCTGGTCCCAGCACACAAGGCTGGTCACAGACAACTGCTTGGAGACTGGGGTGGCTCCCTCCATAGGCAAGTTAATACCCCTGACAGACACAGACACATTTCCTTCACTGTCACAATTCTCCACCCAGGTAACAGGCAAGGTCCAGGGACACTCATCTTCCACTCTCCTCGCCTTCCCACCCTGCTGACTAGACACAGCCATCAGCTCACAAGGCTGCCTAGGCTCATCCAGACTTTCCTTACCAGGCACCTTGCCACTCCCAACAGATCCCCTGCTGCTCTTCTCACTACCCTGAGCTACTTCCAGCAAATCGCAGTTACCCTTCTCAGGTTCCCCTTGACAAGCTGTGCTCTCAAAGCTCTGTTTTCCTTCCCTTACCAACCTCTGCTTCCACAAGGCACTAGATGTTCAAATCACTGAGAGACGACAAGTCCTATCCTAAGTGTCTAGAGATGAGACTAGACCTGCCATCCCCTGCATTCTCGAGAGATTAACTACCCAGCTGTTCTGCTCTGCAGACTCAGCTCTCCAGTCTTCCCTCTCACTGGCTGGGCCTGGGGTCACAGCCCCACTGAGCCCTGTCCCCGGTAGCTCCATCGTTGTCATGGACTCACTTCCCAGCAGCGCCTCTGGACCAGGCAAACCTGGTTGGCAGCCGACTTGCCCTGCTTGTGGATCCCCCCATTCAGCTGGGGTCTCAGCTCCCACTGTGCTCAGCGCTGCCCTTGCTTCCCAGTGTGGGCAGGCAGCGAGCTCGCTACTTTCCTCACTGCATCAGAGCCAGCGTGAGCCCCCTCTCCGGTGTGCAAGGGGGTGGGGAGCATCTCTCTGTCCCACCCAGCCCCAGGGGTCTGGTTACAGGCAGGCAGGTATCCTGAGCTTAGCCTCTCCTCCCCCCTGCCAGCCAGGTCATTTGCATTTTCACTGACAATTTCCATCTTAGTCAATTGGTTCCCTGGATTCAAATTCAAATCCTCGGCCGTTACAGGAGCAGGGACTGGATCTGGTCCCAAAGAGACAAAGTCATCCCACAACAGGACCTCACAGCTGATATCCTGGAGAACCCCAACTACCAGCCAGCCCCACCCCTCCTGTGTCTGCACAGGGATCTGGGCCATAGGCAGGGCGAGGGGCTTCATCCCTGGGACCTTCACCCAGGTCACACAGCCCCCCAGCATTTAAGGCTGCACCACCAGGGGCCTGACAACAGTTCTCTCTGTCCCAGGGTCTCGCCACCCCAGAAATGTCTCCCCATTGACCATCACCTTCCGCTCCCACTGGAGGTCCGATGGGCCTGAGCCCAGGAGACTCCACACAGACATATAGTCTACGGCCTTGGGACCCAGCAAGGAAGCTAGACACCGGGGCTTTTCCGCAGGGTCCCCCTGGTTCAAATCACCAGCCTGCTCAAAGGCAGTGAGGTGGGCATCCACATCCCCCCCTCCTTAACCAGGGGCAGCAATTTAGTCTCTAGGTTCCCCGCAGAGCTGGCACCCTGGGGTCTATCCCCACTCACCCCTGGGGGGTTCCCTAGGCCTCTCTGCTCCCCACCGCCAGTTCATGCTGCTGCTGCTTCTGCAGCTCTTTCTCGGGCTCTCGCTGTCTCTCACAGTCCTCTTGCTCTCTCGGACTCAGCTCCAATCCCGTCCGTCTCCGATCCCCCGATGGGGAACCCGATCGTGAAGACCCCCGTCTGGTCGGGGACAGGAGTCTTGGGGATGCCTGTCTCCCACTCCAGCTGCTCCCAGATCCTGCTATAGCCCCATTTGGGTAAGAATCTCCTGGTCATCCTCCTCCAGCTGCACGATGAACTGTGCTTTGGTGAACTTTCCAATGCTCAACCCTCTCTTTCTGCACCGGGTTACAATGTCCTTCTTAAGGATACGGTGACAGGATCACTCCACTGTTCCCAAGTTGTTGTGGACTCACAGGCCTGTGTGCTCTCAGCTCCCCACGGTTTCCAGGCCCCTGTGTGCCAGCCCTTCTCGAGGTCACCTCCTTTTTGCCAGGGTCGAGCTGCAGACTCCTCCGCCCCTTGGACTGCTCGCTGCAATCTCCAGGGGAACCCTGTTACTGCAAAAGTCCTTCTCTCTCCCAGAGCCAAGCTGCAGGCTCCTCCGCCCCCGAGAATGCTCACCGCAGTTCCCAGGGGGACCCCATTACTGCACAGTCCTTCTCGCTGGTCACAAACTCCCAGGGGTTAACTGCCCCCCGAAACCGCCCCTCTCTGAGCCTTCAGCACGCCTGGTCCTTGTCAATCTCCCTTCGTTTTACTGCTCCCCAGTCAGTTACTGCAGGAAGCGCCATCCACGGGGTGCAGTACATCCCACCGCTGCCACCAGTTGTCACGGAGTCCTCAGGCGATGCTCGGGAACTGCTCCCTACGAAGTCAGGCAGGACTCTGGTGAAGTCTCCTCTCTGATAGCAGCCCATCTCCAGGGCAAGAAGCTCACACAGCTTCCACCTTCCTGGGTCTGACCTTGGAGCATTCAGCATCCTCTGCCCCTCCCTGTGCTTTCCACAGTGAGTCCGCCCAGGCGGGCTCCTGGGGAAGCCAGAGGGTCCTGCCCCCCAACTTCACAGTCAGATGTGACTCTCAGCCAGCCAGTAAAACAGAGGTTTATTAGATGACAGGAACATGGTCTAAACCAGAGCTTGTAGGTGCAGAGAACAGGACTCCTCAGCTGGGTCCATTTTGGGGGCAGTGAGCCAGACAACCCCGTCTGCACTTCACTCCTCGTCCCCAGCCAGCCCCAAACTGAAACTCCCTCCAGCCCCTGCCCCTCTGGGCTTTGTCCCTTTCCCAGGCCAGGAGGTCACCTGATTCCTTTGTTTTCCAACCCCTTTAGCTCTCACCTTGCAGGGGGGAAGGGCCCAGGCCATCAGTTGTCAGGAAACAGGGTGTCGGCCATTCTCTGTGTCCAGACCCCTGCACACACCTGTCCTCTAGGGCTCTGCAATGATCATACACCCTTACCCCACCACCTAGATACTTAAGAACTGCCTAGGGGAAACTGAGGCACCCCCACAATATTCAGAGAAAACATTAAGAACAGTCCCACTTCGTCACAGCAACTTGTCTGCAGTGCCCCATGCCCCCCATGCCCACAGGGTCCATCACAGCCCAGGGCCCATCCGGTGAGGCAGAGGCTGGGGTCCCTACAGGCCCCTGGTGGGAAAATGACCTGAGAGACCAGCAGTTGGAGGTCCAGGGGGGTGTCTGGTATTAGCAACTGTGTAGCCACAGCTAGAGAAGCTGGCTGAGATCAGGGCGCTGCCCAGACCCTGTCCGAGATCAGGGCCCTGTTGTGCTGGGCGCTGCCCAGACCTGACCAAGATCAGGGCCCTGTCGTGCTGGGGACCCCGGTGGCAGGGGGATGGGGACCCCAACCATGGGAGTGCAGGGGCAGGGAGGGGGACTCCAGCGACGGAGGTGCGAGGCAGGGAGGGGAATCCGCAGGCAGGGGGATCCCAGTGGCAGGTTTAGGGAGGCTGGGGGGGGGGGTCACACAGCAGCACCTGGGTAATGGACTTGTTGGTTTGTTTCCCAGCTGCCGAGGGCGAGGGCGGGGATGGGACGTCCAGCACAGAGATTATGAATTTTCCCGCCCCTGGCTTCCGGCCCACCCCTGGCTTCCGGCCGTCCAAACAGCCGCTCCACTACTGGATCCGCGACACCAGCCAGAAGGCCTTCTACCTGCGGGACAATAGGCTGGTGGCCGCGAACCTGCAGGGTGAAAATGCCAGCCAGGAAGGTTGGTTGCCCCCAGGGTACCTGCTGGGGGTTCACAGTTAGTGACTTCACGCCACCCCCTTCCCAAAGTCCCCTCCGCACCTGGCTCCAGCCTCCTTGGTCCATTTGGCTCCCGGGCGCTGGGAGACGCCAGGCAGGGCTCTGTCCCCACACAAGGCTCCTGGTAGTTTGCAGCCAGCGATGCCCACCCCAAGGAGCTGAGATAGCAGCAGAGCCAGGTGCCCCCTACCCCACTCGCTTTGCTGATCTCCCAGTCTCTTTCCAGTGGCTGGCACGTTGCACACTAATGGAACAGCTGCTCAGGGGAACCCTTTGCAACAAGCGTTATTGGTCCTACAACCCCAGGAAGGGCGGAGCATGGTCCTGAGCCCCCACCCAGACCCTCCACTGTTCCTAGGGCCAGTGGGAAATCAGGTCCCAGCCTGGGGAAATTCCCACCTTTCGAATTTCGTTTCCATCCCGAGTTGGGGTGAACAGTCCAAATCTTGCCCAGCGGGGAGGGGCAGGTTGGGAACGGGGGGAAGTTTGGTGTCACTTTGCCCGGAGGGATTGAACCGCGACTGCCCTAGCTACTGTAGGGCCTCGTGGGGGCTGTAGTTCACTCGCCTCATTCTTCTCTTCTCCTCTCTGGGCCAAGCTCTCCAGTTGGACTACAGCTCCCAAGATGCACTGCCATGCAAGACCCATGATTCTACCACGGTGCATCCTGGGAGATGTAGTCCAGCCAGGGAGCCTAGCCCCTGGAGGACAATGGGACCACAAGGCAGTGAGGGGGGACCAGGAGCAACCCATGCTGGGAGGTCAGTGACCTGGCCTGCAGGAGGCCCTGGCCGTGCTTTGATCACATTTCCCCCTCCCAATCTCCCTCTGCAGAGAAGGTCAGCGTGGTCCCCAACAGGGGGCTGGAGCGCAAGAGGTGTCCCCTGATCCTGGGCATCAAAGGCGGCAGGCAGGGCCTGTCGTGTGGAACAGCCAAGCAGCCCCGGCTGCAGCTGGAGGTGAGTGCCATGCCAGGGACCCCCTGCCGGCCCCTCCCTGAGTCTCTGCTGCGGGGTTCTCAAAGCCCTGCTCAGAGCCAGGGCTGGACCAGGGCGTAGGCCCTACCAGCCAGCATCTGGAGCCCACCTCCTGGGGTCACGGGAGTGCCCCACACTCTCAGCATTCATCACAGAAAAGTTTCAGAGTAGCAGCTGTGTTAGTCTGTATTCACAAAAAGAAAAGGAGTACTTGTGGCACCTTAGAGACTAACCAATTTATTTGAGCATAAGCTTTTGTGAGCTACAGCTCACTTCATCGGATGCATTCATGAATGCATCTGATGAAGTGGGCTGTAGCTCACGAAAGCTTATGCTCAAATAAATTTGTTAGTCTCTCAGGTGCCACAAGTCCTCCTGTTCTTATCACAGAAAAGGTTCATCTCCAGGCATCCTGGCTGTGCAGAATGGAACTGAAGCAGAGCCAATGCCTGAGTTTGCAGAGAGCCTGAGCCCACAGGTCAGAGAGGAGGGAACAGCCCTGGCCTCTCAATGGGCCTGGCTGGGTTTTGGCCAGTAGGCCCCAATCCCCCTCCCTAGTCAATACAAATAGTCACCCCTGGGGCCCAGCTCAGCCTCCCAGCCCCACACTCATCCCGGCGCCGAGGGCGTTGTGTCCGGCTGTCCCACGGCATCGCTCATTCTAACCTCTTCCCCGCGCCCTCCCCCCACAGGACGTGCACCTCACCGAGCTCTTTGACAAGCATGAGGAGGCCAAGCGCTTCACCTTCTTCAAGACCTACAACGGCAGCACGCACCGCTTCGAGGCGGCTGCCTACCCAGGCTGGTTCCTCTGCACCTCAGCCCAGGCCAACGAGCCCATCGGCCTCACCGCCCGCCTGGGGGAAGCTGCTATCACCGACTTCTATTTCAAGCGCAAATAGGCCCCGGGTGGGGGCCGGGCAGCAGGAGCCAGAAACCAGCCCTATCCTTGGGGCACGGTGCTGCTTCAGTCCTGCCCTCTCGGTGGCTAGCCGTGGGGGGGGGTTAGAGCTACCCACCCCCAATGGGAACCCCAGGAGGGCATGGCAGCCTCAGTTTCCCTGTCTTCCCTGGGCCTGTCAGCTCTTTGACTGGCCGGTGCCTGAGCCCCTGGCGTAGCACTGACCAGTACATGCGACGGGGCTCAGTTTGTCTCCCGGCCCCAGCGCCTTCCCGGGGTTGAAGTCTTAGCTGGCATGGGAAGCAAGCGACTGATTTGTACCGGATCCACTTCTCAGGGCGCACGAGGCCTGGCCCAGCTTTGCTCCCGGTCCCGTTAGAGGGGCTGACGGAGTACTGCTGATGGGAAGAGATCTTGGATTCTAGCCTGAGGCCTGTGTACCTGGCCCGGCCAGTGGGGGTCTATGCACCCAGCCAGCAGAGAACCAGGGTCACTTGTAGCTGGAAGGACCTTTGGGGGTCGTCTGCTTCAGCTGCTGCCCTGAGGCAGGATCGAGTCTGACGGGTTTCTCCAGCCTGCTCTTAACCCTCTGGTGCCGGGGGTCCCACAGCCTGTAACCACTGGGGATCTGCTCCGGCACTGGGCCAGCTGCGGTGCTAGGAACTGTCACTCTTGTGTGGCTGATTTTGGATGCAGCTGCCCCCTGGGGTTACCCTTGCTAACCCCCTGGCCCCCCCTAAAAAAGCTAGGGCCAGAAGAGGCTGGCGTGTGGGTCCTTGGGGGCCGTATTTGAGGCACAAGAGGCTAAGTGGCAGGGCCTGGAGGAGTTGGAGCATATGGGGTTCATTTCGGTCTCTCGCTTCATACCAGCCCCCAACCCCCATCTGTGGGTCTGGCTTTCCCCTCTCTTTGTACAGGCTGTTTTGAGAAATAAAACGGCTCGAAATGCCCAGGGAATCACTGCCAAACACACGAGTGCCAGGCGGGGCGGGGGGGGGGGGGCGGAATTCGGCTGAGTGTGTGGTCGACATTTGAAAATGGGGGATGGGGGTGAACCAATGGGCAGTGGGCTGGAGGAGGGAAATCCAGGGTCAGTGGCTGGTCAGGCAGGGGATGGCTGGGGGGTAACTGGATGGGGGGACCCCAGGAACCGAAGGGGGCCGGGGATGCAGGAGGTAACGGTTGGGGGCAGTGTAAGCGGGACTGGGGATCCATGGGGGAGGGCCGGATCCCCCAGCTCCATATACACAGCTGTACGAGCCAGGCTCCCTGGCTGTCTCCAGGCCTCTCTCCAGGTCTCTGGGCAGAGAGAAGGGGCAGGAGGGTGCTCCTGGCGGCAAGGCAGGTGTCCCGGACTCCCGGGCCCCGTGCTCTCTCAGCTCCATATGGCCCGTCAGTCTGACAGCCCTCCCCGGGGGTTCACTCTCGGGGATTAAACCCCACTTCCTGGCCCGCACCTCTCTGAGCCATCAGCACACCTGGCTCTGCCGTGGGCCCCCGGGGCCGCCACACCCAGGGGAGCAATGCCCCCCGATCTCTAGCCTGCCGTGACAGGTGGGTTCATTGTATGTCTGAACACAGCACAGGCTGTCCTCAGGGGCCTCAGGGGCCTGGCCAGTCTTAGCCCCGTCCATGTGTCCCCATTCCCATGGCCTCCCGCTGCTCTTTGTCCCCAGTCCAGCAGCCCCCTCCTCCGCCCTTTGTCTTTGTTCCTGGGCAAAGAGATCATCTGGGCCCTCTCTCTTCCCTCCTTACACCCCTGGCCTGGTGCCCCATGCCCAGACACCCCCCTGCAGCTGTCCCTCCCCAGCATGCACTGGCTGGGCAGACAGCAATGCTGAGTCACCAGGAGGCACCAGGGCTCTGTGTGCCCAGGCAGGGCTGCCCAGGGGATTCAGGGGGCCTGGGGTCTTCGGCGGTGGGGATCCTTCCGCTCCGGGTCTTCGGGGCACTTCGCTGGAGACATGGAGTGGAAGAAGCAGTGGTGGGTCCTTCACTCTGGGTGTGTTCAGCGGCACTGAAGGACCTGCCACTGCCGATGTGCCACCGAAAACTCTCATGGGGGCCCCAGCGGGGACCAGAGCCTGGGGAAAATTGCCCCCTTGTCCCTGCGATCGGCAGGCCACAGGGATGGCGCCGGGAGCCTGGCTGGGAGCAGGGCTCAGGGGGCCAGTTTCTGTCCCAGGCTCTGGGGCCAGACCAATGGGCCAGACTGTGGCCCTGGCTGGAGGTGCTGCCTGTGTCCCTTTGCCCCAGGCTGTGTCTCCCCCAGCTTTGATTTCCTGAACACCAAGACGTGGGCTTCCCTCGGCCAGGGTCTGGGCCTCCAGCTCTTCAGGTCAATGAGCATCCGCCCCACTGAGCGGTGCCCTCCCAGACTGCCTCCAAAAAATGCCATTGGCCTTCTTGGCAACAAGGGCACACTGTTGACTCCTATCCAGCTTCTCGTCCCCTATAACCCCTAGGTCCTTTGCTGCCGAGCCATTCGGTCCCTAGTCTGTAGCGGTGCATGGGATTCTTCCATCCTAAGTGCAGGACTCTGCACTTGTCCTTGTTGAACCTCATCAGATTTCCTTTGGTCCAATCCTCCAATTTGTCTAGGTCCCTCTGTATTCTGTCCCTACCCTCCAGCGTATCTACCACTCCTCCCAGTTTAGTGTCATCCACAAACTTGCTGAGGGTGCAATCCACACCGTCCTCCAGATCATTTATGAAGATATTGAACAAAACCGGCTCCAAGACCGACTCTTGGGGCACTCCACTTGATACCGGCTGCCAACCAGACATGGAGCCATTGATCACTACCCGTTCAGCCCGACAATCTAGCCAACTTTCTACCCACCTTGTAGTGCATCCATCCAGCCCATACTTCTTTAACTTCCTGGCAAGAATAGTGTGGGAAACCGTGTCACAAGCTTTGCTAAGGTCAAGGAACAACACGTCCATCACTTTCCCTTCATCCACAGAGCCAGTTATCTCATCATAGAAGGCAATTAGATTAGTCAGGCATGACTTGCCCTTGGTGAATCCAAGCTGACTGTTCCTGATCACTTTCCTCTCCTCTAAGTGCTTCAGAATTGATTCCTTGAGGACCTGCTCCATGATTTTTCCAGGGACTGAGGTGAGGCTGACTGGCCTGTAGTTCCCAGGATCCTCCTTCTTCCCTTTTTTAAAGATGGGCACTACATTAGCCTTTTTCCAGTCGTCCGGGACTTCCCCCGATCGTCATGAGTTTTCAAAGATAATGGCCAATGGCTCTGCAATCACATCCGCCAACTCCTTTAGCACTCTCGGATGCAATGCATCCGGCCCCATGGACTTGTGCTCATCCAGCTTTTCTAAATAGTCCCTAACCACTTCTTTCTCCACAGGGGGCTGGTCACCTCCTCCCCATGCTGTGCTGCCCAGTGCAGCAGTCTGGGAGCTGACCTTGTTCGTGAAGACAGAGGCAAAAAAAGCATTGAGTACATTAGCTTTTTCCACATCCTCTCTCACTAGGTTGCCTCCCTCATTCAGTAAGGGGCCCACACTTTCCTTGACTTTCTTCTTGTTGCTAACATACCTGAAGAAACCCTTCTTGTTACTCTTAACATCCCTTGCTAACTGCAACTCCAATTGTGATTTGGCCTTCCTGATTTCACTCCTGCATGCCTGAGCAATATTTTTATACTCATCCCTGGTCATCTGTCCAATCTTCCACTTCTTGTAAGCTTCTTTTTTGTGTTTAAGATCAGCAAGGATTTCACTGTTAAGCCAAGCTGGTCGCCTGCCATATTTACTATTCTTTCTACACATCGGGATGGTTTGTCCCTGTAACCACAATAAGGATTCTTTAAAATACAGCCAGCTCTCCTGGACTCCTTTCCCCCTCATGTTGTTCTCCCAGGGGCACTTGCCCATGAGCTCCCTGAGGGAGTCAAAGTCTGCTTTTCTGAAGTCCAGGGTCCGTATTCTGCTGCTTTCCTTTCTTCCTTGTGTCAGGATCCTGAACTTGACCATCTCATGGTCACTGCCTCCCAGGTTCCCATCCACTTTTGCTTCCCCTACTAATTCTTCCCGGTTTGTGAGCAGCAGGTCAAGAAGAGCTCTGCCCCTAGTTGGTTCCTCCAATACTTGCACCAGGAAATTGTCCCCTACACTTTCCAAAAACTTCCTGGATTGTCTGTGTACCATTGTATTGCTCTCCCAGCAGATATCAGGGTGGTTGAAGTCTCCCATGAGAACCAGGGCGTGCGATCTAGTAGCTTCTGCGTGTTGCCGGAAGAAAGCCTCGTCCACCTCATCCCCCTGGTCCGGTGGTCTATAGCAGACTCCCACCATGACATCACCCTTGTTGCTCAGGCTTCTAAACTTAATCCAGAGACACTCAGGTTTTTCTGCAGTTTCATACTGGAGCTCTGAGCAGTCATACTGCTCTCTTACATACAGTGCAACTCCCCCACCTTTTCTGCCCTGCCTGTCCTTCCTGAACAGCTTATATCCATCCATGACAGTACTCCAGTCATGTGAGTCATCCCACCATGTCTCTGTTATTCCAATCACATCATAATTCCTTGACTTGACCTTGACCTTGACCATCACCATCATAATTCCTTGACCTTGGCTTGGCCCGTTGCTTTAATGGCCTACTGGGGTCAGCTTACCACTTCTTTGGGCCTCTGCATGGCATGGCCAGGAGACCTTCCCCACAGGCCCTGCCTGTGGCTCCAGACTTGGCATCCTTGGCACTCTGCAGAGAGCTGGGGGTCTCCAGGCAACCCTCACACCAATCTGTAGGGAGGGGATCCCTCAAGGGCAGCAAGCTCCTTCCATACCCTGGGTGCACAAGCCTGTGATAGCTGTGGGACACTCTGCTTCTGTGACCTTAGCAGCTCTGTGGGGCAGGACCAGCTCTCTCTTCTGCTTTGGACCGCACCTGGCACAACGCCTGGGCTATGGCTCGTGCTCTCATGTGCCGTGGTGACACAATGCTATATCACAGCTGTCGGGCAGGCTCCTCACCATCCCGCAAAGGGCCCCCTGGTCGCAGCCCAAGGTGGAGCTGCACAAGGCAGGCATGTGCCCAAGGTTGGAGATGCCCAGCCAGCAGGTCCCTGGAGCTGATGCTGTGTCATTTGCTCTGGTGCTCCGTGAGCGGCTTTGCTTCCCAAAGCCCAGGGCTCAGCTCTCCCTTGTGCTGCTGCTAGGCTGGGGGATCCATCTAGGCTGGATATTAGGAAACACTGTTTCACTAGGAGGGTGGTGAAGCACTGGAATGCGTTACCTAGGGAGGTGGTAGAATCTCCATCCTTAGAGGTTTTTAAGGCCTGGCTTGACAAAGCCCTGGCTGGGATGATTTAGTTGGCGTTGTGATGTTACACTCCAGGTTCTTTATGGCAATATGTTTATGAGATGGATATGACAGAACTGAGATGTACTTTATGCAAGATGGCTTCTGTGAGGTATCATTGGAAAGGTTCTGATTTATTGAATGTGATTATCCAATGTGTATGCATGTATCGTTTCTGTATCTGACCATGCCTCTGTATTTCAAATGTGCTACACTGGAAGAGGCCAAACAATGTTAATGGCTTACTGGGGAAATGCACACAAGCATAAGGATTACCTCAGGAACAGGAAACACTAGAAACCTCTCAGAGATAGCCCTGCACAATTGGAACTGTTTGACCCAGGTCAGAGCAAAAAAGCTTTCCAGCAAGTTGTGGGGAAGATATAAGAGAGGGACAATGACAACATGAGGTGGCCTCACTCTCCCTACAACAAAACACCGGAAAACACCTGAGAAACAAAGACTGAACTATGAGAAGTGCTGGTCCCAGATTAAGATCTTTAGCCTGTGTATGAAAACCTGGGAAAGCCAAGGCAGCTTGTGCCTTAAGACTCTGCCAGCCTGTTTATCACTCAGGGTGAGAATTTGCTAATTTGTATCCTGCCTATTGAGTGTGTCAGGCTCCGTTTGCATGTTTTGTTTCATTTTTTTAGTAATCTGCTTTGTTCTGTTTGCTCTCCCTTTAACCACTTAACATCTACCTTTTGCAGTTAATAAATGTATTTTGTTTATTATTAAACCCAGTTTATGTCATTTCTAACTGGGGAGGGCAAGAAGTCATGCACATCTCTCTTAGAATCATAGAATATCAGGGTTGGAAGGGACCTCAGGAGGTCACCTAGTCCAACCCCCTGCTCAAAGCAGGACCGATCCCCAATTAAATCATCCCAGCCAGGGCTTTGTCAAGCCTGACCTTAAAAACTTCTAGGGAAGGAGATTCCACCACCTCCCTAGGTAACGCATTCCAGTGTTTCACCACCCTCCTAGTGAAAAAGATTTTCCTAATATCCAACCTAAACCTCCCCCACTGCAACTTGAGACCATTACTCCTTGTTCTGTCATCTGCTACGACTGAGAACAGTCTAGAGCCATCCTCTTTGGAACCCCCTTTCAGGTAGTTGAAAGCAGCTATCAAATCCCCCCTCATTCTTCTCTTCTGAAGACTAAACATCCCCAGTTCCCCCAGCCTCTCCTCATAAGTCATGTGTTCTAGACCCCTAATCATTTTTGTTGCCCTCCGCTGGACTCTTTCCAATTTTTCCACATCCTTATTGTAGTGTGGGGCCCAAAATTGGACACAGTACTCCAGATGAGGCCTCACCAATGTCAAATAGAGGGGAATGATCACGTCCCTCGATCTGCTCGCTATGCCCCTACTTATACATCCCAAAATGCCATTGGCCTTCTTGGCAACAAGGGCACACTACTGACTCATATCCAACTTCTCGTCCACTGTAACCCCTAGGTCCTTTTCTGCAGAACTGCTGCCTAGCCATTCGGTCTCTAGTCTGTAGCGGTGCATTGGATTCTTCCGTCCTAAGTGCAGGACTCTGCACTTGTCCTTGTTGAACCTCATCAGATTTCTCTTGGCCCAGTCCTCCAGTTTGTCTAGGTCCCTCTGTAACCTGTCCCTATTGTCAAAGTTTGACTCAGATTCACAATTTATCAGACCTCTCTGTTTTATTAGCAAAGCTGCTCTGCTAATACATTTAGAAGTGAGCCCCCCGAGTGGGGCTTGTGTCTTTTAATTTGTACAGTTTTTTGGAGAACAAGTTACAGAGAAGTTACAGACAAAAGAAGAAAAAGATTTTAGTCACCACCCTTCGAGATCCCTGAGACCAGTCACGTATCTTCAATTACCTGCCACCCTTAACAATCTCCTTTAACAGCTTCCAGTTAACTTAACTAATTGCCCTTCACACCTTCCATTCTGATGCCTGCTTCTTAGACGTGCTGGCTCTATCTTAATTGCTTCTCCATTCATAAGCTAACTGTCCCTACGTGTGCTCCCTCAGATACTTTGTAACATGTTTTGGCATGCTCTCTCATATACAATGTATCCAGCATGTCCCCTTATACAATGTTATACAACTTCCACAATCCCCCCTTTTGGTCAAGGCTACGCCCATGACCAATGACTTACTGGATTCCATACATCAATCGTTCTTTTTCATTACTTTCACTGGTGACATTTAACAACACTAGATTAGCACTCTGGATTCCCCGACCCTCAGGACACAGGAGCTGAGGATTAAGCTTCTCAAAGGACACATGTTGGAAGCAGGACCCTTTCTGGTTCCGACAACCCCTTTCGAGGGAATCGCAGTCATGGTTTTACGTCCACCAGGCAGCAGACGCTAGGCTCACTACTGCTTCTTGTTTGTTGGGTCCTGCTGTCTGCTTACCCTCTGCTTCTGGCAACCCTTACGAGAGCGCAGATTGTAAGGTATTGCAGGCTGTTCCTCTTTGTCTTCTGGGGTTGAAGCTGGTTCTGCGTGGTCTTGCAGAGGTGCTGGGTCCCCTTGAGGTGGCGCTGGCTTACACTGTGGGGTGTGGATCCATGCAGCGATGCCGGATAATTTCACTGCTGTCTGGGTGGTGAGCAGTACCTGGTATGGACCCTCCCACCGGGGTTCCAAGGCGGGCTTCCGAAGGGGGTGCCGCAGGCAGACCCACTCACCAGGCTCAGGGGTGTGACAGGCAGCAGAGGTGGGTTCCCTCGGCCAAGCTGCTCCCACCTACGAATGGAAGGAGCTCACCGCTTGCATTAACCCTTTGCAGTACTGGAGGAGCGTGCTGTGAGTTAGGTTTAGGTCTGGGGCTGGGGTAATAGTAGCCATTGTTCGCATAGGGCGTCCCATGATGATTTCAAATGGACTCAATTTGTGTCTCTGGGATGGGGATGACCGAATTTCCATAAGGGCCAGTGGTAAAGCAGCTGGCCAGTTTAACCCTGTGGAACTACAGATTTTTGCCAGCTTATTTTTAAGCACACCATTTCACCTTTCCACTGCCCCTGCACTCTGTGGACGGTAAGGGCAGTGCAACAGGGGGGTGACATGTAATACCTGGTTTAGATGTTGAACAATTTTTCCAGTAAAGTGTGTTCCCCGGTCACTAGACAAAGTGGCAGGAATTCCCTTGGTAGGGATAATGTGGTTTAACCGACATTTTGCAACGGACAATAAATCAGCTTTGCGACAGGGAAAGGCTTCAATCCAACCCGAAAACAGACATATTATAACTAAAATGAATTCATATTTCTGACACTTTGGCATTTGTACAAAATCGAGTTGCCAGTGTAGGAAAGGTGCTTGAGGCAAACCCCGGAACCCTTGTGTTACTTGTACAGATTTGCCGACATTGTGGCTTTGACAAGTAACACAAGTGGCACAGTGGCGGGTTGCAAAGGGGCTGAAATGGGGAGCCCACCACCCCGCCTTACTCATAGCAGAGACCATCCCCTCCTTGCCGACATGCGAAACACCATGTAGCAGGGCGGCTAGAGATGGGTAGAGTGAGAGGGGGGCTACAAAGGTACCGGTGGGCGATCGCCAAAGGGAATCAGAATGCAAAGAGCAACCCAAAGCACTCCAGGAGTTTTCTCTGTTTCTGGGGCAGAATCCTGGAGCTGAGCGAGATGAGACAGGGATGGTGGCATTACAGAGACAGAGAGGGGACCAAGAAATGCTTCTGGTGAAGGTTTTATAGTGGCGGCATGTTTTGCATCAGCATCAGCAAGTGCATTACCTTTTGCCACCTCGGTGTCTGCCGCTGAGTGGCCAGTACACTTAACAATTGCCAAGGCAGACGGTAGTAAAACTGCATACAGGAGGGCGGCGATGTAGGGGCCATTCTTGATAGGGGTACCAGCAGAGGTAAGAAAACCTCGAGCCTGCCAGAGGGTGCCAAAGTCATGCACAACCCCAAAGGCATACCGAGAATCAGTAAAAATAGTGGCAGAGAGCCCCTCGGCTAGAAAGCAGGCACGGGTTAGAGCAATCAGTTCAGCCACCTGGGCAGAGGTCACAGAGGGTAAGGGCGCAGCTTCTATGGTCTCAGAGAGAGAGACCACAGCATACCCTGCAAGAAGGTGGCCTTGGTCATTTCTATAACAGGCCCCATCAGTGAATAATACCAGGTCAGAGTTAGGGAGAGCTACATCTGAAAGGTTGGGGCGCGGGACAGTGATAGCGGAGACAGTTGCAAGGCAGTCATGGGGTTCACCATCACTAGGTAAAGGAAGGAGGGTAGCAGGGTTTAACCGGGAGCAGCGCTTAATAGTGATATGTGAGGCTGAAAGCAGCAAAAGTTCATACCTAGTGAGGCGAGGAGAGGAGAGGTGAGCAGTAAATAGAACAGCCAAGTTTGCATAGCAAGTCCCGTTCCAGAAGGTTTGCGGGGTGGAATCAGAGAGGAGGAATGCATGCTCCTCAGAGAGGGGACCGACCTGAACAGACAAAGGTTTTGAGAGGGGAAAAGAGGTAGGGATCCCTGTAATGCCAACAGCAGACACAGATTTTCCAGATCGGGGAACCTCAGGCAAGTCAGGGGTGCGGATTGTAGAAAGAGAAGCTCCAGTATCAAGAAGGAAAGGGAGAGAGAGATCATTTACAGTCAGGACACATTCTCCAGTAGGGGACAGAGGTAATAAGGGAGCTAAAACTTTGTGAGGTTCCCCAGCATCCCGTCATTGTTGGGGTGAAAAATAGGGTTGGGGATCAGCTGGAGGAACCAGCGGGGGGTTCACTTGATTTCCCATACAATTATTAGGTCGTCTTGGACACTCTTTTTTCCAGTGTCCAGGCTGTTTACAGTAGTTACAAACCCCAGTTAATCCAGCCCCCTGCCCCCTTCCGCAACCCCGTCCCTGTCCCCGCTGTGGTCTGCTTAGTCCTGAATAATGCTGTATCTGCTGAGCCATTAACTTTTGGGAGGACTGTTCCTCCTTTCCTTTTAAAGTGCGGTGGCAATGCTCTGCTACTGCCAGCAATTTGTCCATGGTTTCAGTCTCCCATCCCACACTTATTCGTTTTAACATGCTGCCTGTGGCAGGGAGAAGACCATCAACAGATGCATGTGCCAAGGCCCACTGCCCATTTACATCGGGCTCTTGTATTCCTGAATGTTGTAGGAAAATATCAGTTAGCCGGGACCTATAGTCGCCTGGGCTTTCTCCTTGCCCTTGCTTGCAGCAACGTATTGCTGTCCAGTCTGTTTTAGGAGACCACACTTTGGGAATGGCTTGATGCAGGTGCTTCCAAAGAGCCATACTCCGGTCTCTGTATGCCGAATCTGGGCCAGTACTTTTTATGGTTGAGTGGCGTGCCTCAGCTGGCCAGTCTGCGGCAGCCAACCATTTTTCATAATAACTGGCAGGAGCTAACAATTTACACAGTTGGAGGAGATCTGTCTCAGAGGGTTCATAGGTTTCACAGATTAACAGAAACTCCTCAGCAAATTTGACAGAGTTTTCCTGTGGTTTGGGAAAACTTTTAACTATAAATAAAAGTTCCGTACAAGTCCAGGGCTTATAATCCCATATGGACTCACTTTCTCCCATCTTAAGGACTCGTAAGGGTGTCACACAACAGTTTGATCAGAGTCTCTCATTAACCTCCCATCAGGTTCTCTTTTCCAAGAAGAGATGTCAAGAGAATCTTTGCAGCCTGGTTTGGATTTCTTCTTCAAAATATTTTGCAGAGCTGAGAGGCCAATGAGGGTATCTTCTTCGCTTTCATTATCTGTAGTCACTGAAGATTTTTCCTTTTCTGATTTCTTATTTGCGCAGGAGTATGGTGGGGGTCGGGTTTGATCCGGATCATTGCACAGGACTGGGCAAAGGGGAGCGCTCGGACTAGGGGTGGGAGAGACTGCATCCAATTGAACTGTTAGTTTTTTGATAGAATTTTTAAGAGAGGTGAGTTTTGACTCAGTCCATCTACGATTTGCCTCTTCCCACCACTGCATGAAGCAGTCTACTTCTCCTCTCTCCAATTTGGTTTTTGGGAGGATGAGTTTGCTTTTTAAAGCATCCACTCGATCCTTGTCCCAAGAACCTAACAGTGGCCACTGTAATTTGGGGTTCTCTAGAGCTAATTTGGACCATTTTTCAAGAAATCTACAAGAGTCCGGACCCCTCCTAAAATACATAAAATAAGCTGGAGTTCCCTTAGGGAACTGTTCTTCCTTAGACTTCTGATTACCCATCCAGGAGGACTTCACCCAGCACTCACACAAGAAGGAAATTCAGGCTCAGCAGAGCGGTACCCGGTGTAACACACAGAAAGGAGCCCACAGGCTACGGCCTCAACTGCCCTTGCTTTCACACCAGGGATTATACCCAAGGCGTGGTGCGGCTGCAGCTGTGCAGATTCCACTTATTCAGACCGTGGGGACGGGGACGCCTTGGTCAGCCAGTCTCCGGACAGAGATGGCTCCCAGATTCACACACACACCACGGGGAAGACGGATAGACACAAAGACAAGACAGTCCTCAAACCGGTTAAAGCACAAAAATAATAATTACCTGAGACGTCTGATTCCAGAAGCTGGATCCAAAGACCCCTACCCGAACAGAGTGGGAACCAACAAGTTCAATGGCGTAGACTGCGCTGCTGCTGTGTACCTTTCTGTCTTGTGGAGGATCACTTGGACTAAGTGTCCAGGCACCGGCTGCCACGATCGTCCTGCAAGGCAGTCAGGGATCACACAGCCTCAGTGAAGCCACTTGCCATCTCGGTGGAACCTCCAAATTGTCAAAGTTTGACTCAGACTCACAATTTATCAGACCACTCTGTTTTATTAGCAAAGCTGCTCTGCTAATACATTTAGAAGTGAGCCCCCTGAGTGGGGCTTGTGTCTCTTAATTTATACAGTTTTTGGAGAACAAGTTACAGAGAAGTTACAGACAAAAGAAGAAAAAAGATTTTAGTCACCACCCTTCGAGATCCCTGAGACCAGTCACGTATCTTCAATTACCTGCCACCCTTAACAATCTCCTTAACAGCTTCCAGTTAACTTAACTAATTGCCCTTCACACCTTCCATTCTGATGCCTGCTTCTTAGAGGTGCTGGCTCTATCTTAATTGCTTCTCCATTCAAAAGCTAACTGTCCCTTCGTATGCTCCCTCAGATACTTTGTAACATGTTTTGGCATGCCCTCTCATATACAATGTATCCAGCATGTTGCCTTATACAACGTTATACTTATACAATGTTATACTTCCACACTACCCTCCAGCGTATCTACCTCTCCTCCCAGTTTAGTGTCATCTGCAAACTTTCTGAGAGTGCAATCCACACCATCCTCCAGATCATTTATGAAGATACTGAACAAAACCGGCCCCAGGACCGAACCCTGGGGCACTCCACTTGATACCGGCTGCCAACTAGACATGGAGCCATTGATCACTACCCGTTGAGCCCGACAATCTAGCCAGCTTTCTACCCACCTTATAGTGCATTCATCCAGCCCATACTTCTTTAACTTGCTGACAAGAATACTGTGGGAGACCGTGTCAAAAGCTTTGCTAAAGTCAAGAAACAATACATCCACTGCTTTCCCTTCATCCACAGAGCCAGTTATCTTGTCATAGAAGGCAATTAGATTAGTCAGGCATGACCTTCCCTTGGTGAATCCATGCTGGCTCTTCCTGATCACCTTCCTCTCATGCAAGTGCTTCAGGATTGATTCCTTGAGGACCTGCTCCATGATTTTTCCAGGGACTGAGGTGAGGCTGACTGGCCTGTAGTTCCCAGGATCCTCCTTCTTCCCTTTTTTAAAGATTGGCACTACATTAGCCTTTTTCCAGTCATCTGGGATTTCCCCGGTTCGCCACGAGTTTTCAAAGATAATGGCCAATGGCTCTGCAATCACAGCCGCCAATTCCTTCAGCACTCTTGGATGCAACTCGTCCGGCCCCATGGACTTGTGCACGTCCAGCTTTTCTAAATAGTCCTGAACCACTTCTTCCTTCACAGAGGGCTGGCCACCTCCTCCCCATGCTGTGCTGCCCAGCGCAGCAGTCTGGGAGCTGACCTTGTTTGTGAAGACAGAGGCAAAAAAAGCATTGAGTACATTAGCTTTTTCCACATCCTCTGTCACTAGGTTGCCTCCCTCATTCAGTAAGGGGTCCACACTTTCCTTGGCTTTCTTCTTGTTGCTAACATACCTGAAGAAACCCTTCTTATTACTCTTAACATCTCTTGCTAGCTGCAACTTCAGGTGTGATTTGGCCTTCCTGATTTCACTCCTGCATGCCCGAGCAATATTTTTATGCTCATCCCTGGTCATTTGTCCAATCTTCCACTTCTTGTAAGCTTCTTTTTTGTATTTAAGATCAGCAAGGATTTCACTGTTAAGCCAAGCTGGTCGCCTGCCATATTTACTATTCTTTCTACACATCGGGATGGTTTGTCCCTGTAACCTCAAAAAGGATTCTTTAAAATACAGCCAGTTCTCCTGGACTCCTTTCCCCCTCATGTTATTCTCCCATTCTTCACATTGAGGAAGAGGGTAGATTTTTATGAGCTTGCACTGTGCAGATTTTTCTACACAGTGCAAGACAGTATTATTTTGGGGTGTGCATGTGAGTGCTGGGGGAGTCCTCTCACACAGAGCTGACTTCAGTCTGTGCCTGCAGCGGGGTGTGGCCCACCTGTGTGTGTGCTGCAAGAGGCCGGAGAGCCTAATTCAGCAAAGCAGGGAGAGGGAACTGAGGCTGGTTGAGCAGGAGATGCTCAGTGAAATTCCAGTACATCAGGTGACATTCCGGATGGGGGCTCCAACCCATCACAGGGGTTGGCCCTGCTTTGAGCAGGGGGTCGGACTAGATGACCTCCTGAGGTCTCTTCAGACCCTGATATTCTATGATTCTATGATCCGTGCTGAGTTCTCTGGTCACCAACTGCCTCTCCAACACACAGCGTCAGCCTGGGGGGAGCTCTCCACTGCCTGGACCCCCACTCCCTGTTTCACCCCCAAACCCTGGCACTCCCCCAGCTCCCCACCCCCTTGCTGCACCATCCCCTGGGTTGCATGTACCTGAACACGAGCCTACTACCGACCCCCCAGCATCCTCTAACACCACCTCCCCTGCCCATGCTCTCCACTCTTAAGCGAGCGTCCGGAGTACCCAGGCATTGGGCAGGCCCTAGGGAGGGAATTTTATCCTGTAGCACTGAGGGGTGAGACACCTGGTCTTTCAGGGGTCCGGCTGGCTGGGGTGCCCAGCTGTGGGCATGGTGCAAGCCTGCAGGGACTCTAGGGTTCACACCCCCGGAGTGTTGGAATCCGGGCACTGGATGAAAATGAATCCACTAAGCAAACTGTGAGGCTCATGTGGGACCTAACTGTGAGCCTGCAATTGAGGGGGCTGGGGGCAGGGCTGGCTATTTAAACCCAAACCATAATTGGAGCCTAATTAGGCTCCCAGCCTAAGACAGCTTCCCTTATTATTAGCATCTCTCCTGTGGTGAATGATTCTGGGTCATTCCCAGCTCCTCAGCTGGGGTAACCGGGCCCAGAGCTGCAGGAGGCCCCCCAGCTGGAGGCCCAGCAACCGTCCCCACCACCCAGGTGTACAGGGGATGGAGCACCAGATCCAAGAGGTGTTTCGGTGCCTAAATCCCTTGGGGAGGATGCAGAGGGGTGACGGGCCAAATCCGTGTGAAGTGCAACCCCATGCACTGGGTCTGTCTCCAGCTGCAGAGGGCAGACAGGGCAAACCTGGGGGTGCTGAGATCTGCTTCAGGCACTGCAAAGGCTGGGAGGTATTTGCCTGACATCTCTGAGCTCACCGCCAGTCCAGCTGCCCCCTGCGCCCCCCCATCTGCTGCTGATCCGGCTGCCCCCCCCCACCTCCCCTGCCCATCCAGTTGCCCCCTGTGCTCCCCCCCCAGCTGCCCTACGGCTGATCTGGCTGCCTCCACCTCAACCTCTCCTGCCGGTCCAGCTTCCCCCTGCACCCCCAGCTGCCCCCTGTACCCCCAGATGACCCTGCGCTCCCCCTGGCTGATCCGGCTGCCCCCCTGCACCCTCCCAGACAGTCCACCTGCTCCCCATACCCACCTGGCCAGACCAGCTGCCCCCTGCACCCCCCCCAGCTGCCCCCTTGCTGATCCGGCTGCCCCCCCCCCGCACTGCCCCTGCCAGTCCAGCTGCCCCCCATACCCACCTGGCCAGACCATATGCCCCCTGCACTCCCTCTGGCTGATCCAGCTGCCCCCCCGACTCCCCACCCCAGTCAGCCCAGCTGCCTCCCTGTGCCCCCTGGCTGGACCAGCTGAAACCCCTGCGTGCCCCCACCATCCATCTGCCTCCCTCCCCCACCCCTCTCCATGGCTGGTCCAGCTGACATCCCTCTGTCCCGCTGCTCCCATGCCCCTGCCAGCATGCCATGTGCTTACTTGTGCTGCCATCTACAGGCCAGTGCCCAGCACTGCACCCTGCCACCCAGGCCCCAGGGCTGCAGCTGTCCTGACTCAGAGCTTGGGGGCAGAGCCTGGAGGGTTGCTCTTCGCTGGCCTGGGTACTGCAGCTCCTGGGGCTCAGCCCTGCCCAGGAGACGGGGCCCCACAGCCACAGGACGAACACAGACCTAGAGACCCCAGGTCACCGCAGGCAGCAGGGGCCAGAGCCAGGGGCCAGGCTGATGCAGCTGCTGTCTGCAATGGGGGCCGGGGCCAGTGGAGCACAGGGACCTGTCCCTGGCTGTGAATAAGGAGCAGAGGGCTCTGCACACACTAGCCATGAGAGCACGGCCTTGTTGGGGGGACACGCGATCCTGGGGTTAAGCAGGGGACAGCAAAGGGGACAGAGTCAGGGCGGCAGGGGCCCCTGTAGGGAGCTGCAGCTAGGAGAGAGGCTGAATGTGTGCGGCAGTGCAGGAGAATCGCCCAGCCTCAGGGCCATAGCTTCACTGACCAGAGAGGCAACAAGGGGATCGGCTAGAGCCAATCAGGGATGGGAAGAGGCAGGGGGATTGGGTAGAGCCTGTCGGGGATGGGAAGAGGCAGCAGGGATCAGGTAGAACCCATTGGGGATGGGACAAGGCAGGGGGATCAGGTAGAGCCCATCAGGGATGGGACGAAGCAGCAGGGATCGGGTGGAGCCCATGGGGGATGGGGCAGGGCAGGGGGATCGGGTGGAGCCCATGGGGGTGGGACGTGTCCTGGCTAGGGGCTCCCCTCACCGCTGCCCCCTGGCCACGGGGCCCCTGGAGCTGCCCCCGCCCCCGAGCCTTGGCCAGGGTTCCCGGCAGGACGGTACTGTCAGGTGCAGAGATGGGGCTGGCCCAGGTGTGGCTTTGCTGCCTTGGCCAGCCCAGGGAACGCCTGGCAGCTGTGGGCCCCACGGGCCCCAGGAACACGTAGTCACAGCAGGCTGAGCTGAAAGGTATTTGGGCACATGGAGGTTAAGGGGAGCTGGGTACCTAACTAGTTTTAAGGCTCTGGACCCAATGGCCTCCCACGCTTGTGCTCTGGCCTGGCTGAGCACAGGGGAAGGCAGCACCAGCTGGGGAGTCACCTATGTGCAGCCCAGCCCCGTCTGCTCTCCTGGGTCCGGCCTGGAGACCAGCCCTCCACCTGTCCCAACTGGCGAAAACAAGGCGCAGGCCCTGCTGAGCCAGGCCCAGGTGCCAGCGGAGCCTAGGGAGGGTAATGGCCTCACTCCTGATTTACACCAGTGTCACTGGCTGCAGGGTGGGGCAGGCCGCCTGCCCCTCACCCTGCACCTCGCTGCTGGTGCCTGCACCAGGGCAAAGTGGGTGCAGGGAGCTGCCCCTTCGAGGCTAACAGCTTGTAACCCTGGCAGGGCAGCTGTGTCAGCAACAACACCAGGTGCTGGGACCTGGGAGAATAGGGTCCTCAGTGGAGTGGCAGGGGAGGATCGGGCCCACAGAACCAGGGGAGGGGAGGATTGAGACCAGAAAGCCAGGGCCGAGGAGAATCGGGACCATGGAGGCAGGACAGGGGAGGATCAGGCCTGTGGGGCTGAGGCAGGGGAGGATCAGGCCCACAGTGCCAGGGTCATAGAATCATAGACTATCAGGGTTGGAAGGGACCTCAGGAGGTCATCTAGTCCAACCCCCTGCTCAAAGCAGGGCCAACCCCCAATTTTTGCCCCGGATCCCTAAATGGCCCCCTCAAGGATTGAACTCACAACCCTGGGTTTAGCAGGTCAATTCTCAAACCACTGAGCTATCCCCCCCCCCGGGAGGATCGGGCCCACCAAGCCAGGGCAGGGGAGGATCAGGCCCATGGTGCCGGGACAAGGGAGGATCGGGCCCACAGAGCCATGCAGAGGAGGATCGGGCCCACAGAGCCGGAGGGTCGGGCCCAGCGCATACCCAAGCCTAGACACGCCCATCCCCAGCCTGGCTCAGCTCCTGACAGCCGCTGGCTGAGCTGGGCCGCCAGCCCCGTTCATGGGGGTCAGCGAGAGCCAAGTTGGGGGCCCTCCGCAGCAGCTCCTTCCCCTGTGCTGTGGGGAGGGGCAGGGGTCTGGGGCTGGGACGCGGATCTCCCAGTCTCCAGCACCCCTCCTGCCCCTGCTCCTCCCCAGGCTGGAGCGCAGCTCTCCGGCCCCGGGGGCCAAAGGTCAGTCACTCTGCACACAGGGGCCGGGGCTCCAGAGTGGGCACCGAGCCGCAGCGGCCGTCTGGGCTTGCTGCTGTCAAACCTGTCCGGCAGCCCCGTGCTGGCTCCTCCTCGTCCCAGAGCCGGGCTCAGGCTCTTCCGCTCTGCCGGCCCACGTTTCTGGAGCCGGCGGCAGGTCCCGTCGCGCTCCCCACACACCTGCGCCCTGCACCCCTGGGCCTGGGGGAGAGCAGCCCTGAGGCCCCCTGCCCTTGGAGAAGGAGCCATGAGCCTGCTGGGCCAGGGGAGGCAGAACCAAGCAGCCCCGGGCCTGTGCACCTGCACCGAGCCCTGCCACGAGATGGGTAAGGAGAGAGCTGCTTTGCCCGCGGCACGGACGGGACGGGCTGGTTGGCAGGGGTGAAAGGGATTGTGGGACAACCTCCCAGCATTCGCTGAGGGCCCTGACTCCAGTCTAGCCCCCCCACCCCCCGCCAACACCTAGTTCCTTGGAGGAAGGGTTTAGGGGGCTTTCCACAGCACCAGGCCCTGCTAGCACTCATGCCCTGACATGGCAGGGGGGGTGGGGGGGGGGGGAATGCAGGTGGGCCCCCTGTGTGCTGGGAGGAGCTGTCCTGGGGGTGGTTGGGGGGTTGGAGAGGGAGGTCCTGGTTGGCCCCCCACTCTGCTCTGAGGCCCGGACCCCGGGGCTCAGAGCTGGGAAAGACCCACTTGGCGCATCCTCCCTTTGGAGCCCGGCCGGCACATGAGGCCCCCAGCCGGGGTCCCAGACAGGCTAGAGGGTGTGAGGGGCTCGCCCAGCGCCCCTCATCGGGGTATCTGGCAACCGCTGAGAATTTAAATCTAGATAGAGCATGAAATCTCTGCCCCCTCCCCACCTGCGTGAGGCTGTGTGCTGGGTGGGTGCAGAATGCGTCTGTGGGGGTGCATGTCAGTGTGACGGGGTCTCTAGGTGAGCGTGGTTGGGGCTGCCCAGGGTCTGTCATGCCCATGCCAGCCCCATGCCCATGGGGCAAGCCTGGCCCAGGCTGTGACAAGCCTGTTCCGACTGCAGCCCAGGCCCCTGGCATCCACGGGGCAAGAGCGTTAATAGTGTGATCAGAACAACAGGGTGACACCTCCGCCCCCTGGCCCCGGGGCTGAGACGCGCCGCCCACACCTGGAGGGGGGGTCCTGCAGCAAGCTGTGAGGAGCTGGCAGGGCCAGGAAGCACTTCCCCTTGAGTTTGGCCGCGCATGGACCACAGGGGCCCGGACGCTCACAGGTGCCATAGGGAAACTGCTCTCGGTGGTAGGCTTGGGGAAGCCCCGACCAAAGTCAAGCTTTGTCATGCCGGGCACTGCCCAGCCCCCGCCCGAGATCAGGGCCCTGTCGTGCCGGGCACTGTCCAGACTCTGCCCGAGTTCAGAGCCCTGACGTGCCGGGCACCGCCCAGACATACCATGTGCAGCTCCTGCCCAAGGATCTCCCAGTCTGTACAGACCAAGCATTGTTACAAACAGGCACAGAGAGGGGGCAGGACCGGCCTGTGCTCACATGGGGTCGGTAGCAGAGCCGGGAACCCTGATGTCCCAAGCACTAAGCTGGCGCCAGTCATTGGGCCATGCTCCCTTCCTGTGGCAGCGTGGGGCCCCGTGGGTCTGGTGTTGCAAGATCCCGCCCTGCCTCAGAGCAGGGAGTGAAAGTCTGGGCTGGAGACACACGGAGCCTGTCTCAGGAGAGGCTGGGGTGAGCTAGGGACAAGTGCCCGTGTTGAGTGCTGGCACCATGCCTGGCAGTAGACCGGCCGAAGCAGCCGCAGCCCCAGCTGGGGCGTTCACCATCCATGGGCCGGAGCCTGGACCAATGCAAAACTCCCACGGATGCCAGTTGGGGTCATGGCAGAGGAAGGGGTTGGGGGACCTGGCCTGGAGCCCTGGTCCCTGCCCACGGTGCTGGCATGGCAGGCCGGGCACGCAGCTGTCTTGTGGCACAGAGGGCTGGGCGAGGGTGGTTCTGTGGGTCTCTTTATTTGTGCTGGGACTTGCTAATGCCTGGTCTGTCTGGGTCTGCAGCCGCCGAGCCTGGCCACACAGCGTCCCTGGGTGTGTTACTGTTGGCATGGATCCTCGCTGCCACCCACACCAGCCTAGTAGCTGGCTGGGGAGGCAAAGGCCAGCTGGCTTCATCCAGCCAGGTGCCCCCTGGCCCTGCTCACAGTCAGGATCTAGGCACATGTGTGGGGGGGGCAGCTTAGGGGGTATCTCACCCCCTCTGGGGCACCAGCAGGACCATAGAATCATAGACTCTCAGGGTGGGAAGGGACCTCAGGAGGTCATCTAGTCCAACCCCCTGCGCAAAGCAGGGCCAATCCCCAATTTTTGCCCCAGATCCCTAAATGGCCCCCTCAGGGATTGAACTCACAACCCTGGGTTTAGCAGGCCAATGCTCAAACCACTGAGCGATCCCTCCCCCCCCCAAGTAGCCTCATGCCAGTGCAGGGCCAGAGTAGCCGGCAGAGTCTGTCTCTAGGAGTCGGTGATGCGGCATGTGGGGTTTCCTCGGTGGCAGCTGCACGGCAGGGGATCGGTCCCCAGGCCTCTCCCTGCACGCAGCCTTCGCGTGACTGGGGGTCTGTAGCTCCCTGGTGGCGTCTGCAGGGGGGTGCAGCCAGAGACGCCGAGGAACTAGGCATGCTGGGTGGCGGGAGGGGATCCAGGCAGGGAGAGATCCCCGAACCTGAACCCTTCAAACCCCAAATGGCACCAGAATAAACCAGTGCAGAGAGAGCATGTTAGCAGGTCCTGCAGCCCTTGGGCACAGGCCACCCCCAGGAGCCAGGCTGTGTGTCCCAGTGGTTAGCTGGGAGGCTGGTGGGGCAGGTGCTTGCCCTACCTGGAGTGGAGGGAAAGGGTTGGCTGGGCTCTGCCGTAGCTTCAGCTAGCGGGAACTCGGAAGCAGGGGCGGGGCTGGAGGGAAAATTGGGGTGGCTGTGACCAAGGGGCATCATCTGCGGGAGCGTGTTTCTGTGAGCTTCCCCTGCCTCCCCAGGATTACTCCTTCTCTCAGCCCCCCACCCCATGAAGACAACTCTCCTCCCCCCCCCCCAGCCCCATGGAGTAGCAACCAAGGGAGTTGTCCAAGGTCATGCAGAAGCTCAGTGGCAGACCCAGGGACTGAATGCCTAGTCCAGGACCAGCCTTCTGCCACAGGACAGCGAGCCGGCTTTCGCAGGGCGGAGAGGTGGGTGCGCGGCTGGTGGGGACCCAGGAGAGCTGCTCTGGGGCCAGAGAAGAGTCAGGGCGGTTCCCGTCTGTGTCAGGATGACGGCACAGATGTGTCGGAGCAGGGGAATAGCGCAGGTGGGTGGGATCCAGGCACAGCTCAGCGTGTGCGTGTCCGTGTCTGTGCGTGTGTGTCCATGTGTGCCCGGCTCAGCGTGTGTGTGTCCATGTCTGTGTGTGCCCGGCTCAGCGTGTGCGTGTCCATTTCTGTGTGTGTGTGTCCGTGTGTGCCCGGCTCAGCGTGTGCATGTCCATGTCTGTACGTGTGTGTCTGTGTGTGCCCGGCTCAGCGTGTGCGTGTCCATGTCTGTGCGTGTGACTGTGTGTGCCCGGCTCAGCGTGTGCGTGTCCATGTCTGTGTGTGTGTGTCTGTGTGTGCCCGGCTCAGCGTGTGCGTGTCCATGTCTGTGCGTGTGTGTCTGTGTGTGCCCGGCTCAGCGTGTGCGTGTCCATGTCTGTGCGTGTGTGTCCGTGTGTGCCCGGCTCAGCGTGTGCGTGTCCATGTCTGTGCGTGTGTGTCCGTGTGTGCCCGGCTCAGCGTGTGTGTGTCCATGTCTGTGTGTGCCCGGCTCAGCGTGTGCGTGTCCATTTCTGTGTGTGTGTGTCCGTGTGTGCCCGGCTCAGCGTGTGCGTGTCCATGTCTGTGTGTGCCCAGCTCAGCGTGTGCGTGTCCATGTCTGTACGTGTGTGCCTGTGTGTGCCCGGCTCGGCGTGTGCGTGTCCATGTCTGTACGTGTGTGTCCGTGTGTGCCCGGCTCAGCGTGTGCGTGTCCATGTCTGTGCGTGTGTCCGTGTGTGCCCGGCTCAGCGTGTGCGTGTCCATGTCTGAGCGTGTTCAGGGGGCAGCAAATCAGAGACCTGCCTCCTTAGGCAATTTCCCCTCTTCTCCACTCTGCGGCCGTCTACCAACAGCTCGGCCAGCCTCCTGTCCCTGCTGGCGCGTGGCGGTAGCCGTGGCATCGTGGCAGCGTTGGGAGCAGGGGAGCTGTTCCCCAGGGCCTTGTTGTGTGCCCAGAGATTGCAGCCCCTGGGGAACGCTGCACCTGCCTGCGCGTTTCCTGCCACTGCGGGAGGAGCCGGCTCGCGCTGTGCAGCAAACAGGAAGCCGCTGGCTGCCCCATGGCACCGGAAGCAGGTGAAGGCCGGGCGGCTGCAGGGCTGTGCTGGGTGAGTTGCTGTGACACTTCCCAAGCTCTTCTCTCGGGGGCCCGGGTGGGATTGAACCAGCACGTTCGCTTCCTCTCCCCCATGCCTGCCGCTGGCAGCGGGCTGGGGCTGGGGCTGGCGGGACCCATGGCCGAGCTCTGGCGCAGAGGCCCTGGCGGGGGTAGGCCCCGTCTGCACGCCCTGCGTGCTGTGGCCTTGGGAGGGCTAGTGCGAGCGGCCCAGCCAAGAGAATCTCTCCACCCCAGCCACGGGCCAGGGCTGGCTCAGCAGGGGTGAGCTAGCCACAGGCAGGGGAGCCCCTCTCTGTAGCGCTCTTGGGCTGAGGTTCTAGTCCCAGCCCCCTAAGGTGTGTGTGTTGTTCTGTGTCTTCTCCCCATTCAGCTCTTTGTACTGCTCCCATGCCCGGCGGCAGGGGCTCTTTGTCTCCTTCCAGTGGCTGGCGAAAGGATAAGGATCTACTGTAAGCGCTAGCTAGTGGAGCCAGTCCTTTGGCTCCAGTGGGAGAGACTCAGGCTTTTAGTGAAGGTGGTCCCAGGTTCGTTCCCCCGCTGCTGGCCCAGGTGGGGTTGGTCACGCAGCCTCCAGGGGCCCAGCACTGTGTGCTGTCAGTGGGCTGGTGGCCCAGGCTGGCTGGCCATGGAAGCGCAAGTGGGGCGGCCTGGCCTGCTCCATGGCAGGGAGAGGCGGTGACAGCCTGGTACCGACGGGGGGAAGCAAGCCGGGTGGGCTGAAAAAGCCCTGTGGGGGTGGGAATGGCGCTTGCTCTGTAAAGCATCCCAGGCGGGCTATGGCCTAGAATTTGGCCTCTCAGCCTTGGGCTGGTGACCCCAAGCGGGGTCATGGCCACAGGCCAGGGGATCACAGCCACCCCACTCCCCCGACATCACTGAACGGTGCCGGGGATGGGAGTGGACGCCCCGGGCAGGGCAGCCTGTCTGTTTTAGCACCGAGGGGAGGGAAGTTGTGGACACACTACCAAGCAGCTGGGCCTGGAGGGAAAATGTTGGGGGCTAGTGTGGGCCAGGCTGCCCCCGAGGCTTCCTCTGGCTTCCCTCTGAGTTTCTCTCCCTGGACCCAGCAGCGTCTCCATCACCATCCCTGGGGAGGCCTGGGAGCGGGAGCAGTTTGAGAGCTGCTTGTGGGCAGGGCAGGGCCCAGGAGCCCCAATGGGTGCAGGCCCGTACCCCAACGAGAGCGTGAGGGGGTGTCACAGCACGCTGGAGGGGGGCAAAGAAGCCAAGCAGGAGGGATGGGGGCAAAGCACAAGTGCTTGTGTGGTGAGACCCGGCTGCATCCCCAGGGCACAGCACAGCGGCAGGGAACTGTCATCAGTCCCTCTGTCGGGAGACACTGTGCCCTCACCCTTCCCGTGGGGGGCCTCTGCCCACAGGAGCTGTCAGCTCTGCCAGGGATCAGTCCCCCAGGAGATTTCAGCCTGGAAATCAGCACGTCCACAGTGGAGACCCTCACCCCCACACTCATCCCTCCGAAGCACTAGGGCTGGGGGAGCCCCTGGGTGCTCAGGAGGGTAGCACAGTGCCGCTGCTCCTCTCCTTCCTGTGGGGGCAGGTGGGGGATGCTCATGCTGCCCCCCCCATGGGAGGGTTTGGGGTTTGAGCCCAGGTGGCGGGTGGCTGGGCAACACCCTTGTGGATGGACACCGACAGACCCCGGGTTGGCATCGGTCACAAATGTGTCATGGGATCCCAGTGCGATGCTGTGGCCAAAGGGCTGATGCGGGGTATAAAGGGGCATCTCGAGTAGGAGCAGAGAGGTGATTTGCCCTCTGGATTTGGCACGGCTGCAGTCCTGGTGCCTGGGAGGGGTCAGAGAAGAGCCATGGGAAGGATTAAAAGGTTGGAAAATCTGCCTTGTAGTGATAGGCTCTGAGGGCCTGTCTGCACAGCAAAGGGAAACCAGCAGACTCGGGCTCATGGGGCTGTTTCATCGCTGTGTACACTTCGGGGTCGGGCTTGTGCCCAAGCTCTGGGAACCTCCCATCTTGCAGGTCCTAGAGCCTGGATGTCTACACAGACCTACAGCCCGAGCCCCATGAGCCTGAGCCGGCTGGTACAGGCCAGCCATGGGTGTCTAGGTGCTGTGTAGACAGACCCGAAGAGCTCAATCTCTTTAGCCTAGCACAGAGAGGGAGAAGCAGTGTCTACAGGTGGGGAACAGAAAGTAAGTTAAGAGGGAAGGTACTGTACATCTGGTGTCGGGCTTGGGTTACGGGGAATTGCAAACATCGGTTGCAAGGTTCACGAGGTACATACATATCACATAACCAGCACAGATCCAAATTGAGGTGTGGGAGTTTTTAAAGCGTCAGTGGATAGGTGGGCTCGGGTACGCCACCCATGGAATGTATTAAGAGTCCAAGTCAGTAGCGGTGTAGAGAATAAGTGCACGGGTGGGGTGCGTCCCTCCCTTCATCAGGGAAGGAAGTGGGTTATTTCCCTGGTCTGTGTTCTCGGTTACTCCACCGGGTACTGTCTAATAAAGGGCTGTTCAGTCTAGCAGGCCACCCTCCAAAGGCTGGAAGTCAAAGCTAGACAAATTCCGACTGGGAACGAGGCGTAAATGTTTAACAGGGAGGGGAATTACCATGGGAGCAATTTCCCAAGGGTCAGAGCGGAGTCTCCCTCACTGACCATTTCAAACCAGGCTGGGATGTTTTCTTGCGGATCTGCTGGAGTTCGAACAGGGATGAAGTCCAGGCCGTGGGAGGGGTGGTGTGAGGGGCTGATTCGGCCCTGAGAATTGATGCTGGCAGCTGGTACCGCTCTGGGCTTCACGCATCACCAGCACTGGAGGTTTGAGGCCTGGGGGCAGGGCTGGCAGCGGGCACCTTCCCCAGGTGAGCCAGGCACGGACAGGGAGCGGCACTGGTGCGAGAGCAGGGCCGAGCCCGGCAGGACACCCTGCCCTGCAGAAGGGAGGCATCGCACTCGGTGCTTGCCCAGCCCACAGTAACGCAGCCGCGGGCTGCTGCTCGGTGCCAGGGCAGCTCGTGAGCCAGCGGCTGAGTCCCGCGATCGGTCCCCGCCCGGGGTGGCACCACGGGCCACGCTTGGGGAGCCCAGCCGGGCGCACGTGCCCATCCCGTCCCGGGCGTGCAGGGGACCGGCCGGCTTCCCCCGCCTGGGAGCCGATCTCGCGGTAAAAATAGCGCCCTCGCAAGGCCCGGCGGCGGCCTGGGCGGACGTCGGGCCCGGCGCAGGGCGGGCTTTGCTGCTGCTCTTTCATTGCCGGGAGTTGTCCCCCTCCGAGCCAGGTGGGGCGCGGGATTGCAGGGCGAGCTGGGGCCGGAGCTGCGGGGAGACCCTGCCTGGGGGCGCCCGGAGAGAATGGAACCAGCTCGCCCCAGGCAGCCGCCGCGGTGCACTGGCGGTTCCGGGGGCTGGAGCCGTTTTCCCGCAGCTTCGCATGGCCAGTGGCCCCCCCCTCCCCGGGGCCCCTCTGTGAGCGGCCCAGGTGCCAAACGCCCCGCGCGTGGCGCTCAGCTGGGCAGGGACCCGCGCCCCGGGGTCTGTACAGCGCCTGACCGCGGCGGGGCCCCGGCCGCCCCGCCCCGCCCCGCCCCATTGTGCCGCGGCGGAGCCCGAAATCCCCTCGCGCGCCCGGTGCTTGGGAGAAGGGACACGCCGGCGCGCGGGGCATGAGCCCCGCCGCAAACCCTGCCTGGATTTCTTTTTCATGGTGCAATTTTTTGGAGGGGGGGGGGGGTCTGAGCCATGGGGCTTGGCCAAACAGCAGGCCCCGCTTCCACCCTGGGACACGCCCCTGGGGCGGGGGCCAGCGCCAGCCCTGGGAGAGGGACCCCCCCCCCGCCTCGGCGCCTCTCAGCGCCCCGCTGCTGCGGGGCTGCAACCAAACGCGCCGGAAACTGCCGAGAGGAGTGTGTCAGCGAGTGGGGGAGGGAAGTGAAGCAGAACTCCCCAGCCCCGTGCCCCCCCCCCGGCCCTGCCCCAGGGCTGCGGGCTTGGCTGTGGCAGAAGGGGGGGGTCATGCCCCCCCATCTGTGCAGCTGTTTGCATGCCCTTAGCTTAGCCAGCAGTGGGAGGCCAGGAGGGCCTGGGCCTGGCTGCGGGGGGGGGCACGTTTCTAAACCCTGTGGGCAGGAAGTGTGCAGGCAAGTGACAGCAGCAGAGCGAATGCGGGGGGGGCGGGAGGAGAGAGTCCCAGCCGTCCGGACCAGCAAGGATGGCCGGGTGTCCCCAGGCTCCCCCCCTCGGGCAGGGGCTGGCCCGCTCCCCCGGCGCAGAGAGGAGCCCCGGGTAGGTGCCTCTGGCGGGGGCTGCGGGGCCGGGAGCCAGTGGGAGTGGGCTGGGGAAGGCGCCGGGCCGCTTGGCTTGGAGGGGAAAGTCCTGGCAGGAGCGTGGGGGGAGCTTGGAGCGAGTTGTGGGGACCCCAGAAGGGGGTGGGATCCAGGGGGCGGCACACGCACCCCGGCGCTGCTTGCCCCCCCTCCCCGGAGCTTACGGCTGTGACACGACTCAGGAAGGACGGGAGGAGGCTGGGGGAGCCGTGTCCCTGTCTATGAATGGGGCGTCTGTTCCTCTGCTGGCCCTGCCCAGCCGGGCGTGGGGCCGGACAAGACTCACACGGGGCAAAGAGAGGGACAGACAGACAGACAGCCCGCCCCCCGACATACCCAGGCCCAGGGCTGGCTGGGGCTGTCACAGTCCGGCTGGCAGTGAGCTGCCCACCTGGGGAACCAGCCGCACACTAGCTCAGCTAACAAAGCGGGGGGTGGCTTGGGTTAGCCACTCAAGGTCCAGCCCGCCTGCCCCCCGGATCTGTGCTCGGGTGGCTAGCCCCTGCCATCACCCCTGCCGCAACGGCCATGCTGCCCAAGCCAGCGCCCCTGCAGACACACAGATCCAGCCATGCAAACCGAGATCCAGACACACAGACCCCTCTGCAGACAGACACGCAGACAGACACACACATGCCCCTTCCTCAGACAGACACACACACGCAGACAAACGCCCCCCTCTGCAGACAGACACACACACGCACAGACAGACGCCCCCCTCCGCAGACAGACACAAAGACACTTACACACATGCCCCTTCCTCAGACAGACACACACACGCAGACAGACGCCGCCCTCCGCAGACAGACAGACACACAGGCAGACAGACGCCCCCCTCTGCAGACAGACAGACACACGCGCAGACAGACGCCCCCCTCCGCAGACAGACAGACACATGCACAGACAGACGCCCCCCCGCAGACAGACAGACGCACACAGGCACCTCCACAGACAGACACACACACAGACACCCCCCTCTGCAGACAGACAGACGCACACAGGCACCTCCGCAGACAGACAGACAGACGCACACAGACACCCATGGGCACCTCCGCAGACAGACATGGACACACACAGCAAGGCTGGGCACTCATGACACCCATGGATATTAGCAAGAGCCAGCGCCCTGGAAATCGGGCTCAGGGGCACCTGGACGACAGTCCCCAGAAGCAGACAGACAGACAGATACAGAGAGGGGATGCCAGACATTTTTGGTCTGGCTGCTCAGGGGGGTTGGTTCGCTCCCACCAGTGACAGTGAACTCTTTCCACCCAGCCTCACCCCTTCACACTCAATGCGCGCATTGTGCTGGTGGGGAACCTGAGGCACAGAGAGTGACAAGGACTGCACTGAGGTGACAAAGGGAGTCAGTGATAGACCCAGGAAAGTAACCCAGGAATCCTGACTCCCCAATCAGTACTCTAGTTATTGGACCACGCTGCCTCTTATCAAACCATCGAGCCCATACTGACCACTTCTGGGAGATCGATTTACCTATCTATCTATTCATCCCCATCCACCCCCTCTAGCTATCCCCATATGCCCTCAGCCTTGCCGAATCCATGACGTTCCCCTTCCAGAGCCGGGGTGGGGGGCAGCAGCCCCAAGTGAGGTGCCAGCATCCAGAGGTGACTCTCTCCCTGTGCTGCTCTGTCTCATTAGCTGTGCAGCTAGGCCTGCCCAACCCGCGCTAGTTTCACAAACGCTGCTATTCTGATGTACTCCCGTGACTCCAGGAGCTGGGGCTTTATGGAGCAGTGAGCCTGCAGGAGAACGGGCTCTTTGCCAGCACCCAGCCTTTTCGCAGGAATGTAACGGGTTTGATTAAACTTTGGTCATGCCATTTCTCAGACCCAGGATGGAATTTCTGGTCAGGCCACAGCAGTGAGCGAGCCCCAGAAGAGCCAGCAGCCCAGTGCTCGTGGCACTCACCAGGCAGGTCAGAGACACGGGGTGGGTGCCTGAAGCCCGGGGCTGTAGAGTCTCTCTTTGGCCCAGTGAGTATTTGTTATGGAACTTCAGTGATGGACAGATTCTGGACCCTGGTGCTTAGGATGCTCAGGTGGGAGATGCGGGTTCAGCTGTCCGTTCCCCGTGAGCAGGGGTTTGAACCCAGCTTTCCCACCCCGCAGGGGAGGGCCCCCTAACCATGCTAGTTTTCTGGGAAAGGTCTCATGTTCATCCAGAATGGGAGAAATATATACAGTCTGGACATTTTTCATGGGACTGGAAAAACCATTCCCCCCGCCCCCCGGCTCTAGAGACACCCTGAAAATCACAAGCCTGGCTTGAGCAGCACTGCAACCTTGGCTAGGGGCTCCAAGCGCTCTCTCTTTGTACAGCACCCGGCACACCGGGGCCATGTGCCACGAGGGGGCTCTGGGTGCTACCCTAATACAGATGACGAGTACACAAGTGCTAATAACAGAATTTCTTCGGGGTAGTGATTTTTAATGAGCAACATATAGATTAGCAAGCCTGATCAGTCAGTTATGGGGATCTTTTCCATGTGACTGCGTCAGTCCTATATGTCTCTGGTCAGTTGCGTAAGCTGTGACTTCACATGCATCAAGCAGACACCGGAAATACTGTGGCTGAGTGTAACACTCTTCTGGCTCGGGCTTTGCAATTGTGGTCACTCTCCCAGCATCTGAGTGTGTGCGTGCGGGCCCCTCTGTGGTCTAGTCTCTAGCTAGCTCTCAGTGATACGGAGCGAGCAGAAATGGAGCCCCCGGATGCTAGGTCAGAGGCATCTGTGTGTCCGCAGGTTGTCGTGTATGGCCAGCTTCAGGGATGGGAGAACTCTGTGGACTTCAGGGACTCAGGCCTGCAGGTGCGATGCAGGGGCCAAAAGGGCAAATGTGATCCCGGGATGTGTAGAGGAATCTTAGGTAGGAGCAGAGCACTTATTTTCCTTCTGTATTTCACCCTCATGTGACTGCTGCTGGGATCCTGTGTCCAGTTCTGGTGTCCCCAATTCAGGAAGGATGTTGATAAATTGGAGAGGGGTCAGAGAAGAGCCATGAGAATGATTAAAGGATTAGAAAACCTGCCTGAGCGGGAGAGATCCAAGGAGCTCCATCCATTTAGCTTAACAAAGAAAGTTAAGGGGACTTGATCACTGTCTATCAGGAAACAAATATTTAATACTGGGCTCTTCAGTCTAGCAGAGGAAGATGTAACATGATGCAAGGGTTGGAAGTTGAAGCTAGACAAATACAGACTGGAAATAAGGTGTAAATTTTTAATGGTGAGAGTAATTAACCATGGGAACACTTTACCCAGGGTCATGGTGGATTCTCCATCACTGACAATTTTTAAATCAAGATTGGCGGGACTCAAGTCATGCTAAGTAGCATCTAGGCTTTGTGCAGTCCTGCACCAGGGTGATCTCCATCCTTGGCCCAGATGCCAGGCATTTCCCCTCCAAGTTACTGCACATTTGTATGTAGCTTCTACACTCTTAGGGGCGATCCTTTCTCCCTGTGTGGTACAGCACCAAGCACACTGTGCATGCCAGAAGCATGACAGATAACACTCCTCGTCTGAGCACTTCAATGCAGGCCGTTGTCATTATCCCCCTTTTACAGATGGGGAAACTGAGGCACAGAGCAGGGCCATGGTCACCCAGAGAGTCAGTTGCAGAGCTGGGATTAGAACTCAAGTCTTCCAAGTGTGTGCCCCACTCACTAGCCTACACTCTGAGTGCCGCCAATTCCTAGCTCTTTTCCTCATTGGATTCCAAAGAGCTCAGTATCAATGTCCAAATGGGGAAACTGAGGCGTGAGGTGGGGCTGTGACCTATCCAAGGTCACCCAGGCCAGTGGCTCAGCTAGGAATTGAACCGCTTCCTTTAAAAATGAATTTCCCACGCAGCCCTTGACATCAGCAGACACTGCTAACCAAACAGAAAAAACCCCTCTGTTCTGCCCCCGTTTGTCTGCTGTGCCCCCATGTGTCTGGGTGCCTGGTGTGATAAATAAATTGTCACCACCGTTTGTACTGTACAAACCCTGTGACCTCCAGATGGATTTCCCTACTTTCGGTATTGCTTGTAATTCCTGATCCAGGTTGCAGCGTCTCTCGCCCCCAGTGGCTTGCGTTGCCCTTTCCTGGGGTTGTCTAACGTGCCCATTTCCAGCCCATTTCGTTGAACGTTAACTTGTGGTTTTGTTTGCTTGCCCTCCTCTGCTCCAGGGTAGACCCGAGTGCCATGGGGAGCCTCTCTAGAGAGCCGGCTGCTCACTGCTTAGCAAACAAGATGGGAGAAGAGCCCACCTTGGCTTAACTGAACCTTTCAAAGCAAAGGCAGGCGTATCGGGAACCCCAGTGTGTGGTTCCTGGTGGATGGTGACATGGATGCGGCCGGCCCTTCCAGCCACACGGAGCCCGTGGACCTCCTGGCTCCTTATGCCGCAGAAGCTCCAGACTGTAGGCCTGGAGAAAGCCTCTTTAGGATTCAAGATGCAATTGTGTTCTCTGATAATTACACAGACCCGGGCAGTGCCTTATACGCCCAGTTCCCTGAGGGCCCGGAGGGCCACAGTGCTGGCAGCTCCTCCTTGGAAGTCGTTGCCGGGGCCTGCGAGACATCTCTGGAAGAATTTGCTGGCCTTGGAGGTGGAGGGACGCCGGGCGCCGTGGGGAATGCACTTGGTTCGGAGATGCCCGCTGTGGAATCTCCGCCCCCTCCAGCAGAGAACCTGAATGCCCAGGACGAGGAGAAGAATGACGCTGCCCAAGCACTGTTCTGGGCTGGGATCCTCCAAGCTCAGCTGTGTGTGCTGGACCTGCAAGGGGAGCTGGAGAAGCAAGAAGAGCCTGTCGCTGAGCTAAGCAGCTGGTCCCAGGGCCCCGAGAATGCACAGAGTTGCTCCCCAACTGCACAGGGCTTGCCCATCTCCTGGGAGCCGCTGGACGAAAGAGCCACCGCGGCCAGTGACAGCGATGATGGGCAAGAGGCTGGCCCGGGGAGGCAGGAGGAGGAGAGCTTGTCATCCGAGGAGGAGGAGGAGGAAGAACAGTGCCTCTTCTACAACAACCCACTCTTCCAGGAGAACCCGTGCCCCACAGGGCCCAGCCCCTCTGACGGCCCTGCCTTGTGGAGCACTGCCGAGGGGTATCACGCTGGTTCCAGCGATGAGACCCACAGGGCTCCGCAGGATGAGCCGGTGTCGGGCAGCCAGCGGGAGGAAGTGCTCTGGTGCCCATTGGCCGAGGCGGATGAACCAGGAGCTGAGGATGAGGTGCCGTGCGATGTCCCCGCCTACACGATACACTGCAGCACCTGGGCCCCCTTGGTGATCACGGAACGGGACATCGACGGGTCCTGCTCGATGGCCGAGGACCTGGAGGTAAGCAGCGAGCGGCCCATTCGCCTTTTGTCAACCTCCTTCTGGAGGCCAGCCTGGGGGGGACCGTCTCTGGTGGCCAGGCTGGAGGGAGCGGCTTAGCGGAAGGATGGCCCATGTCTCCCCCTTTACCCCGCCCGCTCAGGCCAAACTGAGTGATCGCAGTTTGGAGAAAGCCCCCTTGGCCTGCCCGGCCACTCCCGGCACTGCGGAGCTATGAGATGGGGGGCACGAAGGGGCACTGGCTGTGCCCGCCTGGGTCCGTACTGAGCTGCAGTATTGACCCCCACCAGCCCATCCCATCCGACCTGCTGCATAACCCTGGCCGGGGAACGTTGCCAGAGGGAATTATTCTTCCCTGCTCTGCATAAGCCTCGCAAACCAGGCTGCCGGGGTCTGGTGGGAGGTGAATTACCTCCAGCAGTGGGAAAAGCCCTCCCCTTGGCATAGGCAGCATGCTGCATCTTGGGTGTAGACAGCTTCAGTAATTTGGAGGCGTGGCCCGTGGGAACTACATGTCCCAACATGCAGTGCTCCAGGGCACCCTGGACAGGGGCCAGCGCAGTCAAAGCATGTTCTGGGGCCAGCTCCAGGGCCTGGCCCCTGGGATAGGAGCAGCCACTTTGCACATGGATTCGCTCGTGCATCTTCCACGATTGTGTTCACAGACCAGACCATGGCATTGCCCTCACACTCGTGCTCATGAGGGGTGTGAACGGCAGCATCCATGCAGACACTGCAGTGCTGCTGTGGGGTGTGGATGCCTTGGGGGTTGCATCCCCTCTCGCTTGCACTGGTGTCACTCCCTTGCTTTCTGTGGAGTGACTCCTGATTGACATTGGTGGAAGAGAGAGGACAGGCTCTGGGGAATGGGGATATACACTGGGTGTAAAACTACACTGTGGGTCCAAACTCCCTCGGGTGCACACAGGCTCACCAGCATGCAAGGGAGGCAGGCTGGAGTAATGTCCCTGCTGAGAAGGTGGAAAGTAGCGTGGCCTAGCGGACAAAGTACTACACTGGGACTTGGGAGCCCCAGCTCTGCTGCTGCATAACTTTTATGGCCCCTCGCTGTGCCTCAGTTCCCCACTTGTGAAGTGAAGCTGATGCCGCTGACCTCCTTGGAGATCAACTGCTGGGAGAAGCTAGATGAGAGCTCGGTATGAGTAACGTGGAGGGCAGACCACTTCAGCCCACACCCCCTTACCTCCCTTCCTGTCAGTGGCTTTCTTTGCCACATTACAGGGGCATTCTGGGGCCATGTACAGGTAAATGGTGAATAGAGAAGGTGCCAGCAGGGGGTGCTCTGGAGCAGGCACCTTCCTGCTGGGTTCTGCAGGACCAATCAAACGGGCTGCTGTGCTGCTGCCCCCCAGCTCCTGCCGGGGCCGGGGACCTGGGCTCTGCTCGGCCACATGCGGGGCGGGGGGTAGGGTGAAGGCTGCTGTCACCCCTCCCCACTTCTCTTCTGCAGACTAGACAAGCCCAGGTCCCTCCACCTCTCCTCGCCAGCCGTGTGCCCCAGCCCCTGATCATTTCCATTGCCCTCCGCTGGACTCTCTCCAATTTGTCCATGTCCCTTCTGTAGCAGGGGGCTCAAAGCTGGACGCCGCACTCCAGATGAGGCCTCGCCAGGGCCGAATAGAGGGGAACGATCCCGTCCCTCGATCTGCTGGCAATGCCCCCACGAATGCAGCCCAATGTGCTGGTGGCCTTCTCGGCAGCAAGGGCCCACTGCTGACTCATATCCAGCTTCTCGGTGACTGTAACCCCCAGGTTCTGGGGCCATGCAGGGACCTGCCCAGCCCCTGGGGTCGGTTAAAGAAACCTCCAGGCTGCTCCAACTCATGATCTGTTTTTCATAGCATCCAATGAGCCCTCGGGGTAGAGAACAGCCTCAGTGCAGTGTGCCCCCCTTCCCCCCCAATCTGCCCCCCTAGGGATCCTGGGGGCTCAAGAACAGATACAGTGCAGGTGCCTCGGCCATATCCCCAATCCACCCCCATGAGCCCTGGGGAGCAGAGAATAGCCACAGTGCAGGCCACACTGGCCATGCCCCCATCCACCCCCTATAGGCCCTAGGGGGCAGAGAACAGCCACAGTGCAGTGCCCCCCAGTCACACCCCTGATCCGCCCCTTATGGGCCCTGGGGGGCAGAGAACAGCTACAGCACAGGGTGCTCTGGCCATTCCCCCGACCCACCCCCTATGGGCCCTGGGGGGCAGGGAATAGCCACAGCGCAGGGTGCCCCAGCCATGACCCTGATCCACCCCCTATGGCCCTAGGCGCAGGGCTCCACACCAGCTGGGGAGGCCCCTACAGAGGTGGGAGTCTGAGGGGGCCATTTACACCCACCCTGAGGCCTGTTTAGTGTGTCAAACCAGTGCGAGGGGAAACCGGGCCAGGGAATGGGGTTTGGGCCAGCCCCTCAGCACCGGCACCGTGGGGCAGCCCCTGACGCGCGGCTTGCCTGGGCTGAATTCTGACCTCAGCTCCATGGAGGGCCCAGATCGCCGTGCCTGTCGGGCTGCGTGCTCGGCCCTCCCCAAGCCCTCTGGCCAGGCTCTAAGTTTAAAGGTGGCCGGCGTGGCTGGAGCCTGGCTCCAACAGGGCACTGCCCAGCATCCACCTTCCTGTGGATTGTTTGCAGCCGGTGGCTTGGCGTCTGGCCAGTCTCCGGGGTGGGGCTGGGGATGAGGCAGCCGGCCTCGTGCGTCAGGCTTTGCCGTGGGGGTGGAGTGTCAGCCATCCTGCCGGGTCAGGGGGGCGTCAGGGGCAGGGTGACACATTTCTGGACTATTTCCCGGGAGCAGCACCAGGAGGAGCTTGGGATAGCTCCAGTGTTGGCTTTCCTGCCATTGCAGTGACCGGGGGAGGGGGATGACCAGGTTGGGGTGCTGAGGCTGGAGTGATGGGTCGCTTGGTTCAGGGGCCTGGTTCTCAACCAAGAGGAGCAGCGGGCACTGAGCGCCTCTGGAGCTCAGGCCCCAGCATGAGGCTGAGATGATGCTGCCCAGCGTCTGTCAGTCTACAGGGATGCTGCTGGGTAAAACCCGAGGGTGTCGAAACCAGACATATCCCCCGAGCTGCTACTGACCCAGGATTGCTAGTGGGGGGAGGAGTTCCTCAGAGCTTGTTCTCACCACTCCCACCAGGACTGGTCATGTTTGTATTACCATTACCCTTCGGGGCCCCAGTCACAGACCAGCACTCCTCTGTGCTAGGCACTGTACTTTTCTATTGCTATTAGAGGTATTATGGTAGTGCTTAGGCGCCCCAGTCACAGACCAGGCCCCCGTTGTATGTTCCATTTTCCACATATGCCAGGCTCAATATCTTCATAAATGATCTGGAGGATGGTGTGGATTGCACTCTCAGCAAATTTGCGGATGATACTAAACTGGGAGGAGTGGTAGATACGCTGGAGGGCAGGGATAGGATACAGAGGGACCTAGACAAATTGGAGGATTGGGCCAAAAGAAATCTGATGAGGTTCAATAAGGATAAGTGCAGGGTCCTGCACTTAGGACGGAAGAACCCAATGCACAGCTACAGACTAGGGACCGAATGGCTCGGCAGCACTTCTGCGGAAAAGGACCTAGGGGTGACAGTGGACGAGAAGCTGGATATGAGTCAGCAGTGTGCCCTTGTTGCCAAGAAGGCCAATGGCATTTTGGGATGTATAAGTAGGGGCATAGCGAGCAGATCAAGGGATGTGATCGTCCCCCTCTATTCGAAATTGGTGAGGCCTCATCGGGAGTACTGTGTCCAGTTTTGGGCCCCACACTACAAGAAGGATGTGGATAAATTGGAAAGAGTCCAACGAAGGGCAACAAAAATGATTAGGGGTCTGGAGCACATGACTTATGAGGAGGGAACTGGGATTGTTTAGTCTGCGGAAGAGAAGAATGAGGGGGGATTTGATAGCTGCTTTCAACTACCTGAGAGGTGGTTCCAGAGAGGATGGTTCTAGACTATTCTCAGTGGTAGAAGAGGACAGGACAAGGAGTACTGGTCTCAAGTTGCAGTGGGGGAGGTTTAGGTTGGATATTAGGAAAAACTTTTTCAGTAGGACGGTGGTGAAACACTGGAATGCGTTGCCTAGGGAGGTGGTGGAATCTCCTTCCTTAGAAGTTTTGAAGGTCAGGCTTGACAAAGCCCTGGCTGGGATGATTTATTTGGGGATTGGTCCTGCTTTTGAGCAGGGGGTTGGACTAGATGACCTCCTGAGGTCCCTTCCAACCCTGATATTCTATGATTCTCCCTGGATGAACTACATCTCCCATGATTCATCATGGTTTCACCTCTGACTGAACCACATGCTGTCTCATGGGAATCATATGAGTGCAGGTGCATGCTGGGTGATGTAGTCCAGCCAGGGAGCCCCGCCCATCCAGCACAATTGAACAAGAGGTACCAGAACTATAACTCCCATGAGGCACCATGGCTCCATAGACAGATGTGGTTGAACGTTGAACCGACCCGAAATGTTTCAGCATTTCCAAATTGACATTTTTCTGACCTTTTCAGTCTGCAAAAAACGTCAGCATTTTCGCCTTCTATCCCAATTCAGGAGCAAAACCGATGTAGAAATACCAGGATACTGGGATTTCTGCTCAGCTCCCATCCAGCCTTGTGGGTCAGGTTAGCCTGTCGCCAAAGAGTACAGAGCAGAAACAGAGACAGGCAAGGGCTGGGCTGTTGCATTAGAGAGGAGAAGAAGGAGGGAGATGGCAGAGGGCTGTAAAACAGAGTGAGAGAGATGGGGAGAACAGCAGGACCTGCTGTTTTGCGTAATGCCCCTGCCAGGAGACAATCAATGAGTGTTAAAGGCAGCGAATGAAAAACACACACAGTGCCTAGTTAAGCTGTGGAATTCCCTGCCACAAGAGATCACAAACAAAAGAGGCTCAGCAGCAAATCAGGCTTGGTTACCTTCAGTCATGTTATAAACCCTCCTGCATCAGGGCCTGAGCCAGCCACTCATTAGCAGGGCCTGGCAGAAACTTCCCCTCCGGGTTGGTGATTTCAGAGTCGGTTATTGTGGAAGTTTCGCTGGTGCCAGCCATGGTCGGGGCCAGGAGCGTGGGCTGGGAGGCCCAGTGCACGTCGTTCCCGGGCAGGAGGGTTAAGCAGGCGTGGGGATGGGATGGATCCCCCCACAGTGTTTTCCAATGGAGCTTGGGCGTCTCTTTCTAAAATCTGGGTGCCCTGGGCTGGATTGTCCACCTGCGTTGTGCAGGAGGCCAGGCTGGATCAGAGAAGCCGCACCCGGCCTTACCAGCCAACTCCCTGGCCCCTGCTCTGTTCCCGGCAGTTCTTGGGCTCCTGCAGATCTTCTAATGTGTCTTTCCTTGTTCTCCAGGCCCCGCCCCGCCCCCCCGACCAGCTGGCAGATGGAGCCGTCTGCCGCCCCCCGGTTCTCCTGTGCAGTGTGGAGTCGGGTGAGTCCTGGGACCATTCGGGGACGAGCCGGCTGACTCACGGGTGAAACCCAGCTGTTCCGCGATTGCTCTTACCTGGCCTACAGGGGGTGGGGGGCTGGCTGTGAGACCGAATGTGGGGGGAGACTGTACCCCATCTGCTGCTGCTGGTTCCTGGCCTCTCTGCAGCAACTGGTGCAGCCCCTGTCCCAGACGACACTAGGCTGGGTGGGCCATGGGTCTGAGCCAGTTGGGCCAGGCCTGTATGCCGTGCTTAAAGTGGGGGGTCTGTCATATTCTACGGAAAAGAAAGGGACATCACATCTGCCTGCCTCCCTACTTCCCCTCTGTCCTGCCCCCACCTCATCTGTTCTGCCCCCCCCACTTTGGGGAAGGGTTGCAGGGCTCTTTAGCTGCCCCCTGCCCTTATATGAGAATGGTGTCAGCTCCTGGGGGGCGGGGGGGAAGAGCTTTGCCAGATTTCTATTGGCTGCTCTTGTGGAGGAGTCAGTACTGAGGGGAAAGCAGCCAATCCGAGTGTCCCCGGGCAGGGCTGGCATGGGCTCAGCTGGCTGGAGTTGCAGGGATGTAGCTGTGCGGTCTGTGGCTCCGTGAGCCCAGCCCCTGGCTGCTCCCTGCCCTGACAGCTCCATGGCTGGGGTGGGGCTAGCGGAGAGACGGGGGCTGGATCCCTGCAGCCTGATCTGACCCCTCTGGCCTAGCCACTGCTCTCCGGCTGGACCCATACCCTCCTGCATGGTGCCACACCCGCTAGGGATTTGGCCCTGTATCGCAGGCGGGAGGCTGGCTGGGGCCATGGCAGCTGGGGGTCTGGCCCCATATCTCAGGCGGGAGGATGGCTGGGGTCACGGCAGCTGGGGGTCTGGCCCCGTATTGCAGGCGAGAGGCTGGCTGGGGCCACACCCACTAGGGATCTGGCCCATATCGCAAGCAGGAAGCTGGCTGGGGCCACGCCAACTGGGGGTCTGGCTCATTTCGCAGGCGGGAGGCTGGCTGTGGCTACGCCAGTGAGGGGGGTCTGGCCCCGTATGGCGGGCGGGAGGCTGGCTGGGGCCACGGCAGGAGGGGTCTGGCCCCGTATGGCGGGCGGGAGGCTGGCTGGGGCCACGGCAGGAGGGGTCTGGCCCCATATGGTGGGCGGGAGGCTGGCTGGGGCCACGGCAGGAGGAGTCTGGCCCTGTATCACGGGTAGGAGGCTGGCTGGGGCCATGGCAGGAGGGGTCTGGCCCCGTATCGCGGGCGGGAGGCTGGCTGGGGCCATGGCAGGAGGTGTCTGGCCCCGTATCGCGGGCAGGAGGCTGGCTGGGGCCACGGCAGGAGGGGTCTGGCCCCGTATGGCGGGCGGGAGGCTGGCTGGGGTGCAGGGGCTGTGCTGGGACCATTGGTAAGTGGACTCTTCCCGCAGGTCTCAGTGGTGCTCTGGACCCACCTGAGGGCGGCTTGCTGTTTTCAGCTTCTGGCACCTCTGTGATATCGGCCCTGCTGCACGAGGAAGACTGGGACCACCCCAGCCCCTGCAAGCTCCGGCCCCCGAGTCCCCCTGCGGGCGGAGGCAGCCGGAGCCCCCAGGTCTCCCAGCAGCACACCTTGGAACCTGCTCAGTGCCAGGAGGTGGATTTGGGGCTGCCAGCCCCTGGCTGTGGCAGCCCGGCTCCCCCCTGCCTGGTGGCGAAGGCATCCCAGAGCACTTCCTGCCCGCGAGGGGAAGTCACCGAGGCTGAGTCCCCGGCTGAGACGCTTGACGCAGCGGAGGGGAAGCCGGGCGGCACGGCACAGGGGCAGGAGATGGAGGAACTATCCCCCGCGCTTGGAGATGAGCCTGTGCTGGAGGAGGAGGGCAGGCCGGAGCCCACCTTGGGGTAAGCCAGCTCGCGAGTCTGGCCACGGGGAACCAGGCGGGAGGTTGTGGGGCTCTGGCAGCCACGACATCCTCCGGCTGTGGTTAGGCACCGGGGCTGAGCTGAGCTTTGCACTGTGAAGGCTGAGATGAGAGCTGGCAGCCATTTGGCGAGCGCTCCAAGAGGGTAGAGATAGCTGAGAGCTAAAGGAACTTGCTACGCATCCGTCCATCCATCTGTCTATCCAGCCATCCCCAGACCCCGCGCCCCTCGATCTAGCTATCACATGGGGGAGGGATAGCTCAGTGGTTTGAGCATTGGCCTGCTAAACCCAGGGTTGTGAGTTCAATCCTTGAGAAGGCTATTTAGAGATCTGGGGCAAAAATTGGGGATTGGTCTTGCTTTGAGCAGGGGGTTGGACTAGATGACCTCCTGAGGTCCCTTCCAACCCTGATATTCTATGATTCTATGTTACTAGCTATCCAATGCATCTGTCTTTCTCTAATGAGGTGCCCATCCCCGGAGCCTCTGGGCTCCAGCCCTGCTGCCTCTCACTATGACCAGCTCTCTGCTTTCTCCCACCTTCTGCTGCCCTTTCTCTCTCCCTGGCTCTGTCTCACCCTCACATCTGACCAGCCTGATGCAACCTCCGAGCTGGCTGCTGGTCCCTGTTGGGCTGGGCTGTGGGCGGGTGCAGGCTGTCCTGGCCAAGCCCTTCCAGGGCAGTGAATCTGAGCTGTGGGCTCCCAGGAGACATTGACCCTGTGGGCTTTGCCAGACGATGCCTCACTGACTCCAGCCTCAAGCATTGACTTCGTAGGGTGCTGCAGGGCACCCAGCCAGCCCCCACACTCCCAGCCACAGCATCGCTGTCTGTAGTGCAAATCCCCTCAGCTGGGGGGCTGTCAGCCACCAGCCAGACTGGTACGGACAGGTCACTCACTGGGCTGGCATCATGCTCAGCACCTTGCCCCTGGCACCAGTGAGGTTATTGTTCTTATTTACTAAGTGTATTAGGGTAGCACCTAGGCACCTCAGTCAAGGGCCAGGCCCCCATAGATCAAGGACGGTATCTGATTTATTAGGTGTATGATGGTAGTGCCTAGCAGCCCCACACATGTGATTTATTAGGTGTATTACGGTAGTGCCAAGGTGTCTAAGCCCCAGGCCACGCCCCCATGGTGCTAAGCACTGTAGGTGATTTATTAGGTGTATTACGGCAGTGCCCAGGCCAGGTCCCCCGTGGCCCCTGGCACTGTACATTATTAGGTGTATTACGGCAGTGCCCAGGCCAGGTCCCCCGTGGCCCCTGGCACTGTACATTATTAGGTGTATTAGGTAGTGCCTAGCAGCCCTGGTCACAGGCCAGGCCCCCATGGCGCCGGGCGCTGAACAGACCCAGAGCAGAGACGGTCCCCGCCCTGAGAGCTGACAGGCCCTGCGCTATGGTGCACAGGACCCATCCAGAGTGCTGTGCAGAGTTCTGGGAATGCCAGGAGGGGAGCCGGTCCCATGAGCCCCCCCCGGGCTGGATGGTGTGTGGGGAGCCCGGCCCTCCAGGCCAGGCCGAGGGGCAACTAGAGTTGTGAAGCGGGGCAGCACCCAGCCCTTTCCCAGCAGTGCTGCTACCCCCTGCCTGTGGGGCCATGCTCCTCCCCAGAGCCCGGTGTATTGCCCAGTGCATTGCCCAGCCCTGCGGCCCTGGGCTGTTAACCCTTTGGAGCTGGTGCACCTTGGAAGTGGGGCATAGAGAGCATGGTGCGGAGGGTTGCCATGCTCCCACCCCAGAGCTGGGCTCCCTCTTCTCCCTCACCAGCCTGCCTCTGGCCATCACCCCACACGCAGCCCCCAGCCACGCTGCTGATCTAGCTGCTGACAAACCCGCACACTCAACCCCTCCCCTGCTCCCAGCCATTTGCCCGCCTCTTCACCCCCACGTTCCCTCAAGAGGGTCCAGCCTCCGCCCCACAGCTGGCCCCCATGCAGTGTCCTGGGGCCTTCCAGCCCAAGAACCCAGCTGCGGGCCATGTGGGTTTAGCCCAGGCTGTGGGGGATGCCCATGCATCCTGGCAAAGTGGGTAGCCCGCATCTCCTCCCTTCGATGCCAAGAGCTCCCACCGGGTCCAGCAGGGCACAGAGCGCCCCCAGCAGCCCTACGCATGCGCTGCAAGGGTTAACGTCCAAACCAGTCAGCCAGATACCTGAGTCAGTGCCGGTGACCCAAGCAGCTTTGCTTTCTCTTTCTCTCTGGGATATCCACCCCAGCCGGTGCCAGCCCTCTGTTGGCTGCTACTCTAATCCCTGGTTACGCCCCAGAGTGTAACCGCATGGTGCTGGTTCAGAAGGGCGCCGGGGGAAGGGGCTTTGCTGGAGTGTAACCGCATGGTGCTGGTTCAGAAGGGCGCCGGGGGAAGGGGCTTTGCTGCTGTTAGGATTATTCTCCCAGGCAGGACTTTGTCCCCTGCCCTCCCCAGTTTTACTTGGCTCACAAGCTGAGCTGGGTGGAGAGGGGAGATTAACACCAGGTGACATCGCTGTGAATTCCTTCTCAGGGCAGCTCAAGGCAGAACACCAGGGCTGAGCACAAAGCCAGGCTAGGGCCGTGAGGGTGGATGCAAGACAGCTCTCTCTGTTAGCCAAAGACTCAAAAAGTAAAAGCAGGTTTTTTTTAAAGTCCATCAGAAGCAGGAAGCTGCTTAACAACCAGTGGGGCCACTGGACGATCTTGATGCTAAAGGAGCACTCAAGGACGATAAGGCCATTGCAGAGAAACTAAATGAATTCTTTGCATCGGTCTTCACAGCTGAGGATGTGAGGGAGATTCCCAAACCTGAGCCATTCCTTTTAGGTGACAGATCCGAGGAACTGTCCCAGATGGAGGTATCATTAGAAGAGGTTTTGGAACAAGTTGATAAATTAAACATGAGTAAGTCACCAGGACCAGATGGTATCACCCAAGAGTTCGGAAGGAACTCAGATGTGAAATTGCAGAACTACTAACTGTGGTCTGTGACCTATCGGTTAAATCAGCTTCTGGACCAGATGCCTGGAGGCTAGCTAATGTGACGCCAAATTTTAAAAAGGGCTCTAGGGCTGCAGGGGCGGTGCCTGCAGGCACAAGGGCAGCAAGCGAAGCCTCCCTGCTGCCCATGCGCCTAGGGCTGCACTGCAGGGACCTGGCGGCCGCTTTCTGGGAGCCGCGGTAAGTGCTGCCAGGACCTGCACCCCGAACCCCCAGCCCAGCCCGGAGTCCCCTCCCACACCCAAACTGCCTCCGGAGTCCACACCCCCCAACACCCGAACCCCCAGCCCAGCCCGGAGTCCCCTCCCACACCCAAACTGCCTCCGGAGTCCACACCCCCCAACACCCGAACCCCCTGCCCAGCGGCTTATTAACGCCTAGGCTTGCAAATTTGCAGGGGCAGCAAATTTATAAGAGCAGCCAGAGGGTGCTTCCCCCGGCACCGGTTTGCGCCCCCGGCCCCACCCCAACTCCACCCCTTCCCCGCCCCCATTCCCCACCCCCTCCCTGCCCCTATTGGTCCCCTTCCCCAGATCCCGACCCCGGCCCCACCTTTGCTCCTGAGTGCGCTGCCTTCCCCCCCTTCGCAAACCTGTTTCCCGCATAAGCCCTGGCAGGGAGCGGGGAGAAGCAGGACCCGGTGGCGCGCTCAGGGGTGGAGGCGGAGCGGAGGTGAGCTGGGGTGGGGTGGGGCGGGGGGGCACCAATTATTTCAGGGTCTAGGGGCAGCAAAATCATTAATCCGCCACTGTCCCTGCCCCAGGCCTGAGTCCCCTCCTGCACCCCAAACCCCTCCTCCCAAGTCTCACCCAGAGCCCGCACCCCCAGCCAGAGCCATCACCTTTACCCTGAACCCCTCATTTCTGGCCCCACCCAAAGCCTGCACCCCCAGCCTAGAGCCCGCACCCCAACCCCCATGCCCCAGCCCGGTGAAAGTGAGTGAGGGTCAGGGAGAGCGACTGAAGGAGGGAGGAGGGATGGAGTGAGTGGGGGCAGGGCTTCGGGGCAGGGGTGTTTCACAGAATCATAGAATCACAGACCATCAGGGCTGGAAAGGACCTCAGGAGGTCATGTAGTCCAACTCCCTGCACAGAGCAGGACCAATCCCAACTAAATCATCCCAGCCAGGGCTTTCTCAAGCCTGACCTTAAAAACTTCTAAGGAGATTCCACCACCTCCCTAGGTAACGCATTCCAGTGTTTCACCACCCTCCTAGTGAAAAAGGTTTTCCTAATATCCAACCTAAATCTCCCCCACTGCAACTTGAGACCATTACTCCTTGTCCTGTCATCTGCTATCACTGGGAATAGTCTAGATCCATCCTCTTTGGATCCACCTTTCAGGTAGTTAAAAGCAGCTATCAAATCCCCCCTCATTCTTCTCTTCTGTAGACTGAACAATCCCAGTTCCCTCAGCCTCTCCTCATAAGTCATGTTTTCCAGACCCCTAATCATTTTTGTTGCCCTTCGCTGGACTCTCTCCAATTTATCCACATCCTTCTTGAAGTGTGGGGCCCAAAACTGGACACAGTACTCCAGATGAGGCCTCACCAATGTCGAATAGAGGGGAACGATCACATCCCTCGATCTGCTCGCTATGCCCCTTCTTATACATCCCAAAATGCCATTGGCCTTCTTGGCAACAAGGGCACACTGCTGACTCATATCCAGCTTCTCGTCCACTGTCACCCCTAGGTCCTTCTCTGCAGAGCTGCTGCCAAGCCATTCGGTCCCTAGTCTGTAGCGGTGCATGGGATTCTTCCGTCCTAAGTGCAGGACTCTGCACTTGTCCTTGTTGAACCTCATCAGATTTCTTTTGGCCCAATCCTCCAATTTGTCTAGGTCCCTCTGTATCCTATCCCTCCCCTCCAGCGTATCTACCACTCCTCCCAGTTTAGTGTCATCCGCAAACTTGCTGAGGGTGCAATCCACACCATCCTCCAGATCATTTATGAAGATATTGAACAAAACCGGCCCCAAGACCGACCCCTGGAGCACTCCACTTGACACCGGCTGCCAACTAGACATGGAGCCATTGATCACTACCTGTTCAGCCTGACAATCTAGCCAACTTTCTACCCACCTTGTAGTGCATTCATCCAGCCCATACTTCTTTAACTTGCTGGCAAGAATTCTGTGGGAGACCGTGTCAAAAGCTTTGCTAAAGTCAAGGAACAACACGTCCATCACTTTCCCTTCATCCACAGAGCCAGTTATCTCATCATAGAAGGCAATTAGGTTAGTCAGGCATGACTTGCCCTTGGTGAATCCATGCTGACTGTTCCTGATCACTTTCCTCTCCTCTAAGTGCTTCAGGATTGATTCCTTGAGGACCTGCTCCATGATTTTTCCACGGACGGAGATGAGGCTGACAGGCCTGTAGTTCCCAGGATCCTCCTTCTTCCCTTTTTTAAAGATGGGCACTACATTAGTCTTTTTCCAGTCTTCCGGGACTTCTCCGGATCGCCATGAGTTTTCAAAGATAATGGCCAATGGCTCTGCAATCACAGCCGCCAATTCCTTTAGCACTCTTGGATGCAACGCATCTGGCCCCATGGACTTGTGCACGTCCAGCTTTTCTAAATAGTCCCGAACCACTTCTTTCTCCACCGAGGGCTGGTCACCTCCTTCCCATGCTGTGCTGCCCAGTGCAGTAGTCTGGGAGCTGACCTTGTTCGTGAAGACAGAGGCAAAAAAAGCATTGAGTACATTAGCTTTTTCCACATCCTCTCTCACTAGGTTGCCTCCCTCATTTAGTAAGGGGCCCACACTTTCCTTGGCTTTCTTCTTATTGCTAACATACCTGAAGAAACCCTTCTTGTTACTCTTAACATCCCTCGCTAGCTGCAACTCCAGGTGTGATTTAGCCTTCCTGATTTCATTCCTACATGCCCGAGCAATATTTATATACTCATCCCTGGTCATTTGTCCAATCTTCCACTTCTTGTAAGCCTCTTTTTTGTGTTTTGTGTTTGATTTTGTGCAATTAGAAAGTTGGCAACCCTAGTGGGGCCTGAGGCCCAGATCCTCAGAGATATTTAGGCTCCTGATTGCCAAGGGGAATTAGGAGCCTAACATGGAGGATCTGGGTCTAAGTAAGGTCACATGGGGAATTGAACCCAGGTTTCAGGCTAACCACTTGACCAGCCTTCCTTTCACAGACTGCAGGTGTGCGCTCCTCCCAGCCCTACTCCCTGACGGCTCTTTGATGCACACATGAGCTGATATAGGATTTGCTCACCCCTAATGGGGAAGCAGGATGAGAACCCAGCTTCCAAACCGCGGCCTTGGCCCCATGAGCTAACAAAGAGAGCTCAGAGGCAGCAGCCGCCGTAGTAGGACTCTTAATCTCACTTATCCACAGACCCGTGTCTGAGCGCCGCGCACAGAGGGGCAGATCACAAGACCCCACGCGCCACTTACACTGCCCAGCGGGGGGGTAGAGCTGGGCCTCGCAGCCAGTGCCTCCCCTCCCAGCAGGCTGCTGCAGAAGAGGGCTGGACTCAGCCATGGGGAGGGCAGTGATGGGAGGGGCCTCCCCTTGCTGTTGACACCGCCATCCGCCCCCTCAGGTTTCCCAAGGAGGAGGACGCAGGGGAGAAGCCAGGAGACCTGGAAGTGTTGCAGCCCGACGGGGCCCTCCTTGCCAACGGGGCCTCTGGGGACCAGGGGGCAGCTCAGCGGCTGGCAGCAAGGCTTTACCACCTGGACGGCTTCAAGAGGTCGCAGGTGGCCTCCTACCTCAGGAAGAAGTAAGGACTTAAGTGACGTTTCGGGCAAGATGGATGGTGTTCTGGAGTGCCCCCTACTGGGAGGGCTGGAGTAGCCAGGAGCTCCCCCCACAGCCAGTGCCCTGCCCCACTCCCCACAGTGCCCAAGGCTGGGGCTGGAGTAGCTGGGAGCTTCCCCCACAGCCAGTGCCCTGCCCCGGCCCCCCACAGCGCCCCCTGCTGGGAGACGCTGGGGCTGGAGTAGCCCGGAGCTCAGCTCTGCACTGCTCTGATCTGCATGTGTTGGTTCCCAGCAACGAGTTCAGCCGGCAGGTGGCGAAGGAGTACCTCGCCTTCTTCCAGTTCAGCGGGCAGACTCTGGACCGGGCCCTCAGGTAAGGGCACCGCAGACCCGTTCAGAGCGTTTCCCAGGGGAGCAGCGTGGGACGAAAGCCTGCAGGGAGGGGGGCAGAGGGAGGGGACGCTCAGGGCAGCGCTATTAATTCCTCATCTCAGCATCGGACCATGCTGCTGATGACCGGACCTAAGGCCAGCCAGAGAGGGCCCCATGGTGCCAGGCCCTGGACACACAGCGTACTGGACAGTTCCCGCCCCAAAGAGCTGACAAGCTAAATAGGGCAGATGTGGGGAGGGGGGGCGGGGATTGGAGCAAACAGCTGATCAGCCCCAGGCAGAGAGAGCCCCCAGGCTACACATCTCTGGGTCCAGGGGAGGCAGAGTCCCTGTTGCACGGGCCTGGGGCCACAGGGGGCCAGGGGCTGTACAAACATACCTGGGGCTGCAGAGCAGCAGACGAGCGGCATGCGCAGGGTGGGGAGAGGAGAGGATCCAGCCAGTCTAGGTGCCAGCTGCAAGTCTCTCCGGGTGGTGTCTCCTGTGTGTTGGGCAGGTCCTTCCTCAAGGCCTTCGTGCTGACTGGGGAGACGCAGGAGCGGGAGCGGATCCTCAGACATTTCTCTAAGCGCTATCACCTCAGCAACCCCGACACCTTCCCCTCGGCAGGTGAGCTCCCCGGGCCCCCCACATCCCCGCCCCGGCTCACAGGCACCCTAGGGTCTGACGTATCCTGGACCTGACACTGTCACTCACTCCCCACGGGACCGGTGCTGCTCTGTGCCTCAGTTTCCCCACCCCACTAGGAGGCAGTGATTCCCATCCCTCCTCTACAGGGTGCTTGAGAGGCAGGACCACCATGCTTCTAAAGAGCGGCAATGCACCCGGGCCAGCGCCTGGCAGCCATGAACCCTCCCAGCTCCCAGGCCATTCAGAGTGCTCACAGCACCTGCCACCTCTGGGCTGGAACCAGGCAACTGTTTAACGGTACCACAAGGCTGCAGGCCAGTTTAAGACAGGAAGTGAAGAGTGCTGCCCACAGGAAGCTTGAGGGAGGGGTGAGGGTTAGGGTTAGGGATGGTGGGGATGAATGGAGCTGGAGTTTGGCTGGGATGCCCAGGTTTTCTTCGGAGCCCCAGGATGAAGGTGTTTTGGGATTCCCCACTGCCCCCACACAAATGCCCATGATTGCCCTGCCCTACCTCCACCCCAGCACTCAGTAGATGGCGGGGGAGGAGCTGTGCCACTGAGAGCTGGGATTGCTTGCCGGGAGGTTGCCACGGTGCCTGCCTGGGAGAGGTGCCGGGTGGGGCGATCTGTGCCCTGGAGGGGTGTGGGACCCCTGCTGTCCACACCCAGTGGGCTCTGCAGATGGACCCCCAGGCCGGCTCCATGCCAAACACGCTCCCTCTCTGCCCCTAGATGCTGTGCACACCTTGACCTGCGCCGTCATGCTGCTCAATACGGACCTGCATGGGCAGGTAAGCCCAGGGGCACGGAGGGGTGGCGGGGTTCAATGGGGATCTCACCAACCAAGCCCAGAGTGTGGCCCGACTGGCCATGCCAAGGCGGTGTCCAGAGCTGGGCTGTTTCGTGCAGTTGGGCACAGAAGGGGAATGGGGTTGGTAGCAGGACGTGCCCTCTCCCCGGTGGTTCCCATCGGTGAGTGCTTTGGTGCGAGTGTGCAATGAGATGGGGGGCTCAGCCCATCTCCAGCAGGGAGGGCTCACGAGGTCCTGGGCCATGGAGACAGAGCTCCGCCTCGAAGGGCGGGGTGAGGACTGGGGTCAGATGGCTGTGCATGTTCTGGGATTCAGCAGCGGGGGGAAGGGATGGTCCGTCCATCTGGCCCTTTTCGCCAGCGCCAGTCACTAAGGGAACCGATTGCATGAAAAAGCAAGGCTAAAAAGCTTGTTAGCAAATCGGCAGGCTCAGTCCAGGGCAGGACAGGCCTCCAGTTAGCGCGCACATGCGTGGACACAGGCTCCGTGATCTCACACATACTCGTGTGCCCAGCCGTCTGGATGCCTGCCCAGGCGTTGCTCATGGGTTTGTGCATGCTAGAGTATGCCCGTGTCACGCGGGAGGGAAATCCTTGGAGCTGGGGCTGCCCACTGGTTTTGGCTGGCATTTCACTTTACTGGGTGGGTCTCCTTGGCCCTCACCTAGCTGTCCCTGGTCACACTGTGGGTGCCCCAGGGACACCCACTCTAATCCCAGCACTGCTCAAGGGTCCCATTAGCCTTTGGCTGATCTGGGGAGTTGGGCAGTGCAGCGACTGGTCCTGCAAACTCGCCTTCTCCTGCTGCTCTGGGAGTCACCCCTGGTGCCTGACCGTGCCCAGCTGTGCCCCGGCAGCTGTTCTGTGTGGGACCCCAGGCCTCGTACCCAGGAGGAGCTGTGCCCGTGATTCACCCTGGGGCAGGGGAAGGTCACCCCTGAGAACAGCACCCCCCGCCCAGATGCATCATGGCTCCATGCTGCAGCTCCAGGGCAAAATGCTGTGTGAGTGTGGGCACAAGGTCCTGGGTATGCACGCATGTGAATCACACAGGTTGTTTGCCCAAGATCGAGCATGTGTGTGAACAGGGGAGTGCCTGTGTGCAGAAACACGGGCTTGGAGGGATGTGCCCAAGCAGGCTCCAGCACAGACCTGGCCCCCGGACTCCTGGGTTCTGCTCCTTCCTGCCACCCCCCCTCGCTTTGTATTCTTAGGGGCAAGGAGTGATTTAAGGGGAGGCTGCCCGTCACTGGGATAGCCATGTTGTCACTGGCAGGCTAGCAGTGAGAGGGGCGCAGGGCCCACCCCCCAGCTGAGTTGTCAGCCGGCAGGATGGAACCGTGGGCGCCTCCTCCGTCAGCCTGTGTTTGTGGCCCTGGCCAGCACTACAGGGGGCCAGACATGGCACAGCTGCCCTCTGCTGGCTGGATGTAGCACCATGTAACAGTGTGTCATAGCCCCGGCGCAGCTCCCCTCCAGGGCTTTGGGAGCAGCAGGCTCTGAGTGCTAGAAAGATCATTTGGCTCCATTATCCAGGCTGTGTGGGGTCAGTGCCCCTGGGCCTGGTGCTGGCCCTGGCCTGGGGTGGGGAGGACATGTGTGGGAGCCATGTGCGCTGGGCAGCACGAAGTGCCACACGGGCACAAACCCAGCCCTGTTCTCACTGTGATCCACGTTTCTCCCACCCCTGTGTGCGTCTCCCACCCCTGTGTGCGTCTCCCATCCCTGTGTGCGTCGCACCATCGCCCCCTTGTGGCTGCAGAACATCGGCCGCAGCATGACCTGCCACGAGTTTGTAACCAACCTTGATGGTATGAGGGACGGGCAGAACTTCCCCAAAGATCAGCTCAAGGTACTGAACCCCTCGGCCGGGCGAGCTGGTGCTGCTGGTGTCAAGAGCTTCTGGCCTGCATGCCAGCTGAGGGCCTGGCGGGCCCCAATACCTACCCGGCTGTGTGTCCACCCACTGCACCCTCCATCTGGTCACCTGTCTGTCTGTCCATCCTGCCACAAATATGTCCATCCACCCCCGTATCTATCTACCCTACACACTCTATCTATCTATCTATCTATCTATCTATCTATCTATCTATCTATCTATCTATCTATCTATCCCCATCGACCCCCTCTATCTAATCTATCTATCCCCATCGATCCCCTCTAGCTAGCTATGCAGCTATCTATCCTCATCGACCCCCTCTAGCTATCTATCCCCATCGACCCCCTCTATCTAATCTATCTAGCTATCCTCATCGACCCCCTCTAGCTATCTATCCCCATCGACCCCCTCTATCTAATCTATCTAGCTACCCCATCGACCCCCTCTAGCTATCTACCCTCATCGACCCCCTCTATCTAATCTATCTAGCTATCCCCATCGACCCCCTCTAGCTATCTATTCAGCTATCTATTCCCATCGACCCCCTCTATCTAATCTATCTAGCTACCCCATCGACCCCCTTTAGCTATCTACCCTCATCGACCCCCTCTATCTAATCTATCTAGCTATCCCCATCGACCCCCTCTAGCTATCTATTCAGCTATCTATTCCCATCGACCCCCTCTATCTAATCTATCTAGCTATCCCCATCGACCCCCTCTAGCTATCTCTACCTATCCCTGGCACCCTGCCCCCAGTGTCTGTGCTGCATGGGGTGGGGAGGGTGACAGGGCTCCGCGTGGCCCTGTGTGGGGGAGGAACCCGGCTAATCCCAGAGCCCAGGCCCATTCCTGCCATGCCCTTGGGGAGACAGCCCAGGGAACGGACGTGGGGTCGCGGTGATTGCAGCAAGGGTGACACCCCCTCCGATGGGGGTGCCCAGCAGTCCTGGCGAGGGCTGTCCCTGCAGAGCCTGGCTGCGGAAGGAAGAGCCCTGCCCAGGGTAGCGCCAGAGGGAGGCAGGGACCCCCGGCTCTGTGGCTGCTAGGGGGCAGCGTGCGGCCTGCCCCAGGCAGGGGGCGGGGCTCTCAGGGGGGCGTGGCCACTCTGACGCCCTGTTGCTCTCCTGGCAGGCCCTGTATTACTCCATCCGCAACGAGAAGCTGGAGTGGGCCATGTGAGTATCCGGGGCCCCGCCAGCCTCCCACTGCCCCCGCTGCCTGCAATGGTCCCTCCCGGGAGCCGTACAGCCTGGTCCAGCCCCCATTCCACCCGCTGGTCAATGGCATGGTCCATTCTGATGGGGGGAGCCACAACCTGTTCCATTCTGACCGTGGGGAGGCGAGGGGGGGGACACAAACCCCGGCCTGTTCCTTTCTGACCCCGGGGGGGCACCTTGCCAGCCCAGCCTGTAATGCCGGGCACTGTGGCTCCCCCTGCAGGGACGAGGAGGAGCTGGTCAGTGCCCTGACACCCCGGCCGCCCAGCACCCCGTCCAGCCGGAAGAAAAGTAACCCCTTCCTGACGCTGACCCAGGACGCCAAGGCCACCACGTACAAGGAGGGGCAGCTCGCCCGCAAGGTGCACGCTGAAGCCGATGGCAAGAAGAGTGAGTGTCATCCGTCTCCCCGGCAACCAGCAGGGGGCGGAGCAGTGACACCCATTGCCTGGCAACCAGGATGGGGGGGGAGTGACATCCGTTGCCTGGCAATCAGCATGGGGGCAGGAGTGACACCACCAGCGCAGTGGGGCGGGGTGATGCCTGTCGCCCCAGCAACCAGCGCGGGACAGTGACACCCATCACCTGGCAACCAGCGCAGGGGGGAGGGGTGATGCCTGTTGCCCCAGCAACCAGCGTGGGACAGTGACACCCATCACCTGGCAACCAGCGCAGGGGGGAGGGGTGATGCCTGTCGCCCCAGCAACCAGCGCGGGACAGTGACACCCATCACCTGGCAACCAGCGCAGGGGGGAGGGGTGATGCCTGTTGCCCCAGCAACCAGCATGTGCGCGTGTGTGTGTGACGCTTGTCACCCCGGGAAACCAGCATTGGAGGGTGACACCCATCACGGGCTGGGGCGGGTGGCGGTCTCACCCTCCCTGGGGCGGGAGGGGCTGGGGTCTCACCCTGCATGACCTTTGCCTTTCCAGCACCCTGGGGGAAGCGAGGCTGGAAAACCTTCTACACGGTGCTCAAGGGGATGGTGCTCTACTTCCTCAAGGTAATGCTGGGGTCCTGCTTTGGGGCTGGGGGTGTGGGGAGTGGTGGGCAGTGCCATGGGGTTGGGGGTGCAGGGAGGGGGGTGGGCAGCGCCATGGGGCTGGAGGCATGGGGAGAGCAGCCCTTAAGGGTCTAATCCCCAGCCCCATCCCGTGCCTGGGGGATACCATATCTAATGTGGCTTTGGGGGCTCTTTGTGGCTCAGATCTGTGTCTCCCTGATGGCCAGTGGGAGCCCCCGGCAGACACCAGCCAGGCCCAGCACCCCTGGCCCAACCCACGGAGCAGGAGCGCCCTGGGAGCAGGTCCCTGGCATGGGGGCACAAGGGGCAGGCAGTGGGGGCAGACGGGCTGTGCCAGCCGGGGGCTAGGGCTCTGGGCAGGGCTGTCTGCTCCCGCCTCTTGGCTCATGCTCCATGTGCCCCTTCCTCACAGGATGAGACCCGGGTTGACGTGCCAGGCATGGAGGAGCCGATCGGGGTGCACCATGCACTAGCCGAGAGAGCCTCCAAGTACAACAAGCGGCCACATGTCTTCCGCCTCCAGACGGCCGACTGGCGCATCTTCCTCTTCCAGGCGCTGTGAGTGCCCCCCAGGCATGGGACCTCCCGCCCTGGGTACACTGTCCCCATCCTGGGCTCATCCCCCCAACCAGGGGATGCTGCCCTCTTCCCTGCCTTGGGCACGATGCTCCCCGTCCTGCCCTTCTCCCCTGGGTCAGGGCACACTGCCCCCCCCACCTGGGCACGCTATCCTCCCCACCTGAGTACACTGCCCCATCTTGGGCATGCAGCCCCATCCCCCTGCCCCGTCCTGGGCACGATGCCCCCCCGCCCTGTCCTTCTTCCCTGGCCAGGGCACACTGCCCCCCACCCTGTCCTGGACATGCTGCCCCCGCTGCCCCACACCCTGAGGCACACTCTCCCTGCTCCTTTACCTCAGTCCCCCCTGTCCTGGGGCCTGCTGCCCATGCCACCCCGGGAGCACTACATGTTACATGGCTCTGCGTTCCTAGCAGGAGCTCTGCCCATGCCCCTCACTCCCGACCCACAGCCCCCACTGCATCTGCCCTGGGAGCTGACCACAGACTGGGACCCAGCCAGGGGCAGCCAGTTGGAGCCTTCACCCCTGAGAGTCTCTGCTCCCACTCAGGCCCCAGGGCGTGGCCTCCTCCCAGAACCCACACCCCAGTCTCTCCCTCTCTCCTCCCTCTCTCCTCCCCAGAAGCGCCGAGGAGATGAGCTCCTGGATCTCCCGCATCAACCTGGTGGCCGCCATGTTCTCATCTCCGCCCTTCCCGGCGGCTGTGGGCTCCCAGCGCAAGTTCATCCGGCCCATCCTGCCCACAGCACAGAGCCGCAGCTCCCTGGTGAGCTCCCCGGTGCTGACACCCGTGGTTATGGGGCAGGGCTGCCCGAGTGACTGCCAGTGACGGGACCCCCAGGGCTCCTCCGCGACTGCCAGCCACGGGACCCCCAGCCACTGCCAGCCATGGAACCCTCAGTGACGGGACCCCCAGGGCCCTCAGCGACTCCCTGCCACGGGACTCCCCAGACCCATCAGCGACTGACAGCCATGGGACCCCGAGGGCTGTCAGCGATTCCCCAGTGAAAGGACCCCCAGAGCCCTCAGCGACTGCCAGCCACGTGACCCGCCAGCCACGGGACCCCCAGGGCCCTCAGCGACTGCCAGCCATGGGACCCCCCAACCACGGGACCCCCAGGGCCCCTCTGCGACTCCCAGCCATGGGACCCCCCAGTGATGGGACCCCCAGACCCATCAGCGACTGCCAGCCATGGGACCCCCAGGGCCCTCAGCGATTCCCCAGTGAAAGGACCCCCAGAGCCCTCAGCGACTGCCAGCCACAGGATCCCCCAATGATGGGACCCCCAGGGTCCCTCACTGATTCCCCAGCACCGGGACCCCCAGGCCCCTCAACCACTCCCAGTGATGGGACCCCCAGGGCCCCCAGCAACGGGACCCCCAGGCACCTCAGCGACTCCCAGTCATGGGACCCCAGGCCCTCTGGTGGTTTTCTCCCCAGCCTGAGGGGCTCACTGACAGGGGCATCTTCCTTGGCTCAGTTTTGCCCCCTGGTGCCCCCCCCCAAGTACCCCCCATGGGCTCTGCCCCTTCGTGGATTTGTGGGCCCATCAGAGCACCATAGGTGGTGGCTTGATCAGCTTCCCGGCTCAGCCCATGGCGGCCCTGTGCCCCATCGATTGGCTGCTTGTCGTGGCATCCCCTCCACCTCAGTGGCTGTGGTTCCCATGGAGGGTTCCTGGCATGTGTGGGGGACCCCTTGACTGAGCCCGTGTCCCGGCAGGAGGAGCAGCACCAGGCCCACGAGGGGTGGATGGACAAGTTCTCTGACGAGCTGGGTGAGCACCAGCGGAACCTGCCCGACAAGCGGGGCCGGGGTCGCGACCTGGAGGAGTATCGGCTCAAGAAGGAGTATCTGCTCTATGAGGTGGGCACTGCCCTGGGGGCGGGCACGGAGGTCGCTGTGTCATAGAATCACAGAATATCAGGGTTGGAAGGGACCTCAGGAGGTCATCTAGTCCAACCCCTTGCTCAAAGCAGGATCAATCCCCAACTAAATCATCCCAGCCAGGGCTTTGTCAAGCCTGACCTTAAAAACCTCTAAGGAAGGAGATTCTACCACCTCCCTAGGGAACCCATTCCAGTGCTTCACCACCGTCCTAGTGAAAAAATTTTTCCTAATATCCAACCTAGACCTTCCCCACTGCAACTTGAGACCATTACTCCTTGTTCTGTCATCTGCTACCACTGAGAACAGTCTAGAGCCATCCTCTCTGGAACCACCTCTCAGGTAGTTGAAAGCAGCTTTCAAATCCCCCCTCACTCTTCTCTTCCGCAGACTAAACAATCCCAGTTCCCTCAGCCTCTCCTCATAAGTCATGTGCTCCAGTCCCCTAATCATTTTTGTTGCCCTCCGCTGGACTCTTTCCAATGTTTCCACATCCTTCTTGTAGTGTGGGGCCCAAAACTGGACACAGTACTCCAGATGAGGACTCACCAATGTCAAATAGAGGGGAACAATCACGTCCCTCGATCTGCTGGCAATGCCCCTACTTATACAGCCCAAAATGCCGTTAGCCTTCTTGGCAACAAGGGCCCACTGTTGACTCCTATCCAGCTTCTCCTCCCCTATAACCCCTAGGTCCTTTTCTGCAGAACTGCTGCCTAGCCATTCGGTCCCTAGGCTGTAGCGGTGCATGGGATTCTTCCGTCCTAAGCGCAGGCCTCTGCACTTGTCCTTGTTGAACCTCATCAGATTTCTTTTGGCTCAATCCTCCAATTTGTCTAGGGCCCTCTGTATCCTATCCCTACCCTCCAGCGTATCTACCACTCCTCCCAGTTTAGTGTCATCTGCAAACTTCCTGAGGGTGCAATCCACACCATCCTCCAGATCATTTATGAAGATATTGAACAAAACTGGCCCCAGGACCGACCCTTGGGGCACTTCGCCAGATACCGGCTGCCAACTAGACATGGAGCCATTGATCACTACCCGTTGAGCCCGACGATTTAGCCAGCTTTCTATCCACCTTATAGTGTCCTCAGTAGGGACAGCTCAGAGCCAGGGGGCTCGACCGGGCTGCTGTGCTGCGGGGAGCAGTGGGCGGGGGCTCAGCAGGGGAGTGCTGTGCTGCAGGGTGTGGAGTGGGGGCTCAGCAGGGGGCAGAGTGAGGGCTCAGCAGGGGGCACTGGGCTTCAGGGGGCAGAGTGGGGGCTCAGCAGGGGGCGCTATGCTGCTGGGGGAAGGGCAGGAGCTCAGCAGGGCGTGGGATGGGGCCTTAGCAGGGGGCACCGGGCTGCGGGGGGGCAGGCTCAGCAGGGGGTGCTGGGTGGAAGGGGGTGAGGTAGGGGCTCAGCAGGGGGCACTATGCTGCTGGGGAGGGGACTAGCACTAAAGGGAAGATCTCAGGGCACCCCAGGCTGGGGACCCGTGCCCCACCCCCGCCATGCTGTGTGGCTGTTCCCCTGCCTGGCGTGTTGCCCCCCAGAGCTGGCTGCAGCCAGGGCTCACGCTGCGCTCGCCCTTGCAGAAGCGCCGCTATGAGACCTACGTGAAGCTGCTGGAGGCGCGGCTGTGCGGGGGCTCCGAGGAGCTGGAGCAGTGGGAGGCACGGCTCGGGGGCTCCGACTCGGCTGACGAGGGGCTCGGCCTCATCAAGTCGCACTCCAGCCCCTCGCTCAACCTGGACCCGCCGCCTGCCGGCGTGAAGGTCAAACGCAACATCTCGGAGCGCAGGACGGTCCGGAAGATCATCCCCAAGCGCAACAAGCAGCTGCTGTGACCCCCGCCAGGGCGCCCAGGGACACCCCCCTGGCACTCGCCGCAGCACAAGGTACGAGCTGTCGCCCGGACTTGAACCCATGGCTCAAGGGACACGATGGCACCAATAGCACGGAGCCCCCAGGTGGCGCCAGCATCTCAACAATGGGGGGGTGATGAAGGCACCAAGGGTGGGTGCCCCCCCGGGGGTCCCAGCCCAGGACTCTGAGCCACCCTGCCCTTGGAAAGGGAAGGGCACCGGGCTCTGTCCATGTGTCCCCTCCAGGAGGCAGCGCTGCTCGATGGACCTGGACTGGACTGGGGGGTGCCTGGTGCAGGACGGTCCATTCCGCCGGCTGAGCTGGGCTCTGGGACCCCCCCCAGGGCACTGCACCCCCCACGCCGTCTCCTGATTCCTGTTCTCAGAGACTGGCAGCCGCCAGAGCAATAAACCAGAGCGAGCCATGGAACTGTGCCCAGGCTGCATGGGGAGGGGCGGGGACACGGGGCTGTTCCCTCCTTGGGCAGCATGCCCCACATAATGCAGGGCAGCGGGGCTGGGGAGGAGCGAGGGGACAGCCAGCGCTCTGGAGGAGCTTGGTCAGCCCATGGACCTGCCTTGGCAAACTCCCACGCTGCTCCATCGCCATGGACCCAGTCCTGCAGCGAGGGCTGGGCAGCACGTCACACTGATGGGCGATGGGCCTATGGGTGCTGCGATGCCCTGGTGATGTGTGCCGGATGGATATGGACTCCCCACCCTCGCCCCACTCTGCCCCCACTGGGCCAGAAGGCCCCTCCCCGGCTGGAGAGCCCTCCAGTGATCAGCAGGGCGGAGCCGAGCTGCCGGGGCAGGGGCAGTGTGAAGGGGGGTGGGGCCAGCTACTAATGGACTGAAGAGCCCAGCTGGGAATTCGGAGGTTCCTGGGCATCTGGGCTGAACCAGCTGCAGCCAGGAGGGGCTGGGAGCCAGGGGGAGAAGGCCCTGGCTACCCCACCATGAGCTGCCCCCCAGCTCTGCCGGTGCCCCTCACTCCTGACCCACAGGCTCTGCTACCCCAGCCCTGGGCTCCCCACCCCCCCGGCTCTGCCGGTGCTCCTCACTCTTGACCTACAGGCCCCTGCTGTCTCAGCCCTGGGCTCCCCGTCTCCCACCCCCATCCCCAGTGTGGCCTGTGCCCCTCAGTCCTGACCCGCAGCCCCTGATATCCCAGACCTGGGCTCCCCATCCCCAACCCTGGGCTCCCCCTCAGCTCTGCTGGTGCCCCTCACTCCTGACCCACAGCCCCCTGCTAGCCCAGCCCTGGGCTCCCCCATCCAGGGCAGATGTTGCTGTTTTCCTATCCAGCTACCTGCTCCCCTGGTTTTGTGGCCCTGCCGCAGGGCTGCTAATGGCCCATGACCCCTCCCCCAGCCCTGACTGCCCCCTGGGCTCTGGCAGTGCCTGGCCAGGGGTCTCAGGTTGATCCCTGGGGGCCTGGGCGCTTTGCCCATGTCAAGGAACTCTCTCGCCCACAAACAGGCACGCACTGCCCTGTCCAGAGTGAGGCGTTCTCTGGTTCCCCAGGCATTCAGGGGTGTGGGGCCAGGAGCCAGGACTCCTGGGTTCTCTCCCTGGCTCTGACATCCTGCAGCCAAGCTGTCCTAGAAGAAGGGTGGGGGCTGCTGGAACTCCTGGCCCAGGGCTGTCCTTATCCATACGCAAAGCACGCAGCTGCGTAGGGCACCAGGAAATTTGGGGCACCACATTGCCTGAAATTTCCTGGTGCCCAGCGCTGCTGCATGCTGCTCCGGCTCTTCCCCAGGCCCCCGCCCCTTCCCTACCCCAGCCCTGCCCCCACTCCCCTGAAGGCTGCAGCCAGGCCCAACCCTGCACTCACTGTGTGGGAAGTAGAGGGACCCCGCCGCAGGCTGCTCCGCACCCCTGGCTCCCAGCCGCGCTGCCGGCGAGCGCTGGGGGGCGGTTCCCCTCCCCCCAAGCCTGGGAGCCAGGGGAGCAGAGCAGCCTGGGGCCGGGTCCCTCCACTTCCCACAGGAAGTGGCCATCCCCCGTCCCCCACGCAGGCCTGGGGCCAGCCCCCTGCTCCCCTGTGGAGGCCTGGGGGGCTCCGTAGAGCACTGTCCCTGGGCACTACGGCCCCATCGCTCCTCCCGTCAAACACCACCCACCCAGCCTAATGGGTCACGCAATGGGAGTCTGCTGTGACGGTGTTCCATTGGCTGGGTGCACTGTCACTCGTTCAGCACCTGGCAGTGGGCGGAGTCTCTGCAAGAGGCCAGGGATACGTAGCTTGGTGAGGAAAAGCCACGTTTTCGGAGCCGTTCCCTAGGCTGAGGACCCCCGCTAACGAGGCCGGGGTCCGGGGAGATGGAGCTGCCGGTGTTTAACACAGCTGCTCCGGCCCAGAGAAGCGGCTGAGGGGCTGGAGAAGGCAGGCTTAAAGCCAGCTCAGGTGACAGCTCAGGAGCAGAGGCTGCAGCAGATCTGTGGTTCGGTTCCGACCTGGGACCATGGGGCGGGGCAGGTAGTGGCTTCCTGCAATAGCTCTGCGGGCACCGTCCTCCTCTTGCTGGGCCAGGGTAGATCAGGAGCTGGCGGGCGCAAGAGTGGGCCAGCCCTGGCCGCCCGGCACCGACCCAATTCCCGCAAGTCTGCCCCCCAGCCACTGTGCACATGGGTGGAGGGGGAGCAGGCCAGGGCATGGGGCTGTGAACCCAGGAGTACAGGCGTCACATCGGAGGGCCTGGGACAGGATGGCAGGAGTCCATGCAGTCCCCCAGGCTGGTTCTGGTCTCACGCGGGTGTTCCGGGCAAGTGAGAGCCTGGAACCTGGTGCAGGTCACTCAGTGGGAGTCAGGCAAATCAGGACGGGCAAGGGGGTGGAATGGGTTGAAACGCTGTGAGAGACGCTCTGCTATGGGACCACGTGCAAACCTGGGACTCAGGGCCCCGGCCAGGAGAGTTTCTGCTCCTTCAGGGTGAAATGGCTCCGGGAAGCGGAGAAGCGGCTGGCGCGGTGCAGCGAGTGCCAGTCCAGAGCCATGCCCAGCCAGCTGGCACCTTGTGCAGCAGGAACTGCGGGGATCAGCCCATCGGGCAGCACTGGGGGGGTTACATGGCAGCCTGGTGTGTGAATTTGGGGGGATCCCTGGATTCCCCACCCCAAAACCCTGTGGGCTCAAACCTACTGCCCGGGCTCCTGCTGAGCACCACGTGCCCCATGGAGCCAGGGGGGCACAGGCGGGCAGCACACTGAGGGAGCAGTGACAAAGGCTGGCCAGCGGGGAGCAGCAGTGTGCAGCTCTGATAACACAGTCTCTTGGCACGAGCTGCCCCTTGCCTTATGCTCCCTTGGGGCTGGGGCATCAGCGGATTTCCCGGGCGTGGTGGCCCAGATGGTGTCGTGGCCTGCATGCTGTGCCCAGCCCCGCCGTGCTGGGGGCTGTACAGGGATCTCCGCTCCGGCTCCCAGATTTAGGCACCAAAATAGGAACTAGGCTTCACTGCAAACTCGACCCAGGTGTGTCAGGTGGCCCCAGCCCAGAGCATGGCCCTGTGTGCATGGGGAAGCCGGTGCAGAGGGACCCATAGGGTGGGGTGAGACACACCCTAATCGGGGCAGGGAGGGCATCCAGGAAGCGCCACGCTCAGGGCCGTGCCCCCAGCTGGAGCAAAGCACCGCGGCCAATCCGTTCCACGCCTGCCCTGCGGGGAGCCGCCGCTGACGGGATTGTTGCAAGGAGCCGAGGAGTCAGGCTGGGGCTGGGATCCGGGCTGCAGCACCTCATCCTGGTGCATGGGGATGGAGCCGGGGGGCGGGAGGGCTTAGGGGGAGACCAGTGGGACCCTATTATGTCACAGTCTCACCTACTTCCCCCAATCCCCCACACCAGGCCCGGCAGAACCGAATAAACCAGGACAGCTCTATGGGCCTGCTCTGGGCCGCACCCCTTGTGCCCAGCGCCCCGTGGGGACAGGCGCTGAGCGCAGGCCCTGGCAGCCAGAGCCACCCAGCCAATATTCATGGGATTTGGTCTGTAGCCCCTCACTATGGCAGATCTGGGCTCCCTTCTGCCCCCCCCCACTCTGCTGGTGCCCCTCACTCCCGACCCGCAGCCCCTGCTATCCCAGCCCAACTCTGCCGTTACCCCTCACCCCTGACCCGCAGCCCCCTAGCTGGGCTTCCTCCCTCCTCTCCTGGAAGGGGTGAGCTGGGGTAAAACCCTCCTGGTAGCAGGTTCTATGACCTGCCCTGTCTGCAAACCAGCCCTTGAAGTTTCCGAAAGAGCCAGTCATCCCCTGCCCCTCCCCCGCCAGCCCCTCACTCCCCTCCCCCACAACGGTTTCAGCTCCACTCCTGAACCCTGCAGACCCAGGTTGCCCTGCCCCCCCCGATCTGCCAGCTGCAGCGTTGTCCCCCTGCCCAGCCCAGCACCCGCATCTCAGACGCCCCACAAATCATGAGATCTTTACAGCTCATTTGTAATGCGGGGGAGGGGTCAGGGGGTGGAACCCCCATTTCCGGGTGAGACCTGGACTCCGGCTATGGCAAGCTCCAGCCACAAACTGACTCGCTGGCCACTTAACACAGCCATCCAACCCCCCTGCCCCAAGCCCAGCGCAGGCCGTGCCCGGGATTGAGGGGGGCGGGGGGCAGGTCCAGTCTCCTGCAGGAGCAGCTCATTTTGCCGCTCAGGGCCCAGCAGCACTGGGGCTGGTGAGCAGGCGAGGTCACAGGGCTGAGTTGGGATCATTGGGGCAGCACCGAGTGGTCCTAACTGAGCTTAGGGCCCCGTCGAGCTGGGCACTGGGTGTGTGCTCACGCACAAATAGTTCCTGCCGCAAAGACTTGACAAGAGCTGGAGGGAAACTGAGGCCGAGGAGGGAAGTGATTGGCCTGTGTTCTCCTAGCAGGTCAGCGGCTGGGCCAGGAGTAGAACCCAGGTGTCTTGAGGCCCAGCCTTGTGCTCCATCCGCTAGGCTTCCCCACCTCCCAGCAAAGCCCCCTTCTGTCTGTGGCTGCCCAGCATGGTGTGGTCCTGCTGCACCAGAGGCGTCGTTGCCAGGTGGTTAGAAGGAGGAGGCCAGTCCTGCCCTGGTTTTAAAGCAGCAGGACCCATGATTGCCCTGCTGAATGGGGCTCCACCCCCACCCGGGGCGTTACTCATCCAATATCGCGCGGCACTAGGCTGTACACAGCTATAAATGTCCCAGCCACCAGAGGTCTCTGCGCCTCAATATCTGAACACGCCATTCCCAGATGTCGGTGGAGTGGGGGCTTCGTGTAAGCTCCAAAGAGCAGCCCCCTCACCCTCCGGGTCCTCCAGGCCTAGGGGAGATGGGGCCCATCTATGCGGAGCCCTTCGCGCGTGGGCAGGGGGCTGCATTCCCAGGGCCAGAGGCCACAGGTTCCAGCCTCATCTCCCCAGCCTGGCGGCCAGCCTGGTCTGAGAGAGCCCTGCCAAGCCCAGCCATGCCACCCCCACCCTGCTATGGCTGGTGGGCGCCTCCTGCTCCCCTAGCGCCACCGTTGTCTGTCCCCCGTGGCACCTCAGGCCACGTGGCCACCCTCCCCACCCCCAGCTGAACTGAAATGGGGGGGCATGATGTGCAGGGGCTGCAATGCTCCATGCAGCTGAGGCTGGGCTGGAGCAGTCTAAAGGGGGTTCTCTAGTGTGGCTGCTGGACTCCTGCAGACCTTGGGGCCCCTTGTCCCCCGTGTCACCACATGGGGCCCCTCTATCCCACCCTGGCTGAACCACAGCCAGCGCCTGGCTCGGAGGGGCACCAGCCTAGTGTCACCCGGCTGGTGCCCTGGAGCAGGGGAGGAGGCCGTGGAAAAGCCAGATGCAGCAGTTAAAAGGAGGACAGGCGCAATGATCCTGCAAATTGCCACATCTGTATAATCTGCCTTTTATTTTCTGCTTCATGAACTTTTATTTCCTATTATTTATTCACCTCCCCGCCCCCTTCGTCTCGTTAGGATTCACCATGCCACGCTCCGCAGCCCCCCCGCACCTGCAGCCGCCGATGGCTCAGGGCCCCCATGATAAACAGCCCTCTGTGGGGAGAGGGGAAAACAGAGCGTGAAAACAAACCACAAAAGGAGGGAGGTGCTGGGCCAGGGAGGGAGAGCTTGGGGCTGTTGTGGGGATGGAGTGGTTGGGGGGATTGGGAGGCACGGCGCCTTGTGGGAACATGGGGGATTGGAGGATGGAAAGATCCTGGGATCTCGGGGGATGGAGGGTTTGGAGGTGCAGGTGTTTGGGGGGATGGAGGGAATGGGAGAGTTGGGGATGGAGGTTTGGGGGAGTTGGGGGATGGAGGGTTTGGGGGTACAAGTGTTTGGGGGGATGGAGGGTTAGGGGGATGGAGGGTTTGGGGGTACAGATGTTTGGGGGTACAGAAGACTGGGGGGGCAGGAGAGTTGAAGAGGATGCGCCACTCCAGAGGGAAATGGATGCAGACAGACCCTGCTGTGGAGAGTCTCCGAGGTTCCCCACCCCCCACTCCAGCCCTGGGGACCCCTGGCAGGCAGGCAGCTGGCTGGTCCCCCTCCCCAGCCACCCATTGCGTGGAGTGTGAGAGTGATGGGGGGCGCTGTGTGTGTGTCCATGCCACCCTCTACCCTGGGGCTGGGCAGAGGCAGGGGTCAGGACCCACAGTACAGCCAATCTCTCTGCCCTTCTGGGACCCCAAACTCTGGGACCCCAGATAAAATAGGACCAGCTCTTGCCCCAGGAGGCCTCTGCCCCTGCCCCCCATCATGTCCCCCAGGCACCCCGCTCTCCAGCCCCTTGTACCACTCAGCTGCCCTGTTGTTCCCTGTTCAAGCTTCCCCCAGCCCAGGTGGGCTGTCCCCACCCCCGACCCACCGACGTGGCATCTGGGCTGCACCACTGACCCCATAAGCCTGAGCACGGGTGGGAGCCAACTGGGAACTGCCCCTGGGGGGCTTGCTGGGGTGGGACTGTCTCTGCCCCCGCCCCAGCAGAGCGGCTCCAGCTGGGGCCTGTGCTGAGCCATGTAACGGGTGGGGGACAGGGCAGGGGACAGAGCAAAGGGGCTAAGGCCCTCGGAGCTCACAGGCCCTGCCCCGGTTTGAGGCACCCGCTGGCAGAGGACAACACCCCTCTTCACTAAGACAGGGCATCCCCACCCTTGCTGTGCTACCCAGAGCCCCCTCAGGTGGCGGGACACGAGCTGACAGACACTGCCCCCCACCCCCCCAGCACAGGGACTCTGGTCTGGGCCAGCTGCGAGCGGGGAGTGATTCCCATAGGCCCCCAGGCAGGGGGCTGGTGCCCAGGTTGACTGATGAGGTGGCACCAGATGCCACAGACACAATCCCCCCCTTCCCCAGGTCACTGAAGCCTTTCACTTCCAGAGCCTGGTTCAAATCCAGTTGCAGGTTTGGGGCCGGGCTCTCCTGCCAAGCCCCCATGGCCAGGGCAGTTCAGGGGGTCCTAAAGAGGAGCACACCCTGGGTGCCTGGGAGAAGCTTAGGGGCTGCCAGCTCTTGCCATGTCATTGCAAGTCTGCCCACATGTGCTGCTTTAAATCCCCAGCTCCTGGAGTCATGTGAATATGGGAGAATCTCGCCTTCTGCTTAAAAAGAAGAGTGTCTGTCCCTCATGGTTGGGGAGAAAAGCAACTGCTGCACACTGGTTGGAAAAATGGGACCCCCAGAAAGCAAAGGCCAAAGGGACTCCCCAAATTATTATTTTGAACATCTCAGGATTTGGGGCGGGGGGTGACAGGACCAGCTGCTGAGCCTGGCTGGCCTGGGCCTGGCTAGTCTGGCTCCCCGCTGGATTGGTGCAAAGTGTGTTTCTAAACTTCGCTCCTATTGTACGCTCAGCTGACAGGCCAAAGCAGCTCTGCCTGAAGTGCAGCTCGTTCTGGGCTGGAATTTTGTTTTCAATTCAGGAAATACATTTTGAAACAAGTTATTTTCCTTAGGACTTGGAATTTGCCAGAAGTTTTCCAAGAATTTTATCTCTAGTGCAGCACAGCAAAGTCATTGCTTACGTAGCTGCATGTGTCACGGTGGTTATGGGGCAGGGGAAAGGAGCACAGATCCACGGAGAGGGGTATTTAGAATGAGTACAGATAAAAGCTCTTTCATGGCTGCAAAGGGAGTGAGCATGCGGCTGTCTCTGGGGTGAGACACAGACTGTTTATACAGGGATTCCTCGCCTGGCACTGAGATGCGACCCCCTCTGGGGTGAGACACAGACTGTTTATACAGCGATCCCTCACCTGGTGCTGAGATGCAGCTGCCTCTGGGGAGGAGCGTGTCAGCTGTTTATGTTTCTTATGGTTCAGGCTGCTGAAGATCTGGGTTTAATTCCTAGCTCTACCACCAACTCCCTGTGTGACTGCTTTAATTCAAGGCAGGCCCAGGCCTGGGTTAAATATGTCAGACTAGATGATTGTGGTGGGCCCTTCTGCCCTTAGAATCCATGACTCTTTGACTCTGGGCCAGTCACTGACCCACCCCGGACCTCAGTTTACCAAGATGTAAAATGGGGCTAATAACTTTTCCTTTCTTCTCCTGTCTGGTTAGCCTGTGCGCTCTTCATGGCAGGGTGTGTCTCTCACACTGGGTTTGTACAGCTCCCAGCACCAGCTCAGTTGGGGCCTGTAGGTCCTACCATAAATACAAGTGACAATAACATTCCTTCTTGCACACACACTGCGCCCTTTCCGTCCACTGATCTCAAAGCTCTTCACCAGGGAGGGCAGTGTCATGAATCCCACTCAACTGATGGGGAAACCGAGGCACAGGGAGGGGACGTGACTTGTCCGATGTCACCCAGCAGGCCAACAGGAGAGCTGGGACTAGAAGCCAGGTGTCCTGAGGCCCAGCTTAGCTTTTTCCCATTTTCTGGGAAAGCCTATTTCACCAATGGGTCATTCTCCTCACTCACTACAACCCACCCTCCTCCCCAAATCCTTTTCCATCATTCTCAGCAGCAGGATAAATCTCTCTCCTCTCCTGCTGCTGGGGCGCCGTCAGTTTTCACAGAGCGACAGCTAAATCTGCGCTAAAGGTAACAGGCTGGGAGAGAGAACTGTAATATTTTATAGCTGATGAGCATAAACCACTAACAGCCAGGAGGCATTCCCCCTGCCCAGCTGTTCTCAGCAGCTTAGCTCCCATCCGGCGTGCTCCAAACCCAGCGAGAGTCACAGCAAACTGCTTCCTTGGGCTGCAGCTGATAACGGGCCTTCTGCAGAGGAAGGCCAGGCTAGTGGTTAGAGATTCCAGGGCCGGAAAGGACCACTGTGGTCAGCTGAGTAGCACAGGCCAGGGACCTGCTGCACAATCATTCCTGGGAGCAAAACAGCCACGCTTGATTTAAAACTGGACAGTGACGGAGACCCACTGCTGCCCCGCGGTCAATTCCCCTCCCTGTTAAACATTTACATCTTAGGTCGCATTTCAACTCCCAGCTGTTGGAGTGTGGGACATGACTGAAGGGCCCCTTATGAAATCCCTGTGTAGGTGACAGACTAATCAAGTCCCCCCTTAACCTTCTCTTTGTTCGGCTGCCGGCTCTGCCATGGACACCCCGTGGGATCCTGGCCCAGCCAAACTTCCTCTGATTTCAATGGCTGTTAGGTGGCTAAATTCCTGAGAGGATCTGGACCTTGGTCTATCTGGGGCCTCAGTTTCCCATGTGTACAATGGGAATAATATTCTTGCCTTTGCCTTGCCTATTTCAGTCATCCGTGCTTGGAGGGAGGGGCTGTCTCTTGCCCTGTGGAGGCTCCTCAACTCTGGCAATTTTCTCCCTTGTCTCATGCCGCTTGGGATTTGCCTCAGATTCATGTGACTTCAAATCACGGCAGGATGCGGGTTTCTCACTCTGGTGGTCGCCCCAAAAAGGTGCCAGCCCCACATTTATTATGGTTTTAAAATCCTGTGAGTGTTTAAGCCAATCTCCTGGGTTGGTTTTGGGGGCGGGGGGGAGGGTTGAGTGTCTGACATGATTTTTGAATGCTGGTGTATGTTTATACCGCACCCGATGCCCCGGCACCCTGACCTCAGCCAGGGCGCACCCAGGGCAGCTGTAGCAATAAATTGACCTTTAAAGGGACAGCATCAACTTAAAAAAAAAATCACGCTCCTGGTGGCATATTTTTGGCCTCTTGTTAATAGGAACAGGGCCTGGGGGCTCTACATCAGAGAGCCTTGAAATTCGAGGGCAGCCTCCGGGTTTTACTTCGCCCTTAGCAGACCCAGTGCTTCATGGGCTGTCCCTGGGCGCATTGCCAGCATCAGCAGGCCCTGGAGCCTGGGCTGCCCGGATGGGTTCCCCGCTGCTCACGCCAGGCGGCTGCTCCTCGCCTTCCATTGTTGCATACATTTGGTGCTGGCCAGAGATGCAGCGTTGTTTGGTCCCTGGACACCGAAGCCTCTCTCTGCCAAAGAGGTGTGGGGTGAGCCCCTCCCCCCACCCACTGCCCCCAACCTTCACCCCCTGTGCCCCAGCTGTGTGCTCTTGGGATTCCTCCCGAACTGGGGATCTGCGTCCATCGTGGAGGGCTCCACCTGGGACCATGGCTTTGCCTTGTGGCCACAGGCTGTGACCTGTGGGCAGGGCCAGCATCTGCTCCATACTGCCCTGGGCTGGCCCAGACCCGGCGGACTGGAGCCCAAAGCCTGCGGGGTGGAGTTTGCGGGGGTGGGGGAGGGGTCCATTAAACCCTGGGTTTGGTCAAAGGCCAGAATCAAACCACTAACGAAATGTTACATTGGAGTCGAGCACTTGGGAAAACACTGCCCTGGCATCTCCCTGCTCCACCAACCTCCGCACAATGCGGCTGCCTCGCTCACTGCTGGGAGCTGCTGACCGTGGCCACCATGTCTCTCTCTGCCCGTGGGAGGTCAGGGGCTGGATGCAGCACGAGGTACATGGGATCTCAGTCCCAGCTCAGCAGGGGTGGCGGTTTCGGGGCTGGGCTCTGGTGAAGCAAAGGGGGGTGCAGGTGTCTCTGTCAAGGCTGCTGGGCTCAGCCAGACCCTGGAGTTCCTTTGGGCTCCCCAGGTCCCAGCTGGTGCTGCTCAGTGTCACCCTTCGGGAGCTCTCTCTGGCCTGGACCATGGGCGTCTGCAGCTGGCCATGGCAAACTTCCTGTGTTGTGGGCCCTCACCATGGTGCCCCTGGCAGCCTGCACTGTCCTCAGGCAATAAATGGTTAATATTGTCCTGCACTGGCTGTGCGTGAACACCACTGCCCTTTGCAGGATGGCCCCAGAACTTCACACCTCTGCGTCATTGGCCCTGTCCTGCTGACAGCGGAGGGGGATTCTCTGTTACCTCAGGGTCTCAATCCCTGGGTTTCTGAAGCAGGAGACAGATCTGGCTCTTTCCTGCTGCCGTCTCAGGGCACAGCATAGTGTCCCTAGGACAGCCGGGGTGACTGTGGATCCTTCTCCTGCACAGAGTACGCGCAACCATAGCTCAGTCGAAAGCCCTGGTTTCTGATCACTGGCTGGGGGTGGGGCTCCCAGCTACTCCAGTCCCAGCATCTCCCAGCAGGAGGTGCTGTGGAAAGCGGGGCAGGAGGGGCCAAGCAGGGGGAGGCAGGGCAGGACTGCCAGTTCCTTGGGGCTGGGATTTACGGCCCTGGGGTTGGTACAGCACCTGACACAATGGGGCCCAAAGCAGGTTGGCGGCTAAGTGCTGTCACACGCTGTACATAGCCAGTCATGCAGCTCTCGCTGCAGCCACAATGAGTCGGGGCTGCAGACGTGAGGGGGGGGGCACCCCCACTGCTGTAACACAGGAGCTGGAGCCCACAGTGCGAATTCGGCTGGAGCAGGGAGTTCCTCTGCTGAAGTTCAGCCAGGAGGCGTGTGAATCCCATCCTGTCCCTGCACCTGCCCTTCCTCTGGGGGCACCGTAGCATGCCTTGCCAAGTGCGCTGCCTCAGCCCCACGCCCTCCCCAGCCCCCTGCAGGGGCAGATCTCCCCCATCCCTGCAGGGGCTGGACAGGTAGGACACCACACACCATTGCCGGCTCACGCTGGCATGCCTGGCACGCCAGGACAACGGGTTTATTGAACCTTTAATAAAAAGCAGGAGCATCCAAAGGGGAGAGAGCGAAAGAGGAGAATTAGAGGGGGCTGCCCCGCGCCCCACCAGGGGAGGGGGCTGATGTACAGTCTATACACAAGCAAAGTGAGGCTGGGATGGAGACCTAGCAATGTGCGTGGTCCCTGGGGGGCTGGAATGCCCGTCTACAGCGCCATGGGGACAGCTGGCACTGCCCATGGAGCAGGGGCCAGGCTGGCAGGAGGGAGCTGGGCTTCCCCTGGGTGCATTGCCCCTCCCCAGCCGCTGGCAAACACCAGCCCAGCAGGGCAAGCCTCAACAAACAGTGTGTTCCAGGGCTTGGATACCAATGGGGCCCAGCTGGGCATCGAAGGTCCTGCCACCAGCCCAGCACGGCTGGACGGCCAGGAAGAGGGGAGCAGAAAATAAAGCCTGTGTTGGGAAAGGGGCTGGTGAGAAACACAGCAGAGCAGCTCAGCAGGGTCCCAGAGCCAGTCCTCAGGTCATGGGGCTGTGGGGGAGAGTGAGCTCCAGATAGAGACATAGCTAGATGGGGGGGTTGGAGATAGATAGATAGATAGATAGATAGATAGATAGATAGATAGATAGATAGATAGAGTGTGGGGATAGACAGACAAGGGGTGTGGACAGACAGACAGATAGAGGAGGAGTGTATGGGGACTGTGACGAAGTGGGACTGTTCATAATGTTTCCTCTGAATATTGTGGGGGTGCCTCAGTTTCCCCTAGGCAGTTCTTAAGTATCTAGGGGGTGGGATAAGGGTGTATGATCGTTGCAGAGCCCTAGAGGGCAGGTGTGTGCAGGGGTCTGGACACAGAGAATGGCCGACACCCTGTTTCCTGGCCACTGATGGCCTGGCCCTTCCCCCCTGCAAAGTGAGAGCTAAAGGGTTGGAAAACAAAGGAATCAGGTGCCCTCCTGGCCTGGGAAAGGGACAAAACCCAGAGGAGGAGGGGCTGGAGGGAGTTTCAGTTTGGGGCTGGCTGGGGACGAGGAGTGAAGTGCAGACGGGGTTGTCTGGCTCACTACCCCCCAAAATGGACCTGGTGGAGGGGTCCGGTTCTCTGCACCTACAAGCTCTGTGTTAGACCATGTTCCTGTCGTCTAATAAACCTTCTGTGTTACTGGCTGGCTGAGAGTCCCGTCTGACGGCGGAGTTGGGGGGCAGGACCCTCTGGCTTCCCCAGGACCCCGCCTGGGTGGACTCGCTATGGGAAGCACACGGAAGGGCAGAGGATGCTGAATGCTCCGAGGTCAGACCCAGGAAGGTGGAAGCTGTGTGAGCTGTGTGTCCTGAAGACAGTCTGCTCACAGAGAGGCGACTTCCCCAGAGTCCTGACTGGCTTCATGGGGAGCAGTTCCAGAGCCTCGCCCAGGGACTCCGTGATAACTGGTGGCAGCGGTGGGATGTACTGCACCCTGTGGATGGCACTTCCTGCAGTAACTGACTGGGGAGCAGTAAAACAAAGTGGGATTGACAAGGACCAGGCATGCTGAAGGCTCGGAGAGGAGCGGTTTCGGAGGGCGGTTAACCCTTGGAGTGTGTGACCAGCGAGAAGGACTGTGCAGTAATGGGGTCCCCCTGGGGACTGCGGTGAGCAGCCTCAGGGGCGGAGGAGTCTGCAGCTCGACCCTGGCAAAGAGGAGGTGACCTCGAGAAGGGCTGGCACACTAGGGGTTCTCCCTGGAAACCGTGGGGAGCTGAGAGCACACAGGCCTGTGAGTCCACAACAACTTGGGAGGAGCGGCGTGATGGCCTGTCACCGTCTCCTTAAGCAGGACATTGTAACCCTGTGCAGAAAGAGAGGGTTGAGCGTTGGAAAGTTCACCAAAGCAGAGTTAATCGTGCAGCTGGAGGAGGATGACCACTCTAAGGAGCAGATTCCTGACCCAGATGGGGCTATAGCAGGATCTGGGAGCAGCTGGAGTGGGAGCCAGGCATCCCCAAGATTCCTGTCCCCGACCAGACGGGGGTCTTCACGATCGGGTTCCCCATCGGGGGATTGGAGACGGACGGGATTGGAGCTGAGTCCGAGAGAGCAAGAGGACTGTGAGAGACAGCGAGAGCCCGAGAAAGAGCTGCAGAAGCAGCAGCAGGATGAACTGGCGGTGGGGAGCTGAGAGGCCTAGGGGACCTCCCCGGGGTGAGTGGGGATAGATCCCGGGGGGCCAGTTCCGCAGGGAACCTCGAGACTAAATTGCTGCCCCTGGTTAAGGCGGGGGGGGTGTGTGGATGCCCACCTCACTGCCTTTGAGCAGGCTGGCGATTTGAACCAGGGGGACCCTGTGGAAAAGCCCCGGTGTCTAGCTCCCTTGCTGGGTCCCAAGGCCATAGACGCCGTCAGCCAGATGGGTGGGGAGGTAGACGGGCTCCCACTCCTGACCCCAACCTATATGTCTGTGTGGAGTTTCCTGGGGCCAGGCCCCTCGGACACCCAGTGGGAGCGGAAGGGGATGGTCAATGGGGAGACATTCCCGGGGTGGTGAGATCCTGGGACAGAGAGAACTGTTGTCAGGCCCCTGGTGGTGCAGCCTCACCAGACGCTGGGGGGCTGTGTGAGCTGGGTGAGGGTCCCAGGGACGAAGCCCCTCGCCCTGCCTATGGCCCAGATCCCTGTGCAGACCCAGGAGGGGTGGGGCTGGCTGGCCGTTGGGGTGCTCCAGGACACCAGCTGCAAGACCCTGTTGTGGGGTGACTGGGTCTCTTTGGGACAGGATCCAGGCCCTGCTCCTGTAACTGCCAAGGGTTTGAATTTGACTCCAGGGAACCAATCGGCAGAGAGGGAAATGGTCAGTGAAAATGCAGATGACCTGGCTGGCAGGGGGGAGGAGCTGCTAGGCTCAGGCTACCTGCCTGCCTGTAACCAGACCCCTGGGGCTGGGTGGGAGAGAGAGATGCTCCCTGCCCCCTTGCACACCGGAGCAGGGGGGCTCAGGGGGCTCAGGCTGGCTCTGATGCAGTGAAGAAAGCAGGGAGCTCGCTGCCTGCCCCCACTGGGACAGCAAGGGCAGCGCTGAGCAAGGGGGGAGCTGAGACCCCAGCTGTGCGGGGGGAGACACAGGCAGGGCAGGGGATCTGTTGGGAGTGGCAAGGTGCTGGGTAAGGAAAGTCTGGATGAGCCTAGGCAGCCTTGTGAGCTGATGGCTGTGTCTAGTCAGCAGGGTGGGAAGGCGAGGAGAGTGGAAGATGAGTGTCCCTCGACCTTACCTGTTAGCTGGGTGGAGAAGTGTGACAGGGAAGGAAATAGAAAAGGAGTACTTGTGCCACAAGTCCTCCTTTTCTTTTTGCGAATACAGACTAACACGGCTGTTACTCTGAAACCAGTGAAGGAAATGTGTCTGTGTCTTTCAGGGGTATTGACTTGCCTATGGAGGGAGCCACCCCAGTCTCCAAGCAGTTGTCTGTGACCAGCCCTGTGTGCTGGGACAAGGGAAATGAGATCCCAAGCTGGGTGTCTGGGAAAGGAGAAAGTGTGTCCGGCTTTTCTTTGTCTGTGGAGCAGACAGAAGGGGCCTTTCAGCCTGTGATGGCTGAGGGTCGTGCAGTTGTCTCAGAGTTGGCTCTGGATTCAGCTAAAGTCCAGGAAGGGAAGGGTCCTAAGTTTGTGTCTGCTCGGGAGAATGGCCCTGTAACTAGGTTGCATCCAGTTAGTGTCTATGCAAAATCCCAGAGACCAGACAATTCTGGTGCTTGTATTTTGCCTGTTGCTAGTGTGTTGTTGGAAAGGGTGTAGCAACTCTGTCTAATCAGGGTGAGATCCTAACCAGGGCACAAGGAGAGCATGAAGGTGATGTGATTGTGTTACCTACTGAGGGTGTGGAAACCGGTAGCAAGAAGGAAAAGATTCCTGAACTTGTGTGTGGCAAAGGGAAGGAGAATGCTTCTAACCTTTTATCTAGGAAGTCTGTAAATTTGCCTGAAAGGGGATTGTGTAGGAATCCGCCTGATGGGCCAGAGGTAATTCTGGATGTAAGGGAGACCCAGAAAGAGTCTGTTGTTGCTCAGGAAAGTGTTCCTCTAGAGCAAGCCCTAGGTGAAGAGGGTAAGGGCAGAATTTCTGTGAGGGGTGAATTGTTGCATAGAAAAGCGCTCGGGAAAGGAATCCTCATGGAGTTTACTGCAACTGAAGGGGGGGTGTGAAAGTGATTTAATCAAGGGTGTGAAAGTGATTTAATCAAGAAAAAAGAAAAGGAGTACTTGTGGCACCTTAGAGACTAACCAATTTATTTGAGCATGAGCTTTCGTGAGCTACAGCTCACTTCATCAGATGTTTACCGTGGAAACTGCAGCAGACTTTATATACACACAGAAATCATGAAACAATACCTCCTCCCACCCCACTGTCCTGCTGGTAATAGCTTATCTAAAGTGATCAACAGGTGGGGCATTTCCAGCACAAATCCAGGTTTTCTCACCCTCCACCCCCCCACACAAATTCACTCTCCTGCGCGCAGGAGAGTGAATTTGTGTGGGGGGGTGGAGGGTGAGAAAACCTGGATTTGTGCTGGAAATGCCCCACCTGTTGATCACTTTAGATAAGCTATTACCAGCAGGACAGTGGGGTGGGAGGAGGTATTGTTTCATGATTTCTGTGTGTATATAAAGTCTGCTGCAGTTTCCACGGTAAACATCTGATGAAGTGAGCTGTAGCTCACGAAAGCTCATGCTCAAATAAATTGGTTAGTCTCTAAGGTGCCACAAGTACTCCTTTTCTTTTTGCGAATACAGACTAACACGGCTGTTCCTCTGAAACTTAATCAAGAAAGTTTCAGTTCCTAAAAGCCAGAAATTTTCTGTTGTGAATGGATCCACTGACTGTCCTGTTGAAAGACCCAGTGTGGATAGTTTTGAGAAGGTCTCAGATGGAGTGAAAGCTGTTAAGAAAGTTAAATAGTCCTATAACCAAGTGGCTGTGTTTGGCCAGCTTGTTGGGGAGACAAGGTTGTTGAGAAAGGGATGTCTCCATGCTGATTCTGTAAGTGAACAGTATGTGGCCCAGGTAAAGATGGGGGCTCTTAACCAAGAGAGCCCGAATTGCAGGCCTCCAGAGTGGAGCACTGGGAGAAGACCCGATCCCAGTTTGACCCCCAGGGGTTTTGGGGTGGCCAAAGGGCATGGGCCGCATAAACCTTCCCACATGCGGCCTGCGAGTGCTATCACCCAACCCCGACCTAAAGGGAGGGCATGAAACTGGAAGGGACTGGTGTAACTCCCACCAAGGAATGGGAGAGATGCTGGGGCATCCATGGGAACATTGATGGCTTCGAACTTCCCCAGGTCACCGGCTAAAGTGACCCCGCTCAGTTCGGTCTCGAAGGGGGGAGAGATGTGATGAAGCGGGACTGTTCTTAATGTTTCCTCTGAATAGTGTGGGGGTGCCTCAGTTTCCCCTATGCAGTTCTTAAGTATCTAGGTGGGGGGATAAGGGTGTATGATCTTTGCAGAGCCCTAGAAGGCAGGTGTGTGCAGGGGTCTCGACACAGAGAACAGCCAACACCCTGTTTCCTGGCAACTGATGACCTGGCCCTTCCCCCCTGCAAGGTGAGAGCTGAAGGGTTGGAGAACAAAGGAATCAGGTGCCCTCCTGGCCTGGGAAAGGGACAAAGCCCAGAGGAGGAGGGGCTGGAGGGAGTTTCAGTTTGGGGCTGGCTGGACATGGAATGAAGGGCAGACGGGATTGTCTGGCTCACTGCCCCCCAAAATGGACCCGGCTAAGGAGTCCTGTTCTCTGCACCTACAAGCTCTGTGTTAGACCATGTTCCTGTCATCTAATAAACCTTCTGTTTTACTGGCTGGCTGAGAGTCACGTCTGACTGCGGAGTTCGGGGGCAGGACGCTCTGGCTTCCCCAGGACCCCACCTGGGCGGACTCGCTGTGGGAAGCACACGGAGGGGCAGAGGAGGCTGAATGCTCCGAGGTCAGACCCAGGAAGGTGGAAGCTGTGTGAGCTGTGTGTCCTGAAGACAGGCTGCTCCCAGGGAGGAGACTTCCCCAGAGTCCTGCCTGGCTTCGTAGGGAGCAGTCCCAGAGCATGGCCCAGGGACTCCGTGACAGGGACAGACATATATGGGGACAGACAGACAGACAGGGGGTGTATGGGGATGGATAGATCCGTAGAGGGGGGGGACAGACAGACGGGGGGGAGTACGCGGGGATGGATGGACAGATGGGGTGTGTGGGGACAGACAGTTCAATCCGATCTGGGTCTCTAGAGGCCATGTGATGATCAAAAGTCTTTGTCCAGCCCCCTTTGTCTGGGAGGGGCTCTGGCCAATGCTGCCCATTGTTGGGTATCCTGGGCACCCCATTGTTCTTCCCCAAATCACTGGTGCTAAGGGGGCATCTTCATGGCGAGTGCCCCCTGCCCATCCCCCCCGGGGGAGCCACGTCACCCAGATGCCTCCACCCCACGTTCCCACAAGGCTGTTTTATGGGTGCCAAGGGCAGCTGTGTCTCCTGGTCCCTGTGGGGGTTGGGGCTGGCTCCGCTCTCTCGCCAGGTAATAATACAATGCCTTTGGCTGGCTGCACCGGGCCCGTCCCGGGGTCCTGTGCCGTGGCTCCCACGGCAGCTACAGGTGGTCGTAGGCAGCGGTGGGGGGTGCAGGGGCCCTCGAGGCAGAGCTGTAATAATACGGGGAACCTGGGCAGGACCAATAGTGCTTGTTAGAGGGGAGCGTCAGCCTGCCCCCCTGCCCCCCCGCCCCCCGCCCCACCAGAATTAACCATTCACACTGAGCATCACAGGTTAACCCACACCGGGAGCTCTGCCCCCCGCTCGGTTCCACTGCCCGAGCCCATCTCCCACCCCCTCCCAGCTCCCAGGCCTCCTGGCTACAACGAGCAGGAAGCAGCCAGTGGCCGGTGTCCCCGCAGCAAAGCCGTGCGGCCCAATGGGTGGGGCATTGGGAGAGGATCCTGAGGACCTGGGTTCTAGTCCTGCCTCTACCACTGTGGGACCTTAGGAGCTCTGGAGCAGGAGCCATCCGTTGTGTGTGTGTGGCACCTGGCATGATGGGGCTCTGATCTTGGGCAGAGTCTGGGCAGCGCCCGGCTTGACGGAACCCTCATCTCAGTCGCGAGCTGGGCAGACCCCTTCCCTCCACCCCCCATGCAGTGGAGCCCCCTCATCCCCATCCCGTGCCAGGCACTCACTCAGCAGGCTGGAATTGGGGAAGCGCCAGGCCTCACCGTAGGTGGAGTAGGGGGAATGGCTGTAGGCGTTCGCAGAGTAATCACTGCCTGCTGGGGACAGAAAGGGGAGTTAGTGCCACGTCCCCAGGGGGGCCAGCCAGAGAGCGGGCAGCGCCCACGTCCCCAGGGGGGCCAGCCAGAGAGTGGGCAGCGCCCACGTCCCCAGGGGGGCCAGCCAGAGAGCGGGCAGCGCCCACGTCCCCAGGGGGGCCAGCCAGAGAGCGGGCAGCGCCCACGTCCCCAGGGGGGCCAGCCAGAGAGCGGGCAGCGCCCACGTCCCCAGGGGGGCCAGCCAGAGAGCGGGCTGGGGGCGTGGTGTACCGAGGGCTGGTACCATGACTCAGCACAGCCCTGGGCAGCTGCTCCTGGTGTTGGGCAGCCTGCATGGCCAAGGGTTCAGGAGGACAAGAAAGTCCCTTCATAGGCCATTCCAGGGCACACCCCCCAGGACAGAGGGTGGGCATGAGCGCCGGGGCACAGGGCACGACGTTCAGGGCACCCTGGGAGACTGGGGAGGATGCAGCTAAGCCAGGAGTGCTGCTGATAGAGCAGTTACCATGGTGAGGAGCCAATGATAGAGAGATAGAGAGACGGGGGGATGGGGACGGATAGAGAGACGGGGTGGATGAGGACAGATAGATAGACGGGGTGGATAAGGACAGATAGATAGATAGATGGGGGGATGGGGATGGATAGACGGGGTGGATGAGGACAGATAGATAGACGGAGGGATGGGGATAGATAGATAGATAGATAGATAGACAGGGGGATGGGGATGGATAGATAGATAGATGGGGGGATGGGAATAGATAGATAGACGGGGTGGATGAGGACAGATAGATAGACGGGGTGGATGGGGATGGATAGATAGATAGACGGTGGGATGGGGATGGATAGACGGGGTGGATGAGGACAGATAGATAGACGGAGGGATGGGGATAGATAGATAGACGGGGTGGATAGGGATGGATAGATAGGTTGACGGGGGGATGGGGATGGATATATAGACGGGGTGGATGAGGACAGATAGATAGACAGGGTAGATGGGGATGGATAGATAGGTAGACGGGGGGATGGGGATGGATAGATAGACGGGGTGGATGAGGACAGATAGATAGATGGGGTGGATGGGGATGGATAGATAGATAGATAGACAGGGGGATGGGAATGGATAGACGGGGTGGATGAGGACAGATAGATAGACGGGGGGATGGGGATAGATAGATCGGTAGATGGGGGGATGGGGATGGATAGATAGACGGGGTGGATGAGGACAGATAGATAGACGGGGTGGATGGGGATGGATAGATAGATAGACAGGGGGATGGGAACGGATAGACGGGGTGGATGAGGACGGATAGATAGACGGAGGGATGGGGATAGATAGATAGACGGGGTGGATAGGGATGGATAGATAGGTAGACGGGGGAATGGGGGTGGATAGATAGACGGGGTGGATGAGGACAGATAGATAGATGGGGTGGATGGGGATGGATAGATAGATAGACAGGGGGATGGGAATGGATAGACGGGGTGGATGAGGACGGATAGATAGACGGGGTGGATGAGGACAGATAGATAGACGGAGGGATGGGGGTGAATAGATAGAGAGACGGGGGATGGGGTGGATAGATAGAGAGACGGGGGATGGGGTGGATAGATAGAGAGACGGGGGGATGGGGGTGGATAGATAGGTAGACGGGGGGATGGGGATGGATAGATAGACGGGGTGGATGAGGACAGATAGATAGACGGGGTGGATGGGGATGGATAGATAGATAGATAGACGGTGGGATGGGGATGGATAGACGGGGTGGATGAGGACAGATAGATAGACGGAGGGATGGGGATAGATAGATAGACGGGGTGGATAGGGATGGATAGATAGGTTGACGGGGGGATGGGGATGGATAGATAGACGGGGTGGATGAGGACAGATAGATAGACGGGGTAGATGGGGATGGATAGATAGATAGATAGACGGTGGGATGGGGATGGATAGACGGGGTGGATGAGGACAGATAGATAGACGGAGGGATGGGGATAGATAGATAGACGGGGTGGATAGGGATGGATAGATAGGTTGACGGGGGGATGGGGATGGATAGATAGACGGGGTGGATGAGGACAGATAGATAGACGGGGTAGATGGGGATGGATAGATAGGTAGACGGGGGGATGGGGATGGATAGATAGATGGGGTGGATGAGGACAGATAGATAGACGGAGGGATGGGGATAGATAGATAGATGCAGATGGACATACTGACTGGCCCTGCCAAACGCTGTGGCCAGTCGGTCTATGTGCAGTGTTTCGCTGGCCTGCAGGCCCAGTTGGCACCAGCTGGGGACGGAGGTAGCCGCGAGCGAGCGAGCGAGCGAGAAGGTCGAGTTTCTTGCCTTGTTCAGCAGGCCGGGGGCCAGGCGGGCTGCGGGTGGTTGGCGGAGCCCCCAGCACACACTGTCTAACCCAGTCCCGAGTCCCCCCGCCCTGTGCTCTCCAATCTCATTTCACGCTCGAGGAGAGGGGCCGTGGAGGCCCGGGTGCAGCGCTGGATTCTCAACGCTGCATTAAGCACATCTCCAGGGTAACGGGCAACAAGCCAGTTCAGCATGTTCCCGGCCCAGGGGAGCCGTGCAGCTACCTGGGCCATGGCCTACAGAGATTAACCCTTCGCAGGGAACAGCCGGCTGCAGCACCGGGGAGTGGGTGTGGGGTGTGGCAGGGGGATTACGGTCTGGCTGGTTCCCAGAGCCTGTCCCCCTCACCGCATTTCTTAGCATCAGGGTGGTACGGGCGGGGGGAGTCCACCTGCTCTGCTCACACAGACAGCCCCCCCAACCCCGCCACAACTCTTCCCAGGTCCCCAGAGCCAAAACTCACAGCTAGATCTGATGCAGGGGTGGATCCTGAGTTTTGGTTCAGCCGATTACAGACAAGGTCAGCTGCAAAACTGATCTGGCAAAAGAACCCAGGAGTCCAGGCTCCCAGCTCCCCTGCTCTAATCACTAGACCCCACTCCCCTCCCAGAGCTAGGGACAGAAGCCAGGAGTCCTGCCTTCTAATCACCCCACCTGTTCTAATAACCCCATACACTGTGTCCCTGAGCCCAGGCTCTCCCACCCCCAGCTCTGCTCCTCAATCCCGACCCGCAGGCCTGCCCTTCCGTTGGGAGCTGAATGGCACCTGAGGGGCTGCCTGCTAACTACCCCGGAGCTTCCCCAGTGCAGCTGCCCTGTGGCACAGCGCTTGCTGCCCCCTCCTCCTGCCCCCCAGGTCCTGCAGCACCCCCGAGCTCCTCATGGCCCTACCTGCCACCATGCCGGCAACGGCGGAGGAGGCATAGCTGCCCTGCCCACCGGTGGGGATGTGCGGGGGGTAGCCAGGCAGGGTGGAACCAACCATCTCGCGCCCTGCAAGGGAGAAGGGATAGCAGGTGTAAGGTGGGACATGGAGGTAGGAGGCAGCCCCGAAAGCAGCCCCCAGCCCAGCTGGATCCTGGCCTGGGGGCCTGATCCTGGGATTAGCCTGCCAGGGAGCCAGGCAGAATGCAGCTACCTAGCTGGAGATCTGCCTAGGGATCTGCAGGTGTGATCCTTCTACCTACTGGAGGGATCTCCCTGGGGATCTCCCTACCTATCTGGGGGGTTGCTATATCTGGGGCTCTACCCACCTACAGGATCTCCCTGAGGGATCTGCCTGGGGATCTAGCACCTTACTGACCTGGGAGATCTGCCTGAAGATCTAATACCTTTGTGATCTGGGGATTTCCCAGGTATTGGGGATCTAGTACCTTAGTGACCTGTGGGATCTGTCTGAAGATCTAGTACCGTACTGGCCTGGGGATCTCCCTGGGGGATCTAGTACCTTACTGACCTGGGGATCTCCCTGGGGAGCTCTTCCTCTCTGTCTCCTCTCCATTTCCTGCAGCCCCAGATCCCTGTTGGTGACTGTGGGCCACCGCACTCCCATCCCTCAGGGGTCTCTAGGGTCCAGGGTGTTGACGCTGTTCTCCAGCCCCAGGAGCTGCTGGTCTGATCTCCGGGCAGACCCCCCGGCCCGGCTCCCCACTCCTCTTGCCCCTCTCTTACGGATCCAGGCAGCTCTGGCTGGAGCTCATCGAGCAGGTGGAAGCCCCGCTGAACCTACCATGTTCCCCAGGCCAGACGGGTGCTAAGGGTTTAACTGGACAGTGCTACACCCCCGCCTCCCATACTGGGCAACCGTCCCTTGTCTTTCTAACCCTCTTCTACTTTGGCACTGGCAGGAGCCTAAATCCCTGTCTGAGCTTCCTGCACCCCCTGTCCCAGCCCTGCGCTCTGGCGATGACCCCACCAGCCTGAGCGTCGGTGAAGAATGCATGGGAAACATGGAGTGCACGGTGACCCGCAGCAGCAGTGAAAGGTGGCTGGGATGGGCATGGACACAAGGGGCTAATGAGCACGGCCAAAATGCTCCAGGCCGGGAGCTCGAAGGCCACATTTTTACATCATGATTTCTATTATGGTAGCACCTGGAAGCCTCAACCAAGATCAGGCCCTGTTGTGGCCAGGTGTTGCCTAGACCCCGACCAAGATCAGGGCCCCATTGCCACACTGACCTGGTGCTAGAGCCAACAGTCTAAACAAACTTCAGAGGATGATTATCCCGTTTCTACAGCTGGGGAAACTGAGGCAGGGATTTACCCAAGGTCCCCCAGGGAGTCGGTGGCAGAGCCAGGCCTTGAACCCCGGTGTCCTGTGGCCAAGCTCTGTGCCCTAAGCACCAGGCTGAGGCGAGTGCCTGGAGGGCTCTGGGCAGCCCTGCCCAGCTGTGTTGCTCAAGAGCTCTCTGCGTCTGTGCCTGCCCCACCAGCCGCCCGACCTGCCAGTGCAGGTGGCCTAAGGGTTTGGGTGCCCAACCTGCCCTGGCCTCCACCAGTTAGGGTTGCTACCCTCTGGGGGGGGGTCAGGGCAGGTGGGCGCAAGGAGGGGGCCGGCTCTGAGATGGCGACGTAGCTGCCATGGGAGGGCCAGGGGATCCAGTCCTCAGTCTGTAGCTCTGTCGCTAGCTAAGGCCTGTAACCCTCCGCCCGCCCCAATTCCTGGATCCCTGGGGTGCTCCCCTGTCCGTAGTGCCCCTCCCTCTGGTATCGGCACAGCTGGCAGGCGGCCTGCAGCCTGAGCTCCTTCCCACCACCCTCCCGAGCTGAGACCCAGCAATTTCCTCTCCTGTGGCCGAGGGGGAGGCCTCCTGGGCTGGAGTCAGCTCTGCAGGTCCCCCTGCTCTCTAGTGGCCTTCTCTGACCCTGCCCTCCACCCCGTGGACTGGATCAGAACCCCAGAACCAAGCCCCCATGGTGGGGGGAGGAGAAGGGGAGTATCACAATCCCAGTCCATAGCCTGAAAGTGCATGTGGCAAATGCAGTTAGCCTGTGGAACTCCTTGCCACTGGGGAGCACTGGGGCCAGGAGGGTTCCAAAGCAGAGGAGACACTGATGGATAAATGGGCACAGGCCCACCTCCATTAGCTGGGATCTAACCCCTTCTGCCCCAGGGCGCGAGCCAGCCATGGCCTGATGGTGTCAGGGAGAAACATCCCCTGGGAGCAGGTGATTCCTGAACTACCCACTGCCCACTTGGCGTGCAGGGGAGGGCCCTGGAACCTTCCTCTGGAGCAGCTGGGACTGGCCCCAGGCAAGACAAAACCGCCGGAGGGTGGGTCCAGTGCTGCCGCCCCTGCTCCCAGCTAATGGCCCAAACTGCCCCAAATCTTGGGAGGCCTCAGAGCCTGGTCTTCTAATCCCAGGAGGGGGCCTAACCCTGGGGCCAGGCAGCTGCCCTTCTGCTGGGCCACTCAAATCCCTGTCTCTGGAGAATCCTGATTCTCCAAGAGCAGTTCGGGGCGGGGGACACACAGCAGAGTGGCGAGCCCTGTTAGCCGGCCAGGGGCTGAGGAGGCAAGCTGTGGGAGGGCAGATGGAGCGGGGAGGCATCTGAGAGCCCGGGCAGGGCTCCCCCCGGGTCTGGCTGGGGAGGGCACGGCAGCAGTGTTTGAACTCCAGCCCATCTGGCCCCCAGCCAGAGCCCTCAGCCCAACAAAAGGACAATTGAGGAGGGCGGGGACGGGAAATGCACCTTTGGTCTCAAGCCAAGGTGGAGGGGGGAAGGACCCGCCCATGTGCAGATCCTGCGGCTAAGGGGTTCCTGGACTATGAACAGGACACCAGTGGGCTGGGCTAAAGTAGAAGCTCAATGGTTCTGTGCGGGGCACGGTCCAGAACTGCTGCCCAGCTCCAGCAGGGAGCCCAGATCCCAGTTGTCCCTGGGTCCAGACCCCAGCGCGAGCCAGACTCCAGAACCTGCCCCTGCCTGGGCTCTCGAGGGAACCCAGAACACACTGGCCTGCTGGGTTCTGGAGGGAGGCTAGAACCTGGCTTCGCATAAATTCTGCCCAGGTCTAAAACACTCCAGAACCCACACTTGAGCTGCCTTCTCCGAGGGGAGTCCACAGACCCAAACTCCCACTTGACCCACAAGTGAGTCTAGAACCCATGCCCACAGACAGCTGCCAGGAGGAGCCTGGAACCCAAATCTCTAACCAGCTGCTGGAAGGAAATGTCCTCCTATAAACTGGGGTCTGGAGAGGGGGTCCAGAACCTGATTTGCCAGCTGGGCTCTCGAGTGAGTCTTGCAGCTCAGGTCAGAGGAAGGGCTGTCAGCCTAGAACCCCAGGGATTGCCCCTGCATTGCTAGATGCCAGCCGCTGCCAACAGCCCCTGCTGCACCACAGCCATACCTGGGACGAGGCCCTGGCCAGGAAAGTGGCCGTAGATGGCGGAGCAGTGGGGGAAGGCGCTGAAGGGTGGCCCGGGCTGCAGGTCCGAAAAGGCGGTGCTAGATAAAGAGGAAGGGGTGGCGCTCGGGCTGGAGGCCCCGGGGGTTTCCTGCTTTACAAGGAAAGGGGAGTGAGGGTCTGGGGGGAGGGGGATGGTGAAAAAAAAAAGAGACAGGAGATGAAATGAAAATGGGCTGAAATGATCACAGGGCCGGTGCCGGGGATCTGGAGCCAGGGTGTGGGATCACAAAGGGGGCACTGGATCCCCTGCCCTTCCCCACACTCCCCACCCCACCCCGGCCCACTGGCGGAGCAGAGGAGGAGGGGCTGGGCAGCAGAAGGCTGGCTAAAGGGAGGGGAGGCGAAGGGGAAGTTGGGATGGCAGTGCTGTGCAGTGGGAGGGGCAGGGCCATGTACTGGCGCTGGTGAGGCTGTACCAGGGTGGGGCAGGAGGGGGCGTCAGTGCAATGTCGTGGCGGGCGGGTGCATAGTGCCATGCAGTGGGGGGCAGGGCTGTGCAGTGGGGGTCACTGTGTGTGTGCGGTGGGGCAGGGCTGTGCAGTGGGGCAGAGCTGTGGATTGGGGGGTCAGTGTGTGTGTGCGGTGCAGGCAGGACTGTGCAATGGGAGTCACTGTGTGTGTGCAGTGGGGCAGGGCTGTGCAGTGGGGGTCACTGTGTGTTTGCAGTGGGGGCAGGGCTGTGCAGTGGGGCAGGGCTGTGGATTGGGGGTCACTGTGTGTGTGTGGTGCGGGCAGGGCTGTGCAGTGGGTCACTGTGTGTTTGCGGTGGGGGCAGGGCTGTGCAGTGGGTCACTGTGTATGTGCAGTGGGGCAGGGCTGTGGATTGGGGGTCACTGTGTGTTTGCGGTGGGGGCAGGGCTGTGCAGTGGGGCAGGGCTGTGGATTGGGGGTCACTGTGTGTGTGCAGTGGGGCAGGGCTGTGCAGTGGGGGTCACTGTGTATGTGCAGTGGGGGCAGGGCTGTGCAGTGGGTCACTGTGTGTGTGCAGTGGGGCAGGGCTGTGCAGTGGGGGTCACTGTGTATGTGCAGTGGGGGCAGAGCTGTGCAGTGGGGCAGGGCTGTGGATTGGGGGTCACTGTGTGTGTGCGGTGCGGGCAGGGCTGTGCAGTGGGGGTCACTGTGTATGTGCAGTGGGGGCAGGGCTGTGCAGTGGGGCAGGGCTGTGGATTGGGGGTCACTGTGTGTGTGCAATGGGGCAGGGCTGTGCAGTGGGGGTCACTGTGTATGTGCAGTGGGGGCAGGGCTGTGCAGTGGGGCAGGGCTGTGCAGTGGGGGTCACTGTGTGTGTGCAGTGGGGGTCACTGTGTGTGTGCAGTGGGGCAGGGCTGTGCAGTGGGGCAGGGCTGTGGATTGGGGGTCACTGTGTGTGTGCAGTGGGGCAGGGCTGTGCAGTGGGGCAGGGCTGTGCAGTGGGGGTCACTGTGTGTGTGCAGTGGGGGTCACTGTGTGTGCGTGGTGGGGGCAGGGCTGTGCAGTGGGGCAGGGCTGTGCAGTGGGGGTCACTGTGTGTGTGCAGTGGGGCAGGGCTGTGCAGTGGGGGTCACTGTGTATGTGCAGTGGGGGCAGGGCTGTGCAGTGGGGCAGGGCTGTGCAGTGGGGGTCACTGTGTATGTGCAGTGGGGGCAGGGCTGTGCAGTGGGGCAGGGCTGTGCAGTGGGGGTCACTGTGTGTGTGCAGTGGGGGCAGAGCTGTGCAGTGGGGGCAGGGCTGTGCAGTGGGGGTCACTGTGTGTGCGCGGTGGGGGCAGGGCTGTGCTGTCCGGGGTAGGAGTAAGGTCCCAACAGAAATTCCATCTCCCTATTTGCCTTCCCCAGAGGTTCATTTCCCTGGGGGATGCAGGGCGGGGGCAGTTGCGAGCACCTCCCGCAGGGTCCCCCAGGCAGCAGGGTCCCGGTGGGTGCTGGTCCTGTAGCCCCTGGCCCTGACATCTCTTCACACCCACGCCAGCCCCAGCCTGCCCTTGACTCCCCCGGCTGTGGGGGGCAAGCCTCGAGGGGCAGCCCTTACCTGTCACGGTCGCGTATGGCTGGGGGGCGGCCAGGCCGCGGCCGAGTGGCGTGTTGGAGGGGGTCAGTGCGGCTTTGCCGTCATCCAGTGCACTGCTCAGCAGGGGCAGTGGGTAGAGACCCTGGGCGAGGGGGCAACAGAAAGGTCAGTGACCCCTAGTAAGTTTCAGCCCCCCGAGTCCTCCTAAGACCCTCATACTGCTCACCCCCCAGGGGAGCCCCCAGTACTGGTCATCCCCCCCCAGCTGGGACCTCCAGTACTGCTCAGCCCCCCTGAGAACCTCCAATACTTCTCACCCCCCCAGCTGGGACCCCCAGTACTGTTCAGCCCCCCCACTGGGAACCCCCCCAATGCTGCTCACCCACCACTGGGACCTCCCAGTACTACTCACCTCCTGCGAGGACCCTCCCCAATACCACTCACCCACCCTGGGGCCCCCAGTACCGCTCACCCCAGAGGGCCCCCCATACTGATCACACACCCCCGCTGGAACCCTCCAGTACTGCTCCCCCCCACTAGAACCCCCAGTACAAACCCCGTAATACTGCTCAACACCCCCTCCCCGCTGGGACCCTCCCAATACTGCTCCCCCCCCACTGGGACCCCCAATACTGCTCCCCCCCCCCGCTGGGACCCCCAATACTGCTCATCCCCCCACTGGGAAAGCCCCCAATACTGCTCCCCCCCCGCTGGGACCTCCCAATACTGCTCATCCCCCCACTGGGAAAGCCCCCAATACTGCTCCCCCCCCCGCTGGGACTCCCAATACTGCTCCCCCCCCCCGCTGGGACCTCCCAATACTGCTCATCCCCCAGAGCGATGGGCATGACCCGGACCTGCTCGCCCTTGGCATGGCTGGGGGAGGCGTAGGCCTCGGGGAAGTGCTGCCGCTCGAAGGGGCACTCCAGTGGCTCCAGGGGGGGCTGGCCGAAGGCCTCGGAGCGCAGCTGCTTGCGGGCAGCACGGGGGCCGCTCTGGGTGTCCATCCTGAGCCGGCAGCTTTCCGGGTCGCCTGCCGGGCAGAGCAGCCATGAGACCCCGCTCCAAGGGGCGGGCATGACCTGATCCCACAAGCAGCCACGGGCATGGCCTGATCCCCGACCGGCCCCCCACAACCAGCCACGGGCCCGGCCCGATCCCCGACTGGCCCCCCAGCCATGCATGGCCTGATCCCCGACCGGCCCCCCCACAACCAGCCACGGGCCCGGCCCGATCCCCGACTGGCCCCCCAGCCACGGGCACGGCCCAATCCCTGACTGGCCCCCCAGCCATGGGCATGGCCTGATCCCCGACTGCCCCCCCCCAACCAGCCATGGGCACGTCCGATCCCCGATTGGACCCCCCACAACCAGCCATGGGCACGTCCGATCCCTGACCACGCCCCCCCCCAACCAGCCACAGGCACGGCCCAATCCCCGACTGGCCCCCCAGCCACAGGCACGGCCCGATCCCCGACTGGCCCCCTGCCCCCCAGCCAGCCCATAGCTCCTCCAGGCCTGGCCCAGCTGCCCCAGGGATGCCCGGGCACCACCCAGCAGCGTGATGACACCACAGAGGGCATCGCTGCCTGCTGGGCCCTGGGCTGGGCATGGCAGACTGAGACCCGCCGCGTGGGAGCTGCCCTGGGCCCCGCCAGTCTCAGCGCCGCCTCCCCCGGGGGGGCTGGTAGGAGCAGCCCTGGCCCGGTCTCTGTCGCCCTCACGGGGTGTTCGCACCCACCCCGGGGCTAAGACGCCGGACTCCTCTGTCCCCATCTGCTGCCAGCCCAGCCCCAGAGAAGCCCCCCCAGCACCGTCCCACCCCCACTCACTGTCGTCCAGCTTCCTCTTGTTGTCGCTGCTGGCCTGGGCGATGCCCAGGAGCCCACTGATGGAGTAGGTGGAGCCCAGCGAGTCCGACTGGGGTGACTCCGGGGGGGTCACAGCCGAGCTGGGGACTGAAAACAACCCCCGCCGGGTCAGTAAGTCCTGGAGCAAGCGCCAGGAGAGGGGGTGGGCACGACGCCAGGACACCTCGCCCCATGGCGCTGGGTCGTGCCACCCGCCCCGAGGACAGGGGCAAGGCTGGGTATCCCAGGCCACCCAGGGGAATCATCCCTTGCAGATGTGCCTGGTGCACCGGGGACTCTGGGTGCTCCAAGCCTGACGCCAGCTGGCTCTGTGAGCCGTCCCTTCTCTGTGCCCATTTCCCTGTCTGGGGCAATGGCACAGGGTGGTCAAAAATGGAGGGCATTTTCCACAGAAAATTTCCATTTTTTGGTGGAAATTCAAATACTAAAAAATTTCAGGAAAAAACAGAAAATGTTTTATTTGGCAATGCTGCTGCAGTGCCTTCTGGGAATTATAGTTTGGGTGCCTTGAGTCCCTGTTCTCCTCTATAAGCCAGGATCCGGGGTGAGACTACATCTCCCATGGTGCACCACAGATGCATGGCAGCTGGGAGTCCCTGGCTATGGTGCATCATGGGAGATGCCCCCAGCCAAGAAGCCCAGCCCATAAAGGAAAACAGTGATATGGGGCAATGAACTACAACTCCCATGAGGCACCAGGGCACATTTCTGAATTGAAACATTTCAGTTTGGGAGCATTTGGGTTTTTTTATTTAAAAAAATCTAGATTTTTCTGCAGGAAACTGACGCTTTTCATGAAAAATTCCATTTTGTTGAAAACTCAAGTTTTGAGACTCACTCAGGCTGTGCCCGGGGCTCAGGGCTTTGGAGGCCACACAGTTGTCCATCGGGAGGTTGAATGGCTGCTGGACTTTGGTCCGGATGATTCTGATGGGGAAAAAGGGTATCAGAAAAATTAAATGGCAGGCCCTGGGCGTGGGCATGCCCAGTGTGAGAGCCGGGGCTGCTCCAGCACAGACTGGCTGGACCGACTCCTGTCCAGAAGGAAGCTGGAGGCAGGTCCCCTGGACTTCGGGGAGTGGTTCCTAGCACAGATTGGGGAGAGATTCATCCCTGGGCAAAGTCCTAGGTACCACTTCAGTCCCACTTTGCCTGTGGGGCATCGCAAAGTATTTTAGCCCCACGTTCCAGATGGGAAAACCGAGGCACAGAGAGGGGAAAGGGAGCAGGACTGAAATGGTGTCCAGGCTTTGTGGGATTTAAGTGGTACCAAGGCCTAATAACTCCACCGGACCCATGTTGGGCACCTCCTTGCCTTTCCGAGGGGATGGAGGTCATAAGAACATAAGAATATAAGAATGGCCAGACTGGGTCAGACCAAAGGTCCATCCAGCCCAGTATCCTGTCTACCGACAGTGGCCAATACCAGGTGCCCCAGAGGGAGTGAACCTACCAGGTAATGATGAAGTGATCTCTCTCCTGCCATCCATCTCCACCCTCTGACAAACAGAGGCTAGGGACACCATTCCTTACTCATCCTGGCTAATAGCCATTAATGGACTTAACCTCCATGAATTTATCCAGTTCTCTTTTAAACCCTGTTATAGTCCTAACCTTCACAACCTCCTCAGGCAAGGAGTTCCACAGGTTGACTGTGCGCTGAGTGAAGAAGAACTTCCTTTTATTTGTTTTAAACCTGCTGCCCATTCATTTCATTTGGTGGCCCCTAGTTCTTATATTATTGGAACAAGTAAATAACTTTTCCTTATTCACTTTCTCCACACCACTCATGATTTTATAGACCTCTATCACATCCCCCCTTAGTCTCCTCTTTTCCAAGCTGAAAAGTTCTAGCCTCTTTAATCTCTCCTCATATGGGACCCGTTCCAAACCCCTAATCATTTTAGTTGCCCTTCTTTGAATGGTTTCAGAGTAGCAGCCGTGTTAGTCTGTATTCGCAAAAAGAAAAGGAGGACTTGTGGCACCTTAGAGACTAACCAATTTATCTGAGCATAAGCTTTCATGAGCTGAACCTTTTCTAATGCCAGTATATCTGTTTTGAGATGAGGGGACCACATCTGTCGGCAGTATTCAAGATGTGGGCGTTCCATGGATTTATATAAGGGCAATAAGATATTCTCCGTCTTATTCTCTATCCCTTTTTTAACGATTCCTAACATCCCGTTTGCTTTTTTGACGGCTGCTGCACACTGCGTGGACTCTTCAGAGAACTATCCATGATGACTCCAAGATCTTTCTCCTGATTACTTGTAGCTACATTAGCCCCCATCGTATTGTATGTATGGTTGGGGTTATTTTTTCCAATGTGCATTACTTTACATTTATCCACATTAAATTGCATTTGCCATTTTGTTACCCAGTCACTTAGTTTGTGAGATCTTTTTGAAGTTCTTCACAGTCTGCTTTGGTCTTAACTATCTTGACCAGTTTAGTATCATCTGCAAACTTTGCCACCTCACTGTTTACCCCTTTCTCCAGATCATTTATAAAGAAGTTGAATAGGATTGGTCCTAGGACTGACCCTTGGGGAACACCCCTCTCCATTCTGAAAATTTACCATTTATTCCTACCCTTTGTTCCCTGTCTTTTAACCAGTTCTCAATACATGAAAGGATCTTCCCTCTTATCCCATGACAACTTAATTTACATAAGAGCCTTTGGTGAGGGACCTTGTCAAAGGCTTTCTGGAAATCTAAGTACACTATGTCCACTGGGGTCCCAACTAAATGAGAGTGGGGGGATCCCCGACGGATAGGAGGGGTTCCTGGGAGATGGAAGGGGACAGGACTGGCTACATCTAGGGGAGATGGGTGGGGATCCCCCAGGGCCGGACCCTTGCCACCTCCAACCTGTTAATGGAGCTGACACTGGGCACGGTGTCGTTGTCACAGACGCCCTCGGCCAACAGGCGGTCGCGGATCTCCCAGGCAAACATGGTGGGGTTCTGCCGCTTATAATCCCCAATCTTCTCCACCACCTTGGGGGTGGCCACCTTGGGCTTGGAGCCGCCGATCACGCCGGGCCGGATGCTGCCAGTTTCGTAGTACCTACTCCAATAGAGAAAGCAAGAGGGTTACCGGGTAAAGCGAGGGAAGTGGAGGGCGGGCGCTGCTGGAGTATGAGCGCTTGCGGGGTCTATGCTGCGATACCTCCCTCCCTATGGACTGAGCCCGGGGCTCGTCTTTCAGCACAGTACTGCAATCGCTCAGCGTGAAATGAACAGCTGGTTCCTCCCGGCTCACTGAGTGCCTTTAGCCCCAGATGGGGAAACTGAGGCACGGAGAGGTAACAGGGCATCACCCCAGTCTCCGATGGGGTCTTTGTAAATAGTCAGAGGGTATCCAGCCTCGGGGAACTATATCAAGCTGATATATGCTGATATAAGCTGATATATGCTGATCAGGCATGTCCCACTTCCTCCAGCCATCCGTTCCTACTGTGCCCACCACAGTGGTGTCTGGTGGCACTCTGGGACCCTGGGCTGGGGCTGGTTGAATTACTTATTGCAAACAAATGACCCTCCCCATACAGTCCCTCCCAAGCCACCCCCAGCTCGGCAGGACTGTCCCCAGCCTAGGGCACGCTGCATGGTAACTCACAAGCACTTCGGAGACTAACCGGTGGCAGGGGATGTACTGAATATTGGGGTGAAGAACCCATTCATGCTACTCTACCAAACTCCTGGCACCATCCACCCTGAGCCCACCACCCGTGGCAGCAACCGCTGGCTCCTGTGTGGAGGTGGGGGTTTCCCAGCCACTCTGCGCCAGCCAACTAGCCTTGCTGGGAGCCAGGTGCAGGGATGGCCAGAGACCGTAGTTTCTGGAGCTGTTTGAGCAGAGAGTCCTGTCCCTCCATGCCGAGAGCTGCCTGCCCAAGAGGACCCCAGCCAAGTGTAGGCCCCGAGATCATTATCTTCATTGACAGACGGGAAACTGAGGCATGCAGAACTACAGGGACAGGCCCAAGGTCACATGGGATCGGGGCAAAGCCAGGAATTGAACCCTGGGCTCTTGAGCACCAGACAGTGCCCTAGCCACTAGACCAACCTTTGTGTCCACTTAGCTCTGCCCAGACAGATTCTAGTTACCCTGGCTGGGCTCTTTGCAGCAGGACTGTTCCCAGACTGGATGGCGAGCTGTGCCGCCTGTAACAGCCCCTGGCCCGGCTCCTCCCATGGAGGGCAAACTGGGGGGACTCTGCTGGGAAGCCGGGTGTGACTGGCCAGGAGACTGTGAGGCCACGTCCCAGCTCCACTGCCAGCCAGCAAACATCTCCCGCTTCTGCGCTTACCTGCCCAGGATTTTGCTGACGCAGCCATGGCTGACCCGCAGCTGGCGGGAGATGTCGCAGGGCCGCACGCCCTGGTGAGCCAGGTCCACGATGCGCTGCCTGACCACTTCTGGCAGGGGGCGGCCATTCACAAAGGCCCCGCCCAGCTGGTTCAACCCGCCGTGCCCTGCCAAGAGACAAAGCCAGCCCCAGGCAGGCCAGGGGAGGCCTGGTATTACTTAGGGGCCATGTACCGCAGCCGGTTACGCGCACTGGCTCAGCCCCGAGAGATCAGGCTGAGTGCAGAACCCCCAGGGATGTTCTCTGGCCGGGGTCCTGCAGGCACCAGACGCATCGCACTGTCTCCCAGCCTTAGACTCCATGGATCAATGAGATTTTTAGCAAACTTTGGGCTGCTAACAAGTGAGATTCCTGGAGCCCAACGAGGGTCACCAACACCTGTGATTCCATCACGGGGCTCGCGATATTGGCTGTTTTCCTTCAAGCCACAGCTCCTAGAGTCACAGGATGACAAGAGAATCTCCACTGGCATTTTATTAAAAAGTAAGTAAGTTTCTGTCTCTCGTGGCTGGGGAGAAAATGTGACCCCCAACATGAGCCCAATGGTTCGAACCCCGGAAAGCAAAATCTCCTGATTTGTTTAGCCTGGCTTGGGATCTGTGCTCCCTGGGTACTGGTGGCACTGCTAACAGCCTCTGTTTGTCCCCAGGGATGGCACAGGCCCTGGCTTTCCTGGCACCAGCCTCACCCAAAGATATATTCTGGTAGCACCTCGGAGCCCTGCTCCGAGATTAGGTGCTGCACAGGCAAACCAAACAAACATAGATTAGATCTGAGATTGTTGGACAGAGCAGATCCAAGGGATAAGGGTGTGTGTTAAATGGGTGATGTGTAGGAATTCTCACTGGAGCTGTTTTAGGTTGAACAAGCAGCGACACCTATCATTAAGGTGGTCTGATACTTCCCATTACGAACCCCTGTTTTCAGTTGTGTATAACTTTGCAAACTTAAACTTTCAGGGTTGAAATTTTCCAGGCCAGGGTCTGCCACAGGCTGAACTGATTTGGAAAGTTTCAGCTAAAATGGTTCTGCTGTTTCCAAGACCGAGACTGGCAGGGAAATACATGGCTTTGCACATGTCAAAAATGTCGAGAAGCTCTAACACCTCCATGCTTTGGAGGAAGAACTTGAAATTTGGCAGGGGGAGGTTGCCCTTGGATCAGTGAGGTGCCTTTTGCCATCCCCATGCAAATTCACTTAAAGTTGGCCATTTGATGAGCCCCTAAAATCTCAGTTCACACATGCTCAGTGGAGACTTGTTAGAGTTTGGCAGCTAAATTCTCCAAAGATTCCATCTGCCCTGAGTGCGCTCTATCCCCTCACATGTGACTGGATGTTGCATGCTCCAGCCCCACAGTGCGAATGAGCATGCTCCATCCCAGGGCTGCAGGAGCGGAGCAGGACTTTCCCTGCAACTAGGGTGACCAGATGTCCTGATTTTATAGGGACAGTCCCGATTTTTGGGTCTTTTTCTTATATAGGCTCCTATTAACCCCCCCCCGCCCTTGTCCCAATTATTCACATTTGCTGTCTGGTCACCCTACCTGCAACTGATCCTCCTAGAGGCTGGGGCTGCTGTGGTGCTGGGATCAGGGAGACTGTCTGTCCCGTGCATTCAGCAATTCCCCCTCCAGGCCTCCAGGCTAATGCCAAGGGGGAGGAATGGGGGAGGGTGAACAGGAGATGTAGTGTGGTGGGGGACAGCAGCAGAAGAGGACAGGGAGAGGTTAGAACTGGATGGGGGCAGAAGAGTCCATCCCCACTAGACACACTCCCCATCAGAGCCCAGAATGGAACCCAGGAGTCCTGAGTCTCCCTGTTCCTCTGCTGTCTAGGAAATAGCCGTGAAGCCCCCTGGAAAAAAAATGATGATTGGGGTGGGGGCAGAAATCGGATTTTTTTTATTTAAATACATTTTTGGATTTTATTGAAATGACAGTAAGTTTTTCTTTTTAAAAATACACCTGTTTCAAAGGCAATCTGAATGTCATATGAAATATGTTCAGGGCTAACGCTTGTTATAATTTCTTCAAACATTTCAATACAAATAAATTGGCTGAATCCATGATCCTCCAGCAAAACCTTTGCACCAACAGCTGCTTGTCTCTAGAAAGAAAGAATCAGGAGCAAGACATCTAAGTTTGGAAGCCGAGTTTTGTAAATGTGGCACACTAGGTCCTGTGCTGTATTAAGGTGACCTGGGACTGTGCTAGGGGGTGCAAGAGCCTGGCAAAGTCATCCCAGGCGTTGAGACCTGGCCTCTGATGCCAGCAGACGCCATCAGGTATCTCACTGGGATCATCCTCTGAGCCCACCTGGGCCATCTCATACTGCTGGTTTATAGCTTCTGGTCAGACTAGCTCCGTTCTCACATTATGACAACCATGGAAACGCACTCTCCAGCTCATGGAAAAACACGGAATGCCGGTAACGGCCAGCCCTTGCTTCTGGTTGGATCTGGGCCCTTCACGTAAAGAGCCTCGCTCTGTCGCCTTGTGAGCATACACGGGCAGAGACGCAAACACACCGAAATCCATTCATTTCCGCGCCAGCCTCCCTCTCTGACTCCAGAAACTGCAGCACGACTGGCATGTGGGTCACACCAGCAGAAGTCGTGGAGTGATGTGCGTTTCTGGGGGCGGGGGTGGGAGGGGTTAGGTAGCAAGGGAGAGGGAGCAGAATGTGCAATGCTGCTGTCAAGGCAGGGTCAGTTTCAACACCTGGGAGCTGAAGGAAAAAACCTGTAAGGGCTGCAGGTTGTCAAAGAGACCCTGTTTGGGAATATTGTCAAGAAATCCCTGTAAAAAGGGAACATGCGCCAAACGTGAACTGTGCCACAAAGAGATGCGAGGCCTGCGTGTCACAATGAACCACCATGAAAAATGCTCCTCAGAAGGGAACAACTTTGTGAACATGTCTGGTCTGGATCTGATCTGGATCAGTTGGTTAGTAAACTTATTTTTGCATCATTCTCAAATACTAGTTACCATGCCTTACCGCGCTAGCAAGTGACACCGTAGATTATGGTCATTCGGTTGTGTTTTGAGGGCATTGCTTACATAGGGATTTCAAAATGTTGGTGTTCCAAATAGAACTGTCACGTTACTTTGTTGTGGGAGGATTTATTGACTACTGCTGGACTTCGGAGGGTCATTTTTTTTATTGCTTAATCTAATCAAACACCCTGGGTGACGATTTCCCGTTTAAAAGTAAAGGGTTATTTGGCATCTAGGAACGGTAGCAATTTTTTCCAAGCTGTTTGGTGTGTTGCTAGAGATAAGGGTTTAAACAGATTGAGATATTCCCTATGATTTGTTATTTTCCCTATAACACTGGATTTAGAGTAAATATCTTTTAAACAGTGGTGCAAACAGCTGCAGGAGGAGGAATCTATCATACAATCTCATTTTTTACAAAGCAGTGCAAGGCACAATACTCCGTGAGCGAGAGTGACTTTTTTACCGCTTTGTTTCAGGGTCCAGCCTAGACATAAATGGTCCATCATCTGCACTGTCTGCAACTTCAGAGTCATCTGCCGGTGCCGCCAGCAGTGCTGCAAGTAAACAGGTTTCAGAGGAGCAGCCGTGTTAGTCTGTATTCGCAAATAGAAAAGGAGGACTCGTGACACCTTAGAGACTAACCAATTTATTGGAGCATGAGCTTTCGTGAGCTACAGCCCACTTGATTGGATGCAGCTACATCCGATGAAGTGAGCTGTGGCTCACAAAAGCTTATGCTCAAATAAATTGGGTAGTCTCTAAGGTGCCATAAGTCCTCCTGTTCTTTTTAAGTAAACAAGTGTCAGGCAGTAAATTACTTGGATTAAAAAAAACAACAAACCAAACTTGCCTTCATTGTCCAGTAAAACTATGGATGAGTTTGTAACCAGGAGCAGCAAATTCCACAAAGACTCCACAGATGCAAAGATTGCTCAATTCATTTGGGCAACAAATTCTCCCTTTCGTCTTGTTCAGGAAAAACATTTGATTGCCATGGTTCAATCTCTGAGCAGGCTGCCTCCGCCCGGCAGAGCAGCCACTGCTGAACAGATGCTGGATACAGCGCATGAGAAGGGCATTGAACAGTTTGCAAAAAACATTGATGGGAAATTTGTTAATCTGAGTCTTGATGGGCGAAGCAATGTACACAATCATCTAGTAATAGGTGCTTGCGCGACAACAGAAGATGCGGTTGGCTGTCTTATAGAAACAACTGATACATCATGAAATGCCCGTTCAGCAAAGTACTTAAAAGAAGTAGCAGGAAGAGTGATAACAAACCATGAACAAAAAACCAAGTGTCAGGTGTGTAGCTTTGTCCCAGACAATGCTGCCAATGTAGCAAAGATGAGAAGAAATCTAGAAGCAAGATAATGAAGGGAACCCCGACACTTATAACCTGTGGGTGCAGGGCTCATGTGATGCATCTTTTAGCCAAAGACTTAAGTACAACTCCAGGAATCAAGGAAAATGTTGTTGAAATTGCAAAATATTTCCAGAACAACCACGCTGCTTCAGCGTCACTGAAGAGAGCAGGAGGATTCAAACCAAGTCCCCTCCTAGGTGTACAATGGGCTTTCAATGGCAGTTTGAAGCTGTTTATTAAGAACTGGCCTGTTCTGACGGCAATTTATGAGGAAAATCGTGACAAAGTAGATGGAAATCTCCCAGCCAAAGTAGCCAACCAACAACAAGAGAAGTGGAGAAAGACATTGGCTATCCCGAATCCTGCCTTGGACAAACGGCAGCAGGGTGCTGCTGAATTGCTGCTGGTGTGGAAATGTGGAAAGAACTTCAAGAGACGCTGAAGAAAGAAATAGCCCCCAACAGAGGTAAATTGCAGGCAGGAGAGAAATGGCGGGATCCAGCACTTCCTCCAAGTCATGTTCTTGTCGATATTCTCAACCCAGCAGACCCAGGGAGATGTGTAACTGCAGAAGATGCTGCTCTGATGTGGCACCTAAGAATCACACATCAATCATCCCAACCATCATAAATTCCAGGCTGAAGGTGAACCCTGCAAGCAGCACGTGTTGGCTGCTCATGTTTTAAAGGAAAGTCCCACCACTGAACGGGTGAAAGTCACTGGCGAAGCACCTGGAACCAGTTTGGTGAAGTGTTAGCCCAGTTTTTGCAGCAGTAACCTCTTCTGAAGGTGCAGAGAGAACATGTTCTTCATTTGATGGGGGAGGGATAGCTCAGTGGTTTGAGCATTGGCCTGCTAAACCCAGGGTTGTGAGTTCAATCCTTGAGGGGGCCATTTAGGGATCTGGGGCAACTATGGGAGATTGGTCCTGCTTTGAGCAGGGGGGTTGGACTAGATGACCTCCTGAGGTCCCTTCCAACCCTGATATTCTATGATTCACAGATGAGAAGTCGACTGCGAGTTGAAAAAGTCAGTGAGATCTACTAGTTTGAAGGACAGCCTAAGTCACTTAGGAGGCTGTTGTCTCATTTCAAGAGACAAGCGTCACTGAGTCCTAGGGTCTAGTCTCTGCCCAGCCTGTCCCCAGTCTTCTGGGAATGACCCCTTCACTGAACCGGGCCCCAAGGACCCGCACAGTTCCACCAGGGCAGGCCCGTGGCCTCCACAGCTCCCACACTCCCTGCAGTGAATCCAGCCAAGCTGACCGGGCCCCTCAGAGCACAATGCTCTCAGGGAATATTCCCACAGGCAGCCTTTCCCAAACAAGGTCACCATTAATTAGTCACCTGGCTACAGAATCTGGACATCCTTCGGTCAGCACAGAGGGGCAGGGGTTACGCCATAGTCCACCCTGGTCCAACCAGTGCCGTGATGAGCCAGCCAAGTAGTGAGGGACTCCACCTCTGGCTCCCTCTCTTGGATCCCCCGGTCCAGGCTCCTGCGCCCCTCCAAAAGGCCCCCTTCTTCCAGCCACCTGACCCCTTGCTCTCCAGCTCCCTTCCACTTCTGGAGTTGTTCTGTCCTTGGGGCAACTCTTTGTCTTGCTGGACCCTCTGTTGATTTGAGTGGGATTGAGCCAGTTCTTTAATGGCTTTATCCATTGCCCCAGACAGCAAAGTGACTCCCCCCACCCCCAACTCCTACACTGCTCCAGTGTTAACCCTTGTCTACCCGCTGGGTAGAAATGCAACATACAAAGGGAAACTGAGGCACGCCAAGGCTGCATAAAAATATTATCGAAAATTCCCACTTCGTCACCTTAGGCAAGTAAGAACTTATGCTCCAGTCACTTTCATTTATGTCGACTTGAAATTTTTCCCAGGCTGACCTGAAATAATCAGATTAATTCACTAACTACAGTTAATCCCTCTGTTCCTTTAACAAATCATTTAGCTGGAATGTGAAATATGGTTTGATAAGCGAAGCTGATGTATCCAAAACATCCAAGGTTGTTTTCTTTAATAAAAATAAATTGTAGATGCTGTTTTGGGTGTTTAATTAAATTCCCAGTTAGCATCCAAATGCTGCTTGACACAAACCATGAACAAAAAGTTAATTATCTAGGAAATAAGAAACAGATCAGTCACCATTTTTGAACAGACTAAAAATGTACAGTTGATAAGAATCTGAACATATTACACTATATAATTGTGTAAATAAATGTATGTAGTAAGCGGGGACCCTGCCAGGTCCCAAATCTAGTGTAAAGGCTCCATGTGACTATAAAATGTGCATGTTTTAATGGTTATAGTGCCAATGAGAACAAGCAGAAAAGTGGATTAAAATCGATGGTTTGCGGATCCCCGCTCTCCGCCCGGTGGTTTGAATCACTGCAGCCCAGACTGGCCTGGAGCGCCAGAGCTGGGAGATGTCAGGAGCTAAGCAGCAAAGACACCCCAACATTGGAGCCCCTCATGGGGAGCACAAGCAGAGGGGAAGCAGGGATGGGACAGGCTCTGTGGGGAATCACCCCTGCTCCCCTCCTCCTCTAGCTTCCACACTGCCCTATTTTCCTCCCATTCCCCACACACACACCCCGACTTTCCCTTCCCCATGCTGTTCCCTCCTGGCTGCCCACTGCCCTGCATTCCAGCACTTCCTTTTTCAGAACTCCCGCGCGGATTTGTAGTCCATAGAACTCTGCATATGCTTGATAGACACATCCAGTCTCTCTTTGAACCTTGCTAAGTTCATGGCCAGTAGCAGTCAGTTCCACTGGCTAATTCCACCAGGAGCAACGGTGGGCGTGGCCCTTCTGTGGCGACTCCAGGGCAGTCTGTAGGGTTACCCCACGTGACCAAGTGGAGGTGGGAGGACTATCAGCACCGCTAACAGTCACTAACATTTGATCCTGTCCACGTGATGGGCCAGCTGTGCTGCTGGGGTTGACAGGGAAAGTTCCAGCAACTACAGTGAAGCTGCGGCCCGGCACACCGGCTGGGGATCTGGTCAGCACCGTCTTGCCAAGTCTCTTGGTCTGCAAACTCCAGGCCAGGCTCTTCCAATCCCACAGGGGTGCCATTCCCCTGCCCTCTTATTTCCACAGGCCTTGGCCAGGAGACACTTATGCTCTCCTGGCTCTGGTGATGCTGCGTGTGGGTCAGCTAGCCCGGGTTAACACAGCCATGGAGACACAGCAACCTGCCTCGCCACTTGAGTCAGGGTTCGTCTACGCAGCAAAAGCCCCGTGGCTGCAAGTCCAGGGCCTGGACAACTGACTCAGGATGACGGGGATCGTGCTAGGCATGGGCCATGGGTATAATAGGCCAGGGGAGGCTAAGCCCCGCTGCCCGACACCTGGGCCGTGGTGGTCCTGCCTCTTCCCCTCCCTGCTCTGTCCCTTCCCCGAGGTCCCCATTGCCTGCCACTGCTCGGTGAGCCAGTCCCTCCCCTCCTCCACCCCGTCCCCTGCGAGACCCCCTCACGGAGGGGAGGGAGGGATGGAGGGACGTGGCAAGTGGCGGCAGGGGGGCAGAGTGGGCAGGGGGCAGTGCAGGGGAGGGGGCGGGGTGGAGTGTGGGTGTGGCCACGGATGGAGGAGGCAGGACAGGGAGCTTCGTCTGCCTCCCATGGCGCTAGGGGCTAAAAATAGCTGTGTAGATGCGTCCACTCGGGCTGGCACCTGGAGCCTGAGGCCTCCTGCCTCTCTGGGTCTCAGAGCCAGGCACCAGCCTGAGCCCAGATGTCTCCACTGCAGTTTTTAGCTGCATTGGGCAAGGCCCATGAGCCCAGTCAGGTGACCGGGGCTCAGTGACTCGCTGCCGGGGGGCTGGTTTTGCTGGGTAGACGTACCCTTAAAACCACCAGGGAGCCTCTTCCCACCTGTCCTGTCTCCTTCTGCAGCCAGCTTCCCACTTGGCACTGGGCAGGGGGAACCAGTTGGAAGCTGTTGATCTGAACCCCCCAGCTTGCAGAGTGGCGGCCGAAGGGGGCAACGCTGCAGGTCCAGAAGCACACGGTTGCCCAGGCTCGCTGCCAGACCTGAGCACTGTCTGCGTTTTCCTCACGTTCTCTGTACTCAGCAGTGCCCCTTCCGTTGCCTACTGACTCAGCGCTGCCTGGCAGCTTGGGCTCGCCGCAGGATGAACTGAGCTGCAGCTGGGGCTTCGGCCCAGCCTGTCCACACACAGAACCCTGTCCCTGGAGCCTGGTGGTGCTTTTAACTGCCCATCCCCGCTGCCAACACAGCCTGCTCGGTTGCCGTCACCTGAGCTAGGCTAGCTCCAGAGGAGCTGGCTCTGCCATGAGGACATAACGTCTGCGGGTCTTTGGGCCTCTCTTTGCTCCTGCCATCTGGTGCCAGCGATCGGCCAGCTGCTTGGAGCGGGAGGGAGGCGTGATGCCCTGCGCGATAGGGAAGCCATCACAGCTTGGACCAGGCCGCCCCCAGACTGGGCTGTAGCCAACCTAACATGCAGTTAAAGTGACATGGGAGAAGCATCAGTCGCTCATTTCCATGCCAAATATGTTATACGCCTGTATGGAGCTGAGCAGAACAATTCTGCAGCCCGTGCTCCTTCAGCAGCATGTGTCTGGGCAGATTCGGATCTTCTCTACGCCAGCTCACACCAGTGAAGTCACTGGGGCTACCCTGGGTTCACAGGAACATGAGATAAATCAGAATCAAGCTGTTCATTTGGAAAGAACTTTATGCTCTAATGTATTTGCCCCATGCACTAGGCGAAGGGTGTGGCTGTGGTTAATGCACGGGACTAACAGCCAGGAGCCCTGGGTATAAATCCTAGCTCTGCCGCTGACTCACTGGGCGACCTGGGGCAAGTCCCTTCCTATCTGGGACCTCAGTTTCCCCATCTGAAACCAGCAGGGTTGTTGGGGGTAAATTCCTTAAGAGCTTTTGCCCAGATACTGCTCTTGTTTGGAGAGGGGAATGTGAGTACGTAGCTAGGATGATAAGTCTGCTGACTGCCATTTTGCAAATGGGGAAACTGAGACACAGAGAGGGGACGGGACTTATGTAACTTCATGAAGCGAATCAGGGGAAGAGCTGGGAGGAGCTCAGCAGTTCCTGGTTCCCAGCTCCGTGCTCTGCCCCGGGCTGTGATTGTTTGTGTCCAGTGTGGCAGTATTCTCCCTGAGTGACCCCCAGACCGACATGCACACGCAAGGATCTACACACATGCACATGGATCTGCACACAGAGTTACACGCATGCACTGACCAACACACATCCACACAGCTCTACACGCATGCACAGATCTACATGCACCCAGATTTACATGCCCATGTGTGCCCACCCCTACATGCCAGCAGGGAGCTACACACAGGCTTAGACACACTCGTATCTCTGCACACCCCAACACAGACACCCAGCCCTACACGCTACCTGGACCCCCCCAGCCATTGCCCCTCACAGCCCCATACACTCCACTAGTTGCCAGCAGCACTCCCTGCCTGCTCCACCATGTGCCCGCTTCCTTCTCTCCAGGATTGTCAGGCTTGCCCTTGGCCAGATGAACACGTTCCCACCCACTGCTCTAAAGGCAATGGGTGGGAAGGCCCTCATTTGGCTTGGCGTCGTTACAGGCCAATGCACGGGCAGATATTGGTGCAGTGCAGGGTTGCATGGGTAGGAAAAGAAGTGCAGTAACCCTGGCCCTGGCACCAGCTGCAGTTTCAACCAAGAGGGTAAGGCTCGGTTGGGCCGGAGAGGAAGCTGCCCGCAAGGTGGCGAGGGGTACGGAGTGTACAACCCAGGTTGACCATTGGGACCCTGGCAGAGGGGTACAGTTCGGGCGCCTGGGGACGAGGCATGGCCATCTGGGGGGGAGCTGTTGGAAAGGGGTGTGGAAGCAAAGGAGACACGCACGCCAGAGAGAGGTGAGGCGAAGCCGAACTTCACAGCCAGGGAGAGGGGTGGATTCCCTCTTGGGCGATGGGTTGTGGTGCTGACAAACATTTTGTACTGCAATGAGACAAGGTGGGTGGAGAAAGAGCTTTTATTGGCCCAACTCCTGGCAGGGAGAGAGCCCAGCTTTCGAGCTACGCAGAGTAATTTACAGTTTAGTTTCCTAACCGAGCATTTGATGACACTAGATGTTATTTATTTTCTGTTCTTGTTCTGCCAGATTTCTGGGTTTTTCCTTTATACAGTTTAAAACTGGAAGATCTCTCCATCGTCCTGATTTGCCAGAAGCTGGCAATGGGTGACAGGGGACGGATCACTTGGTGATTCCCTGTTCTGGTCATTCCCTCTGGGGCACCTGGCAGTGGCCACTGTCGGCAGACAGGACACTGGGCTAGATGGACCTTTGGTCTGACCCAGTCTGGCCGCTCTTATGTTCTTATGTTCCTCTCCTCACGGTAGGCATTGCCGGACCAAGGCCTGGGTCGCTGCATAAGCACCACTGTAAGGTTTGAAGCTCATCGCAAGGAGAATCTGCTGAACATGAGCTCCCCGTGCGATGCTGGGGCCAAAAGGACTAATGTGACCCTGGGATGGGTAAACAAGGGAATCTCAAGTAGGAGCAGAGAGGTGATTTCACCTCTGTGTTTGACACTGGTGCGACCGCTGATGGGATCCCGTGCCTAGTTCTGGTGCCCACAATTTAAGCAGGTTGTTGATAATGGGGGAGGGTTTGCAGCAGAGCCAGAAGAATGGTTAAAGGCTTGGACAACCTGCCATCGACCCCAGGAGCTCCATCAAAGAGACTGTCAAGGGGGACCTGGATCCCAGTCTGTCCCTGGATCCCTGTCCCTGGATCCCAGAACCTACAGAAATTGGTACCAGAGGGGTCTTCAGTCTAAGGCCTGACACGATCCGCTGGCTGCAGGTCCAAGCCAGGGTCACTAACCATTGGAACGACCTCCCAAGGGCCTGGTGTGTTCTCCAGCACAGCCCATTGCTAAAGCGAGCGGGCTGCTTTGCTAACAGTCTGCTCCAGTTCAAAGAGGGATTAAGTTGGGGATTGGGTGGTTGGACTGGATGATTGCCTTAGCCCTGTCTGGCCTAATAATCTCTGACTCGATATACCACTCCCAGCCCCACTCCCAGGAACGTAAGGTCAGCCAGGTGGGAGCAGGGAGCTTGAGGCACCAGTAACGCTTAGAGGGGCTCAGTGTGGGACGTGAAAGGGGGTGACATACAGGAGCTGGCTGAGATGGTTACAGGGGCTGGGGAGGTCAGGGTACAGCGCTTGGGAACAGAGGCGGGGTAAGGGTGTTGGGGAGGGGCAGTGGAATTGGGAGACAGAGCCTGGCGGGTTCTGGGAGGGTGTCCAGGAATGTGGAGCAGAGGACAGGATACAGGGAATGGGGGCAGAGGGGTGGGGAAGGGGAGCTGGAGTACCAGCGACCAAGGGGGTGGGAGAGAAGAGTTGGGTTACAGAGAAGTGCCATTAACTCTCCAGAGCAGAGTTTTTTCCATCTGGCCAGCCCCTAGTGGTCAAAACCAATGAACCAGGCCCCCCAAAATGATGAGGTGGCCTTAGAAACCACAAGGGATTTTTGCAATGCCAAAGGTGGGGTCCTTTTGTCTTTGCTTTTTTGCGAGGGGGCCTGGGGCCACATGACCAGCTGCCCTCTGCAAACAGGCAGTCTGGAGCAGAAACTCCCCTGGCTCCAGGAGCTGGGGCTTTACAAAACACCACAAAGAGAGTGGGGATCAAACCCCCAGAGGCTGCTGGGCTTGTGCAGGGTGAGCCTGGCTGGGTCAGGGAGTGCTCCCCATGGTGTTAGGGGGTTCAGGCTGTAGGGCAGGCCCCTGGTGGGTGCTGGAGGATGTGGCCTGTTTCTGGGGTCTCAGTGTGGTGCGAGAGCCAACACATGGGGGGCTCTGAGTAGGGGCCTGTTCCTCTGCGAAGCCTGGCTGCTTTCCTGCTCCACCAGCCCCTGGGCAGTAAGGAGTTAATTTAAAGGGGACTCAGTTTGGGGTGGGTGGTAAGGGGGGGGGGCGCATGGCGAGAGGAAACCAGATTAATAGAGAAATGGGGGGGCCATTAGAGAGACAAAGAGGAAATCAGGCCGGAGCAATAGAGAAGCAAAATCTAATATCAACGAGGGAGAAATAAATGGAGATTAGGGCGAGCAAATTAGCTGTAATGGGCTCGGCGCTAATACAAAAATAACAGGCGAGGGGAGAATGCCTCCGAGGGGCGCCGGGCTGCGGAGCCGGAGCGCTCATGCAGGCAAGAACGATTATGCAGGGGAGGCGAGATGGAGAGCGGTGGGGGGGAAAGGGGGGCAGCTGGCTGCCAGGCAGTGGGTGTGCATGGAGGGGAGGGCACCACACATTGGCGCAGGGCTGGGACGCGCTGCCCGGCTGGCCACCTCACTGCACCATCTTTTAAACAAGCCCCCACCTTCCAATGATTCCCCACCCCACTCCTGGGCCGGCCCAGAGACCCCCAGTCCCGCTGCAGGCCATGTGGGACAGCCCCAGAGAGGGGGAACTCCACAGCACTATGGGCATAAGGCTAAAAGGCCTGTCAGAATCTGTCCCTGAAGGGGGCTCTGTTAGGGCCTGATCCTGTGAGGTGCCAGATCCCCTCACTCACTGGAAGGGGGTGCTGCATCCCACAGGGCCAGGACCAGCAACAGGGATGCTCACACTTGCTGAAATAATGGACAAGTGATCACACCAACAGGGCTATTTACACATCTGTCCAGCCATCATAATAATTGAATCATAGAAGATTAGGGTTGGAAGGGACCTCTGGAGGTCATCTAGTCCAACCCCCTGCTCAATGCAGGACCAACACCAACTAAATCATCCCAGCCAGGGCTTTGTCAAGCTGAGCCTTAAAAACTACAAAGGAAGGAGATTCCACCACCTCCTCAGGTAACCCATTCCAGTGCTTCACCACCCTCCTGGTGAAATAGTTTTTCCTAATATACAACCTAGACCTCCCCCACTGCAACTTGAGACCATTGCTCCTCATTCTGTCATCTGCTACCACTGAGAACATCCAAGCTCCATCCTCTTTGGAACCTCCCTTCAGGTAGTTGAAGGCAGCTATCAAATCCCCCCTCACTCTTCTCTTCTGGAGATTAAACAATCCCAGCTCCCTCAGCCTCTCCTCATAAGTCATGTGCTCCAGCCCCCTAATCATTTTTGTTGCCCTCCGCTGGACTCTCTCCAATTTGTCCACATAATTCCTGTAGTGTGGGGCCCAAAACTGGACACAGTACTCCAGAGGAGGCCTCACCAGTATCGAATAGAGGGGAATAATCACTTCCCTCGATCTGCTGGCAATGCTCCTACTAATGCAGCCCAATGTGCCATTAGCCTTCTTGGCAACAAGGGCACACTGCTGACTACTATCCAGCTTCGCATCCACTGTAATCCCCAGGTCCTTTTCTGCAGAACTGCTGCTTAGCCGGTCGGTCTCCAGCCTGTAGCGGTGCATGGGATTCTTCCTTCCTAAGTGCAGGACTCTGCACTTGTCCTTGTTGAACCTCATCAGATTTCTTTTGGCCCAATCCTCCAATTTGGCTAAGTCATTCTGGACCCTATCGCTACCCTCCAGCTTATCTACCTCTTCCCCCAGCTTAGTGTCATCTGTGAATTTGCTGAGGGTGCAACTAATCCCATCATCCAGATCATTAATGAAGATGTGGAACAAAACCAGCACCAGGACCGATCCCTGGGGCACTCCACTTGATATTGGCTGCCAACTAGACATCGAACCGTTGATCACTAACCGTTGAGCCCGACAATCTAGCCAGTTTTCTATCCACCTTATGGTCCATTCATCCAGCCCATACTTTAACTTGCTGGCGAGAATACTGTGGGAGACCGGATCGAAAGCTTTGCTAAAGTCAAGATATATCATGTCCACCGCTTTCCCCATATCCACTGAGCCAGTTATCTCATCATAGAAGGCAATCAGGTTGGTCAGGCATGATTTGCCCTTGGTGAATCCATGTTGACTGTTCCTGATCACCTTCCTCTCCTCCAAGTGCTTCAAAAGGGTTTCCTTGAGGACCTGCTCCATGATTTTTTCCAGGAGCTGAGGTGAGGCTGAGCAATCTGTAGTTCCCCAGATTCTCCTTCTTCCCTTTTACAGTTTGGTCTGAACATGTATCAGTCAGCCACTTATCAAGCCATTTAATCTGAGCCCCCTTGATTTTATATTGTTCTAGATTCTTAATCAAAATGTCAGCACAAGGTCACATGCCTTAGAGGAGTCTAAGCATAGAATATCAGGGTTAGAAGGAACCTCAGGAGGTCATGTAGTCCAACATCCTGCTCAAAGCAGGACCAATCCCTAATTTTTCCCCAGATCCTTAAATGGTCTCCTCAAGGATTGAACTCACAACTCTGGGCTTAGCAGGCTAATGCTCTAAACCACTGAGCTATCCCTCCTCCCAACACTGTTAATTACAACTCTACTAATAACTTTACCAATCAACCTTGTATTCTCATTTTTAAAATATACAGCGTGAATTTGCCAGGATCTGTTTTCCATAAACCCACATTGATTGGCGTTAATTACATTGCTTTCCTTTAATCTTTATTAAAGGAGTATCAGATTGGCTACCACACTATTTTGCTGATGTCAGGCTGACAGGCCTGTAACTCCCTAGGTCGTCCCCTTTTTAAATATTGGCACAACATTAGCTTTCTTCCGGCCTTCTGGAACTTCCCCAGTGCTCCATGACTTAGCAACAACAATCAGCACTAATTGGACAGGAGACACCTTTGCCAGCTCTTTTGAAACTCTTGGGTGCAAGGCCTCTGCTCCTGCTGATTTAAAGAGGTCTGACTTTAGTCGTTGCTGTTTGACATCCTCCTGAGCTGCTGTTGGAGAGGAAAGTATTTCGTCATCTTATGATACGAATACTTCATCCAGCTCTTTTCCAAATACGGAGCAGAAATATTTATGGAACAGTCTGCTGCACAGACACACAGTAAGAGAACACCCCTCCCCCTCAGCCCTCCGTCTCAGGTGCGAGACGTGACAAAAGGCTGATTTTCAGAGGACAGGGCTCGGGGATTCCCGGACATCCTTCCAGGCTGTGGGCCATCTTGGTTGTAGAGCACAGTCTGTCGGACGGGTCCAGCTATCTTGCCACATCGGCCTCTGAGCCACCAAGATCTTTGTCCCAGTTTTGCTCAACCAAATGCTCCACGGCACTTTGCTTCCATGACACTCAGTGACCCTGGTGTTCAAACGGGGAGTGAAGGTTGCTGGCGGGTGGGTTCATTCGCAGTCTATGTTGGGGGCCAGTCGGGGCCAGGGTTAGCCCTGGGGGAGGGAGGGGCAGAGGTCAAGTTCCGGGGGACAATTCAGGGGTCTTGCTCTCTGCCCTGCAGGACCTGATCCAAGCCCAGGGACTGCAAGTCCCTCCCCTGAGCGCGGGGGGCTTTGGATCAGGCACATGCTTCCACTGGTGCCTCAGCCAGCGCAGTTGTGGCTGCAAGCAGCAGCACCGCACCCAGGCCCGGAGCAGGGCAGGGTCAGAGCCAGGCAGCTGCCAGAGGGAAGGACGTGCTGCTAGCCAGGACCTCGGCATGGTGGAGTTAGGGGCAGGCCACACTCAGCAGGCTGGCATGGCCAGGGGGACGTGGCCTTAGCAGGGGGCACGCATGGACCTCCACTGAGATCAGGGTTCCCACTGTGCAGACACACAGTGAGAGGCTGCTCCAAAGAGCTGGGAGGGGAAACCGAGGCATGGGAGAGGGAATGGGGCCCAAGGTCCCCCGGCAGGGCCTATCCCTGCTAGAGAGGCCTCCATCCTACAGGGAGCAGTGGGATGCAGGGGGTCCGCTCTGGGGCAGATGGAGAGAGGCATTTGGCCCCCTCCCCGGGGGGAGGCAAGATGTCATGCGCCATTAAAATGCCTTTAACGGGAAAATCTGAACCCTTCCTCCAGCCCCATTAACTGCTTCTAGACCCCGCTGCGACACTTGGCTCCCCCGTCCGCAGCCAGCGGCCACCCCAACCCCACACTCAGCACCAGGCCCCAAATACTGACCCCAGCCCCGAGTGTCCTCTTTAACAGCATCCCCCAACCCCAGGCCAGCCCCCACCATTCCCAGCAACAACCTCCAGCCAAGCTGACCCAGCTCCAGTGCCTGACAGGGAGCTCCTTGGCTTTCCCCCAGCCATATGCCTGGACCTCAGAGTGGGGCTTCCCGGGAGGGGAGCAGAGGCCTGGGGATGCAGCCCCAGCTGAGGGAGCAGGGAGCTTTCCCCTAAGAATCTGATCTGGAAACTCCAGCTGGACTTAGCTGAATAAGGGGAGCAGGAGCAAGGCCAAAACTTGTGTCCAACTTGTGTCAGAGACCAGCTGGGTCAGGCCCTGCCCTGTGCCTCAGTTCCCCCCCGCCCCGTACAATGGAGGATGGGCAGGAGGGGGGAGTTTCCACTGGGTCCCAGCAGAGCTCTGGGCTGTTTTGAACCCTGTCGCCCCCACCCGACACGGCAGTTGCCTCACGGATACAGGCAAAGCCCTGGCAATGCCCTGGTGTAAATCAGGCGAAGCCCCATAGAAATCAGAGCTGTTACATGGCAGTCCCTAGAGGCAGAATCTGGCCTATGACCCCACAGCCCCGGAGCGACGAGCGTTGCTCTGCACAGCCCCATGCGACGCTCGGCTGGCGCGCATCGGCCCCCGCGGGCCTCTGGGGGCCATTAATGCTGATGAGCTCAGCTCTCGGGCCCAGCAGCCATGAAGGAGCCTGGCTTTTCCCTTCCCAGAGAACGTTTAACACCACCCAAAGGGACTCAGGAACAACCCCTGAGAGCCCTGTGGTACAAAGCCCAACACCCCCAGCCGCAGGCTCCCCAGGCCACCCCTAGAGCAGTGGTTTGCAACCTTTTTTCATTTGCGGCCCGCTAACAAATTCCGAAGGGAGGCGCAGACCCCTTTGGAAATCTCTTCTCTGCGGCTGTCATTAGATTCTGTTCAGTGAGTTTTCAGTCTAAGCCCCCAGGGGTCTGCGGAGCCCAGACTGAGGACCCCCGCCCTAGGCATCGACCCAGCTCACGACCCAGCCACGTGAACACGGGGCCGCTTGGCTCCGTTTCCCTGCATGGATCCGGAGTGCACCAAGGGCCACCCCGTGCCGTCCGCTAGCCTCGCCATGCAGCTATGTGAGGAGTGGAGGCTGGTCCCTGGTCAGTAGCTCTTGGTCCCGGGAGTTTTCGTGCCACGCTATTACGGCCCCGTGGTGCAGCATGACCCCGCCCCAGGACAGCATGCGCATTGCCACGCATCACACACGCTGCATGGCCACGTTTCAGCCCAGCATCACCTAGCCCCGCCCGAGTCTGAAGCCTAAAGATTATTGTATGCCTGTGCCAGACCTGCGCACACATGGTCCCCACCTTCTGACATTTGTGCATGGGAGGGACTCTGCTCCAGCCCCTGACGCCAGTAGGATCACCCCCAGCAGGATCTGGCCCTCGCTGCAATGAGTCTTGCTGATTTACACCAAAGCCTCATCTCCTTGCCCAGTCCTTACTCGAGGGAGTAAGGGCTGCAGGGTTCACTCCTCGCCTCTGCTTTTGGTTGGAGATCACCTCACAGCATCCCAGGGCCACCCCCTTCTGGCAGAGGGCCGCCCCGCCCCAGCCCAGCCGCTCCCCACCAGGCGCTGGCTCTGGAGGCTGCAGATCACCCAGGGATGGGTGTTCCGGGGTGGCCCAGGTGTCTCCATTCCCCTCTTTTCCCTTTAAAGGTGGGAGGGGTGGATTTGTGTGGCATTGTGATTAAAGGGCCAGATCTTTACTTGGGGTAAATCAGCCTCTCTCCCTGGCTCCACCCCTGATTTCAAAGAAATAGGGGGGTGATTTTCAAAAGGCACAAGGGTGCAGTGAGATGCATAGAGCCCTTTGGCTTCCCACAGGCCTGCGCTCCGCTCTGAAAATCTGCCCCATATTCAGCGCTATTGCGACAGCCGGATAGTAAGTGACAATTCGTTACGACCACCCGATTACTCCATCACTGCGTGGTGAGGTGCTGCACTGGTGACGAAAAGCCCCGTCTGTCTGGTGTGTATGATACCGGCTGCACCACAAGATGATTTACGCAGTTGTATTTCTCCCTCGATTCGTTCCGATTCCTGCCTTGGCTCAGGGAAAACATGCCACCGTGACGTTCCAGAGACCAGGGCCAGATCCTCAGCTGGTATCAGTCACTGGGCATCTGCTGGATCCCGCGTGCGCAAGTTTGCACCCGCTGGGCATCTCGCCCCCTCACATTGCTCCAGCTGGCAAAAATACACGCAGCATTTTTCAAATATATTTTCGGATCTGAAACATGTTGCTTACTCTTCTCTCTCTGCAGGGCTCTGTGGCCAGAGGGGGGATATGGACACCTATACATATGGGTGTGTTCACGTATGTTGGCTGTGTTTGTGTATGTTAGACTGTGTGTATGTTGGGCGTCGGTGCGTGTCTGTGTATTTGACTGGGCGTGTTTGTATAGACACCCTGGGGGCGGGAAGGTGTTCGTACAGAATCGTGGGGGTCTGTGGATGCTGCGGCTGTCTGTAGGTTGGCTGTGCATATAGTGGGTTGTGGATGCTGTGTCGGTTTGTCCACGTCTGTCTGGATGGTGGGCGTAGGTTGGCTGTGTGTGTCTGTTCCAGTCTTTGGCGTGGGGATCTGTGACCGTTGGTGTGTTGACAAGTGTACCCTCTATGCTGGTGCGATGATGCAGGTTCGTATCCTGCATGAGTGCATGCGTGCGTGTGGATGCACTGGCGTGTTGATGCAGTGGTGCATGCACGGTGCATGGGGTGAGCAGCTGTGCAGTGGGGAAGTGGGGGGTGCAGTGGGGGGTGAGTGGTGCATGGGGGTGGCTGGGGGGCACAGTGGTGGGGTAGGGTCACAGTGGTGCATGGGGCTGGCTGGGTGGGGGGTGCAGTGGTGGGGGTTGGGGTCACAGTCATGCATGCGGGTAGCTGGGGGGTCACAGTGGTGGGGGTAGGGGTCACAGTGGTGCATGGGGCTGGCTGGGTCGGGGGTGCAGTGGTGAGGGTGGGGACACAGTGGGGAGTGGGGGGTTCAGTGGGGGGCTGGGGGTCACAGTGGTGCATGGGGGTGACTGGGTGGGGGGTCACAGTGGTGCATGGGGCTGGCTGGGTCCGGGGTGCAGTGGGGAGGGTGGGGACACAGTGGGGAGTGGGGGGTTCAGTGGGGGGTTGGTCACAGTGGTGCATGGGGATGGCTGGGTGGGGGGTCACAGTGGTGGGGGTTGGGGTCACAGTGGTGCATGGGGATGGCTGGGTGGGGGGTCACAGTGGTGGGGGTTGGGGTCACAGTCATGCATGTGGGTAGCTGGGGGGTCACAGTGCTGGGGGGTTGGGGTCACAGTGGTGCATGGGGCTGGCTGGGTGGGGGGTGCAGTGGTGAGGGTGGGGACACAGTGGGGAGTGGGGGGTTCAGTGGGGGGGTGGGGGTCACAGTGGTGCATGGGGGTGACTGGGTGGGGGGATGCAGTGGGAAGTGGGGGGTGCAGTGGTTTATGCGTGACACATGGGTGGGGGGAACATAGTGGGGGGTGCTCTGTTGTAAAGCTTTTACCTTGCCCGGTCAGGCCTCATGGCTCCCCACTCCCCTGGGCTCAGACTGGGTTTTTAAAGCATTTTATGCCTTTTAAAAAACAACTCTCATTTCTCCCCTCCCAACCCCCTGCTCTGGGCCGTGAGTGATTAGACCCTGGGCCTGGGCTTACACTCCCTCTGCCCCTGCATCCCAGCGCCCATTAATAATTACAGCAAGGCGGGGGCGGGCTGCCGAGTCCTGCTCCCATCGCTCCAGAACCAAACCTGCACTCACCGCAGCCACCACAGGATCGGGCCCACGGATAAGGGGCCTGGTTCTTGTCCCTGCTCCTCCCTAGCTCCCTCCAACGCAGTGGAGCTCCTGGGGCTGATGTAAATTACAAGGGAGAGAAGGATCCAGCCCTGGGCATGCACTCGGGTGAACAGAGAGCAAGTGTGAGAAATCAGGACACTTTTTTGAGGTGGGGGGTCGGGTAGAGTTGTGTGTATAAGACAAAGCCCCTAATACGGGGACATCTGCTATCCTGCCCCTCCCCCCCGGAGCTGAGCAGGGCCGGGTGACTGGGGATCTCTCTGAGTACAGGCGAGTGCTACAATCCCCCCACCCCCGCCAGCCCATCAGCTCCTGGGCTGAACTGCTCCTGCTTTGGGACAGAGTAAAACGTTCTATAGAGCCTCCAACATGAAACCCACTTGGACTCCGGCCCTGAGGTCACTGGCCAGGTGCCCCCGCCTCGCGGATCCAGGCTCCTGGGGCCCGAGTCACTGCAGAAACAGCCTCTACAGGCCGAGCGACACGACCAAGTTTTGCCGGCCTGGCTCTGGGGAGGGGGGCCGGGTGCCCCCAGGGCACTGGAGCAATTTGTACGGTGGGGGCTGAGAGCCACTGAACCAAAGTAAACCCTGTGTATGATGGAAACCACTTCCAGCCAGGCTGTGCGGCAGCCCCCCTCCCCCCCGCACCCCTAGTTCCAGCACCCCTGCCTCAGAGCCCTGCCAGCAGCAGCCTCAGCTGGTTGTCCTGGTTGCGCTTGTTTGCCTTGGGGATCCCAGCCCCGGGGGGGGATTTGCTGCTATGGCCAGGCTGGTGCAGCTCTGCTGGCTAGGCTGGTCCAGCAGACAAGGCCTCTCTTGTCTTTTAACGGAGTCGCTTGGGACGGATCCCCACGACAGTCGTGCGGCGCTGTACGTGTGTGTGAGACTGATGCCGGGGATGGGGCCGGCTGGGCGGATTTATAGAGCGGGGGGCGTTCTGCAAGCTACGGTTTCTGGCTACATGATCTATCTGCAAAAAGAAAAGGAGGACTTGTGGCAACTTAGAGACTAACCAATTTATCTGAGCATGAGCTTTCGTGAGCTACAGCTCACTTCATCGGATGCATACCGTGGAAACTGCAGCAGACTTTATATACACACAGAGATCATGAAACAATACCTCCTCCCACCCCACTCTCCTGCTGGCAATAGCTTATCTAAAGTGATCACTCTATCTGGGTGTCCTTCCTTATTCCTGCTCAGATGTAGGCCTTTGTGGTAGTGTGCGGTACACACCCACTGCTAGGCCGCAGCTTGCCACACACCGGGTGACCAGACAGCAAGTGTGAAAAATCGGGATGGGGGAAATAGGCACCTCTATAAGACAACGCCCCAGATATTGGGACAATCAGGACATCCGGTCACCCTAGCTTCACAGCTCGATCGAAAGTGAACACAGACACAAACACAGGAGTACTGCGGCTGGCAATTCCCAGACACCCCACAGACACACAAGAGACTCCCAACACACTTACACCTGTCTGTATAGCACCTGTCAGCACCTGGTCTCCTCTAGACATAAAGCTACACAGCAGAGCCCTGACTAACCCCCTATCCCGGCAGGGGCTATGGCTAGATCCAGACACACGCAGGGGTAAGAAATCACAGCCCTGCGCACCCAGGCCATTCCCTGCCTGCCGCTGTCCCTGGGCCCAGACATGAAGGACCCACCCGTGTTTACCCGCTTCCCAGCAGCCACCCAAATCCCTCTGCGCTCACTGCCAGCCTCTTTGCCCCATTGTCCCGGGCCACCGTTTAAAAAATGAAGTCCGAAGGACGTGTGGCAGGGTGACCCTTTAACATGAATTAACCGCCCCCCTCCCCGCCCCCAGGAATGTAGCCGTAGATTTATGACAAGATAATAAACCCCGCGTAACCCGAGAACCCAGGATAAAGTCCCCCATGTGACTTCCGAAAAAGTGTCCAAACCCCCCCGGTCACAATTCAAGTGACGAAGCCTGAAAAGACTCTTATCTGGAAACTCATCCGGGAGGTGGCTACATTATCTCCTAATTAACTTTCCTTGAGGACTTTCTCTTGCGGGGCTGGGGTGGGGGGAGAGGACGCGAACCGTCCACAAAGGCAAAGCCCGAGCTGGGTGTCAGAACCCGCCTCGGTCTCTGGACAGCCGGGCCGGGGGGACACTGCTGCCCGCCCCAGCGCCCCCCCGCGAAATGACCTGGGTCCAGCGGCAGCGCCCTGTGGTTGATTTGAGATTTCTTTTATTTTCCCTTTTTTAACCATATTCTCGCGCCCTGGTTTTGGCAGGGCTGGGGAATGGCCCTTCCTGCCTCGCAGATGTCTTTTGGCGACCATGGCCATTCTTTAGTTGGGACTTTCACCCCCCTGTCGGTGGAGCCGGCCGGCTCGGGGAGTCGCAGGCCCCGAGCAGGTCCCATTTCCCCGGCACGGGGAGCTGAAGGGGGCAGGATCAAACCTTAACAACCAAACCAAAAATCCCGCTAGCCAGGGAGCGAAGGAGCCAGCGAGAGAGAAAACACAGCGGCCAAACCCCCGAACCAAAGACAACGGCACGTCTGTGTTTGTGCTGGACACGCCGGGAGCAGAATCGCCGGGAATCAATTTTTCTTTAAAAACGGGACCCACAAATCAGGCCGCGCCTTGTAAAATCCCGATGCTTGCGGTCGCTCCCTTCGGGACAATGCTGGGGTGAGAACGGACCCGGGGACAGCAAACACAAGGGCTGGGTCTGGAGCTGGCCGAGGCCAGCGCGGCGGTCACTGGGGGCTCACGCCTTTATTTTAAAACGTGTCTGGCTGGAGAGAGGCCAGCGGACGCTGCATTTCGCCCACCGGCTGAGAGATTGGTTTCTCCCTTCAGAAGGAAGCTCTGGAAGCAGCAAGGAAAGGAGTGTAGCAATGGAAACAGAGCCCGTCGCTGCCCGCTTTGCGTTGACCGACCGATTTCGCATCGATTGGGAGAAATAGATTTCCTCTCGGGTTTTCTTTGTTACGTGGCAAAGTCCCTGGATCGCTCGGATTTGTTTAAACCCAATTCGGCCTCGTGAGTCCGAATTCAGGCTACACACTGCAGCCCCCGGGCCTGTGTCGGTTTACACAGGGCCGGCGGGAGGCAGGAGAAGGAAAGGGGAAGCGAAGAGAAATGTTGGATTTAATGTGAAGGGGGAAGAAACACGTTCGGTGCATTTATTTTTAACGAACAGAAAATCCCCCCAGCCAGGGGCTGCCGGCCGAAAAAGCGGGACGCGAGCCGAGACCTGGGATCAGCACACAAAGCCGGGCTCGGGTCTGATGTGCCATGGGGCAGAGCGGACCCGAGCCCGTTCGCTGCGGAAACCACACAACCAAAATATGCCCCGATCCGGATCAAAGAGCCCCCGCTCCATAGAAACACAGTGCTCGGGGCAGGCAGCTCGGACACTAGTTCCCTGGAACCGCTGGGTTTACACAAGAACCGGAATGACGCTCTAAAACACTGGGGTGTGTTACACAGCAGGCTTAACAGAGAGATAAATAGATACCTCCGTACCCCGCTCCGAGCCTGTGTTATTATAAGTCAAGCTTCCTTTACGAAGCTGGACTTCCTAGTCGGCCGGAATTAATCGGAACTATCGATTGTGTCCCCCCGGGATCAATCCAAGCGAAGCGCTCTCTATAAATCCCCGTTTCCCTCCCTCCCAGCCCCGCACGCCGCCCCAGGCTGGTAGCTTCGGACAAACACAGGATCTTGTGGGGCAAATAACCACGTGGATCTTCTTGGAATCGCCCCACGCCCCCGGAAAAGGTGTCCAGCCGAACCCCCTGCCCCCGCCACCTGTCCGTCCCAGCCTGAGCCAGGCCACCGCAATACGAATGCGCAGTCGGCTGCCATCCCGTTCCCACCGCGACCTCCGTGGGCCAGCAGGACCCGAAGCGGAGCCGGCCGAAGCAAAGGGAAAAGTTCTACAAACTCGCCCCTTCCACAGCTCAGGTCCCCCTGTCCGCCCACCTGCCTTGTCCCGCGCCCGGCCACCCGAGCCCGGCGTGGCTTTTAGCAGCCCACGCGGGGGTTGCTTTTGTTTGCCAAGGGCTTTTCTCCATCCCTGCCACCCCCCGCCCAGAGCCCCCCGCTTCCCGCGAGTGGTTCGTGTTTATTCCCACACCTAGCGAGGGAGTGGTTATTTCCCGGCACACTCAGATCCCCGCTGCCCCAAGCCCCATGTATTCGCCCGCATCTGGGGTATTAAAACAAGCCCAGCGAACTGTCCAGTCAATATTCACCCCGGGCCGCCGCCTGCAGCTCTGCACAAATCAAGGGAAACTTACACATCTCAGGATGTATTCCCTGCTTTAGGGGCGACCGGCGGGGTTGATTTCCAGATTTTCGTGGGGAGATTTTAATCACATAATTACCCCGGGATTAACTGCGGGATATTTAGATCTGGGAGAGTTTTTTCTCCTTCTTTAAGACCAAAAAACAACCCCCAATTATCTCCCTTTTAAAAAGAATTAAACATGAATAAACTGTACTAGGCCCCGCCAAAGAAGCCCTCCCTTCTGCTAACGGGGTTCGCTTGGAAATGGGCGCTGGGTTTAATCCAGACCCACGTGAAGTGAATGGAAACTCAGCAGTCAGCAGGGAGCAGAGGACGGGCAAATTTGACTTTAAACTTTATTCCAATTTGACTTTAAACTTAAAATGTCCCTGTTTCAATCTGGCCGCCCGAAGGGGAGATTTTTTTCTTCTCCGGGGTCTCTCTCCCTTTTGCCGGATTTCCCAGTGCGAGGGGCACGCGATCAATCAGCAAGACAAGGGACCAAAGTAGTGTCCCCGCAAAGCAAACGTGGGGAGAAACCCCTGCGCCGCGAGCCCGCAGACACCCAGTCTCCGGCTGGCCCGGGGCTAGGAAAGCGGAAGAAATGGCCCGTCAGCAGGAGACGGGAGGGGACCCGGTGCAGGGGCTCATGTCGGGCGGGATTCCTCTCTTCTCCCCCCGCTGCCCAGTGGAGCCCGCATTTCACACCCCGCAGCCCCCGGTCTTTCCGTCGCCAAGAAGTGGGTTAGCGGCGCAGGCTCCGATCCAGCCCAGCGCGGGGAACGGCTGGAGGACGGAGGAGGCCCAGGCTGGGCAGATCTTACCTGATCGGATGGTGTTATGGGGCATGGCCGGTTAGGGGGCGGGGGAGATCGCCCCTCCAAAGGAAGGCGGGCAGGTGCTCCTGGCGGTAGATCTCTTCTTCCCAAGCAGGAGCTGGGCGCTGCAGAGGAGCAGGGGTGGGGGGTCACCTTTGGATCTCAAGCCCCCCCCCCCGCCAAGAAAAGTCTTGCAGGCCTGGAAGGGGGAGAAGGGAAAATGAGCTGCTGGAAAGGGCCAGGAACCCAGGCAGCCCCCTTCTGCAGCCAGGAGGGACCCAGGTGTCCGAGGCAGCTTCAGCTGTGGGATGCTTAGGGGTGAAAATACACCCAGTTCTGAGAGATGGGGGGGTCACACCCCAACCCCCCTCCGCTAAGGGTCGCCCCCTTCACTTGGAAGAGAGATTTTACACACACACACCCCGAAATCTGGACCCCCCCGCACCTGGGGAGCAGAGATCCAAGCACTCATCGATGTGGGGGGGGGCACTGCTGTTACCTGGTCGGCTGCAGCACCCGCCTCGAGCTGCCTGTCTCCGAGTCGGCGGGGGGAGGGGCGGGGGACGCACCACCAGAAATCTCCGTTTGACTTTTGATTGCTTGGGAAGTTTTTTCCAATCAGAGTCATTTCCAGCCGGTTTTATCCCACGGGGTCCCCCCGAGAGCGGCCCGGCAGAGCGGAGAGGCGCGGGATTGGCTGGCTGGGGTTTTGGAGGGGGAGGGGGGTCATGGCTGAGTGGCTTGAAGAGTTAAAAAGAAAGACACAGGAGCCGGGGTTTGTAGACTAGGGAGGAGAGTGGGGAGCCCCCCACACTGCCCCCCCTCGCCCGGGCCAGGGCTCCCCCTCACTGAGCCGGGCTTAGGGGCAGGGCTCTGGGCAGATCTGGAGTGGTTAGCTCCATCCTTCCCTCAAGCCCAGGGGCCTGTTCCCGGCAAAGGTCCAGAGTCACTTCCACTGGCCCCAGGGGCCAGTCCCTGCAGGTGGGGCCCAAGCAGAGCCCACAGGAGGGTGCAACCAGCTGGCAGGCCTGGCCCGGGGAGCAAAGGCCAAGACCAGCCCTGGGTGAGCAGGTGCGTGTGGGATTGGGCCCTTCCGTCATGCCAGCTGTACTCAGGTGCCAGGCAGCGATGGCGGGAAAGCGACAGCCCCCGGGTGATGCAGGCTGCTTTCCAAACTGGCAGCTTTGCCTGATCAGGGGGTGAGGAATCAGGATCAAACCGCTCCACCCTGCATCACTTGCCCTGAGACATCTGTGAGTATGTGTCTGTGTGTGCACGCACATGTATGGCGGGTGTGTGGGCTGCGTGGGTGGAGATGGTGATCTAGAAAATGGCACAGTGTCATTACTTATAACATTTCACCACTCTGTCCACATGCTCCTTGCCCTGCCTATGTCCCCTCTGTGTTATGTTCCTGGCACACACCCCAGAAAGCAGCTTTATAAAATAGAAATCTTCTCAAGGTCACACATCTTTATCGCTTACAATCAAACACACTCAAGAACCAGAAAACAGAGAGAGACAAAACAGGCTGCTCCTGAAGGCAGTGAAACGCAATGCACCCCACCTTGCTGTAGCAAGCTGGCTCTCTGCAGGTTGACTCTGATCTCACCTTGCCCTACAGATCCCCCTACCTGCAAGAAGGACCAGGAAAACACCTGAGAATTTAAAGTGAGACATCACAACATTAATACTGTTTTCAATACACCTACACTGAGTCTCAGTTGCTGGGAAGTCGGCGCTCACAGAGCAGGGAAGGGACATGCCCAAAGTCACCCAGCCAGTCAGGGCCACAGCTGGGTACAGAACTCAACAGTTCCAATTCCCACCCTGGCACTCTGCCCACTAGGACACGCTGCCTCCAGTCAGAGACATGGTTCAGTTTTCCTCCTGGCCTTTGTCTGGATGTTTCTACAAGATTAGCTGTTCTGGGCGGGATTCTCCACTGCCACTCGTGTGGGCCGGTTCGGCTCCCCTTGGCGGCTGCCATAATGTTCCCCAGGGCTCAGCAGGGCCAGGCCCGTCAGTATACATCATCGCAATGCGGGTAGCTGTGGGACCCCCAGCTCCAGACAGGGCCCCACGTTCCTAGGCGCTTTACGAACACAACACAGAGAGGGGCGGGGGTCCAGCCTTGTGCTGCCCCTCACCCTTGGACAGCAGCACAGGGGCTAGGCCCAGCTCTGCCACTGGCCTCCTGGTGACCTGAGGCAAGTCACTGCCCCGCCTTGGTTTCCCCATCTGTAGAATGGGGATAATGACAAAGCCCTCCTTTATTGTTCTGTGGAGCGTGGCCCTGCATTGGCTATAACAGGCTGTCCACTCAGGCCCAAGGTCAGAGCCACAGACAAGCCAAAGTCCCTGCCCCAAGTGCCTTGCAATCTGTTTTGGAAACTGATGAGATACAGGGGAACTAAGGCCCTGGCAGAAAAGTCTGGCACTCTGGGAAGCAGAGGGCAGGATGGACGGGGCACTCGGCATAGGGGTAAGTGTGGTACTCTCCTTGGTCTCAGGCGAGAGAGGTAGAGACTGGGTAGTGAATGGCGCAGGACCAGGCTTGTAGGGGCTTGCAGGCATCACACCTGCCCTTTGGTGTCATTGCAAGGCGCTGGTGTGACTGTCCCTTCCAAAATAGCTGGGGGGGAGGGAGAGGGCAGCTTGTGCCACAGCCCTGGTGCAGGGTGGGGGATAGCTGCATTCTGGGGGGCTCTGCTGGCACCATCCCAGGGCATGTCCTGGCCCTCAGCTGGCTGCCTGCCACGCTGGAGGCCAGCACTGGCATGAGGCAGGGCCACATGCAGGGCACAGCACGGGGCACTGCAGAGCACGTGCCCTGTGCTGCATGACCAGCCACACGCTGCCAGTGGGCTCTGTCCGTGGCCCACCACAGCTGGGGTTGGGTGTCTGAGCTGCGGGTGGTGCTGGGAACCCAGGTAAGTGTTGTGCTGCGTCCCATGGCACGTCATGTCTGGCCACGTGCTCGGGGGCCACCAGGATGCCCCTGACGCCACAAAGTGGGCACTGGCCCGGGACACAGGAGACCCGGGTTCAGTTCCAGCTCCGCCCCCAGCTCCCTGCAGGACCCTGGAGAAGTCACTTAATCTACCCAGGGCTGCATTACCACCAGTACAATGGGGAAAGCAGCACAGCCCTCTGCACAGGGTGCGTGAGGCTAATGCCCCTAATAACTGTGAGGGGCCCAGACAGCCCAGATAACTAGATGGTTAGATACAGGCGGGTGGGCGGGGACGGAGAGGTAGATAGAGGGGCTGCACACAGGGGTAGAGAGACTGGGAGTGTGGGGACGGAGAGGTAGATAGAGGGGCTGCACACAGGGGTAGAGAGACTGGGAGTGTGGGGACGGAGAGGTAGATAGAGGGGCTGCACACAGGGGTAGAGAGACAGACTGGGAGTGTGGGGACGGAGAGGTAGATAGAGGGGCTGCACACAGGGGTAGAGAGACAGACTGGGAGTGTGGGGACGGAGAGGTAGATAGAGGGGCTGCACACAGGGGTAGAGAGACAGACTGGGAGTGTGGGGACGGAGAGGTAGATAGAGGGGCTGCACACAGGGGTAGAGAGACAGACTGGGAGTGTGGGGACGGAGAGGTAGATAGACGGGCTGCACACAGGGGTAGAGAGACAGACTGGGAGTGTGGGGACGGAGAGGTAGATAGAGGGGCTGCACACAGGGTTAGAGAGACAGACTGGGAGTGTGGGGATGGAGAGGTAGATAGAGGGGCTGCACACAGGGGTAGAGAGACAGACTGGGAGTGTGGGGACGGAGAGGTAGATAGAGGGGCTGCACACAGGGGTAGAGAGACAGACTGGGAGTGTGGGGACGGAGAGGTAGATAGAGGGGCTGCACACAGGGGTAGAGAGACTGGGAGTGTGGGGACGGAGAGGTAGATAGAGGGGCTGCACACAGGGGTAGAGAGACAGACTGGGAGTGTGGGGACGGAGAGGTAGATAGAGGGGCTGCACACAGGGTTAGAGAGACAGACTGGGAGTGTGGGGACGGAGAGGTAGATAGAGGGGCTGCACACAGGGTTAGAGAGACAGACTGGGAGTGTGGGGATGGAGAGGTAGATAGAGGGGCTGCACACAGGGTTAGAGAGACTGGGAGTGTGGGGATGGATGGATAGAGGTGTGTGTATGGGGAGGGAGGGATAGACAGAGAGGTGTGTATGGGGTTGGATAGAGAGAGTGGGGTTATGGGGATGGATAGAGAGATAAAGGGGCTGTTTAGGGCTGGATAGGAGTGTTGGGATGGATGGAGGAAGGGAGGTTGTGTCTGGGGATGGATGGATGGATGGATGGATAGAAGGAGTGTCTGGGGATGGATGGACAGATGGATGACTGGATGGTGTCACAGGTCATGTCCACTCTTGGCCTGTACGGTCCCTGGGGGGAACCCCCTTCAGTGTGACAGCCCTTCTTGGGGGTCCACTCTCTCTCGGGGGTTAAGCCCATCCTCTTCCTGAAACTGCACCTCTCTGAGCCTTAGCATGCCTGTCTCTTGTCGTGGGCCCCCGCAGGGAGTCCACTCTCTATGGACTCCCAGGGTCCCCACTCCCAGAGGGAATAATGCAACCCTGTTCTCTAGACCAGAGCAACTCTCAGCCAGCATAAAACAGGAGGGTTTACTGAGTGTCTGAACAAGACATAGGAAACTCTCAGAGCCCACAGCCCTGGCCTCCCTCAGCACAGCACATCCCTCCAGGTGGGCTCTGACTGCTCTCTCTCTCCAGTCCCAAGCCCCCCTGCTTCCCAGCTGGGCATCTGAGATCACCTCCCCCAAGTCTCCCCTCTGTCCATTGTCTTCTATCCAGGTAAACAGGGTCGCCTGGGCCTCCTCTCCCCTCTTCTGTCCTCTGGCCTCCTCTGGCTGGAACCGGCTGGTCAGGTCACCGGGGTCCTCTCTTCACAACCCATTGTCCTCCCACTGGCCAGAACTGGCTGCGACGTCCGGTCACCAGGTCACCAGTCGCTGTGGTATCCATTCTCCAGGTCATTCTCCAGGTCCTCTGTAACAACAAACTCCCTCTCCCACCACCTTGTTAAACCAGTAACACCCAGGGAAACTGAGTCCCACCCCCTCAGCTTGCAAACCATTCAAGAAGCCAAGAAAATCCTCCGCTTCATCACAGATGGATAGAAGGAGTGTCTGGGGATGGATGAATGGATGGATGGAGTGTCTGGGGATGGATGGAGGGAGGGAGGTTGTGTCTGTGGATGGATGGATGGATGGATGGATGGATGGATGGATGGAAGGAAGGAGTGTCTGGGGATGGATGGATGGATGGATGGATGAATGGATGGATGGATGGATGGAAGGCATGTCTGGGGATGGATGGATAGATGGATGGAAGGCATGTCTGGGGATGGATGGATAGATGGATGGAAGGAATGTCTGGGGATGGATGGATGGATAGAAGGAGTGTCAGGATGGATGGATAGATGGATGGATGGATGGATGGATGGAAAGAAGGAGTGTCTAGAGATGGAGGGAGGGAGGGAGGGAGATTGTGTCTGGGAATGGATGGATAGAAGGAGTGTCTGTGGATGGATGGATAGATGGATGGATGGAGTGTCTGGGGATGGATGGAGGGGTGGATGGGGGGAGGGAGGGCAGTTTTGTCTGGGGATGGATGGAGGGAGGGAGCTAGTCAGTGACTAACCCTCTTGCAGTGAACTAAGAGGGTTGGTGTGACACTCTGTACCTTGGGGGAACACCCAGCACCCCCATGTTCATCCTTCTAAAATGATTGTGTGGGATCCAATGCAAAGTTGTCATGCTGGGTGTCTTCGGAAGGCTCATGATGCACTGAGCATGGTTGTTCTAGTGATGTTGTAGTAAGTGTTACAATCATGTAATATAATTTAATATATATAGTTATGAGGCTGAAAATGTATCCTCATGGCTTAAAATAAGCCCAGGCAAAAACTCTCCAAGAGCAGAGAGGCAGTTCACTCCTCATCAGGGCAGGTATGACACAAACCCAGCCGAGCCTCACAGGAACAAAGGACTCTGGCCTAGACAGCAACAAAAGGATCTGTTCAAGTGAATCACCCCCTTCCTTTGGTCAATCTGGGACTGTGATGAGGTAATGCTCACCTGACTCTGAAAGGTGGGAGGGGCAAAGCCAAGAGGGAAGAAAGAACATGGTAAAAGGGAGAGATGTTTGCCAGGCTCTCTCTTTCTCCCACCTCTATCTACAGACACCACCACCAAGCGACTGAAGCGCTGATCAAAGGGGAGAGCCTGGCTGAAGAGCAACCAGCCAGCCTGCGGTGAGACGCATCTAAGGCAGCAGTTCTCAAACTTTTGTACTGGTGACCCCTTTCACATAGCTAGCCTCTGAGTGCAACCCCCCCTTATAAATTAAAAACACTTTTTTATATATTTAACACCATTATAAATGCTGGAGGCAAAGCGGGGCTTGAGGTGAAAGCTGACAGCTTGTGACCCCCCATGTAATAAGCTCGTGACCCCCTGAGGAGTCCTGACCCCCAGTTTGAGAACCCCTAATCTAAGGCTATGGCTACACTTGCAGATGTAGAGCGCCAGGAGTTAAACTCACCCTCGGAGCCCGCAGCAGGGAAAACACCGCTGTGTGTTTACACTGTCAGCTGCAAGCACAGTGGCATGGCCACATTAGCAGCTCTTGCAATGCCACAGAGAGCAATGAATTGTGGTAGCTATCCCAGTGTGCAAGTGGCTGCAGTGTGCTTTTCAAATGGGGGGGTGGAGTGTGACAGGGAGTGTGTTGTGTGTATGTGGGGGGAGAGACAGTGTGTTTTGGGGGGCAGAGAGTGTGTCAGCATGCTGTCTTGTAAGTTCAGACAGCAGCAGATCCCCCCCGCCTCTCTCTCTCTCACACACACACGCCTCCCTCAGCAGCAGGAGCATTCCACAGTGATGGTTGCTTTGTCCCGGAGCAGAGAAGCAGCCGGCTGCGGGGATATCTGCATGCCTGCAGCCAGTTCAAAACAATGACCAGAGCGGCCACTTGACTTCAGGGGATTATGGGACATTTCCAGAGGCCAATCACAGCACAGTAATGCAACACATCGTCCACACTGAGACCTGGCGCTCCAGCCTGGGTGCAGCAAGCTCTATGCTTCTCGTGGAGGTGGATTACCAGGGGTGCTCCAGCTGCAGAGTCCAGGCACTCTATGTGCCTTGCCAGTGTGAACACCTCAGGAGTTCAGGTGCCTGGGGCTGATTTAATGTGCTCTAACTTGCAAGTGTAGCCAAGCCCTACATTTGTAAGAACAACAGGAGTCTGGTGGCTTAAAGACTAACAGATTTATTTGGGCATTAGCTTTTGTGGGTAAAAACCCCATTTCTTCAGATGCATGGAGTGAAAATTACAGATACAGGCATAGATATACTGACACATGAAGAGAGGGGAGTTACCTTACAAGTGGAGAACCAAAGTTGACAAGGCCAATTCAGTCAGGGGGGATGTGGTCCACTCCCAATAACTGATGAGGAGGTATCAATACCAAGAGAGGGAAAATTGCTTTTGTAGTGAGCCAGCCACTCCCAGTCCCTATTTAAGCCCAAGGTGTTAAGTTTGCAAAATGAATTGTAATTCTGCAGTTTCTCTTTGAAATCTGTTTTTGAAGTTTTTTTGTTGAATGATGGCTATTTTAAAATCTGTTATTGAATGTCCAGGGGGATTGAAGTGTTCTACTGGCTTTTGTATGTTACCATTCCTGATGTCTGATTTCATAGAATCATAGACTATCAGGGTTGGAAGGGACCTCAGGAGGTCATCTAGTCCAACCCCCTGCTCAAAGCAGGACCAATCCCCAACTAAATCATCCCAGCCAGGGCTTTGTCAAACCTGACCTTAGAAACCTCTAAGGAAGAGGATTCTACCACCTCCCTAGGTAACCCATTCCAGTGCTTCACCACCCTCCTAGTGAAAAAGTTTTCCCTAATATCCAACCTAAACCTCCCCATGACAACTTGAGACCAGTACTCCTTGTTCTGTCATCTGGTACCACTGAGAACAGCCTAGATCCATCCTCTTTGGAACCCCCTTTCAGGTAGTTGAAAGAAGCTATCAAATCCCCCCTCATTCTTCTCTTCAGCAGACTAAATAATCCCAGTTCCCTCAGCCTCTCCTCATAAGTCATGTGCTCCAGCCCCCTAATCATTTTTGTTGCCCTTTGCTGGACTCTTTCCAATGTTTCCACATCCTTCTTGTAGTGTGGGGCCCAAAACTGGACACAGGACTCCAGATGAGGCCTCACCAATGTCGAATAGAGGGGAATGATCATGTCCCTCAATCTGCTGTCAATGCCCCTACTTATACAGCCCAAAATGCCATTAACCTTCTTGGCAACAAGACTCCTATCCAGCTTCTCGTCCACTGTAACCCCTAGGTCCTTTTCCGCATTTGTGTCCATTTATTCTTTTACGTAGAGACTGTCTGGTTTGGCCAATGTACATGGCAGAGGGGCATTGCTGGCACATGATGGCAGATATCAGATTGGTAGATGTGCAGGTGAATGAGCCCCTGATGGTATGGCTGGTGTGGTTGGGTCCTCTGATGGTGTCGCTAGAGTCGATATGGGGACAGAGAAGGCAATGGGGTTTGTTACAGGGATTGGATCCTGGGTTAGTGTTTCTGTGGTGTGTAGTTGCTGGTGAGTATTTGCTTCAGGTTGGGGGGCTGTCTGTAAGAGAGGACTGGCCTGCCTCCCAAGGTCTGTGAGAGTGAGGGATCATTTTCCAGGATAAGTTGTAGATTGTTGATGATGTGCTGGAGAGCTTTTAGCTGGGGGCTGTACGTGATGGCCAGTGGTGTTCTGTTATTTTCCTTATTGGGCCTGTGCTGTAGTAGGTGACTTCTGGGTACCAGTCTCGCTCTGTCAATCTGTTTCCTCACTTCCCCAGGTGAGTATTGTAGTTTTAAGAATGCTTGGTAAAGATCTTGTCTTTGTCTCTGGGTTTTTTACCCATGAAGCTTATGCCCCAATAAATCTGTTAGTCTTTAAGGTGCCACCGGGCTCCTCCTTGTTTTTGTGGATACAGACTAACATGGATACCACTCTGATACTTAAGTTTGTAAGGACACTGAAAGTGTTAAGATCCATTTAGAACGCATTTTCCTATCATTTCATTTGACCAAATCTGACTTTTTATGCTTTGACTTATAATCACTTAAAATCTATCTTTATAGTTAATAAATCTGTTTGTTTATTCAACCTGAAGCAGTGCGTTTGGTTTGAAGCATGTCAGAGACTCCCCTTGGGAGAACAAGCCTGGTACATATCAATTTCTTTGTTAAATTGATGAACTCATATAAGCTTGGAGCGTCCAGCCGGCAAAATGGACACTGCAAGATGGTGGTTCCCAGGGTTGTGTCTGGGACTGGAGATATTGGCTAGTGTCATTCGGTTGCAAGTACCTGGGAGCCCCTTACATGGCAGAAGCTGTGCGTGAACAGCCCAGGAGTGGGGGTTCTCACAGCGGAGCAGGGTAAGGCTGGCTCCCAGAGTCAAGGATTGGGTGATCTAGCAGATCACTGGTCCAGACAACACCGGAGGGGAACATCACACTCCTTCTATCCATTCATCCATCCCCAGACACTCCTTGTATTCATCCATCCATAGAATCATAGAATATTAGGGTTGGAAGAGACCTCAGGAGGTCATCTAGCCCAACCGCCTGTTCAAAGCAGGACCAATCCCCAACTAAATCATCCCAGCCAAGGCTTTGTCAAGCCTGACCTTAAAAACCTCTAAGAATGGAGTTTCCACCACCTCCCTAGGTAACCCATTCCAGTGCTTCATCACCCTCCTAGTGAAATAGTGTTTCCTAATATCCAACCTAAACCTCCCCCACTGCAACATGAGACCATTGCTTCTTATTCTGTCATCTGCCACCACTGAGAACAGCCGAGTTCCATCCTCTTTGGAACCTCCCTTCAGGTAATGAAAGTCTGCTATCAAATCCCCCCTCATTCTTCTGCAGATTAAATAAGCCCAGTTCCCTCAGCCTCTCCTCGTAAATCATGTGTTCCAGTCCCCTAATCATTTTTGTTGCCCTCTGCTGGACTCTCTCCAATTTGTCCACATCCTTCCTGTAGTGGGGGGCCCAAAACTGGACACAGTACTCCAGATGAGGCCTCACCAGTACCAAATAGAGGGGAATAATCACTTCCCTCAATCTGCTGGCGATGCTCCGACTGATGCAGCCCAACGTGCCATTAGCCTTCTTGGCAACAAGGGCACACTGCTGACTCATATCGAGCTTCTCATCCACTGTAATCCCCAGGTCCTTTTCTGCAGAACTGCTGCTTAGCCAGTCGGTCTCCAGCCTGTAGCGGTGCATGGGATTCTTCCGTCCTAAGTGCAGAACTCTGCACTTGTCCTTGTTGAACCGCATCAGATTTCTTTTGGCCCAATCCTCCAATTTGGCTAAGTCATTCTGGACCCTATCCCTACCCTCCAGCTTATCTACCTCTCCCCCCAGCTTAGTGTCATCTGTGAACTTGCTGAAGGTGCAACTAATCCCATCATCCAGATCATTAATAAAGATGTTGAATAAAACCAGCCCCAGTAATTACCCCTTGGGCACTCCGCTTGATACTGGTCGCCAACTGGACATGGAGCCATTGATCACTACCCATTGAGCCCGATGATCTAGCCAGTTTCTATCCACCTTATAGTCCATTCATCCAGCCCATACTTCTTTAACTTGTTGGCAAGAATACTGTGGGAGACCGTGTCAAAAGCTTTGCTAAAGTCAAGATGTATCACATCCACCGCTTTTCCCATATCCACAGAGCCAGTTATCTCGTCATAGAAGGCGATCAGGTTGGTCAGGCATGACGTGTCCTTGGTGAATCCATGTTGACTGTTCCTGATCACCTTCCTCTCCTCCAAGTGCTTCAAAATGGATTCCTTGAGGACCTGCTCCATGATTTTGCAAGGGACTGAAGTGAGGCTGACTGGTCTGTAGTTGCCTGGGTTCTCTTTTTTCCCTTTTTTAAAGATGGCCACTAGAGTTGCCTTTTTCCAAACGTCTGGGACCTCCCCCGATCACCATGAATTTTCAAAGATAATGACCAGTGGCTCTGCAATCACATCAGCCAACTCCCTCAGCACCCTCGGATGCATTAGATCTGGACCCGTGGACTTGTGCATGTCCAGCTTTTCTAAATAGTCCTGAACCTGTTCTTTCACCACTGAGGGCTGCTCACCTCCTCCCCATGCTGTGTTGCCCAGTGCAGCAGTCTGGGAGCTGACCTCGTCTGTGAAGACCGAGGAAAAAAAACACTGAGTACTTCAGCTATTTCCACATCCTCTGTCACTGGGTTGCCTCCCCCATTCAGTAACGGTCCCACACTTTCCCTGACCTCCTTCTTGTTGCTAACATACCTGTAGAAACCCTTTTTGTTCCCCTTCACATCCCTTGCTCACTGCAACTCCAGTTGTGCATACTCTAGCAATATTTTTATACTCCTCTCTAGTCATCTGTCCAAATTTCCACTTCTGGTAAGCTTCCTTTTTGAGTTTAAGCTCACCAAAGATTTCTCTGTTAAGCCAAGCTGGTCGCCTGCCATATTTGCTATTCTTTCTGCACTTCAGGATGGTTTGTTCCTGCGCCCTTAATAAGGCTTCTTTAAAATACAGCCATCTATCCATCCATCCATCCCCAGACACAACCTCCCTCCCCGATACCTTACAAGGATGCTTTATATGTAAGATCATGATTATATGAAAATGAGGAATATGGGGGTTACAGCACACTCCCCCAAGGTACAGAGCATCACATCTCCCCCCTTAGTTTACTGCAAGAGGGTTAGTCGCTGATTAGCTCGAAGGCAGTTTGTGTTATAGTTCTCTTGGCACCCAGCCATCAAGCCATGAGACAGTGTGCCTCAGTTTCCCTATTCACACACAGCAAACCAAGTTTTAATGGTTTAACTGCTGTGATAAGCTTTAAACTTGTTTACAAGTATTAACTGAAAAGTAGCATTATCATAAGGTTTCACATCCATGTCAAAATTCTTATCCCCAAAACTTAACATTGATACCAAAATTTTTATCACAGATGGGTGTTTACAAGTATCTTTATGATACCACGCCCTCTGTTCTGATAGTGTAGTTTGAGGTCAGCTGGTTCATTACCCATGGTGTCCTTTGACTCTTTCCCATGTAATCAGTCACTGGCTTTTCCTTCCCTCCAGTGCTCTCTTCTTAAGTGGGCTCTTAATTTAATCATGTTTCTGGAATCTTGGTGCCTCAGGGTCAGGCAAGATAGGTGTTTAGGGGGATCCTGCACATTGGCTGGCCCTTTGGGGAGCAGTCTCCCAACCCCAGGACTCTACATATGCAGAAAATCTAGCTTCTCTTTTGGGGTTACCCTGTGTTTCCCCCTCCCTGCACTGAATCCTTCCCTGCCCCCGAGAGGGCTGTGATCCCTGCTCTGTGGGATAAGTGTGTTTATCTTTTGATCAGATGCACCTTTCCCCAGCACCTTTTCCATAACTGCTCCATGTGTCTCACCTGCCTGGGGGACCCCCCCCCCCACAAGAGCGTTAGATCATCTGTATTCTGACAGACGACCACTTGGCAATTTCCTGGTCCCAACTCCTCTGCTGTCACAGGCGTTGGAGCTGCATCTTGATGTAAAGAGACACAGTTACTTTCCAAACAGTTATCAGGAATAACATCCTGAAAAACTGGAACCTGTATTGGGGTGCCCTCCGCCACCCCTTTTTCTGTCCCTGGGAAGTCAGCTGTGTGACTGCTCCCCTCCAGGAGGTCAGTTACACAAATCCCTCTCAAAACCTGACCCAGCCATCCTGCTAGTGTCCTGGGCATCCTGCCCCAAGTGTCTAGGGTGGAAACATTCCTGTACCCCCACTGTTCCTTCCCCCGTTTCCTCCTCTGGGCCCCCTCCCAAGACACATTTCTCTGTGCTCCCTAGGAAGGGTTCTATCTTTTGTTCAGCTGCAGAACCCTGCCAGCTAACAACTGGGACAGTTTCCTTAATCACTGACCACCCCTCTCCTGCCCCTGCGCCTGAGGGCATGTCGCCTTCTGCTGGAAAGGAGCTTGTCTCAGCCCCTCCCATGCTTGGAAGCACCCTGCTTCCCTGTGTTACAGAGTCACAGGAATCCTCACCCACCTCAGTGGTTTCTGAGATTCCCTGCCCCTTCTCCGGGCTCTCCTCTGGGACCCATTTCTCTCTGCTCCCTAGAGCTGGGTCTGTCTCTGGTTCAGCTGAAATTTGCTGGCCGCTAACAACCTGGACAGTTCTCTCCCTGGCAGGCATCACGCCCCCATCCCTTCCCGAGGTGCTGTTGCCTCCAGCTGCAGTGCAGAGATTGGTCTCAACCACCCTCCCGCCTGGAACCATGTGGCTTCCCCCTGCTGCTGAAGAATCAAGGAGACTCCCTCCCATTCTCTCAGCAGTTCCCGAGACCTTCCCCTTTCCCTCGAGGGTCCCAGCATAACACTTGCTCCTGCTGCAGGCAAATACTTTAACCTGAGCTACACGGAAAAAATCATTCCCCAGGAGCAGGTCGACTAGGAGGTGTTCTATTACCCCCACAGTCAGAACACTTTCCAAACCTTCCCAGACCACATGGATTTTAGCTAGTGACACAAGGAATCTGCTTTCACCCTCCCCCACAATCTCTGCCATTTGGCCAAGTAACATACTGGCCTTTGGGACCACACCCTGCTTAACCGGAGAGATCTGGGCCCCTGCATCCCTCTGCCCCAAGCGTTCCCTGCCGTTAATTTGGGCAGCCGTTACATGCTCCATGTCTGGTTCTGCGGAGGCTAACCTCACAAAACCAACATGTTTCAGAGTAGCAGCCGTGTTAGTCTGTATTCACAAAAAGAACAGGAGGATTTGTGGCACCTTAGAGACTAACCAATTTATTTGAGCATGAGCTTTCGTGAGCTACAGCTCACTTCATCGGACGCATTCAGTGGAAAATACAGTGGGGAGATTTATATACATAGAGAACATGAAACAATGGGTGTTACCATACACACTGTAACCAGAGTGCTCACTTAAGATGAGCTATTACCAGCAGGAGAGTGGAGGGGGTCGGGGGGGGGGGACGACCTTTTGTAGTGGTAATTAAAGTGGGCCATTTCCAGCAGTTGACAAGAATGTCTGAGGAACAGTTGGGGGGGGGGGGTAAACATGGGGAAATAGTTTTACTTTGTCTAATGACCCATCCACTTCCAGTCTCTATTCAAGCCTAAGTTAATTGTATCCAGTTTGCAAATTAATTCCAATTCAGCAGTCTCTTGCTGGAGTCTGTTTTTGAAGTTTTTTTGTTGAAGAATTGCCACTTTTAGGTCTGTAATCGAGTGACCAGAGAGATTGAAGTGTTCTCCAGCTGGTTTTTGAATGTTATAATTCTTGTTGTCTGATTTGTGTCCATTTATTCTTTTACGTAGAGACTGTCCAGTTTGACCAATGTACATGGCAGAGGGGCATTGCTGGCACATGATGGCATATATCACACATAGGTTCCTGGGTTAGTGGTTCTGTTGTGTGGTGTGTGGTTGCTGGTGAGCATTTGCTTCAGGTTGGGGGGCTGTCTGTAAGCGAGGACTGGCCTGTCTCCCAAGATCTGTGAGAGTGATGGGTCGTCCTTCAGGATAGGTTGTAGATCCTTGATGATGTGTTGGAGAGGTTTTAGTTGGGGGCTGAAGGTAATGGCTAGCGGCGTTCTGTTATTTCTGTCCTGTAGTAGGTGACTTCTGGGTACTCTTCTGGCTCTGTCAATCTGTTTCTTCACTTCAGCAGGTGGGTACTGTAGTTATAAGAATGCTTGATAGAGATCTTGTAGGTGTTTGTCTCTGCCTGAGGGGTTGGAGGAAATGCGGTTGTATGGCAGAGCTTGGCTGTAGACGATGGATCATGTGGTGTGGTCTGGGTGAAAGCTGGAGGCATGTAGGTAGGAATAGCGGTCAGTAGGTTTCCGGTATAGGGTGGTGTTTATGTGACCATCGCTTATTAGCACCGTAGTCTCCAGGAAGTGGATCTCTTGTGTGGACTGGTCCAGGCTGAGGTTGATGGTGGGACGGAAATTGTTGAAATCATGGTGGAATTCCTCAAGGGCTTCTTTTTCATGGGTCCAGATGATGAAGATGTCATCCATGGAGCACAAGTAGAGGAGGGGCATTAGGGGACGAGAGCTGAGGAAGCGTTGTTCTAAGTCAGCCATAAAAATGTTGGCATACTGTGGGGCCATGCGGGTACCCATAGCAGTGCCGCTGATTTGAAGGTATACATTGTCCCCAAATGTAAAATAGTTATGGGTAAGGACAAAGTCACAAAGTTCAGCCACCAGGTTTGCCGTGACATTATCGGGGATAGTGTTCCTGACGGCTTGTAGTCCATCTTTGTGTGGAATGTTGGAGTAGAGGGCTTCTGCATCCATAGTGGCCAGGATGGTGTTATCAGGAAGATCACCGATGGATTGTAGTTTCCTCAGGAAGTCAGTGGTGTCTCGAAGGTAGCTGGGAGTGCTGGTAGCGTAGGGCCTGAGGAGGGAGTCTACATAGCCAGACAATCCTGCTGTCAGGGTGCCAATGCCTGAGATGATGGGGCGCCCAGGATTTCCAGGTTTATGGATCTTGGGTAGCAGATAGAATACCCCAGGTCGGGGTTCCAGGGGTTTGTCTGTGCGGATTTGTTCTTGTGCTTTTTCAGGGAGTTTCTTGAGCAAATGCTGTAAGTTCTTTTGGTAACCCTCAGTGGGATCAGAGCGTAATGGCTTGTAGAAAGTGGTGTTGGAGAGCTGCCGAGCAGCCTCTTGTTCATATTCCGACCTATTCATGATAACGACAGCACCTCTTGATCAGTTTCAGTTGCCTGGCGGGTTCTGTGGTGAGGGCAGCAGAACTAACAGGAGCTATTGGTTGCCTGCTTCCTCCCAGCACAGGGCATTTATTCCTCAGGTGATCAGTGGAATTACACGGATAGCACCTTCTGGGCTCGTCTGCTTTTACAGGAGGTTTGGGATAGGAGTTACCCGTCGAGGAATGTTTTAAGGTAAGGGAATGTTTAGGCTCCCAACCCCCTTCTCTCTTTCCAGGGGCAAAATGGGATCCTCCCTTCCCACCAGTTTTAAACCCTCTTTCTGTGCCCTGCCCTCAATAGACGCCTGATTCTGTTTGAAGGCATCAGCAAAAAAAGCCAGCTCCTCCCCAGACTTTCCATCTTTGTCCCACAGACACTGGGTCACATCCACCTCACACACACCTAGGAAATGCTCTTGAGCAACAAGATCCAACATTCCCTCAAACCTGCCACCTCTTTACCCTTCACCCCTTTTCCCAACAAATCTTTCATATTGTTTACATATTCCCCATCACTCATCCCAATAGCCCCCTTAAGATTCCTAAATTTAACTCTATGTTTCAGGGGTAATCTTAAAGATACTGTTTTGCGAAATTTTCAATGTACAATAGTCCAAAGCATCTTCAATAGGCATTCTGCTGAATACATTTCGAGCTTTACCAGTTAATTTCACAATCAGGGTAGGAACACTCTTATCAGGGATTTCATGTATTACACACAGCCTTCGAAGGTAGTCAGATATTCCATAATATCATCTTCCTCACTGTGTGCAGGACATAACTGTTCCCACCTGTGGATTTTTGGAGTGATGGGAGTCGTTGAGATTGGGGGGGTCTGGTTCTGCTTCTCTAGCAGGTCCAGTTGGTGTTTTCACTCTCTCTCTCTCTTTCTCTTTCTTCCCGCTCTTTTTCTTCCATGGTCTTTCTGTCTGCAGCCTCCTCCCTGGCTGCCTCTGCCTCCATAGGTTCCCTGGCCGCAGCCAGTTCTTTGAGCTTCATTTCTGCCTGCCACATGTGAAACTCGTGGTCCTTTGCCTTCTCTGCAGCTTCCAGTCTGGCCAGCTCTAGTTTTGTAACTGCCTCACTGGTAGTCATTTTCCTGCTTTCTTGTGCTTATTTCCCTCACCCGAAATAAACAAACAGAAAATAAGAAAACTGTGACCTCCTCCTGACTGTTCTTAGCCACTGCACTTCAGACTCACTTAAAATCACAAATATCAGTGCTTAAAGTGTGAACTCCACTTGGAGTAACAAGCTGCACATACACCCTGCTCACTGCCCCACTGTGATGTTCCCCTCTGCTGTTATCCGGACCGGTGATCTGCTAGGTCCCCCAATCCTTGACTCTGGGAGCCAGCCTTACCCTGCTCTGCTGGGAGAACCCTCACTCCTGGGCTGTTCACGCACAGCCTCTGCCATGTAAGGGGCTCCCAGCTACTTGCAACCAAATGAAACTAGCCAGTACCCCCAGTCTCAGACACAACCCTGAGACACAACCGCCGTCTTGCAGTGTCCATTTTGCCGGCTGGACGCTCCAAGCTTATATGAGTTCATCAATTTAACAAAGAAATTGATATGTACCAGGCTTGTTCTCCCAAGGGGAGTCTCTGACATGCTTCAAACCAAACGCACTGCTTCAGGTCGAATAAACAAACAGATTTATTAACTATAAAGATAGATTTTAAGTGATTATAAGTCAAAGCATAAAAAGTCAGATTTGGTCAAATGAAATGATAGGAAAATGCGTTCTAAATGGATCTTAACACTTTCAGTGTCCTTACAAACTTAGATGCTTCTCACCACAGGCTGGCTGGTTGCTCTTCAGCCAGGCTCTCCCCTTTGATCAGCGCTTCAGTCGCTTGGTGGTGGTATCTGTAGATGGAGGTGAGAGAGAGAGGAAGCATGGCAAACATCTCTCCCTTTTATCATGTTCTTTCTTCCCTCTTGGCTTTGCCCCTCCCACCTTTCAGAGTCAGGTGAGCATTACCTCATTGTAGTCCCAGACTGACCAAAGGAAGGGGGTGACTCACTTGAACAGATCCTTTTATTGCTGCCTAGGCCAGAGTCCTTTGTTCCTGTGAGGCAGGGCTGGGTTTGTGTCAAACATGCCCTGATGAGGTGTGAACTGCCTCTCTGCTCTTGGAGAGTTTTTGCCTGGGCTTATTTTAAGCCATGAGGATACATTTTCAGCCTCATAACTATATACATGAAATTATAACCTATAACCTTACTATAACATTGCTGCAACAACAATCACTGTCACATGACTAGAACAACCATGCTCAGTGCATCATGAGCCTTCCGAAGACACCCGACATGACAAACTTTGCATTGGATCCCACACAATCATTTTACAAGGATGAACATGGGGGTGCTGGATGTTTCCCCAAGGTACAGAGCATCACAGACTGTCTGGGGATGGAGGGAGGGAAGGAGTTGTGTCTGGGGATGGATGGATGGGTAGAAGTCATGTCTGGGGATGGCTGGCTGGCTGGCTGGCTGGCTGGCTGGCTGGCTGGATGGATGGATGGATGGATGGATGGATGGATGGATGGATGGAGTGTCTGGGAATGGCTGGAGCAACAGTAATGGTACCTGCTGCCTCCTGCACACTCTGAAAGCCAGTCTGCACATCTTGCCAGGTATTTCCCAGCAGGCTGGAGGAGTTGGTTTCCAGAGGATCCCAGCTCTCTCGGCCAGTTGGGATCCTGATCTCTGGTGTCCCATGGGCCCCCAGCCAGTGAGGGATCAGGAAGCTCCAGGCTCTCTGATGCTGGCCTTGTCTCTGGAGCCTGCTTTCCCATCAGCCACGGGCTGGTTTGGATCAGGGCTGGGGCAGGTTGCCAGGAAATACCTCAGAGATGATCTGCCAGGGAGGGTCCAAAGCAGAGCTGCTCTAACAACCCAGCAGTGACTCTGCCAACTGAAGGGACATGCTCACTCCCTCGTGCTCCAGGCGATTGTGCTCTTTGTTGCACACATGGATTAGCACGGCTGCTGGGGATTCATGCCCATGCTCACCAACCTGTGTTTTACCAACGCTCGCACGAGTCCGCAAAGTGCACTTTAAATGTTTTCCCCATCACCTAATAAAGGAGCTGAGAAGCCATGACTTCAATGACTGGCCATGCATCATGAACCACGGAAGGCAACTAGCCCATGGGATTGGTTTGCAAAAAAGACTCCATTGGCCGAAGTACCTTTCGCCAGTGTATGGGCGGGGCTTGGAGCAGGAAGACCAATGATTGGGGTTTGTGTTTGCAGAACATGTTCCTTGTAATGAAACTTCCTGCTGCTCTGCTGTGACGCCCCGCGGGCAGGAGCAGAGCCCCAGAGAAGGGGCAGGGGAAGTGTCTGAGCTGCCATAGGATTGCGCTCCCATCCGCCCGCTCTTCAAGACAGAGTCCAGCCTCAGCCCACGTGCCAGGTCCCCAGGTCACAACGGCTCCAAGGCCACAGCTGAGAAAGCCAAAGGGCCATCGTGTGGCTATCAGGGCGCTGTCTCCCTCAGAGCCCTGAGCCCATAGGGTCCAACAGTGCCCTTCGCCTAGCAGTCGCAATGCCGGGGGCATGTTAGCCAGGGGGAATCTGAGGCACAGAGCGGGGAAGCATCCCATGTGTCATTAACCCCCATGCTGGAGTGGTCTTGCTTTGTGGCTCTGGGCTCCGGAAGCACAGCTGCTGCCCAGTGCAGAATTGGGGGCGGGGGGAGCTCCAGGCCATGTGGCAGGGAGGGGAGAGTGGGGAAACCAGGCTGAGCCATTCCCCCAGCTCGCTGTGTCAGCACAGCAGGCCCTCGTTACCCATTGCCAGCCCAGCTGTGCACTGGGCCTGAAACAGGGCAGAGGTGACGCGCTCCCACTGGAGGTACAAAGGTTTCCCTCCAGCCATGTCTCTGAGGAGTTGTCCCAGGAGAGCAAAACAGAGCTGACAGCCCTAGAGACTGCTGGCCTCTATCCATGGGTCATGAGCAGCAGCAGGCCAAGGGTAACATGCTGACTGGGTGTGTCACAACCCCCTCTGCTAGCTGAGCCACGCATAGGATAACAACCTACTCTTGCCAGCAGCTCCGGGAGTTGCTACTTTAGCTCAAGTGGCTGCTTACAGCTGAGCTAAGACCTAACAAAGTTGGATGTCATAGATTTGTAGATTCCAAAGCCAGACGAGACCAGTGTGATTATCTTGTCTGATCCTCTGGATAGCACCAGCCAGAGACCTGCCCTAAAATAATGTCTAGCTCTGATCTGTTAGAAAAAAGGCCAGTCTTGATTTAAGAATGGCCAGTGATGGAGAATCCACCATGGCCCTGGGCAAATTGTTCCCATGGTTAATTACTGTCACTGGTACAAATGTCCACCTCATTTCCAGTAGGGATTTGTCTAGCTTTGACTTCCCACCCTTGGATCATGTGAGACCTTCCTCTTCTAGACTGAAGACCCCAGTACTAATTATTCGTTCCCCATGTAGGTAATGACAGACTGGAATCAAGTCACCCCTTCACCTTCTCCTTGTTGAGCTAAATAGATGGAGCTCCTGGAGCCTCTCACTCTGCGGCAGGTTTTCCAAGCCTTTCATCATTCTCGTGGCTCTTCTTTGCCCCCCTCTCCAATTTATCACCATCCTTCTTGAATTGTGGGCACCAGACGTGGATGCCGGATCCCAGCAGTGGTCACACCAATGCTCAATGCAGGGGTAAATTCACCTCCCTGCTCCAACCTGACATTCCCCTGTTCATGCACCCCAGGGTCTCATTACCCCTTTTGGCCCCCTCATCACACAGGGAGCTCGTGTTCAGCTGTTTCTCCACCATGCCCCCAAATCTGTTTCAGAGTCTCTGCTTCCCAGGGTCTAGTCCCCAGCTTGTCAGTGGGGCCAGCGTGCCTTGTGCCCAGATGTGCACATTACCTGTCCCCTTTGTTATCTCCCACTCCCCCAGACTTTGGGTCACCCACAAGCTTCATCAGTTTCATCAGCTCATTAGTGATGATTTTATTTCCTCTGCCCAGTGATTAATAAAGATGTTAACTAGCCCAGGGCCAAGAACTGATCCCAGCAGGACCCCACTGGAAACGTGCCTGCTTGATGACCATGCCCTGTTCACAGCTACATTTTGAGACCGCTCATTTAATCAGTTTTAATCAATTTCACGTTCATTTTATACAGGACTCCCCTATTGCTATGGCAGCTGAGGTCAGGGCTCACAGCCTGAACAGACACAGGAGAAATGGAGGCACTGACAGGGGAGTGATTTGTCTGGGCCAATAGAGGAGCCAGGACTAGAATCCAGCTCTCCTAACTCCTGATCAAGCTCGTCCCCTCCCTGGTGAGATGCTTGCTGATGTTTGGTCTCCACAGCAGAGCTGCCAGCCTCTGAACGCTGGCTCTTCCCCCTCCCCAGTTTGTATCTAGGCTGGGGTCTGCCTAGGTAACTATAGTAACGCTACCATCTCGGGATCCACACTCAGGGTCATCGCCCCCATTTCACAGATGGGGAAACTGAGGCATGGAACGACAACAGACCCGGCCCAGCAGCCTCACATGCAGAGTCAATAGGGGGCTGTGTGACTCATCGGCCAGGTCAGCGAACCTCTTTTGAAGGCTGCTGTGTGGGCCCCCACCAGGACTCGCCGGGCTTTAATCACGAAGGGTTGGAGCCTGCAACAAGCAGGAGGGGCGAGTCTGCACCCGCCGGTGCACAGGTGCTCACTCCCTGCAGTTAGCTGGCGAGCAGTTCACTCCAGGCAAAGGCCCCCACCAGGGCCTAGGAGGGTTGTGGGTAGAACTCTGGGGGGTTAGGGCACTTATACAACCTCACTAGGCACCTCTTCAGGTGCCTTTGCACCTCCTGGCCCAGATCTCCTGCCAACCCTTTCTTTGGCTTACCCACAAGAGTGTGGTCCCAGAGGACCCCACATTGTCCTTCATCCCCCCCGTTTTTGTCCCAGTGACCCTTCGGCACCTCGGAAACAGTGTGCCACTATGGGGCTGATTCAGAGGTAGGTGCAAGAAATGTCCCTTGGACTAGCCCGCCCATGGGGCACTGTCCTTCCTGATCCTGTTTGCCGGCCACTTTCTCAGAGCAGTGCCCAGATGCATGCCCACTCCAGCACATTCCCCATCAGTCCCTGGCACATGCGTCTCCTTCGCTGCCATCCCCGACTGCTGGTGCATTGTACAGATTCCTCACCACTGGGGCTGGCTTCCACGTGCCTTTTTTAATGATAATTAATTAACGTCCCTCATTTGCATGGGCCACATTTCCTTGGTGCTGTATAATTACAAGGCAGCTGCAGTGGGTTAGCGAAATGTCCTGTGCAGAGACACTAATGCCCCTTTCCAGAGCTCCTCGTCAAGCCCACACTGGGGATAACCAGCAAGGAGCTGGGCCCTGGGCGTCTAGCCGCCCGCAATGGAGATGGGAGGAGATCATCTACAAAACGGGGGAAGGGGGGCAGAGCAACCCTTATCACAGAGCACCTAAAGCAGGGCTCCCTGAGATTCCAAAGCCAGATGGGACCATGGTGATTATCTTGTCTGACCCCCTGTAGAGCACTGGCCAGAGACCTGCCCCACAGTCATTCCTAGCACGGAGCTGTTCGAAAAATGCCCCACCTTGATTTCAAAATTGCCAGTGATGGAGACTCCACCACGACCCTGGGTAAATTGTTCCCATGGTTAATTACTCTCACTGGTAAAAAGGTATACCTTATTTCCAGTCTGAATTTGTCTAGCTTCAACTTCCGAATCCAGCCATTGGATAGTTTGAGACCTTTTTCTGCGAGGCTGAAGAGCCCAGTATTAAATATATTGTAATATTTGTTGTTATTAAATATTTGGGGGGGTGAGAGATAGCTCAGTGGTTTGAGCATTGGCCTGCTAAACCCAGGGTTGTGAGTTCAATCCTTGAGGGGGCCATTTAGGGATCTGGGGCAAAAATTGGGGATTGGTCCTGCTTTGAGCAGGGGTTGGACTAGATGACCTCCTGAGGTCCCTTCCAACCTTGATATTTTATGATTCCCCCTGTAGGTACTGCTAGGCTGGGATCATGTCACTTGACCTTCTCTTTGTTAAACTAAATAGACTGAGCTCCCCAAGTCATGTTTTCTAATCCTTGAATCATTCTCGTGGCTCTTCTCTGCCCCCTCTCCAATTTATCAACATCCTTCTTGAACTGTGGGCACCAGAACTGGACACAGGATTCCAGCTGCAGTCGTATCAGTGGCAAATAGAGAGGGAAAATCACCTCTCTCCTCCTCCTCAAGATTCCTCTGTTTGTGCATCCCAGGATCTCATTAGCCCATTTGACCCCAGCTTTGCACTGGGAGCTCATGTTCAGTTGATTCTCCACCACATCCCACAAATCTGTTTCAGAGTTGCTACTTTCCAGGGTACGGTCCCCCATCCTGTCAGTCCTGCCTGCATGTTTTGTTCCCAGATGTGCACGTTTACATTTACCCAGCAATGCAGATCATTCTGTATCAGTGACCCATCTTCTTTGTTATTTCCCACTCCCCCAGTCTTTGTGTCATCTGCAAACTTTATCAGGGATGATTTTAGATTTTCTTCTAGGTCATTATTATCAAAATGTTAAATAGCAGGTGGCCAAGAGCTGATCCCTACGGGATCCCACTGGAAACACGCCTGCTGTAAGATGACTCCCCATTTACAATTACTTTTGAGACGTATTAGTGAGCCAGTTTTTAATCCATTGAATGTGCGCCATGTTCATTTTATATCTTTCTAGTTTTGTAATGAAAATGTTGTGCGGTACCAAGTCACATGCCTGCTCAAGTCTAAGTCTATTATATCGCCATATTACCTTTATCAATCAAACTTGTAATCGCCTCAAAAGAAAAGATATCAGGTTTGTTTGATGGGATCTATTGTCCATAAACCCCTGCTGATTGGCATTAATTATATGACCTTCCTTTAATTCCAGTCAAGTCCCATATCAGCTGCTCCATTATCTTGCCCAGGATTGATGTCAGACTGACAGGCCTATAGTTACTTGGGTCATTCCATTTACCCTTTCATAGTATTGGCATGACATCAGCTTTCTTCCAGTCTTCTGGAACTTCCCCAGGGCTCGAAGACTTATTGAAAAACAATATTAGGAGTCCCACTTTCTCCTCAGGCAGCTCTTTTAAACTCTTGGATGCAAGTTCTCTGGAGCTATTCATTTTAAAAGGTCCAACTTTAGTAGCTGCTGTTTAACATTCTCGTGAGATACTAGTGCAATGGAAAGAGTGTTATCATAGGATGTGACTACATCACATGTTCCCCAAATACAGAACAGAAATATGTACTGAACTCTTCTGCCTTATTTTGGATAGCTCTACCATTGCCATCTAGTAATATACTTTTAAGAAATCCTTACTGTCCTTAACGCTGCAGGCCACAGCTCTTGCTTCGCTTCATTGTGCTGAGTGCTGTACAGACAAGTCAGTAGCAGGGCAGTGAATAGAACCCAGGAGTCCTGCTCTAACCAGCAACACACATTTCCCTCCTAGAGCTGAGGGCAGAACCCAGGAGTCCTGATTCCTATCTGCCCTCACAAGACCCCACTCCTGAACCCAGGAGTCCTGATACATTGTCCCCTGCTCTAATCACTAGCTAATGGTTCCCTGTCCCTAAGGACTTACAGTGTGAATAAACAATGGGTGGGGAGGGGAAACAGAGGCAGCAAGTGACAGAGCTGGGATTAGAGCTCATGTCGCCAGAGCCCCAGGCCACGGTTCTAGATACAGGACTGGGGATCTCTACTGGCCAGCCACGGGAGAAGAGCCGCCCTTCCCCCATCTGCACTTCTGCCTGACGTTCTGGCCCATCGCTGGCGCCCTCTGGAGGATGAATCTGTAACAGCAGCCATCCCCCTCTGGCCCAGTGAGACCCCTTTGCTGCGGCCCAGGGTGGGATCTGGGGCAGGGACATGCCCCCCTCTCCCCCCGCCCACAGAGCAGGAGCTCTTCAGGTGCTACAGTAATGACAGGAATATAATAGAGTCTCATGGAACAGGGACCTGGGCCCGCAGCGCTAGCCTCGTGGCCCACGCCTGGTGCATTGTGGGTACTGGACTTCTCTCTCTGGTTATGGTTTAGCAGCTCCTTCGCCCTGCACTGAAATTCTTGGGAGGAGATTGGCTCAGAAAAAGCTGTTTGGCCACAGAGACGCTGGCACGGCAGGAATTATAAGAGGACAGGACAGAGAGGCCCGATCCCCCAGCGGGGACAATAGCTGACTTATTCAGGGCTGGCTTCTCCTGTACACAACTCATTATGGCAGCTGGGGGGGCGAGGGGGAGTCAGCATAGGGGAGTCAGAGGCTGCTGAGTTTAAGGAAGCACTGAGAAATACCTGGCAAAGGGCAGGTAGGTCATTAATGTGCTGGAGCTGGATCAGCACAGGAGAAGGTCGGGGGGAGGTGACAGAAAAAAGAAATCTCTCGCAAGGCCAAATCCTGCCATGGTGCATCAGTATCAGAGGCTGCAGATTCGCACCCGGGGGAGCTGATCCCAGCCAGGGTTAAATCTCTTCACTGGAATATTCCTGTTCTAGTCATTTCAAGGGCATTAAGGGAGCATAGCAGCCTTGCAATTCATTGGTCCACCCAGTCCAGTCTCCCGCCTCCAGCGGAGGTCACCGGCCAGTTGTTTATGCTTCAGAAGAAAGTGGGAAGTTCCCTGGCCCTGGAGCCAATTGAGCAATGGTTGGTGCCTGACCCCACCCAGCAGTGATCGGCTGACACCCTGGAGCATGAGATTTGATTAGTCCTCCTCAGGCTGAGCAGCTACCAGTGCTATTATTGGTCATGGTCTGCTGCAGCGGTGAGTTCCACAAGTTGGTCCCACGCTATTCCCTGGCGATGCACCTGCCAGTCATGTCATCATGTGCCCCTTCTTCTTGTATGCCAATGAGACGCCGGGTTGGAATTGATCCAATGGATACTAAGGCACAGCTAATAATAATTATTTGCCTTTCCTTATTGAAGGGATCTGAGCATTTCACAGACATGATTGGCGCAAATTCTCAGCACCCGGAGCTGAGAGGAATGAGGTAGGAAGGTGAAGTGACTTTTACCAGATCACTAGTAAGCAGAGATGGGAGCAGAACGCAGGAGTCCTTCTCTAATCAGTAGATCCTGCCACCCTCCCAGAGCCTGGAATAGACCCAAGCCAGTAGACCCCACTTCCCTCATCCCCCCTGCTTTTACCTCTAGGTCACAGTCTCCTCACAGAGCTGGGACTAGAACCCAGGAGTCCTGATGGCCCTGGCCCCGCTCTAGTCCATGGTGTCTCTCCTGTTAGCAGCTGTGTGACGATGCTGCTGGGCAGTTCTGAGGTGCTCCATGGCCGTCGGCAGCAACCCCCACACAGAGACTTGAACTTCCCTCTATCCCTAGGCCAGGCTGTGTGGGCGTGAAATGCCACCTGTCCACATTCCACGTGGGCAGAGACCCGGTGAGTCTCACTCGCCCTGGCCCGCCGCGCTGAGCTGCTGTCATTTCTCGCTGCGCGGGACATTTCCTCTGCCCACGACCCCACGTCCTACCCTGTGGGGGCTTTGGTAGCTGAGATGAGCGAGCAGGGGCCATGGGGCAGCAGCTGGGAGCAGTTCTTAGGGAGCGAGGGGTGCCGGTCCGAGATGGGGGATGGGAGAGGGGCAGGGTGCCTGGTTTTGCTTTGAACGTACCCACATGCAGAGAAGATCTGAGTACTGATCCCCAGAGACAGGGAATAGGGGAGCGAGCCAGGGGGTAGAAAGGGGAGATTGGGACCTTCTGTTCTCCCGGCCTCCTGACACCGGTGCAATGAGACAGAACGGTGGGAAATTCACAGTCAGTGCAAGGAAACATGCCGGGAGCTTGGCCTGTGGATCTCTCTGCCACAGGGAGCTGCAGGGGCCAGGAGTGTCACAAGAGCTGAGCAGGAACTGGACGGCGCGACTCTCTGGAGTGATCAGCATGAATGACAACGTCCTGCTTCAGGGCACAAGCCCTGTTAGGGCTCAGGAGGAGACCTCATGTAGGGGGCAGGGTCCATGGGCCACTGGACTGACCGGGCCTCGAGTCTAATCCGACTGGGGTAGGCCTGGGCTCCACTTAGCAACACCGCCTGCTGGAAGTGATGCCTGCAGCTCAGGGGGAGCCAGCCAAAGCCGCAGGTGTGTGAAACCCCCAGGTGGGATGAGGGGCAAGAGCACCTGATGGCCCAGCGCTGCCCATCCCAATGGCCCTCTGGCACGCTCAACTCCACAGCGTCTCCGGCCTCCGGCCTCAGGATCAGGGCACAGGGCGCAGGGCAGCGAAACCCCTTGGGACGACGGGGGTCGCCCCGAAGGCAGGGGAAATAGGGGCAAGGCGGGGGAGGCTACCGGGGGCCAGGTTAACAGCATCAGCACTGGCTGCGGTATGGCCTTGGAGCAGGCAGGTCAGGGGTGGGGGAGTGGGCAGGGAGAGGGAAAGGGGGAGAACATGGCGTGAAGGGCAGAGAGAGAAGCTCCCCTTGGGGGACTAATGAGTGTGCGCGCGCGTGTGTGTGTGTGTGTGTGTGGTGTATACGGCTGCATGGGTGAAAGAGTGTGTGTGCGTGAACCTGCAGAGCTCTGTGCGTGTGTTTCTGTATTGTGTGTACTGTCTGTGTGTACTGTGTGTACCCTGTCTCTGGGTGTGTGTGTGTGTACTGTCTGTGTGTATTGTGTGTACTGTGTGTACTGTCTGTGTGTATTGTGTGTACCCTGTCTCTGGGTGTGTGTGTGTGTACTGTGTGTACTGTCTGTGTGTACTGTGTGTACCCTGTCTCTGGGGGTGTGTGTGTGTATTGTGTGTACTGTCTGTGTGTATTGTGTGTATTGTGTGTACCCTGTCTCTGGGTGTGTCTGTGTATATTGTGTGTACTGTCTGTGTGTACTGTGTGTACCCTGTCTCTGGGTGTGTCTGTGTGTATTGTGTGTACTGTCTGTGTGTATTGTGTGTACCCTGTCTCTGGGTGTGTGTGTGTGTATTGTGTGTACTGTGTGTACCCTGTCTCTGGGGGTGTGTGTGTGTATTGTGTGTACTGTCTGTGTGTACTGTGTGTACCCTGTCTCTGGGTGTATTGTGTGTACTGTCTGTGTGTATTGTGTGTATTGTGTGTACTGTGTGTACTGTCTGTGTGTATTGTGTGTACCCTGTCTCTGGGTGTGTCTGTGTATATTGTGTGTACTGTCTGTGTGTACTGTGTGTACCCTGTCTCTGGGTGTGTCTGTGTGTATTGTGTGTACTGTCTGTGTGTATTGTGTGTACCCTGTCTCTGGGTGTGTGTGTGTGTATTGTGTGTACTGTGTGTACCCTGTCTCTGGGGGTGTGTGTGTGTATTGTGTGTACTGTCTGTGTGTACTGTGTGTACCCTGTCTCTGGGTGTATTGTGTGTACTGTCTGTGTGTATTGTGTGTATTGTGTGTACTGTGTGTACTGTCTGTGTGTATTGTGTGTACCCTGTCTCTGGGTGTGTCTGTGTATATTGTGTGTACTGTCTGTGTGTACTGTGTGTACCCTGTCTCTGGGTGTGTCTGTGTGTATTGTGTGTACTGTCTGTGTGTATTGTGTGTACCCTGTCTCTGGGTGTGTGTGTGTGTATTGTGTGTACTGTGTGTACCCTGTCTCTGGGGGGGGGTGTGTGCTGTGTGCATGAGCCTTCAATACTGCAGGTGTGTGGGCTGGGTGTTACTCCGAGAGGGGAGGTGCTGGGTGTGTTTGTGTGTGCAGGAGCCTGCAGGAGCGGGCGTTTGTGTGTGGAAGCGAGTGCCCAGGTGCGCATGTCCGTGTGTGAGCAGCGGGGGAGTGACGTGTGTGCAAGGGCAGGCGGATGTGCGGGGAGGACGGCAGGGGGCACACAGTGCGAAAGGGGCAGCCGGGGGTCGATGGCAGCCTCCCTGGGCCCAGCCGGCCCTCCCGCCAGGTCGTCCGGGTGCTCAGACGAAGGGAGGCAGGTGGGCAAGGGAAGGAAAATCACCAGCCGACTTTCGCGACGGGGGGTTTTGCCTTCCCCACAAGCTCCTGGTTCCCAGCCTCAGACTCAAGAATTTCCCCCCACTGAAAAAGGAAGCCAGCTCCCCTTTCCGGCCATGGGGCTGAAGCCGAACGACCCTCAATCAAGATGGCTGCCATGTCCCTACATTCTGGGCACGTGAAAGTGAGGCACCCCTACTAAACATGGCCACCATTGTGCTTTCAATGGCCCAGAAGCTGGCTGCGGCCCAAGGCCCGGGCAGGGCACGGTGACCGCCTTTGTCTCTCCCGCTGCTCCTCAGCCAGCCTCTTCTCCTGCCCTCAGAGGCAGCGTAGCCTGGTGGGGCACGCCAGACCTGGGTGTTATGCCTGGCCCTGCTGCTGACTGTGGGGCAGTCCTGGCCCTGCTCAGTGCCTCAGTTTCCCCTCCCACCCTTTGTCTATTCAGCCAGTGAGCTCCTTGGGGCAGCACCTGGCACACCACGGCCCAGTCTCTTAGGTCCTCCTCGAGCAGAAATAATCCCAGGAAAGGGCCTCGCTCAGCGGAACAAGAGCCAGTGGCCGGAAGTCGAGGCTGGAGAAATTCAGACTGGAAATTGGGAGGGGGCTCAACCGCTGCATCGGCTTCCCCGGGACGTGGGTGGAGCGTTTCCAGGCCTGGGGCTATGCAGGCTGGATCACAACAGGCCTGTCCAGCCCTGGATGCTCGGCGCACTCCCCCGCCGCGGCGGGTGGGCGATCTGGCGGCTCCGGCTCTTGGCGTGCACCGGGCCCGGCTGCATTGCACGGCTGCTGAGTGATACATGGCAGCCGGAGCCTCCTGTCAGCGCCTGACAGGCGGAAGATAAACAGCCCCCTGTTAAATCTCACTTAATGCTGATGTTTATAAATTTATTCGGCTTGTGTTTACTGAGTCGAGAGAATGCGGCTAATAACATAACGTGCTTCATCTCACAGGGCCCCGCTAACGAGAATGCAAAGCACAGCGGAATCTTTTTTCCCCATTGCTATTTTATTTGTGGGTGGGGGCATTTGTTGGGGGTTTTAATCTGTCGTGAAGCTGCCAGCAACAGCTCCCTTCCGGCAGCGCCCCAGGTACCCAGTTAGCCTGGCAGAGCCTGTGCTGGGGCGGGGGTGGCTTGCGGGACCCACTGAGCAGGCTGGGGTTTGATCAGTCTGTGGATGGGAGACCTCCGGGAACTCCTAAAAGGTTGCATTGGAGCAAGGGGGCGGGGGGGGGACTTCTTGATGCAGTCAGGGGGCTCTCAGATAAGGAGTTGGTCTGGATTCCTGGGTGAGGGGGGCAGTCTGGGCTGGTGGACAGAGCACCAGGCTGGGACTCTGGAGAACAGTGTTCTATTCCTGGGTGACCATAGGCAAATCCCACCTGTTCTGTGCCTCAGTTTCCCCTCCTGTTCTGTGTCTGTCTTGGCTATGGAGAGGGTGAGCTTTGGGGGTGGGGAGCAGGGACTGTCTCTGTCCATGTGTCTGCAGCATCTAGCACCTTGGCCTTTGTGGGGACTGCTCGCTTCCTGGCCTGGGGCATCTCAACTCAGGGGCTAGACATCCAGGCTGTGGCTGGACTCCAGAGCAGGGCTTGTCCCCTCCCAAGGATTCAGCACTTGCCTTGTTCCGACAGCATTGATTCTTCTGCCCACAGAAGTGTGGGGGGCCTGGGGCCGGGCTAGCAGGGGCTGCGGGTCGGGAGTGAGGGGCACCGGCAGAGTGTGGGGAGTCCAGTGCTGGGGTAGCAGAGGATGCAGGTTAGGTCGGCTGAGGTTTGGCTTTGAAAACATGGCCCAACCAGACTTGTGGAAGGAAGGAGCTGGGAGCCAGGACTCCTGGGTTCTCTCCCCAGAGCTGGGAGGGGAGTGGAGTGGAAAGGTTAGAGACAGGGGGCTGGGTTCTGTTGACTGCCATCACAGCTCTGTGCCTCCCTTTCCCCAATCTATGAAGTTGGGAGGGTGGGACTGACCCACTTCTCTGGGAGGGGTGATGTTAGTAAAACCCTTGGGGATCTGGGGACGGATAAAACACCACTATAAAATGGCACATAAGCCCCGCTCAAAACTGGACTAGAACCCAGGAGCCCTGGCTGCCAGGTCCCCCTGCTCTAACCCACATCCCTCTCCCAGAGCTGGGGCTCGAACTCAAGAGTCCTGGCTCCTCAGTCAGCTTCCTTTCCAGGCAGGCTGCTTTGCTCGGCTCTAGCTGGGGCTAGCTGTCCTGCATGCTGGGAATCCCCGGTCTCTGCCCAGCCCCTGGGGGCTTTTCCCTCTCTGCTGGGCTGCCAGCATGTGTGCCCCTTGCTCTTTGGGGGGAGCTGAGCTGGGGGGGGTCCAGCCTCCCCTTTGTTCTCCCGTCCCCTCCCACTTCCTCTGCCCAGCTGCCCCCAGCGACCTTTCCCCACCCCCAGGATGTCCCTCAAAGGCCTGGGGGCTGGTTAATGGCCTGGCTGCAGGGCGCTCACAAAGCCCGCCTGGAGCCTTTGTGCGGCCAACAATGGCCAGCGTTTCAGCCGGGGCACGGCCGCGCTGCTGTCTGGCAGCCAGCGTTGCCGTGGCGAAGGCGGGAGGGGGCTGCTCCCATCCCTCCTGGGGCTAGCGAGTCCCAGGCAGGTTGGGGCATTCCCTGGCACAGAGCGGGGCCCTGAAGGCACAAGGAGAGATCCCCTACAGAGACTCATAGATAGAGGATCCCCTAAAGGGAGACTCATAGATGGATTCATCTGTAGAGAGAGCTTATAGATCCTCAATCAATTATCTACCTAGATTCCTTGGCAGATAGCTCCTCCTTGAAAATAATAACTACACTACCTAGATCGACGATCCATAGCGGGCACCTGTAAGGGGGGTCCCTTATCCCTAGCAGGATTCCCCACCCCGAGAGGTGGTTTCCAAAAGGTTCTCCTCAGGGTCTATTACCGAAACAGGAGGAGCAGGGCGGAAGGGGGCAGAGTGCTTGGAAACCCAGGAGTCCGGGCACCCCAATCTGCTCATCCCTGGCTGCAGTGGGCACAGTGGCACTCAAGTTACCCTCCACTGTGGCTACCTCTCAGCCCGGAGCTGGCTCAGCCCCACCCTGGGGAGCCATCTGCCTCCCCCCGCACGCACACCCACACGCATTCAGAGCCGGCGAGGGAGCTCAGGCCCAGAGCCCTGCCAGGAAGAGCTCCTGGCCCAGCTCCATGGAGGGGACCTGCTGTGGAGCGCAGAGGTCATTGGGGTGGGAGGAGATGGGAGGGGGTGGGCATAGGAGATGGAGGGAGATGGGAGGGGGTGGGCATAGGAGATGGAGGGAGTTGGGAGGGGTGGGCATAGAAGATGGAGGGAGATGGGAGGGGTGGGCATAGGAGATGGAGGGAGATGGGAGGGGTGGGCATAGGAAATGGAGGGAGATGGGAGGGGTGGGCATATGAGATGGAGGGAGATGGGAGGGGTGGGCATAGGAGATGGAGGGAGATGGGAGGGGGTGGGCATAGGAAATGGAGGGAGATGGGAGGGGTGGGCATATGACATGGAGGGAGATGGGAGGGGGTGGGCATAGGAGATGGAGGGAGATGGGAGGGAGTGGGCATAGGAGATGGAGGGAGATGAGAGGGGTGGGCATAGGAGATGGAGGGAGATGAGAGGGGTGGGCATATGGCATGGAGGGAGATGGGAGGGGGTGGGCATAGGAGATGGAGGGAGTTGGGAGGGGGTGGGCATAGGAGATGGAGGGAGTTGGGAGGGGTGGGCATAGGAGATGGAGGGAGATGGGAGGGGGTGGGCATAGGAGATGGAGGGAGATGGGAGGGGGTGGGCATAGGAGATGGAGGGAGTTGGGAGGGGTGGGCATAGAAGATGGAGGGAGATGGGAGGGGGTGGGCATAGGAGATGGAGGGAGATGGGAGGGGGTGGGCATAGGAGATGGAGGGAGTTGGGAGGGGTGGGCATAGAAGATGGAGGGAGATGGGAGGGGTGGGCATAGGAGATGGAGGGAGTTGGGAGGGGTGGGCATAGAAGATGGAGGGAGATGGGAGGGGTGGGCATAGGAAATGGAGGGAGATGGGAGGGGTGGGCATATGAGATGGAGGGAGATGGGAGGGAGTGGGCATAGGAGATGGAGGGAGTTGGGAGGGGGTGGGCATAGGAGATGAAGGGAGTTGGGAGGGGTGGGCATAGGAGATGGAGGGAGATGGGAGGGGGTGGGCATAGGAGATGGAGGGAGTTGGGAGGGGGTGGCCATAGGAGATGGAGGGAGATGGGAGGGGGTGGGCATAGGAGATGGAGGGAGATGGGAGGGGTGGGCATAGGAGATGGAGGGAGTTGGGAGGGGGTGGGCATAGGAGATGGAGGGAGTTGGGAGGGGTGGGCATAGAAGATGGAGGAGATGGGAGGGGTGGGCATAGGAGATGGAGGGAGTTGGGAGGGGGTGGGCATAGGAGATGAGGGAGTTGGGAGGGTGGGCATAGAAGATGGAGGGAGATGGGAGGGGTGGGCATAGGAAATGGAGGGAGATGGGAGGGGGTGGGCATAGAAGATGGAGGGAGATGGGAGGGGTGGGCATAGGAAATGGAGGGAGATGGGAGGGGTGGGCATATGAGATGGAGGGAGATGGGAGGGAGTGGGCATAGGAGATGGAGGGAGATGGGAGGGGTGGGCATAGGAGATGGAGGGAGATGGGAGGGAGTGGGCATAGGAGATGGAGGGAGATGAGAGGGGTGGGCATAGGAGATGGAGGGAGATGGGAGGGGGTGGGCATAGGAGATGGAGGGAGATGGGAGGGGTGGGCATAGGAGATGGAGGGAGTTGGGAGGGGGTGGCCATAGGAGATGGAGGGAGATGGGAGGGGGTGGGCATAGGAGATGGAGGGAGATGGGAGGGGTGGCCATAGGAGATGGAGGGAGTTGGGAGGGGTGGGCATAGGAGATGGAGGGAGATGGGAGGGGTGGGCATAGGAGATGGAGGGAGATGGGAGGGGGTGGGCATAGGAGATGGAGGGAGTTGGGAGGGGTGGGCATAGGAGATGGAGGGAGATGGGAGGGGTGGGCATAGGAAATGGAGGGAGATGGGAGGGGGTGGGCATAGAAGATGGAGGGAGATGGGAGGGGTTGGCATAGGAGATGGAGGGAGACGGGAGGGGGTGGGCATAGGAGATGGAGGGAGATGGGAGGGGTGGGCATATGACATGGAGGGAGATGGGAGGGGGTGGGCATAGGAGATGGAGGGAGATGGGAGGGGTGGGCATATGACATGGAGGGAGATGGGAGGGGGTGGGCATAGGAGATGGAGGGAGATGGGAGGGGTGGGCATAGAAGATGGAGGGAGATGGGAGGGGTGGGCATAGGAAATGGAGGGAGATGGAGGGTGGGCATAGGAGATGGAGGGAGTTGGGAGGGTGGGCATAGGAAATGGAGGGAGTTGGGAGGGGTGGGCATAGGAGATGGAGGGAGTTGGGAGGGGTGGCATAGGAAATGGAGGGAGTTGGGAGGGGTGGGCATAGGAAATGGAGGGAGATGGGAGGGGTGGGCATAGGAGATGGAGGGAGTTGGGAGGGGTGGGCATAGGAAATGGAGGGAGTTGGGAGGGGTGGGCATAGGAAATGGAGGGAGATGGGAGGGGTGGGCATAGGAGATGGAGGGAGTTGGGAGGGGTGGGCATAGGAGATGGAGGGAGATGGGAGGGGTGGGCATAGGAGATGGAGGGAGATGGGAGGGGTGGGCATAGGAAATGGAGGGAGTTGGGAGGGGTGGGCATAGGAGATGGAGGGAGATGGGAGGGGTGGGCATAGAAGATGGAGGGAGATGGGAGGGGTGGGCATAGGAGATGGAGGGAGTTGGGAGGGGTGGGCACTGGGGGGAGATGGGAGAGGGTGGGCACTGGGGGGAGATGGGAGAGGGTGGGCATAGGAGATGGAGGGAGATGGGAGGGGTGGGCACTGGGGGGAGATGGGAGAGGGTGGGCACTGGGGGGAGATGGGAGAGGGTGGGCATAGGAGATGGAGGGAGATGGTGAGGGGTGGGCACTGGGGGGAGATGGGAGAGGGTGGGGCACTGGGGGGAGATGGGAGAGGGTGGGCATAGGAGATGGAGGAGATGGGAGGGGTGGGCACTGGGGGGAGATGGGAGGTGGTGGGCACTGGGGGGAGATGGGAGGGGGTGGGCACTAGGGGGAGATGGGAGTGGTGGGCACTGGAGGGAGATGGGAGGGGTGGGCACTGGGGGGAGGTGGGAGAGGGTGGGCACTGGGGGGAGATGGGAGGGGTGGGCACTAGGGGGAGATGGGAGTGGTGGGCACTGGGGGGAGATGGGAGGGGTGGGCACTGGGGGGAGGTGGGAGAGGGTGGGCACTGGGGGGAGGTGGGAGAGGGGTGGGCATAGGAGATGGAGGGAGATGGGAGGGGGTGGGCACTGGGGGGAGATGGGAGAGGGTGGCACTGGGGGGAGGTGGGAGAGGGTGGGCACTGGGGGGAGATGGGAGAGGGTGGGCATAGGAGATGGAGGGAGATGGGAGGGGGTGGGCACTGGGGGGAGGTGGGAGAGGGTGGGCACTGGGGGGAGATGGGAGAGGGTGGGCATAGGAGATGGAGGGAGATGGGAGGGGGTGGGCACTGGGGGGAGATGGGAGAGGGTGGGCACTGGGGGGAGATGGGAGTGGTGGGCACTGGGGGGAGATGGGAGGGGGTGGGCACTGGGGGGAGATGGGAGAGGGTGGGCACTGGGGGGAGATGGGAGAGGGTGGGCATAGGAGATGGAGGGAGATGGGAGGGGGTGGGCACTGGGGGGAGATGGGAGAGGGTGGGCACTAGGGGGAGATGGGAGTGGTGGGCACTGGGGGGAGATGGGAGGGGTGGGCACTGGGGGGAGATGGGAGAGGGTGGGCATAGGAGATGGAGGGAGATGGGAGGGGGTGGGCACTGGGGGGAGATGGGAGGGGGTGGGGCACTGGGGGAGATGGGAGTGGTGGGCACTGGGGGGAGATGGGAGGGGTGGGCACTGGGGGGAGAGTGACGTTTGTGCCCCCGTGGAGGTGGCTCTCAGGCCCCCAGCAGTGCTGGAGGTAGTGGAGGACTGTCGGCAGCAGTAGTAGGTTGTTCTCTTGAGGCGGCCCAGACACACACCTTACAAGCATGTTACAGCCCCCCCCCCCCCACACACACACACGATGGGGTGCTTCTCCCAAGTGTCTGCACCCCTCAGGGGCTCAAATCCCAGCTCATAACCACCCCCACCTAAGCCCCGCATATGGGTCACAGGCCCTCCGCCACCAAGCCATAGGCTCATCCCCGGGATCTACTCTGAGATAGCGCGTAGCTGGAAGAAGTAGTAGGCTGTTATCAGAGCATGGACCCGCACCCAGAGGGTGGTGTGACACATGCCTTCTGCCGGTGGGGCGGGGTCACACCTAGTGAGTGCAAGACCCATCGGCCAGATCCCCAGTGGGTGGAAATTCATGTCATCTCATGGCAGGCGCAGACAGCTCCTGCTCCGGTGTCCCGGGAGTGTCCTGTCACCCCTGGGTGCAAAGCAGGAGTGGTTCTGCTGGGCTGAGTGAGGGCCCTGGACCGGGTGGGTCTCATCTCCCCTGCCACCCACACATAGGCTCCTTACCTCCCTGCCCCTGCCCCCCACTGCCCCCCTCCCCCCACCTGAGCTCTTCCACCCCATACAGACTCTATCCCCTTGACACCCCGTGTGCCCCAGAGGAACCCTGACAGGGATGCTGATTCCAAGCTCCCCCTGCCCCCGCCCCCATCCCCAACAGCCAGGCAGCCCCCTGCCATGGAAACCAGAGAGTGCCCCCACTCCACACGCACCCCACACTGGGGGGGGGGGGAGACATTCACTGCTGTTAAATCCTCCCTGCCCCACCCCCCCAGGAGTCTCTTAATTTTGCTCGTTTATCTTAAAGGCCTGGGTGAGCGCGGGGAGCGGCTGCGTGGGGGAAGGAGGGGGAATCTTGGCAGAGAGGAAAACCCCCCCCCCGCCCCGCTCCCCTCCCAAAGGAGCCATCCAGGCTCATTCCCCACAAATAGTTTGTCAGACGCATCAGGGCAAGTAATAAATCATACGTGGGAGAGCAAGAGAGTGAGACGGGCAAGTGCACGGCGCGTGGGGAGGGCGAGGGGTGAGCATGGTGAGTGGGGAGGACATGGGAGGGGTTCAGCATGGGGGTAGGGTCGAACGGGACTTGGCTTTGGACTGGCTCAGCCCCCTGCTGCAAACCGGGGAGGACGCTGCCGGGCTGGGGCGGGGGAGCTGAGGTGGAGGGAGGAACTGGGGGAGACCGGCGGGGGAGGGGGAGCTGGCATGCCTGCCTCAGACACCCCCCCACACACACACACACACACTTCCCCTGTGCAGGGTAGGAGTCAGGATGCCTGGGTTCTATGCCTGGCCTAGGGAGTGTGCTGTAGTGGTTAGAGCTAGCGAGGAATCAGGACTCCTGGGTTCTCTTTCAGCCTCTGAGCGGGAACATGGAGATGGCCAGAGGGGAACATGGCCCATCTAGTCCAGGCTCCTCTCTGTGACCCTGGCAGAGGGAGGTGGCAGAACCTGGCAGGGGCTGCTGTGAGGTACCCTGTCCCTGGAAAGGTCCCGCCCTGTTCTCTGGCTTAAATCCTGAAGCCGGAGGTTTAATCGCCCTTCCCGATTTAACGCTGGAGATTTAGCCAATCCCACTCTGAGTCTTGCTAATTTCTTGGCCTGGCCTGTGGCAGAGATAACTGATAACTGATATCACTGTCTGATAACACCTTGTGTGGGAAAATGCTTCTTTCTAGCGGGTTTGAACTTGCCACATTTTAAGAAGGTCATGGGGTCTCCTTAGGATGGGCTGGGGGTCCGGACACTGGTTCTATCTCCAACTCTGGCTTCCACTGTGATTTTTCACTTCCCCTCCCTATGCCTCAGTTTCCTCCAGTGTAATGCACCGGTTGAGATCTGTGGACGGAGAGGGAAGGGGATTTGTTATTACAAGCTCCAGGAGCCCTGGGGCGGTGTTACATGGGAGCGATCTCGGTTCCCCCGCGGGGTGTCTCCCCCCCCTCCCCCCCCCGCCAACACAGCAAACACCACATTAACCCAGCCTTTACTTGCATTCAGTTCTCAGCTGGCTCTTCCAAGCTGCTCCTGGACCCCAGGTGGGCATCCCTGCCCCATGGGCCCTGCGGGCACAGGATCCCTCCCTGCACATCCCAGAGCACAAGCCACACTGGGTCCCATAGCTCTGCCCTGGAGGCCCCCCTTGCTGATGGTGGCACGGGAGGGTGGCACATTCTCCGTCTCCCCAATTCCAGCTGCACGTCCTGCTCATGCTCATGCTGTGGTACAGTTGGGCGTGGCTCTCAGGCCACCATCCCACCCCGTGGGCCGCGTGCCCACAACGGCTTGTAGGATTCCAGATTGGGCCAGTGGGGCTGTTTCCTGGCCTGACACCCAGGCTAGCCGAGCAGAGGTGACCGGGTGCCTCTGCGGAGGCTGCTGGACACAGACGGACCCTGGGGTGCACTTGGGCGTGCCTGCTCCCGGCCTGCACTGCCCAGTATCACCACCTGCGGGCTCCCTCCAGCCCAGCCCGGCCCCCCGGCAGAGGCCGTGTCAGAGGCTGTGCCCTACACATGGGGCCATTGCTTCTCCCACCATGGCACGAGGGCGGGCTGGGCTGCGGGTGGCCATAGCTAGAGATGCTTGTTCCTAGCCCCTAGCACGGCGCGAGGCTGGCACCTGGGCTGGGATGGGTTCGAGTCTCTTGCCCACCATGTTTGGGACCCCAGGAGGCATAGCTGCTGTGCGTAGGACCAGAGCAACCGCTGAGGGATCACTGGCTGGGAGGCTGCAGGAGGCCTAGTGGACAGAGCACAGGGCTGGACTCTGAGGCTGTCTCCCCCAGATTACCCCCCCTCAGTTTCCCCAGCTGTGCAGCAGGGGCTGTGAGGGCTAGTGCCGAGGAGGTGAGTGGCCGGATGCCCATGGCTCCTGTGCCAGGCGATGCTCAGCACCCCCACACACACACACACACACACTGTCAAGACAGAGAGGGGACGAGCTGGATACCACGCTCTGCTGCTGGGACTGGCTGGCATACGGTGCCGCCGGGCTGCCCAGCATCAGCCCCACCGGCCTCAGTACCTGGCAATCTCATTTCCAGAGCCTTAGCCATGCTGTCATTATGCAAATGAGGGGGGAGGGGCACGGGCTCTTAGCCCAGAGGTTAGGGTTTTGCCCTATCTCCTCTGGGGCTGGGAGAGCCACCTCTAGCCACTCAAGATGCCGCCCCCGTCCCCCCGCAGTCCTGCCCCTCGCTGCAGCCCCGAGCCAGAGGCATATGGACCACTGAGCACCGGCGGGAGTCAGGAGATGGGTCTATGGCTGGGGCTGCGGGTGATTCCTGGGCAAGCCCCCTCGCTGCCCCGTGACTCCATTTCCCCTCCCACCCTGTGCACTCTGAGATAGCGCGTCATTTCCCCTCCCACCCTGTGCCCAGAGGGAAGCACTTTGGGGCAGCTCTTGATCACTCTGAGATAGCGCG